>NC_089840.1:262656262-263373762 GCF_035609145.1 Eleutherodactylus coqui | reverse complement strand
ATTCTCAGGATCAGTCAAGGTCTTAGAGGTTAGATCCCCACTGATCCTAATAATATACCATCACTTTATGACATGGAGAAGTGAAGGTCAACCTTCAACATTTTGGAGTCTCAAATTTGGCCCTTAAATAAAGGACCACATGTCATGCTTATCCAGGGACCAGGTCAAGGACATTTCAGTGCTAAGGTACAAGAAGAGGATGTCAAGACAACCTAAAATAATGCATGTCTACTGCAGTGGAATCGATAGCAGAGGATATGCTAGAACACATCAGGGCAGAATTGGACTACCGACTTGACATCTACGGTGTCACCAACGGCCTCCACATTGAACATCCATGAGGTGCGGTAAAAATGTAGGGATTTCTTCTATATTTTTACGTCATTCAAGTCATGTAGGAAGAAATCAGCTTTACTTTTGCCCCATTCGTTTTTAATCACCCTGTAGAAACATCTCAAGTCTTTCCTACCTGGAGACGGAGTTCTGCTCTGTTTTTTCAGCTGATGTTCTGTAACTTTTAGCTTTAGCACAAATGAGCTTCAGATTATATTACTAGATGATGGAATTACATATAAGTGTCGGGTCTCATTCTTAGATTGTTCTTATTTTACTGGAGGTTGTAGATGTGCTGTGTTTATGTAAGACAGAGGCTCCGGATAAGAGGGTCAGATTTACAGGAACCGGCCAATAGCTGCCGTTCACACTGAAAGTTTATCTTATTGTTCTCACTTAGGACTGGAATGGTGACCTGGAAGGAAGACGCTTGCTTAGAGGAGGCCAATTCCTTTCACAGGTCAGCCCTGAAGTAACAATGTATGTATAATGACAACGGACATCCCTGTGATCAAACCTCCTGGACCACGGCAGAGGAAGAGACCCTACAAAAACTGTATTTAACTGGAGTGAGAGGTTAATGATTCACTAGAAGCCCCGACTCGCAGCACAATTCTCTGTAGTTTTATGAGGGACAGAAGGTCCTTTTTATAAAAACAGAAAAAAATGTCCCTCCTTAACCTCTTCCTTTACACTGCGCTCAAACTGTACTTAAAAGGCAATACCACCTGAAATAGAAATTGCCAGTAAATGTAATTCCTCAGTTGCCAATTGTCAAATTGTTTAGTGTCTAATATATATATATATATTAGAGCAAGTATTTATATATATATATATATATACTTGCTCTAATTTTCTCAATGGCAAATGGTTTGCATAAGGATATGAGCAACATAGCTGAATTTTTTGCAATAAAACCCACACAGGACTTCGTTGCGGGTTTCGTCCTTAGATTCTATGCATTGCAATAAATGAAAACTGCGGTGAAAGTCCATCGCTTTTCCGCAACAGACAGAGCATGTTGTGGATCTGAAAATCTGCAACATGACTATTCTCCACTATGGACTTCTTTCACTATGATTGCTAAAACACAATCCCCTTGCATTGAACTGTAAATAGTTGTGGAACTTTGGTGAACATTCCGTAACTGAAATTCCGTAACAATTCCACTTTGTGTGAACCCACCCTTACATCTGTCACTGAAGCTTTTCCAGGCTGCTGGATGATAAATCTGCCTGGTCGTGTAATAATACCTTCCCTGCTCCTATATCACTGTGTAACTAGACGGCTTTTCCATTCTGGGAGACAAGCTTGGGGACAGAACCTATGGGAGCTACAGTATAATGGTGGCCATATTGGTTGTCAGGACAGGAGTAGATATAACTGTGACTAATAGCGAGGAATTATATTAATTGGCGATTTGGACGTAAGTGGAAATACTCTTCAAGGAAGGGTCTGTCTTTGGTGTCACATTGATAAAAGTATTAAGGAATTGCATAGCTAGCTACTGTTGAGCCAACCAAAACAGCTGAACCCTGTTTTGGGTCGGACTTTGCTAAAAGTTCAGTATGAACCTCGGACAGTTCATCTTGGCTAAAATTCCTCTTTCTCCATGATTAGCACTGGGGTCCTAGGTTCAAATCTGACCATGGACAACATCTGTATGCATGTTTGCGTGGGTGTCTACAAACACTCATACAAACTCCATGTAGATGTTGTCCTTGGTCAGATTTGAATCTAGGACCACAGCACTGCAAGGCAATAGTGTTAATCATTTAACCCCCATGCGACTTCCTCCAGATGAGAAGATCTTATCCTCCTTTGGAGGAGGAAGGAGAAGCATGGTGGCTCAATGGTTAGCATCTGACCAAGGACAACATCTACATGGAGTTTGTATGTTCTCCCTGTGTTTGTTTATGAACTATATGTTGATTATTATTAAACTCAGGGAGAACATACCAACTTCATGCAGATATTGCCTTCCGTCAGATTTGAGGCTATGACCTTAGTGTTCCAAGGCAAGAGTACTAATATACACACCTCACGGCACACTCATATTATCTAGCACATACAGAGGTCGTAAAACTGAATGTAATATTTCTTTATTTTTAGAGGGGGGGGGGGGGGTTTACACATTGCAGAATATTTGATAGAAAAATCTACTCCAAAATCCATAAGTTTAAAGGGGTTGTCCAGCGAAAGCAAGTGGGTCTATACACTTCTGTATGGCCATATTAATGCACTTTGTAATGTACATTGTGCATTAATTATGAGCCATACAGAAGTTATTCACTTACCTGTTCCGTTGCTAGCGTCCTCGTCTCCATGGTGCCGTCTAATTTCAGCGTCTAATCGCCTGATTAGACGCGCTTGCGCAGTCCGGTCTTCTCCCTGGTGAATGGGGCCGCTCGTGCCGGAGAGCTGGTCCTCGTAGCTCCGCCCCATCACGTGTGCCGATTCCAGCCAATCAGGAGGCTGGAATCGGCAATGAACCGCACAGAGCCCACGGTGCACCATGGGAGAAGACCCGCGGTGCATCGTGGGTGAAGATCCCGGCAGCCATCTTGCTAAGGTAAGGAAGAAGTCGCCGCAGCGCGGGGATTCGGGTAAGTACTAAACTTTTTTTTTTTTTTTAACACATGCATTGGGTTTGTCTCGCGCCGAACGGGGGGCCTATTGAAAAAAAAAAAACGTTTCGGCGCGGGACAACCTCTTTAAGGCCACCTCCACACTGGCTTATTTGCAAACACAAAATTTACGTGCACAATACACAAAGAATAGAACCTGTAGCTGTCAATGGTTTCGTTTTCTTTTCCTTTTTTCCGTGTGCATTTCTCTTGTACGCAAAAAAATAAAACCCGGACTATATAGCTGCATTTGCGCTCCAAATGTCCCCAAAGAATTCTATGTGGGGTGCGCAATGCGCAACTGGATGGGCAATACGCTGCGCAGTTCCGTGAAAACAAGAACACATCTGGAACTCATTAGGCTGAATAGCCATTTAAATTAGAGCGTTTGTCTGCCATACACAAATTAACATGCCCTGTGTGCACAGAAAGTACAGTAAAAAAGACGTGTTCATAGCGCCAATGCTTTGCACTGAGGCGTGCACAGAAATGCATATGCCCGTATGAAGCCGGTCTAAGAGGGATTTTACACTAAAACTATTATTATTCGGATTCCCGTGATGCAGCGAGAATCTGAATGATTATTGTTCAATGTAAGTGAACGACAGATCGTTCCGTGTAAACTGGCAGTTGCTCACTTATGAACGACTGCCTGCTTACTGTGAATGGAGGTGGGTGAGCCAGAATGAAGATCCACCTCCATTCAGTCAGCGATGCTCGTTCCTATGTAAGATCACACGATTATCCCTGGGACGACATGCCAACAGATCGTCCCGTGTAAAAGAACCCTTACGTACAGATTGTGACACGGATTTGCAGGTAGCTAAGTTGTGCTGCAAATACACATTAAGGCTCTTTCACATGAGCGTCATTTAGAAGCAGTGAAGGCATGTCACAAAAATGACATCCAAAAGAACCGATGGTTTTCTGTGGGTTCTTTCAGATGACCGATTTTGAGGCGCTGAAAAAATTGTGCATCAATAGGCACGATTTTTTGACACCAAGCTTTCTCTCCATCCAAAGATAGGTCTTGTTCTATCTTTTGATAGCACAACGCCGCAGGCTCCATAAACTCCTATGGGAGACTATGCACGCCTGCCGGCAAAGAGAGGGGTAGCGAGTTTGACACTGCAAGGATGGAGGAAGTCCCAGTGGAAATGAAAGGAGTCCCTGCAGGGACTCCCTTCATCCTCGTGGGGACTCCCTACAGCTTCACGGGGGTCTCCCTTTATCCCCACCACCAGAAGTATGAAAGGCATCCCTGCAGGGATGCCTTTCTTTGTTCCGGTGGCCGAGGGATGTAGTAAACCCACGGAGAATAGTCACGACTTGGTCATATCTATTCTTCGTTTCATATGATTTAGCACTCCAATAGCTGCGATTTTTTAGCGTGGCTGTCGGAGCACTAAAATGACGCCCATGTCAAAGAGGCCTAAAGAGAAACAGTCACCCCCCTACAGCACCATAAACTAAGTTATGATGCTGTTAGGGGAGGCGACAGGGAGATGGGTGTTGTACTTCTTAAACCTACCTGCTCGCTGGTTCCTGCAGTGCCCACCACATGCCCTCCAATAGACCTAAACGGGAGAGCGCATGCACGGGACTCTGAGAAGAGTTGGTTGTGCAGTTAAGTCAGATTTAAAGGGGTTGTCCCGCGAAACAAAGTGGGGTTATACACTTCTGTATGGCCATATTAATGCACTTTGTAATGTACATCGTGCATTAATTATGAGCCATACAGAAGTTATTCACTTACCTGTTCCGTTGCTAGCGTCCCCGTCTCCATGGTGCCGTCTAATTTTCAGCGTTTAATCGCCCGATTAGACGCGCTTGCGCAGTCCGGTCTTCTCCCTTCTCTTGGGTCTCGGCAGCAGCGGAGTTCTGGCTCCACCCCTTCTACGCATCATCGCGTAGCTCCGCCCCATCACGTGTGCCGATTCCAGCCAATCAGGAGGCTGGAATCGGCAATGGACCGCACAGAAGACCTGCGGTCCACCGTGGGTGAAGATCCCGGCGGCCATCTTCGCAAGGTAAGTAGGAAATCACCGGAGCGCGGGGATTCGGGTAAGTACTATCTGTTTTTTTTTTTTTAATTCCTGCATGGGGTTTGTCTCGCGCCGAACGGGGGGGCTATTGAAAAAAAAAAACCCCGTTTCGGCGTGGGACAACCCCTTTAAGTTTAAGGTTAATACACTCCCATAAGACAGTTTTTTTCTGCCATTCGAGAGCAAACCACAGAATACCCATGGTGATATCACGATAAACTGTACCTCGCATAACAAAATCAGTCAACTTTGCCTTAATACATCTGTAACTAATGAAGATCTCATGAAAATAGTCCATTATCCAAAAATGTATTTTCACGCCTTAAAACGTGACTATTTATATGCAGATCCCATATGGCTGGCATGGATCATGGATTGGAGCGTGCCCTAATAAATCCCCTTCACTGTAGGTAGATGCCAGTCCGCCTATTATACATAGGAGGGATAAAAGCAACCCCTGACGTTTTATGAGAACTAGTCAGATTGGGTCCTGTATGATATTCCGTTCAAGAAAATTCCGTTCGATTCTATTTATTTTACAGCCCCAATAAAAACATTATTAAAAAATAATCCGTAAAACTAAACAATATCTAATAACAATCCTTAGGCAGCGTGGTTTACACGGTTCTGTTTATAGCCTTAAATATACTTTTTAAACCTCCACCCACCCAAAAAAAACATTAAAAAGCATAAAGTTGACATTTTCTGGCACATTTCTCCTTAGCACATAAGTAAATCTCTCGACAAACGTCTGGGGATTTCAACACAATGTTACAAACGCCAAAATAGAAATCTAGCAACACTTTCTGGGCTTAGACCGGTTCCAAACGAGAGGACAACATGTGTCAAAACCCAACACAAAGGCATTAACTCTATATTAAAATACTGAAAGTGTACGTCCGGTGTCACACGGGGGTGTTGGCGAGCACAAAACGTACATGCACAATGCCCAAAGAATGGAACACATTAAGTTCAATAGATTCATTCACAGGCACGTATTTGCTGCACAACCCCCTCCCCCCCCAAAAAAAAACGCAGCATGGTCTACTTTCTTGCACGTTTCTGCATCGAGAAGTGAAATGTGCCTTCTGCAGCAATTTCTGCATTTGCCTTGGTTTTTGGCGCAGATCTGCACATGGAATTTGCCCTGTTAATGGAATTCTGCACATGTATTTTGCTCATTAAGGCCTCATGTCCACGGGAAAAAGAACAATTAAAATCCGCAGCGGTTCACCGGCACGCAGATCCGCACCCCATAGGGATGCATTGACCACCCGCGGCTAGATAAATACCCGCGGATGGTCAATAAAAGTGAATTAAAAAATTTCTGGAGCATGAAAAAAAATGGACATGCTCCATTTTAGTGCGGGTCTCGCGCGGGGACGGCTCCCGCAGGCTTCCATTGAAGCCTATGGAAGCCGTCCGGATCCGCAGGAGACACGCGCCTGAATTAAACTCACCTGCTCCGGGCGATGCAGGTCTTCCTTCCTTCACGGCAGGATCTTCTTTCTTCGGCCCTGCGTATGTGCCCGGCGCATGCGCTCGGCACGCAGCCGGCGTGCCGAGCACATCCGCCGGGCTGAAGAAAGAAGATCCAGCTGCGAAGAAGGGAAGACCTGCACGGTCCGCAGCAGGTGAGTTTATTCTTATTTTAATGCCTCTTGTCCGCGGGGCAGGAGGGACCCGCTACGGATTCTCAATGGAGAATTCTCCAGAGCAAATTTCACATGAGGGTCAATGCCTAAACCTCTACAAAATGTTACTGTTTTTGACACGGTTTTTAGAGACGGAAATCGCCGTCGAAAATTTTGTGGTGATTCCACCATGTGAACGTACCCTTAAAGACAAGAACGAGTCGGCTGAGATATCAAATGATGTAGAACATTGTAACCAGTTTTCACCGTATCGGGGAAAGGAAAGAAAATAGCAATAATCGTACAAAGATATATGTCACTGTGTAGGATCAGCCTAATCCGTTGCACATGTGTAAAACCCCTGAAGAGTATTCCTGAGTGTTCCCTGAGTCCTGCTAATATTGGTGAGTAAAACCACACACCAAAGTCATCTACTGATAAAAAACACGTTGAACTTTACAAGAATTGATGTTCGTTGAACATGAAAGTCGTGTAACAATGAAAACAGTTGAATGTTGGAATAGATTTTAAGAGATATGTGTCAGGCAGACAAATGGGGATCTGCCTTGCCACACACCGATTTGACTTCGGGCTTGTCTGAGGAGACAGCACCTGGAGAACCCCGGTTTACTCTTGACCCCTCCAAGTGGGTATGGTCTTTGTTGGGGGGTTTTCAAGCTGTCATTCGCACAGAAAGTCCCAATTGTCTGGCTGCTGATACTCATTCCCGACAGCATGAATAGGTGTGTAACAGGAGAACAGGCTATGGTCAGGGTTGACAGCACAGAAGCAGTAACGAAGTCCAAGTAGATGGTCTGGGCAGGCACTAGGCAACAAAAAAGTCCAACAGATGGAGCCGAGGGAAGAGAGTACAGGAGCCAGAGCAGTTGGGAGTCAGAGCATGACTCAAAACTAGAACACATGCAACCAGGGGCTTTGTCACAACGGCTGATGGGACCAACTGCTTAGGTATCTACTCTTGAAGGTGGTTGCCTAATATAGTAGGTGCTGAGAGTATAATGGAGGGGGACTGGAGTGCACACTGACCCTTTAAGTGTGTGGGTGAGAGCACGCACGAGCCCTATGGGTAGACGTAAGATGCGGTGCCGGTGAAGGAATGCAGTGTGCAGGATGGGAGTAAGGTTGGTGGCATCCGACTATGTCCGTAGCGATAGGTGAACCAGCTGAATGGCGATGGTGTGGTGTGACAATATGAGGGCGACAAATATTATTTGCTTTCTGGCTTAAGAAGCAGAGGTGAATGGGTTGTTTAAATGTGGGTTCCACAATCTAGACAGTGCCTTTTACTTTTACGAAGTCCCCCAATGACTAGCTTAGGCTATGTTCCCATCTGCGGTCAGAGCCTCCGTTCAGATGTTCTATCACAAGTCCGGCATGAAATGCTGGACAAAAAAAGTTGAGCATGAAAGACTTTTTCATCCAGTAAAATGCTGAACGATCTAACAGAAGCCATACAGACCACATTCTGGTCAGTGGGGTCCATTCTGTGCTGTTCAGGCCACTCACAATATGGGTCCATTCAGCCATGTGATTTCCTTTTCCTACTCCCATAACAGAGCTGAAAAACAGAGTCCCTGAATACAAATGTGAACATAGCTTTAGTGATCACAGGGAGTCTTGTAGTTACCATATGGGTTGGAGGCACTGCTGTTCTTGGAAATGTAGTGAGGTCTAGTAGAGATAACGTGGACCCAATGGGTTCTCTATGGTTTTGGCATAAGGTCAAACCAGAGAGCAAAGTCAAACGGTGAAACGACATGATGCGAGTGACTACACGTGGTCAAATCACCACCCTGTGGGGTTTCAAACTAACGGATTGTGTACCCCTGCAAGGGGTATGGACTCTCCCATAAGGAATCTCCTGGCTGCTACCCCCTGGAGTAGTCTCCATTAGTAACTGCCGTCGAAAAAAAGCTCAGGTCAAGGTAGGCAGTTTAAATAGACAAGCAAAGGTTGGGATGGGTAGCATGCAAATAAATGAACATGGGCAAATATACAAGGTGAGTCAATGCCAAGCTAGACAGGAATAACACACCTATGCAGATTTCTGAAACCAAATTAACCTATTGCTCAGGCATTAAGTGATGGGAAGGGTCCTAAAAAGACTATGATGCCTGGGCATGAGCTGAAGTCAAGGCTATTGGCACATACTGGGCCTATAAGGTTCTAGGAGAGAATGCACAGGGCATAAGAGAGTGAAGAAAGTTGGTATAAGGAGAGGAACCTGATGCAGAAGGTATTTCTGCAGAGAAGATTAGGAGCCTATAGGCACAGATTGCCTGGCAACTTAGATCCCTGCATTAAGTAGGCCCCACCTTGGGACACTTATAGCTTTAAAATGTTTGCATGCTCTTACAAGATAAAGCAGATCCTTTCCGTGTGCCTCTTACAACCTCTAATGCCCTCTACAGCCTTCTCCTCAGGGTCCTCGCCTCCCTCTCCCAAGCAATTAATATATGAATACACATCATGTACATATGAATACATCTGTGCAGTCAATTTATAATTCTTCCCCTCCCTTCTGCCAGACTTTTCTATAGGCACAGCTTACTGAATACCCCACCTGCCCTTCAGCCACCAACTGACTGCTCTCTGCCTATTACTGTGTGTAGAGAGAGAGCTGCCAATCAGTAGCCAGAAGGGCAGGGAGGGTGTGGCTAGCTGCAGGTCATTAATATGGAGGACTACTTCTTGTAGTTCTCTGTATCTCACTGCTGCTAATGAAATGCAAGTTTCTCCCAAACTACTGCACAGATCGATACAGCAGACATATCACTGTAATCAGCGTGACTGTCACTATATTATGCTGTAAAAAGATGGTAACAGATCCTTTAGGACTGGGGTTTCAAATACCAATCTTCATATTATTTCTGCCGGTGCACCTATATGAGGTGCATTATAGTTCCTCCATGCTCTAACCCAAAATGGTTTGCGAGATCTAATTTGGCATTCATTTCTGGTATAACTAATGCCATTTTTTGGGCATAAATTATACATAAATGTATCAGTCCAGGGTATCCATGCCCTCTTCAAATATGTCCCCTTTCGAAAAAGTGGCGGTCGGTGTCCAGATCATCAAAACATTGCAAAGTGTTCGGGCAAACAAGTCTTGTGAAAATTTTTGTGACTTTTTTTACACCACAAACAAGGGTGTTTATGGATGCCCCCCTATGTCTATACAGAGGATGTAGAACTTTGTATCTGAAATATGGAGCATTGACTGCTAAAACAATATTTAAAGCTATAAACACAAAATATTTAACCATTAAACGTTTGGATTAATATAAAAAATGGTGTTCAAGGCCAGACATTTCCTTCAAAGGGGTTAAAAATGTTATAGAATAGATAATAATTTGTTGGCTAGGCTGATTCAGGCCCATAAGACAAAGAAATGTGTAACAATTCCCAGTAATATTGTTTTCTTAAATAAAAAAGGGCTCCTGAACCTTAAGCAGCTCGCAAACCAGTGAACAAACTTTGATTGTGTCCATAGATTTTTTGCTCTTCCTTGATATATAAAATATAAAATAACTATGTAACTTTGTTACCAATCCCAAAGAGACTCGTCCTCCTGGTTTGATAGTCATTGAAACCGAGGGAGATGAAAGATACAATGTATTAGTCCTATTGAATGGACGCAAGGTCCTGAAACCATTCAATTTGAAAGTCTCACTTCCTCCACAAAAGAGGAGAGTCGCTGATGTGCTGCGTGGACCAGCAACTGAAAATAATGGGATGGATTGCACAATAACAGCTTTTTATTTTCTTTACTAGGGTCTATACAATCTTTTTCAGGCCAGAAAACAAATCTTGCCAGAAATGTATCACGATGTTCACAGAATCTCAACATAGCAGAAAATGAAAGAGCTACAAAAAAACTCTGATGGTCAATATCTAATGCTGTGTGCTGGATTATATATATGAGTAGGAAATAACAGACCAAACAGGTGGGCCAAAAATCACCGTATTTGGTATTTACCCTATATACATGTATATGCTGTTTTATTAGATAATTAACATACACAGACCGCATGGGGCCACATAGCAAAACTCGACTTCACCCCCAGCTCATACTCAGTAGTTGTCCACCTGTCTCCACCACCACCACCTGCTGAACCATTATCTCCTGAACCATTAGTCGACTGTAAAAATTTGACTACATACTAACAGTGTCACATTGATACTAACACCGGTCGGAGTGCTCAGTGCGCCATCCAACTCCCCCGCCAGTCTCCTGCACAATGGAGACTGACAGCAGGAAAGGGAGGAGTCAGATGGTGCACTGAGTACTCCGGCCGGCGTCAGCATCAGCGTGAGTGTATAATTACATTTTTACGGTCAGATGGTGGTTCAAGGCATAAAAGTTCCACAAGTAGGGCAGGGGGCAGAGCTATTTGGCCCCAAGCCCCTCTGCCCTACAGGCCCCATAGCAATCCTGTGAAGTGCCTCGATTGGCAGTACACCACTGGCTATAACCTTCATTACACCCTGAAATTAGTTGGGGAAATATCAGAAGAAATTACAGAAAATATTACTTTATTAAAAGAGTAGTAGATGCTTGCACCAAACACCCAGTAAATGTAGATGAAAAATTAGCAGTAAGTGAATGTAAGCATGCCTGTCACGCAGCAGGTGTGGACCCACAATATATTAAAGAGAATCTGTCACTATCTTTTCACAGCCCTTTCTGAGAGTAGCACAAGGTAGTGACAGGCACAATGATTACATTGGTATGTCTGTTGCATGTGTCTGTGCAGTAGTTTGGGAGAAACCCACATGTTATTAGCAGCCAGACACAGCGGATGCAGGAAGTAGTCCTCCTGAGGACAGCACCTGGTTTTCATCCTTTAACCCCTCCAATTGAAATCTGGTCTGAGCTGCAGGAACAACATGGCCGTTATCTCAAGAGTAGTCTCGGTTCAGTGGTAGCCGACACGGACAGGCAAGAAGCACCGTAATGTGGTACCAGAGGAGTAGTCGCCAGAGTCGTAGTCAGTATACAAAGCTGAGGTTAGGACAAGCGGAGTTTTCACATAACGGCGAGACAAGAGTATCAGGGTAGGCAGCAAGTGGAAATCGAGGCAGGTGAAAAGGGGAGTACTGGGTTAATTAGACACGGCTCAGACTTGCAGTCAATCTGAATTCAACAGCACCTGTGCAGAACCATATGGAAATAATTTTTATGCACCTGCTAACAGGGAAAGGTGCCTTAAATAGCCAGAGGAAAATCTGGATTGGCCGGGGATGGCAAAATCTATAGAGGAGTTTAAAAGGGGACTTGATGTCTTTCTGGAGAGGAAGAATATTATAGGTTATAAATCTAAGGTTATTTGTTAATCCGGGTATACAGGCAGGTAGGAACTATTAGGGGTTGATCCAGGGAACAGTCTGATTGCCATTAGGGAGTCGGGAAGGAATTTTTTCCCCAGAAGGGCCAATTGGCTTCTGCTCTTGGGGTTTTTTGCCTTCCTCTGGATCAACACAGGAGGATAGACAGCCTGGACTAGATGGACATTGTCTTCATTCGGCCTAACGAATTATGTTACTATGCTATGTTACTATGAACATGCACATACATCCTACAAGTGGCAGTAATAGGTGCCCAAACTGAATTGATGGTATGGGGCATTAGGTAGTCTAAAGATTGTGTTGTCCATCTTGGATGGGCTAAAATTGTCCCCCCCTTTTCCCAGATCCCAGGAAAGAATTAGTCCTAAAACTGGAAAGACCCCAGATGTCAAACCCATAATTTTGTCAGATATCAGACCCCAAAATACATTCAGACTCCAGTTATCAGAACCCCAGAGTTGGTACAGAGCTCATACACCATAAATGAATGAATGCAACCATTATACCTTACAGTTAATTCCGCTATCAGACCTCTAAATGAATTAAAATCCCTTAACTAGTAAATGTAACCAGATGCAGAGCTCCACCCGCTTCTGCAGTAATCACATCCAAAGCTTCATCCTCCTCTCTGCAGTAATCACATCCAGAGCTTCACCATGCCCCCCCCCCCCCAACAGTAATCACACACAGAGCTTCATCCACCCATTCTGAGAGTTGATCTTACCTACACTAATTACAGTAGAAGGAAGTCAGCAGCAGACAGACTGAATAATAGCCACACTCCTCGACTCTGGCGGGATCATCTCTGGTGGGTAGTGTCAGGGGCAGTCCTTCCAGCAGATGTGCCTAGTGTGCGGCATATATGCCAGATGCAGATAGTATATCCTAAAGAAAAGCTCACGAGTGCCTGGTAACCCTGCCAAATTCTCATGGCATCAAATGGGAATTGCTACTCTACATATTGCATGAACCATCACTAGGAGGGTTAGGGAAGGGGAATATTGCAATTTTGCTCCCTCCCCTATTCATATGGCTCTGTTCGTTAATTAAGCAGTGATCACTATGATCTGTCCCGGGCCTTTTCCCTTTGTCTCTGGATTACTTTCAGCCTTTTCCAGAGTTTTCACTTAAAAGTACAAAATAAGAGACCTAAAAGCAAAAAGAAAAAAAAAGTAAATGTTTAGTTTTCGCATGCAGGCGAGTTCGTCTAACGTTGTCTTTTATTAATAAATGGTGCAGATTTTCATGCTAGCACAGCAAAGGCAAATCACATCATCGCCTGAAAGAGACATACCTATTATTTTTCAGTGATATATTGCTTTGCAGCTGTAGCCAAAACAATCTAATAAGCACTATTAGATAAAGAATTCTGAATATGAATGTATTGAATTTGTAGTGGGAGAAAATGAACATATTGCAGCATTTGTGTCAGATTGGGTTAAGCCTGTGCATCTCCTTCCTTGTAATAAATGCAGATCAAAAGACTTCTCATGTACAAAATAATAATACACATTTGGACTGCATGAAATAACACAACCACTTTGTAACGTTAGGAGAAAATCAGTCAGGTATGTGACTTTTGGAATATAAATTATTTTAGGAGGGCGAAGCGATCTTGCATACGGCTTTTCCCCCGTATATTTATATTCATAAAAGGTTCAAACTGCCTGTAACAAAACCAGCCGTATATTTGCCGTAAAGAATTCAGACGTTTGCAATGTCACTTATGACAAGCTTTGAAAGACGTGTAGCGTACTGTAAAACCGTCCAGGATCCAAATAAATAAAGTAGCTTTACTACAAAGAAAATGAATTGCTGAAGGTGAAAATGAGAAAAATGTGAGCATTTAGCAATAGTGATAAGAAAAAAATGGAAATTCTTAATGATTTTTTTACATTTATGGTCTTAGATTGTAAAGGTATCAGCATACAGAAAGGGCCCTTGTCAGGAATCGAGTCAGGGACCTCCTGCGCTCCAGCCAGTGGCTCTCGCTGCAGAGCTGTTCAGCCTGTGGATGGTTCCCTTGCATGACTCTCAGCCTTGTTCCCTGATCCCAGATATCTAGTTCCTGCCTCCTGGTCCTGACCCCGCTCTGTTCTTGATTGCGTTTTCTATGGAAGCCTGGCCCTGCCACTCCTTCAGTGTGTGATTGTTCTTCTCCACAGCACTGATTGATCAGCTCCACTTCTGCCTGCTTCTCTGCTATTGGGACAAGACCTCCTGATATCGACTTCTGGCTTTCTATCTGACTACTTTACCCGCCTCATCCATCTGTACTGCAAACTAAGACCTTCTGCTGTTTATGCCTGGCTTGTCCTGACTACTCGTCAGACCTGCAGCTATTACAACTGAGGCTACAACCCTGTGCCTGAAACTGCTACAGCCTTCTTGCAAAGCTCTAATTGGCCCCTTGCTCTAGTCCTGTTTTTAAAACCTGCTGGTGTCACATATGATTAGACTAGTCAGTGCTACTGTACAGAACTACGCACAGGGTCAAACTGTAGGATGGCTAACGAGGATTTCTAAGGTCAAAATAGGTGACTGGACTGGAAAAATACTTGGAACTGTGATAATGGCAACATTGTCTGATCTCCCCAAAGCAGAATAGCCATTCAATAGGAGTACCCGCCCCAAAATGAGCAACCCCACTGAAAGAGAAAAGCCAGGACTCAGTCCGAGATGAACCAGCAACACTACCACAGAACACCAAACCACAGACTACAGAACACTAAACTTCTTAAAACTGAACTGCAGACTACAAACCTCTGAGCACAGGTCCATTGCACACAAAAGCACAGTACACTGGGCAGGACACAGGAAGTATAACCAGCATCCTTCTGACAAAGGAGCTGAATTAAGTATCCTAACAAAGACACTGATAAGCTGACTGAGCTGAAAGAAACCCAGCCATCCTGTCAGCCCTGGATCAGAGGGAAATGCCAATCTCTCGGTGTCCAGGGCTAAATGAGACTACGCATGTACCACCTCTGACCGGGGCTGGTATTGTGATGTCTCTTCAGACCAATAAATCAAGAAGTTCTCTTGCCAACATGATAGCTAGTTTTAAATAAAGTGTTCATTCATGCTTTATTACTGATCTACTTATTCAGCTTATCTCACCGCCATTGGGTTGCGCCAGAGTCGTTTTTTCACTTCTTTCCATTGCTTATTGATGCATATATAACCCTACTGGTTGGTCATCACTAGGCCAGCAGCATCCATTTCTGTTACATTAACTATGCTGGAGAACCCTATTTTTGTGTTCTTGTCCCCTTACCATGAGGCTATGCTCACTTTTCCTTCTCTGCTACTAGTTCTGTTTCATGGCACTTCTTATTGCATCAATCAATGTCAATCAATGATCTTATAGCCGATTGTGCAGCTGGCCCATAAGCGAACAGACTACTAACTTAATAATAAATAACAATCACATATAGTGCATGAATATTATGCAGCACTTTACATCATTGGGTTCTGTCCCCATTGGGGCTCACAATCTATAGTCACCTATCTCTATGTTTTTAGAGTTTATATATCATTACCTTCTATATTCACCTAAATAAGCTACAAAGCACAGGTATACAGTCAGGAGGATGAGCTGTGATCTCCTCCACTATACCTGTGTGACAGGACTTGAGTGATCATCATGAGTAACTGTGGCAGGAGTGCCTATATTCTCCTCAAAATAATTATATGGTAGATCCCTTTTAACAGTATCACACAGACTAAGAAATTGACTAGCAAATGAATACATAACCCCAAGTAGATCTGAGCTGGTCAGAACTGAGATCACATGACCATCTAAAGAAAAAGAGTCTGGGAGTTCCAGATGGAAATAACTTAGAAGGTAACACTGGCTTGCTTATATATCCTAGGGGAATCAAACCCTATCACAAAAGTGATTGGCAGTCTAAAAGTCATGAATTTAAGAGAAAATAATACACCCCCCCCCCCCCCCCAAAAAAAAAGCTTTAAGCTATATCAGCTGTTTTAACAGCAGTAGAACTACCATTTGGTCACATAGTTACCCAGGCATTAGAGAGATGCATTAGCCCCACTCTCTACCTACAACCAGTCTCTGATCTGCAGCAGCCTCTCACAGGAAACAACTTCAAAAAGTTGCAATTTTCTTTTTAAAGAAAACCGTAATATTTTGATACATTATCTTCCATAAGTAGTTTTTAGCAACTAAGAAAATATATAAATAATGTAAAAGTATAAAAATAAAACATTTTCTTCCCCAGCAGTTATTTTGACATTACCTGGTGAAGTCTCAACTGAATCATGCATAGAGCAAAAAAAAAAATAAGACAATATAATCGAGGGCTCAGCGTTTGATTCCTGTCAGAAATTCCCCTCAAATGATAAATGATTGTATAATACAGAATCTACGGCTAGCTCAGAATTATATTAGCCATCAGTGCTCAAAACTCATTTGAAACTTAATTGGGCTGCTAAGGCAGTATCCCCCTGTTAGCAGAACAGCAGGTTTATAAAAATCATCTCCTATGATTGTTAAATGCTTTCCTAATGAAGCTGATGATCACAACGGTTTTTTTGCAATAAAAGCTTTTGTCAAGATGTCACGGCGAAAAAAAAAAAAAGTTTGATAATATCGTCCGCAGCCGGCACGTACTCCTGTGATTTGAGTTTATCTATGTGGCAAGGAATTCAACAGATCAGTCTGCATAGGGGAGATAATCTCCATAAAAAAAGGAAGAAGGCAAAACGCTATATATTAAACGGGATTATCAACTAGAACGTAATCATGTCCCTGTGTAATTATATGGGACGCCATACGTAGATCTGAACAATCATACAAGGAAATAATTGAGGACCATAAAACTTAATTCAGAAAAATCAATAAAATATAAAAGCAATCAGATAAGGCCTCTTAAGAAATCGATCAAGGCTTGTACAAAGTCATAATGTGTTTTCCTAAGAGAAAAGACGCTAAATGAAGCAGGCAGAGTTACATAATACGCTACAAGTAGGCTTCTAGAGGTGCTTGTATACTGAAGAGGGAAGAACGAAAGACAACGCAATTACTTCTTCCAAGATTTTTTCAAATCACACGGGTGGTGAGTAGATAGGAACGTGTGTGTTTAACCGTGGCATAGCTAAGAACGCAGACCAATTAGTTTTTTTTGATCATTTATCTATATTTGTGTCTCTCCGAGACTCTCTTGGGTGTAAGACGAAAGGAGCTATTGCACTGGGTTCACGGCAACTCCATAGACCGAATGAGTAGACTGCATCAGAGATCTGATTCATCCAGGGCATCGAAAAGGACATCCTGAACCATTCTTCTTTGGTCATCCGGCTCAATATTGTTTAGACTAATATATTTTTACTGATTTCCTGTGGTTTATATAGAACCAATATTTTCTATATTACTGTAGAGAGATGGAAGTCATTCACATTGGTCCCTGTCCCCAAGACTACTAGGACCACCTAGCACACTTAAAGGGGTTGTCTCGTGAAATCAAGAGGGGTTCAGCACTTCTGTATGGCCATATTAATGCACTTTGTAATATACATCGTGCATTAATTATGAGCCATACAGAAGTTATTCACTTACCTGCTCCGTTGCTAGCGTCCCCGTCGCCATGGATCCGTCTAATTTCACTGTCTTCTGGCGGTTTTAGACGCGCTTGCGCTGTGCGGTCTTCTCCGTGGTGAATGGGGCCGCTCGTGCCGGAGAGCTGGTCCCGCGTCGTCATCGTAGCTCCGCCCCATCACGTGTGCCGATTCCAGCCAATCAGGAGGCTGGAATTGGCAATGGACCGCACAGAGCCCACGGTGCACCATGGGAGAAGACCCGCGGTGCATCGTGGGTGAAGATCCCGGCGGCTATCTTGGTAAGGTAAGAAAGAAGTCGCCGCAGAGCGGGGATTCGGGTAAGTAATATATATATATATATATATTTATTTTTTTTTTTAACCCATCCCTTGGGTTTGTCTCGCGCCGAACGGGGGGCCTATTGAAAAAAAAAAAAAACCCGTTTCGGCGTGAGACAACCCCTTTAAGCAGGTGTTGGGGCCCACTGAGCCTGTTATACCCACTTGGGGTTGGGATCAATCTGGTCATCGTTCTTTGAAATAAACAGTATCCACATCTCGAAGATGATGATAGGGGTATTGCACGAAACTAAGTGCTTCCTGTTTCACCAGATTAGGTAATAAGATCTACAATAGACTGGCATGATTGACAGCTATTATGTTATATTAAGTGTGCTACGTGGTTACGTTTATTATGGAACGCATGTATGCCTCACTCGTAGTGCTGCGTTTTAGGAAGCGTGATGACGTAGTAGGGGTTGTACCGGGAACCCGGAAGTGTCCATCCACCATGTTTTCCACATATCTGAGAAGGTGTAAATTAAGCTAGATTAGTTTTAATTATATTTTATAAAGTGCATAGGAATGTATTGTTTTTATGCTTGAAAAAGTCGTTTTACATACTACGAAATGCGTTGCATTAAAATTCATTGAACTATCACGGAAGGAGCCTTGGAGTCTATCCCTGACAGCGCGGAGTATTTTTCTTTATCCTGTTTCACCATGTGGCGCTTTCTCTATCAAGCAAGAGGCACATAGATGTCATTGCACCACCTGCAGGGTTCCACATGATCCTGGCCAAAAGTGGTTCATTCTCATCTCTGTAGTAATTTAGTTCTGTGCAGTGTCTTAATTTCTGTGTTTCAGTATTTCATCCCTGTTTTCTCTCAGGGGTAGTCAGGCTCTAGGTTCCAGTGTGGGCCACCCTTATCGGGGCGATTACCCTGCTTATAGGCAGGGCTCCTTCCATCTCCCTGCTTACCTTAGGGCCAGTTACCCTTCTGTAGGTATTCCTGCCTGCTGGGGTCAGCGGACAGTCACCTGGTCTGGTATTAAAACAAGGCTGGTTGGTAAACCCAGTGGGTCCATATTTCAAATCTGTAACAACACATCTGTCAGCAGCTTATCTTCCCAAGGACAAAAGAATGGAGTCGTTGAAATCCAACTATCCAATCCTTATTTCCTCCAGTATCTGCACAAAGTGAGAGCTGGGAGGTGCCCCCATACACATTAGATTACTGCCCAAATCAGTTGATTGTATCCTGCATTCTTAACAGTTTTTCCCCTCTGTCTTCAGTATATCACGCATGGAAAAAACGGCAGATTCTAATCCCAAATACTCTGTAGCACACAGAGGAATAGCAACAGCATGGATGACACTACAAAAGTACTAAGTAGTGTAGATGTGACTTCAGTAGCTGTAAATCAGTTACTATTAGTTGCTGCAGCATTTCTACTGCCTCTCTGTGCCCCTCCTCTTAATAGATTTCTATAGCCAGCAGGGGTCATCCCCCTCTTCCACTATATGTACTCCATCTTGTTATCACTGTTATTAGAGACAGACTTCACTTGACAACAGGTAATATACAGCAAACTAGAAAGAGGGGGGTCCTATTGGGCAGAACTTTATAGGGACATTTCAGCACAAGAATATAATTTTATTGTTTTTTACTTTTGCAACTTATCACAATGACTACTAAACAAATGCAAGTTGTCTCACAATGCAGTGACCACTTAAGAAAACTGAAAAATGTTTTTCAGAAGTGAATATTTTCTAGGTATTTTTTTTTTAATCTATCAAAAAGGCTATTGTTCCTTATGTCTGTGGTTTGCACTATTTGCCCCATATATCCATGTGGTCCCAAATTTAGCTTCTAGGGTCTTTAATTCAGAGCCTTATATGAGGTTCATGAATTGTATTGAAAATGAAAATATAAGGAGTAATGAAATAAAGATTAAACATTACATTTTGGAATTATAAAACTCCTTTGTATAGACACAAAAGGGAGACTTGGATGCTTTTAACATCAGGGGATGTATTCTTAAGGGAGGTAAGTTAATGATTGATGCGTATGTTGCACCTTTACTGGGTGTTCTCCCAGAAGAGGCACTAATGCTCATCTCTTTACGGGATCCAGTGGTGTTTGCATTATAAAAAATGAAAGTGAAAACCACAATGGGATCTTCATAACTTGGTTTGTCCATTGAAAAAAAATCCCAGGGCTACAATGAAATGAATAAACTCTCACTTCAGGGTAAACATTTGCATCAACAGCACAGCGTGTACTAAAATAGCATAGAAAGAATCCAAAACTTTCAAAAGGTTTATTAAAATAACTTTTTAAAAATTCAAACTTTATTTCATGGCTATGGCACATGGCGGTTAATGGATAGAAAATAGGGTTAAAGGGGTTTCCGGACAAATATTATTGATTACCTATCTTTTAGATAGATCATCAATAGTTGATCTCCGGGAACCCAACACTCTGGACCCCCAGCAATCAGCTGATCAGCCGGCCTACTGTCAGGGCAGGAAGACCAGATGTTGTCATCGGGGTTGAAGCAGAAGTATCTTAGAGGGCTTAACTCCCATTCAAATCAATAGGAGTGAAGCTTTCTATTACACTTACTCCTCCAACCCTGGAGTTGGAGTTGGGAGTGCCAGACATGTAATAGAAGGGTTTAGCTCCCATTGATTTCAATGGGAGTGAAGCCGTCTATTATACTTCCACCTCAGACCCTAATGATGACATCTGGCACCCCTGAACTGACAGCAGACCAGGCGATTTGCTGATTGTTAGGGATCCCGGGCAGCAGGTACTCAGTAGTCAACTATTGATACAATAGTATTTGCCCAGAAAAGCCCTTTAAGCATTAACATTCAGCTTTCTAGATGCAGGGTACTACTCTTCAATATTTAAATGGTTTTTCAGGGACTAGTATATTGATGACCTATCCTTAGGACAGGTCCTCAATGTCCGATTGGGTGACACTGAGGATAAAATTTTGAGCATAAAATTACCCTATTTTAAATCTGTAGCATGTCAACTATGTTGAGGATTTTTTGCTGTGGAAAATCCGCAGGAAGTCCACAAAGTGTAAATATACCCTGATTATGTTTTATACTGTATGTCCCCTACAGGGAGTAAGGTAAAGGTAAAGTTCCCTGGTGCAAGCAGCAAGTCATGACTGACTCCTAGGGTGATGTCACATCATGATGTTTTCTTGGCAGACTGTTTTTGCGGGGTGGTTTGTCATTGCCTTCCCCAATCATCTTTTACCCCCTCACCAAGCTGGGTACTCATTTTACCGACCTCGGAAGGATGGTAGGTAGGCTGAGTCAACCTTGAGCTGGCTACCTGATCTAAGTGGGTTTTATACTGTATCTCCCCTACAGGGAGTAGAGGTTCCTTAACAGGTGATGCTGCAATTGAGGTGGCTATATATGGAAAGAGACTAAACAGAAAGTTCATTAATGATGTGTGCTTAAATAATTCCATTAGTCCTATACACTTGAATGAAAAGAGCAGCATATCATGGCTTCCTCGTCTCCTTTATGTGGCTACTAGAGAGGGGGTTCCTTGGATGATAGGTGGAGGTCATGGCTAATATTGGGGAATATTTATGCCACAATTCTATGATCTACAGTATGAGTTTATACTATATGTGTGTTACAAAAAAGCTGGTTCGGGTTTGGGAAAATCCTGAGGCAACACCTGAGGTACCCCAGTAGCCCAGTCTTCACCCTTTAACCCTTCCACTTGAGATGTTGGTTTCACTGCGGGACCCCAAGGCTGTTACTCAGGAAGTGGTCTCAGTACTGCGGCAGCTAACACTACTATAGGCCCAGGCGTGGTTCCTGAGGGTATGAACAGGAACATTATCAGACAGTCTGGGTTGGGGTAAGCAGCAAACTACAGTACAAGCAGGGGCGTAATTATAGAGGATGCAGGGAATGCGGTTGCACCCGGGCCCAGGAGCCTTGGGGGGCCCATAAGGCCTCTCTTCTCCATATAGGGAACCCAGTACTATAAGTAAAGCATTATAGTTGGGGGCCTTGTTACAAGTTTTGCATCGGGGCAAGTTACACCTCTGAGTACAAGGAACAAGACAGACATTGGGTAATAGGGAACAGCTTCAGTATGAATAGGCTGGCCAGAAGTCCAGGCAGTAGACAGAAGCGTAGTCAGTATATCATGCCTGGGTAAGAAACAGAGACAGGAACATAGTCAGGAACAGCCAAATGTTGAGAAGTGGAGATTCAGAACAAACTTGTAAAAGCACCTTGAGAAAATTAAAGAGATCTCAATACTGGGGGGACCCTCCACAGGAGGAGGATGCCTGATATAGCCAGGCATCCATAGTGATTAGAGAAGGCATATTTTGTTTGAGGGCACTGACCCTTTAAGAGTATAGTGAAATGCTCGCACGCACACCGCACCCTCCGGATGGCTGTCAGAGGATGCCAGGACTGGTGTCTGAAAGAAGGGGGAACTGAGTGCCACAGGTGCTGGGAAAGGTAAGTCAACGGTCATGGCTGCATACTGTAACAATGTAGCTTTTGTTGTTTTCATGAGCTTCTCACATTGAATCAATATGGGTCGGATCGTTAAGAACTTTACTTTTAAAAATTGGATTCTTTGGGTTAAATTGAAAAAGTTAATCGTAAATGGAGAATATTACTTGCCTGGGGTTTACCTACATACCTGATCAGATAAATCCCCTGATGTCTACTGTTCTCTTGTCTGAATAATATATAAACTATATTCATAATATACTTTGATGTATGAAAAAGTTGAAGAACCAGGAGTTTACAAAGTCTTGAAGTGAATGTCTATTCTTGAACACCAGCTTTGTAAAATAACCTTAAAATATTTGTATTGTTTACTGTCTGTTAATTCTCGAAGCTTTGCGTTTCTGATACAATTCTCTAAATCGCCTGCATAGACACAAAACTTGCATGACAATATTCTGACTGCCTGCAGCCACCATTAGAAGCAACATAGGAGATTGCTAAATTTTATATATTTATGCAATATGTATACAATTAGCTCCCCCTAGTGGCAGCAGGAGGTATCCAGAATTTAAGGAGAATGTACTGTATCACCTACAGCATACTATTTTCTTGCTAATTAACACCAAACAAGGAACCATTAGTCCAATTTTCTAATTTATTTTTTATTTTTGTATTGTAGATTTTATTATTATGTTGGCTATGCATCACTATGGAGGCGGCCATCTAGCCTGAGCTGTAGTTAACGGCATTTAGAGATATGCTTTGCATCAGCCTAATGGGACATACACACAATGGAAAGACAGGATCCAGTTACTTCTATGTGAGAGTGAGTTGGGCATGTTCTGTGACCTATTCACTGAGGGGAGGAGATAAGCTGTGAACATCAATTATTGTGAATGTATCTATATATAGGTTTCAGATTTAATTGTACGCCTGCTTGTGATGATAATGAGATGACTACTATGCAGTTTTCTCTACAGAGCAAGAACTATCAGCCTATTATTGGTCTTAGTGGTCAGTTTGAAAACTGCAGGATATTAGGGTTTGTTTTTTTTTTAAATATAGATTGTGACATCAGAAATTGTAATAAAAAATAACCCAAAAATTGTAACAAAAACATGTTTAATAATAGTGTTGAGAAAATTTAAACAGTAGAACCCTGTTTTGGGTTTAACTTGGCTAAAAGTTTTGTTCAACGTGAACCCGAACCTCTGGCGTTCATCTTGGCCAAATGCACTAAAATGTCTTCTTCTTCTTAGTCTTACCTCTTCCTTCTATTCCTATTTTTTCTTTCTTCCACTTCTTTTTTACTCTTGCTATTTATCTCGCTCTTCCCTATCTTCCTCTTTCACTACCTATTCATTTTCCTTCTTTCACTTCCTCTTCTTTCTCTTTTTCCTTGTTCTCTTCCTATTCATTTTCCCTCTTCCGCTTCTTATTCACGCAATTACTTTTCCTTCTTCCTCTTCCTTTTCTTCTTCATTAATTTTGCCTTAAAAACATCTCAAAAGTACATAGATACACTCCTAAGTTACCTCGGCTTTTATGGCCCTAAGGCCTAATTCCCATGGGCGAATTTCTGCCGCGTGTTACGCAGTGGAAATATGCGGCGTTGCCCCGCAGCTATTAGGTTCTATTGAACCTAATAGTGCAATGCTCACGGTGTGGAATTCCACCCCGTAATCACCCGCAGTATGTTCTATTTGCCGCGGGCGTACGCACGGACAGCTTCCATTGCAGTCAATGGAAGCCATCCATCACGCTATCTTCCGCTGTAGCACAGCGAAAGATAGCATGAAAATGCTTCCTCGCCCACCGACGCCCACATCATATGACGCGGCCAACGCGGCATGTAACGCGGCGGGCGCGTTATGTGACGCTGTGGGCTTGTCATATGACACTGCTGGCACGTCACATGACACTGCCGGTGCATCATGCGCTGTACTGCGCATGTGCGACGGCACGGGATGCAGGACATCGAGCAGTGGATCCGAAGGTGAGTATGGGGTCTTTGGGGAGGGCGGTGTGACAGACTCCACTGCAGAATTCTGCTTGTGGAGCCCGTCACTGTCATGGGCACTGGGCCTTAGACTGTGTTATACACCACTTTTAGGGGTTATTGGTGAAACACTGTTTCATTTAGAACTAATTTGGACCAAACCAAAATTTTGGCCGAAATTTGGCTAATTGGCCGAACTCAACTTTTGAAAAGTTCACTCATCACTACTTAAGAATACAAATTTGATTTAACCAATTGGTTATTTTCTGATGACACATTCCCTTTAATTATTTAATAGAGATGAGCGAACGTACTCGGTAAGGCCAATTTCGCAATCGAGCACCGCGATTTTCGAGTACTTCACTACTCGGGTGAAAAGATTCGGGGGCGCTGTGGGTGAGCGGGGGGTTGCAGAGGGGAGTGGGGGGGGGGGGGGAGAGGGAGAGAGAGAGGGCTCCCCCCTGTTCCCCGCTGCTACCTCCGCTCCGCCACGCCTCCCCCCGCCCCCGGCTACCCCGAGTACTTTTCACCCGAGTAGTGAAGTACTCGAAAATCGCGGTGCTTGATTGCGAAATCGCCCTTACCGAGTACGTTCGCTCATCTCTATTATTTAACTATTTGTCTACACAGATATTTAGACCCTCTTTTAGACAAATCACAGATTTAAAAAAAAAATACATAAAACAAAAGTTAAAAAGTGGCCATTCACGTTAAAAGATGCAGTTTTCTACTATTTAGCAGAAAGTCAAAAGCTGAACAGGTCTGCAAAGCAAACTCCAGATCCAGCCTTTGTTTCCACTTTTTAGATAAGATGTTCTCTATGAAAGGAAATGACTACTTAGAAGAGGAAGTGATATCAACAGATGTCATGGTACATGTCAGTAGGAATGATTGCCAAATCTCTTAGGAAAACCATACATAAGGAAGAGGGTCTTATCTCCAAATATGTTGCCTCATATGGAACTCATTTCAAAAGACAGGGGGCATGCAGTTTTATTACAAGCTCCATTCTTGGTATATTGCATAATTTCTGATCCATCTTAAGAATTGCTTCTTTCACACAGAAGGATTATGTTAAAGTCAAGTCTTGCAACATGTAACAAATGCGAAAAGGCTGGAACTTACAAATGTCACCTCGGTGGAGATGTGTAAGCTCTCCATACATCAGTGTATTGTTTGGCAACATGAAATATTTCAATAAAGCCCACATTTACAGATGTGCAATTGAATTTTGTGTTTACAGAAATGACAATATGACCTATGATTTAAGCCTCCATTCAACAGAGTGCAAACTGTGAAGATGAAATCATGCTGCATGCCACATACTGTACAGGACATGTTAGATATCACCTACCTCTATGACAGATATTAAAGCGTATGTATCACCTGCAAATAGTAAAGGCGATGCTCAAGTCATTTGGAACTAATGAAGCGAATGAGACACTTTGCACCTCACACCTCAGTGGTGTATTGTATCCTGAGTGGATTTATATGCTGAAGGTTTGTTTTGCATACACTCGTTGTCCAAAAACATCAGGCACCTAGAATCAGAATCAGATGAAACTTTATATATGTGGAATTGTAACATTGATATAAGTGATTACAATATCAGAGCAAATGAAATTTGTTCCGTAAAGCTGAACACTTGTAGGGAGGCTCTAGTACCCTGTTGTACTGCCTCTAGCTTGGATACAAGATGTGATACCAGTGGGCATGGAGGCTCTAGTACCCTGTTGTACCGCCTCTAGCTTGGATGCAATATGTGATACTGGTGGCATGGAGGCTCTAGTACCCTGTTGTACTGCTTCTAGCTTGGATGCAATATGTGATACTGGGGACATGGAGGCTCTAGTACCCCGTTGTACCGCCTTAAGCTTGGATACAAGATGTGATAAGGGCGGGTATGGAGGCTCTCTTACCCGGTTGTACTGCCTCTAGCTTGGATGCAAGATGTGATATGGGCGGGCATGGAGGCTCTAGAACCTTGTTGTATCGCCTCCAGCTTGGATACAATATGTGATACAGAGGGCATGGAGGCTCTAGTACCCTGTTGTACCACCTCTAGCTTGGATACAAGATGTTATACCGGTGGGTATGGAGGCTCTAGTACCCTGTTGTACCACCTTTAGCTTGGATACAAGATGTGATACAGGCAGGCATGGAGTCTCTAGTACCCTGTTGTACCACCTCTAGCTTGGATACAAGATGTGATACGGGTGGATATAGAGGTTCTAGTACCTTGTTGTACTGCCTCTAGTTGGATCCAAGATATTATACAGGCGGACATGGAGGCAGGTTCTGTTTGGTATTCTGTGACATATTGCTACACATTTGCTGTAACTGAGCCTCTAGATCATGCAAACTTGTAGACTGATGGATTTGGCATCTCAGATGGTCCCATACATGTTCTATTGGTGTTAAATCTGTCGACTGGGCAGCCACAGAAGTGTGACAATGTTTTGGAGGTATTCCTGTGACCCCCTTGTGTGCGGCCGAGCATTACCCTGCAGGAAAATATCTCTTGGAAGCCGCCATGAGAGGAACACATGTGGCTGCAGGATGTCCTGAACATATCGCTGAGCCATCATTGTCCCTCGTAGTACTACTAGGGATGACCAACTGTCATATAAGATGGTCCCCCAGACAATCACACTGGCAGTAGGGGCAATGAACCACTCCACAGGAAATGCAGGATTGAGGCGCTCACCACTAGGTCTCCAGTCAGGAACACAGTGAACAGTCCAAAGTAAACCTAAATGTATTGCTGAAGACAACCCATTTCCACTCTGTAGCAGTTCACTTTCGACATTCATGACACCACTTCAAATGGAGGTGACAGTGGGTAGGTGCCAAAGGCAGTACACATAATGGGCACTGTAAGACCAAATGTCCTTCAGCCAAGTGCCTGGAAATAGTTCCAACAGTCACAGGGGCCTGTAATGATGGTGCCACCTGTCTCTGGATGGTGGACAATAAAACAGAGTTGCTTGTGCTTGTCAGACAATCCTCTCTACTGGTGGTCTTTTGATGGCTTAATGAGCCCTGTCGCCTTGTGTGCCCTCCCAAACCTCCTAATAAACTGGTCAGAACAGCCCAGGTGGCGGGCAATTCGTCTATACAACAATCCAGCTTCTCATATTCCAATAATTCGCCCCTCTCAAACTCTGGTAACTAGGCAAAATCTTTTTGATTGCATTGTAGAGCTGTGTTTAATGGTCAAAAAGCTCCAAAAGTGGAAAAAGAGATCCACTACACAAAAGTAGCATCTGAGAGCCTTTTTACAGGCCAGAGGTGGAACCAATTTAATGGCCTCCGGTGGCAAGACCGTTCATCTAATCATGCATCAACTCTAATCATTTTCATATCTACCAGAGTTTTGCAGCAAAACAACAACTCCTTCTAGGGGCTTGATTTTTTTTGACAAAGAGTGTATAACAAAGGACAGATGATAGTTCACTGAGGCATATCTATGAGACAGCAAATGTGCTATTAGATATAGCACAGGTTTACAGAACTGTAAATTATATTTACTACTCTATTAGGGTGCTTTCACAGGGGTCGAATTATTCAGTAAGAACCTTACAGAATTGGTGTCCTTGCGGGATATTCAGCACCAAAATCCACACTTTTAATATATGGACTTTGGTGCAAAATGAAAATAGCAGAATTCCGCTGGCAATTTTCCATCAAAGTCCACATTTAGACATGTCGATTTGTGTGTGGAATTCTGCAATGTCAAATTCTGCAGTGTTCATGTGGAATAATTCTGCTCATGTGAAAGCACCCTTAGGCCTTTTTCACAGTATATGAAGCCCATGGTTTCCAATGGGTTCCTTCACATGAGTGATGTTCTATAGCCTGAAAGAACCCATTGGAAACCATGAGCTTCACAGTCCTTTGGCCCTCCACAAATATCATGAGCTGAGCTATGGACCTCCTAAAGAATGTCTAAGACTCTTATGACACAACGATCAGATTTAGGTTGCCTTTCCATGGCCTGTATTGCCTAGCATGGTGCATTACTCTATCCAGAAGACAACAAACCCTGAACCCTGACCCATAAGTCAGTTGGATCGATACAGATCCATCATGTCAATCATAGCTCCTGTAAGAAAGGAAGTCAGGATGCTCATATGGACTCATAAAACCTAAACATTAGGGATTTTTTTAAATAAAAGTGGTAAAGAAACAACTTTTTCTTGAGTACCATAAAATCAAGGCAAAATAAAGCCTAGTCATAGAAGACACATAGCATAGCACTTGTATAGCCTAATCCACAATTAGCATCCTCCTTTTACAAAACAGAGTTATTTTTACTGTAAGCCCGTTATAAAGCATTGTGCAAACATAAGGCACCATGGCCTTAAAGGTCTTACAATGTAATCTTGGAATATGGAGATAAAGTGACCTGCTTAAGACCATAAAGAGTGTCAGCAGAAGGACTTGAACTCATGACCTTGTGATTTGTGATGTGAATTGCTGTGCTCTGACTGCCTTAGTATAATCAATACATAATAACTCAATATCATACCATCAGGAACCTGCACTTTTTGCTCCAATTAAAAATACTCTGACGGAAGTCAAAGTAGCAGGTTGATAGTAATGCTCCTATGAAATGTAATAACCGTTATTACAAAATGAGAAAGCAGAGGAGGAAATTAGACGCCTTACAATGAACACTGCACATTTCGATACATACAATTACTTAACAAGAGCCAAAGCGGAGCGCTGGAAAATAATTGTCATTTATAAAGCATGTTTTATGGCGGTTACCAGTTTTTTAATTTCTTTTTCAATCAATAGTGTATTGCACATAGAACAATAATGTAAGCCTCACAAATCTCTTCCACAAAAGACTCTCTTAGTAAGTGTATACAAGACACAAATAGAACTCGCGTCGAGAGCGAGTCGAATTGATTTTACTGTTTTGGCTATGTATAGGCTTTTACAAGGAATATATGACCATCCATCTTCTTGGCCGCTAATTCTATTGAGTTCCTTAAGAAGGACAAATAATGGAAAGTTGGTGCCGCTACCCAAACTAAATATAGGGTTTAATATGGAGAAAAGACTTTCGATATAGTCAAGAGTATCTCAAAACGAACAGTTCAAGGATGTAGGCTCAATCATTGAGCACTTGACCTTGGACCAATAAGTCAATCTATGTTGTTGACCACAGAGGATACAATACATATCATGAGAGTGCAGGTCGAGTGACCACATTAAAGACAACCAATAATGGAGGTCCAAAAATGACCCATGATGTTGACCGATCAAAAACATAAGAAAAATAACCAAATCGACCACAAATCATCAGCTGTTCAATCGGGCAGGTACAACTGTTAATCCAAGATTATGCCAAAGAGGGTTCATGCATAAGGAAGACATGGATATTTGCCATGTATCTAGGGCATTGGCTAACAAGATTAAAGATTAGTTTATCGTTGTCCAGGCAAGTAGGGCAAATTGTTATTTCTGGCCATAATACTATTGATACCAGTGGGATTTCATGCCTCTTTAATAAACTGGACCGCCAAAGTTCATGAGAGCCAAAGGAATCCAACTTTTTAATCATTGAAACATCTTCTTTCAGTGCATCTATGTAGACCAGGGCTAATTGTTTATATAGATTGCCATGTGCCAATTAAGGGTGGCTTTACATGGGATAGCTGCTGTCCGATTAGTCAATCAAAAGAGCTAATGTAAGCAAGGGTTGTTCTATGTAAACACGGTCAACAACCAGGTGATGAGCGACTATCCATTCACTAGTCGAATTGTTTCAGCTCATCTAAAAAAATAGTCGCTGGTTGATTAATTATCACATGGTGTAAGTAGGTAATTGTTCGTCTTTCAAAGACTAGCTAATAGCTTTGCAGGTAGTTGTATACACATCAGTGATCATGAAATTGAACACGTCAACAAGACTCATTCTGTGTAAAAGCACACAAACAACAGTCTTTGACATGTTAACAACTAGAGATTAGCGAGCACGCTCGGATAAGGCAGTTACTCAAGCGAGCATCGCTCTTCTCGAGTTACTGCATTCTCGTCCGAGAAGGCTCAGGGGAGCGGCGGGGTGGAGCGAGGGGGGCAGTGAGAGATCTCTCCCACTGCTACCCCCGCCAGCCCTGCTCACCCTAGCCGCCCCCCCCCCCCCCCCCGAGCCTGCTCGGACAAGAATGCAGTTACTCGAGAAGAGCGATGCTCGCTTGAGTAACTGCCTTATCCAAGCATGCTCACTCATCTCTATTAACAACTCGTTATTGCAATTATTTTGAGAGTCTATTCAGACAATAATTGTCCCATGTAAAGCCAACCTAAAGTATTCCTCCAGAAAGTCTCGAATAGTTGGTAAGGGCAGGGAAGGGACTAAAATAAAAGACTAAGTAGCACTCTCCCATTAAATGTCTCTCTCTATGTTTGCATGAATAGCACTTGACTGCCGAGGCTAGTAATTGGCTAATGTGGTCACATGAATGATGAATGGTGTGTAACCAATGTAGGAGCTTCCAGGAGCAAAGTAGCATAGACCAAAGTGGTTGCACTGAAGTGGCGGGACATTCAATGGTTGAGTACTGCTTAGTCTTTTATCATACTCCATTCCCTGACCTTTTCAACTTTTTAGAAGTGCCAGAAACCCCCTTTAAGCCCAGTAGGCATTGTTAACTTTCAGGTTTGGTTGGCATTAATGTCAGCTCTTTCGGAGACCACAATTTTAACAACACCATCATTATAATCTTCTCACTCCTGGAGGTGGAGAAAACCTCTAAGAGTAATAGAATTCTACACAATCGGAACATACATCATTAATATACATTTTAATTTTAAGGTGTCATAATACATTTGTCCATCATGTCCTTTCTTACTCTTCTGCAACCAAGTGCCATGCTGTATTTGGAAGATCATGTCTGTCTACTTGATGTCTTATACAATACATGTCAATGACAATTTTACTTGGACACATCTTTAAATTAAATATCTATAATTGTCACATTCGGATGCAAGAACCTGATGATTATAGACAGATGGGTGTCATTAAATAGGAGATGCTTATACATCTTCCCCTAGAATGAGTATGGGACTTTTATGCCAACTACTGACTGACATAAATTGCTGCAGAATCTTTCTCTTTCAAAAGAGGTTCTTCAGCAGCTGTAGAATGCATCCTACGGTTCTGTTTTCCTGCTCTTGCAAAAAATCATGCTGCAGACTTTCTTTTTGTGAATTATAATATTTCATACCAACTAATCAGTAGAGGATAGAAATCCCCCTCTACGCCTTGTGCATACAGTCATATTATGTTTGATCTTGTACAGAGATATAATAAGTGTCAGGATCAGCAGACGTAGATTCACTGTGCTATATACTGGGTTGACTTAGGGCTAAATCCTGGCTACACCTGAGGTACCCTGGTCTTCACCCTTTAACCACACCAATCAGGATGTGGACTTCACTGTTAGGTCTCAGGCCATTAGTCAGGAAGTAGTCCCAGTACTGTGGTAGCTGACATTATGAAAAGCCTAGGCACGGTACCTGAGGCTGTGAATAGGAGCGTAGTCGGAAAGTTTGGATCGGGGCAGGCAGTACACTTCAGCACGAAGATTGAGAATAGACGTCGCACTAAACACTGTAAAAAAAAGCCTCTGTGAGAGTGGCCAAATGATAAGCAGGCCAGAGGGTAGGGCAGGAAGCGAACAGAAGCATAATCGGTATAACAAGCCAGGGTCATCAGCAGAGATGTAAACATAGTCAGGGATGGTCAATGTCAGGAAACCATAGGGACAGAATGTACTTGATAGACCACAATACTCAGACACCCTCCACAAGGAGAAGATGTCTAATATAACCAGGGTTCTAAGATGATTGGCAGAGGAGGCATTTGAAAGATACACACTGGCACTTTATGAATGTGGGACAGTCAGCAGCCAGGAAAAGGGTTCCGAAATTGATACTTAGCCACTTTTATCAGCATAGTTGCAAATAAATAAAAGCAAAACACAGCAGGAACAAAAGAAAAACTTTGCCTAACTAATCCAGAGTATTTCCCTCTCTCCCAGCTAGAAGGTATCTCCCTGCCAGCTTACACAAAACGTAGGCTTTAGAAAGTGTACTCCCAGTTCTTACGAGAGACTCACACAGACCAGCTTTCTATGTCCCCAGGTAGAGCAACTACTTCATCTCCAAGCTGCTCTTTAAATATTCACCCACTGGCTTAGTTATTTAATCAGCCAGCAAGCTATACTCTCCATGCTACTCTACATAGGAATCCGGGAGAAATATAACTTCCCTCTATAACTATTTCTCCCTGCTTGTCACAGATTTCAAACAAATCCAACAAAAAAGAAACGTGACATTGCATGTCAGAAGTACAGAGCTTGTTGGCCTTAGGAATATTGCTTCTAGGGGAGAATACAGTATCTATGTACATACGACACCTTATGAGTTTGTACAGTATGACACAAAGGGTATACAGCTCCCAAATATAGACCTGTACTGTAACCAACTCTAACTCTATACCCAGGCAGGATGAATCCTTTATTTTCAATAATCATGCATATCTCAATTGTGAAGTATTTAGGGAATACAGGTATATCCCCAGAGCTAGGGGGAGAGACTGCTGCTACGCTCTGGGGGCTGTCATGGTCCTCATAATGTAAAACAAGCTGAAAAAAGCAGAAGAGCAACAGGGAATAGAGCTTCAATCACCTGAAACATAAATTACTGTCACTATGTGCCCTTGTTGGCAGCGAGGAGCCTTGTGTTTCACTATTTATTCATTATGGCAGTACAGATTTAATAGGCCATATTGCTTCCTGTCTGACGGCATGTCTATGTCTATTCTCCTCGTATAGATTCACTTAAGGAAAAGCAATAGAAACTGAACATTACAAAAAATCCCCATTTATATCTATTTCCCAAAACATTTCATTTTATGGATTATGCATTCACTCCTGTAATTCAGAATTATAGATCTACTATGCTGCTTGCTTCTTGGTTGGTAGTGATAATTTACTCTCAGGCTGGATTGTAAACCAGGATATGTTCTTATGAAGAGATGTAGATTTTTTAATTTATGTTATAAATGGGTAGGATTTGCCCAGTATATTACCCACTCTATTAAATAAATGTGCTAATAACACTGATTGACGCAGGTAAAAGAAACTGAATGTGATGAGCACATAGCATTAAGATTCGTGTAAGGCCTCTGGCTTACTTGCGTATTTGGGTCCATGTACTGTATTCATGGATAGCACACAGACACATTTTAGCCCACAGGGCCATGCACAATGGTCTTGTTTTATCACATAGACCATCATGGATGAAAATTAGGACATTTAACCCTTTCCAATCCACTGTCTGACCTCTGAAGACATTATGATTTAAGGCTGTACAGCTCCGATGTTGGAAGACGTCCGTCGGGGTTCTCTTACTGTATATTGCCAGCCTCTCTGCTGTTGGAGCCTATCCAACGTGTCACCTCATGCAGTACTGGCTTTAGCCAGCAGATAGCGCTGTTGTATAACGGCAGAAAAAGAGTAAGCCCCCTAGGAAAACCAGGACACAAATTGGATTGGAAAGGGTTAAATGCATGTCAATGTGTGGGCCGTCTGCACATGGACAGGTGCATGTGTGCATTCGGCCTAAGAGAAAGAGTATGCTTCACTACATTAGACTATGAGAGAAACAGGCAATAAGCACTTCATTGCCCCTAGACCATCAGGGCTGGTGGTGTTAACCCTATCTGTGACTACCAGGGGTGGCAGAATTAAGCCTTTCACTACCCTTGTCCTCCACTACAGTAGGCTCTAAGAGAAACAGAACCATTACTCTAGATCACCAGAGCATGTGGAATTAACACATTTACTGTCTTAGACCACTAGGGCTAGTGGCCTTAACAGTTCAACTATCCTTGACCGCCAGGGACGTAACCACTAACTTTTTCACTAGCCTACACCATTAAAGAAGCTTAAATTTACCCATATACACCCCTAGACCACCATTGAGTGTGAAATTATCCCATTCATTGCCTTAGACCACAGAGGTTGCTGGTATTAGCTGTTCACTGCACTTGACTACTTGAGAAGCAAACACTAGCCCAATCACTATGCTAGACTACAAAACTGGTGGCCTTAACGTCTCCACTGCCCTTGACCACCAGGGATGTAACCTCTATCCCTACACCATCAAAGAAACAGGCATGAACCCTTCTACACCCATAGGCCATCAGGGTGCATGGCATTAAGCCCTTCACTGCCTTAGACTACAGGGGCTGGCGGCATTAACTCTTTGCTACCCTTGATTTCTAGGGAAGCAAACACTATTTCTACCATTACCCTAGACCACCAGGGCTGCTGGCCTTAACCCCTCCACTACTCTTTGCCACAGAGGATGGTGGTATTAACTCTTTGCTACCCTTGACTACTTAAAGAAGCAAACACTATCCTCATCATTACCCTAGACCACCAGAGCTGGTGGACTTAACCCCTCTACTGTTCTTGACCACAAAGGCTAGTGGTAATACATTTTCACTACCCTTTACCACTTAAAAAACAAATACTAAATCCATCCTTACCCTAAACCACCAATGAAATAAACATGAACCCCTTTACTTTCACCACTAACTCATGCACTACCTTAAAAACAAGCAATAACCCATTTACATCCCTAAGCCAACAAATTGTATGGTATTAAGTTCTTCAGTAACCTAGACCACAGGACTTGGTGGTATTAACTTTTCACAACTCTTGACTACTTGGTTTAGGGTAGTGATGGGGCTATTGTTTATTTTCCATCAGGGTTGGTGGCCTTAACCCTTCCACTACCCATGACTACCAGCGAAGTAACCACTAACCTGCGCAATACCTTTGACCACTAGAGAAACAAGTATTAACTCTTTTACACCCCTAGGCCACCAAGGTATATAGCATTAATCCCTCTAATATACTAGGCCACAGAAGTTGGCGGTTTTAATGCTTCACTACTCATGACTATTTGGGAAGCATAGACTGACCCTATCCTTACCTTAGACCACCAGGGCTAGTAGCCTTAACCCATTCCCTGTCCTTGACCGTCAGGGTAGTAAACAGTCACCCTGCATTACCCTACACAACGAAGTAAACATATATTAACCCTTCTACTTCTCTAGACCACCAGGGTGTGTACATTAAGCCCTTTACTGCCCTAGACCACAAAGTCTGGCAACAATAACTATTCAAGAGTCTTGATCACTTGAGAGATAAACACTAAACCCATCACTTCCCTAAAACTTAAGTGAAATCGGCATGGATCTACTGTTCTAGATCATCAGGTTTGGTGGCATTAACCCCTCTACTGCTTAGACCACCAGGGCTAACAGCATTCATCCCTCAACTACCCTTAACAAGTCTTGAATTAGTCTGAATTCTTTAGTACTTTTCCTTTTTTCTATTGTGCAAACTTTGATGTGTCTTACACCCAGGAGCTAGAAAACTGAGATGATAGAACCAATCAGGAACTTGATTAATTCAAAAAATAAACAGTAGAAGATTTTGTTGTAATATGATACTTTGGGCTTATAGAACATACTTAATTTTCACAAGTATGTCTTATACAATATTCTACTATAGTCCGATAATCCAAAATATTTCAAGGTTTTATCCCACCAAACAATTAAAGAAAAACTCAAGGCACCGACATAAAACACAATTCTAATATTAATGATAAATGATGCCATGAAAACTCTGTTGGAAACCTTTTTTTACAAGTTACTTGTGTTCTTTTACTTTCGTTTTTGTCCATTGGACAGGCAGAAGCACCCTACCATAGAACAACATCTATCTCCCCGGAGTGCACTGCGGAGCATAAAAAAAGGTGTAATGAATGGGCCACATCGCAAAGAGATATAGATAGATAGATAAATAGATAGATATATAGATAGATATGAGATAGATAGATAGATAGATATGAGATGGATAGATAGATATGAGATGGATAGATAGATATGAGATGGATAGATAGATATGAGATGGATAGATAGAGAGATAGATAGATAGATAGATAGATAGATAGATAGATAGATAGATAGATAGATAGATAGATAGATAGATAGATATGAGATGGATAGATAGATAGATAGATAGATGGATAGATGGATAGATATGAGATAGATAGATATGAGATATATAGATAGATAGATAGATAGATAGATAGATAGATAGAACACTAAAATAGATAGATGGATAGAACATATAAGATAGATTTAGCTCAACAAAAATACAGTTAATATACAGTCCATCAAGATACAAAATGACCGGTTCTGCAATGACTATTGTATTGCAACTCGATACCATAACTCTATGGAAAACTGTGAGTTTGTTACAGAGGAAGAATTGGGAACCTGAAGCAGTCCTGGGAAACAAAATTAACAAAGTGGTCTTATGTTGTAGGTGGGCTCAAATCACTGAAAAAGTAAGAATAAACCCCTACAGTATCATTGCATCCCATTGCTGATCATAGCTGTTGAGGGCAGGTATCAATGATAGCTTACACCAGCCGTGTATTGCCTCTAAATGTCACTCCACACAAATCCTGCGCACCCAGGATGTACATATATGTTCTGCGGCAAGAAAGGGTTAATATAAAGACCTGAGTTAAACAATAGATATTTTCTGATAACACATTCTCTTTAAAGAATATAAACAAACAGAGGGGGATCCCTTCTGCATTGGCATTGCCGGGGCTGACGGCTTTATACTAAGAGTCTGAATTCAAGGTATGATCTGCAATGTCAAACCTAGGCTGATGCTAGATATAGTCCATGAACAGAAGTAACATAGTTTTGACGAAAAAAAGCATACGCTTTACAAAGATGGTTGCTGGATAAGGGGGTGATGCGATCACATGACTTCTATTCATTGGATAATCAGTTCCTTTTTTCAACAGTCGTGAGAAATATCATAACTCATTGCTAGAAAAAGTAATATAGCTTCAATTTCAGCCCAAGAGCGCCTATCATATACCTCCTCTAGACTCCCTATTACTTTTCAATTAAGCACATACATATAGTTTGTGCACCCACAGATGTTAACTTTGTTTATATGGATCCTCAGTATGTAGTAGGCTACTGGCCCACCCCGAGGAGATCACCAACTGTTAATATCGTGTATCTCCATTCTGTGTTATGCGGAGCAGGATGCATAGGATAATGAAAATAACTCTGATCCCAGACATTTACCCTTTTAGATGCTGTGGTCAATATTCGACCACAGCATTCAGGGGGTTTTAGAGAAAGACAGGGGCTTCTATCACCTTATAAATGCCCCACACTGCAACTGTAGGGTGCAAATGGGTTTCTATAGCAGCCAGTGGCCTAACATGGCTATTACACTTATGTATATTATAATAGATCTATTTATTACAGATAGGCAATAATGGTTTAGTAGAGCTAATAAATCAAAGTAGTATAAAGGTGATCAAAAGATTCCATTCCGAAATTCCCTCGACAATTAAATAACATTTAAAGGGGCTTTGTGGCACTAAACAATTACTGAAATAGTGTCACGGTGTGTTGCTGCCGCTCCCCTGTTCCTGGGCTTGCAGTCAGTTAAATGGTGTATGGTGTTCCTCTGTCTCTGCTTACTCCCAAGTCGCTGCCCATAGGGCTCATGTGCGCTGCTGCCCTCTTTCTTAAAGGGCCACCATGTGCTCCCTAATTCTGTCTTCCACCTATCACCAACAGTCATCTGATAAATTAGGCATCCTCCCCAATGGAGGTAAGCCTAAGCAATTGGTCTCCTTACCATTGTGACTGCTCTATATGTTCTTGGTTTTGACCAGTGTTTGTTTTGACTATCCTGACTTTTGTGCTCCCTGACCTCGGCTCCGTATCTTGGAGTCTGCTTTTTTCTGCTTTCAGCCTTGACCTGCAACCAGGACATTGTTTACACACCTATTCTGTCAGCCCTGATTCAAGCCTGTCTCTCCACTACACTCCTGTTCAGACCTGCAAATATCATGCCTCGGCCCAGTGCAGCATCAGCGGCCTTACACTATATATGTCTGTAATGGCTTGGGCACCCCACAGCAAAGTCAGCATCCCACTAGGAGGGGTTAAGACTTTAGGATAGATTTTGATGGAAACATCAGGGCCCATCTGCCATGTCCACACACATCTTTTTGGACAGGTTCCAAATGCTAGAAGAAACCTCTCTTTGAGCCAAAGGCCTACAAATGGACTCAGGAAAAATAAGATACCTGGCTATCCATTGCTGCAACAAATACAGTAACAGAAACACATGCCGCAGCACTCAAACACATGTGAATAAAACTACTCAACTGTTGTTTATACTAACTGCATATAAATCCACCCAACACATCTGGACAAAGCTTGTTAGATGGTTGTTTACTCTAAAATCACCTCTGTTTGGGCCAAAGGCCTCCAAATGGACTCACGAAAAGTTGGATGCTTGGCTAAACTTTCGTTAAGATACCCAGGACAGATGGATGAATGAAGTGCAAGACAAAAGTGGTCAGCCACTCCTCCAACAATGCAATACATGCAAAAAAAACAAAGTCAGCACTTACAACAAATAATAATATTTTATTCAGATGGTAATTGTGTATGAGTGCTGAGGCATGTGTTTCTGTTACTGTATTTGTTGCAGTCATGGCTTATATGCACCAAATTAAGTCCTGAAAGGTTTAATGTTGTATGTACAGTAAATTACACTGATGCTTGATGCTACCAAAGGAGTTTCACAATTCAATACAAGTATGAGCCAGCTAGAGACATCCATAGGAAATAGCAAGATCACTAGTGGTTTGACCTTATGATGCAAATGGATTGGTCTATGCATAAGAGTAAAAACTTTGCAAAAACAAGGTAAAGTCACATGAACATGAGGCACCGGAAACAACGCTGGTCAGCTCCAACAGTGGATAATCTGGAAATTCTCTCCAAGAAGAAGCAACCCAGGTAATGGTGACAGTAAGTCCTGACCCACTCACCCCCTAGGTGTCTTCACACACTTCTTGGGTGCTCTCCTTAAGGAGAGACGACACCCCTGTTGACCCACATCACAGGCCTCTCACCAGCCAAAGCAGAAACCTACTGCACACTGATGAGGGGCAAACACTCTGAAACAGCTGTCTGTGCATGGTTTTCTGGCTTGGTTTCCTACTCACAATCATTGTTTTACAGACTTGTTGTACATAGATTTGTAGGAATGCTGCCATCCAATAGATGGCGCTACAGAGGTATTGTTCCATCTTCCTTATTTGCATAAATTACCCAGAGAAGCATGCATGGCCTTATAGGTCATCTCACTCACCCTTTAGGCGTTTTCTCAAACCCCTTCTGGGTGCTCTCCTTGGGGAGAGACGATGCCCCTCCACCCCCCAACCTACTCACCCCCTAGGTATCTCCACACACTTCTTGGGTGCTCTCCTTAAGAAGAGACAACACCCATCTTGACCAAAGTAAGAGACTCCAGCAATATCTCCATTGAAAGCCTCTACGCTGTCCATGGTGCTGAACTATCACAACCCTCCTCTTTTTCTTTGACGACACTTTACAAATACAAACTTTCTTCCCATTTTCAGCCCCTAAAACAATACGATAATAAAGTAGAATATTTATATTCATCACAGAAAAAAAAAACAAATCATAGAGTGAAATTCAGTTCAGCTTCTGACCTCGGTCTCTAGGATACAGCAAAAAATCCTAGATTTTTATCTCCAGCCCCGTTAGTCACCTCCTGACATAAAGGTCCATATATTTCTCATGGATACAAGTGCAATGCCTTTCCTGTCAACATGAATCCAGATGCAAACAACCCAGTGAATTACTGTAGGCAGCCCTCTGAAAGATGGAGGAGTTAATCAAAGGAATACCAGCCATTAAATAAACTGAGACATGATAAGATATAGACGTTCCAACAGTTCATATGGAGGTGCCCCATAGACATCTAGTTAAGGGCAATATACATATATGTATTAGGCTGCCGAGCCAAGAAGACGGTGATACTGGAATAGTCTAAGTCTGCTATTAGGAAGCAGTTCTTTCTGGCAGGAACCTATAATCTGACACAGACTGAGCATAGTACAGTAGTCAATTAATGGCTCAGTGCTCATACAATAATGACCTACTAACCTGATAGTGTGTTTCTCTCACATTTTGGTATCCCAGGGGAAGCTACTGTCATTGTGTTATCTATTGCCTGCTTCCCTATCAAAGGAAATAAGCAGAGCTGAAATGTATGTACACATCAAGCTCTGTAGTTCATTGCACAGGGCCGCGGCAAGTGGAGGAACAATAGATTTATAAGTTTATCCTGCATTAAACCAAACATGCCTGACTGCACTGTAAATTACTAAATAATAAAGCAGGAGGTGCGAGATCCCGACTTGGACAGAATATAAAAATCTATCAACCTGTAAAACACAATAACCATAAACGTATGGGATGGTGCAGATAGGACAATGCCAGGCGACGGCATGATGGGATTCTTTTCTGCTGTGCATTAAGGATATGTTATTACATTATTATGGTATCTTTAGTATACATGTTATAATGGAGTATGAGGGTGGAAAAACAAACCGCTAATGGAATAGGATGGGACACAAATCTCCCGCTAACATATGTAATATGCTTTGCCTTGCCTAAAGCTACAGGCTTTTGGTTTGATTTCAAATAATCCTTTCCCTTTTCATCCCGCAGTCAAATTACACAAATGTTTATGTATTACAATAGTCACGAGTATTATTCCCTTCATGCTAAATTAAAGATGTGATACTGGTACAGAAGTGCCATTCCCTTGTTCTAACTGGTGGTCTATGGGATTTGTGACATACATACAAGTGCTTTGTGAAGTGGAGGGGGAGAAACGTCTTCGAGGCTCCTGTTTATGGTAATTTTACATGATGGTTTGTATTACTAGATGCAAAAACTTTCGTTGGGTTTTCTTTTAGTTTCTTTAACTTATTTGGGTGTTTGTGGGCTTGGACTGTGTGTGATTCAGATGTAGCAAACGTTAACTTGACACTTAATGGGTTACATACAGAGTTGCATAAACTTTAACTTGACTTTTTCATTGACTTTTGTTGTGTTAAGTGTCAATTAAAGTTTGCTTGTTTCTATTGTTTTGGGGTGTTTTCTTTCTTTTCTTTTATGTTCATTTATTCTTTGACTCTGTTCAAGTTATTCAATTTTCATGTTGTGTAAAAAAAAATTATCCAACGTCTACCACATCAACGATTTGTAAACCTTTGAAAAACATTTAAATAAAAATTGAATGTTCAAAAAAAAAGTTTGCTGCAACTGTAGATTTAATGTACCAGGGTCACAAGTTAGTCACTATCAACAGGATAGGGGATAACTTGTTGATTAGAAGGAGTCTCTTCTCTGAGACCCCCACTGATCCTGAGAACAGGGGACCCCCGTCCTTCTCAATGCACCACCGCGTAGAGATAGCCAAGTAAAGAGTGCTGGCGTATTTCCATCAGCACCATTGAAATGAATAGAGCACCAACTGCTCATGCTCAGCTAGCATTACCTTCATTGTGATGTCACTGGAGTTGGAGTAGCGACCTGCAGTGAAGGGCAGAGAGAGAAACCGCCCCCCCCCCCCCCCCCCCCCCGTTTTCAAGATCAGCAGGAGTCTCAGCAGTGATAGGGGATGACTTTTGATTTTCTTATGTTTGTATTTATTGATTTATTTGTTTTTTATTTATTTTGTAATTCAACATTCAATGGGAGGACAAAATATATAAATATCAACGGATCAATGCCATAATTCATAATGAAGATGGAAATTTGATATAGCATAATTAGAGATGAGCGAGCGTACTCGCTAAGGCAAACTACTTGAGCGAGTAGTGCCTTACGCGAGTACCTGCCCGCTCGTCTCAAAAGATTCGGGTGCCGGCGGGAGAGAGCGGTGAGTTGCGGGAGTGAGCAGGGGGAAGCAGGGGGGGAGAGAGAGATCTCCCCCCGTTCCTCTCTGCTCTCCCCCACTGCTCCCCGCCGGCACCCGAATCTTTTGAGACGAGCAGGCAGGTACTTGCATAAGGCACTACTCGCTCGAGTAATTTGCCTTAGTGAGTACGCTCGCTCATCTCTAAGTATGATACATTGTTGCAGTTTTTGGAGGCAAAACCAAAATGTAAATTCAATAAGAATGGGAAATATAAAGGAAGGACTTATATTTCTCCTTCCTACTGGATCCACTTCTGCTTTTGGCTTAAAGATCCTGAATGTAAAACTCCATGTGCAAATTCAGTCTAAATGAGCTTTTCCTGCATATTTAAAATGCCTGTGAAAGAGAGAAGAGCTCTATAGTACGGCATCTAATAAAAGGCAGTATCTTCATTCTTTTGGATCGAGAATGCAATCAGCGGTATAAGGAGGTACAGCCGATGGTTGTATGGAGCAGTGATGCATCCATGTATATGAGGCCTTATTGTGCCAATTTTATCAAAATGCTGCAGATGGCAGATAATCTAATAAATCTCACAGAGCATATTAGCTGCATTTCAGCGCATTTCATGGATGTCATCAACACGTCAGACCAAGATGTAATTATTGTCCTCGGTGGACTAACATAGATATCATCAAAAACACGAGGAACACAAAATAGGGCAAATAATGGCAACAGAAATATGGGAATGAGAACGCTATCCATAACCAACTTTGGTATGGCAGACCCTGCCTAGAAGCAGAGCGATCACCCTGTTAGCCCATGTCAGGAACCTAAAGGGCCTAATCTATCCCTAGATAAAGGATATGGAAGATGTTTAATGTAGATGCAAAGAGCAATATATATGACACAGTATAAGGTGGAAGTCAATAAGCCCCATACAGAATAAATAACTGCTGGTATTTAGCTAATGGAAGTCCCACTGCCTCATTTAGGCAGGACAATAACCGGCGCCTATGTAGAGGCGGGTCCGGAATAAATACACTTCCTTTGTGTCTGATTGGCCAGCTAGGGTAAGTACCTCCCTGTCAGTTCATACACCACAGCACATATTGTAGCAGGGGTGTAAAGAAGGATGCATTATACAATGAGCCAACTGAGGTATTTCTGACAAACAACAACTCAGGGACCTTCTGCAGTGACAGAAAGAAGGCACTCAATGCCACCCAATGCCCAATAACAGGGTGCATGCGCAAAAAGCATAGTCATGTGTGTTGAGGCTGATGTCTTGATGCCACCCTGGCTCCACTTCCTGACTGCAGCTGGCGCACAGCAACAATTTATCTTTCTTGCCAAGCATCATGGATAATAGACATTTAAATGAGGTCTACATGGCAACTTTGGCCATAACTCGCAACGCATAGCCAAAGATATTAGTACAGTCCTGTAAAATCGCATACTAATGGAAATTAATGCAGTGACATTGCGACTTACAAGTAGCAATCATCAGGTCATGGGAACTTGTGAGCCAGAACACAATCACATTTACTTCCATTAGTTTGCAAAGGCAACAGTGTGATCTTTGGCCATGCAATGTCTTTCGTGGCCAAAGTCACAACGTAGACCTGGCCTTAAAATATGGCTCACGTGTTTAAAAAAAAATGTGCATTTTAAAACTCTTCTTAGCCTTAATTTCTATTTCAAAAACACTTTTTTTTGTAAAATCTAACATGCATAAAAAAATTTGTGCAATTTATAACAGAATTCCGTACATTTTGCGGCGTTGTACATAATAACGATTATTTAGCTGTGTTTTATAGACCAAAAGCTTATTTTTGCAGGGCAAGCCAAATTTGAGGTCATCAGTGATGAGCATCAATCACAGGGCAGGTTATTCCATTAGTATCACTCATATACCCTAACCAGGACCATATGGCCGTTGCATTTAGATGATTTGTAACACTGCCATGAAATCCTTCTCTTATAAAAGGCTCATACATGGTTCACAGGCTAAGGGAAAAATGGCCCAACTAATAAGTTTTGTCTGGACTCATATTAAAAGTCATTAAATATGTATTGGTTTTCCCAAGTTGCCCCTTTCACACATTTCAATCCATCAGCGATATATAACATAATGGACAAGCAACCATGACAAACTGGCCAACATGACACCAAACACAGATATAGAGCGGAGGGGGACTTGTAGTCCATCACTTCAGACAAGGATATGGGGGGAATAAATGAGAGGTTCTGTGAGATTCCTGTGAGTTTTTGCTCATATGAACCTTGTAGATAGATGTGTATGTGTAGATGTATGTGGGAATATGTCAACTGCTTTGCCGCATGAGAAATGGGTAATGGGTATAAACAGCATGTTTGACCTCTGACTCTTGTTAATGCCAGTTCACAAACACATGCATGGAGCATAAAGGGTTAAACCAAGTCAGTGTAGCTTGTTGGTATCCTCTACCCTGGCAACGAGCACCCATGGCACTTGTCCAGCCCCTTCCTATTTATGCATCTATGTCTCCCGATTAAACTAAATCTATGCTACGGCAGAGGATTTGAAGCTTTGTATTAGAGAAAATGAACCTTGACCATTGTCATGAACCAGGCCTTCACACCATGGGATGTAGATGTGACTATAGGGATTGAATTACTTCCACTTCCTCAATCCTGCACTTGTTGCAACATGGAGCAAAAATCACACTGTCCTACACACCCCACGAATATAAGCTGCAACTAGAGATGAGTGAGTATACTAGCTAAGGCACATTACTCGAGCGAGTAGTGCCTTAGCCGAGTATCTCTCCGCTCGTCTCTAAAGATTCGGGGGCCGGCGGGGGAGAGCGGGGAGGAATGGAGGGGAGATCTCTCTCTCCCTCTCTACCTCCCGCTCCCCGCCGCAACTCACCTGTCACCCGCGCCGCCCCCCGTATCTTTAGAGACGAGCCAGGAGATACTCGGCTAAGGCACTACTCGCTCGAGTAATGTGCCTTAGCGAGTATACTCGCTCAGCTCTAGTTGCAACCAATGACTGTTTTACCGTATGGCAGGTCAATCACCTAAATTCTGGTAATATACTGGGTACTGGTGCTCACTACACTCCAGCAGTCAAGTTATAGTCTCATCGGGGTCTATAGGTTTTTTATATAGAGAGCAACACGGACGGAACTTAAAAGAGTTTATTACAAAAATATAGCAAAGCTTATAAAATGATTTTTAAAAAATCTAAAAAAAAAACACAAAACCATACATATATACAAAATAGTTACAAAAATGAATGGAATAAAAAGAAAAATTCCAGACCTTATGGTATAGATCGGTTATAAAATCTGGAAAGGGAGAGGCAAGCTATTCACATAACTGGTACATTCTTCGGGGGTTCTGACCAAGGAGGTTCTGCATTCCAGGGGTCTTAGGTACTCCTGCAGTCACACCTTCTACCCCCCGCTTGTGACAAAAGAGTGAGGCAGGTTGATTGCATGCAAGAAACTTTAGGATGAATGTACAATTCTATATTTTGTCAAAACTCCCCATGAGGGACTCCTAGGGGTAAGCTATGACCGTCATATTTCACAACATGATATTAGCTATCTGCAGACACCAAACATGCCATAGGAGAGATTATCAGTTTAGTTGATATCAGTTTCAGCGTGATCTAAAGGACATAAAAGTTGGGAGTGGATGCATTTGACTCTGGGTTATGGAGATATGATTATTTGAAGTCTACATCACACTGATAACTCAGATTCTTCAGTTATTAATTTCCCCATTGTTTTAATACTGTTCTCATCTTCTGGGATGATCCAGAGATTGGGCGTCAGCGGGACTGTGTATTTGCCTAAATGGCTAGGGAAATAGGAGGGCTCCATGCAAAAGAATTTCCTGTAGCTATCAGCTTTTTCACAATTGGAGCTTCCTTGTATGAAAATTAGAACTGTGACCGCGGCGTGCAGCATAAAATCGTGTAACCAGTTTTCTGTGGATCAGTTTCAGTGTGAATCCATATTAGAAGGAAAATCCAATGACCTGAGGGACTTCCAACGAGGGTCGGTCATTGGTGCTAAACTAGTTGGGGCCGGGAGGTCACTAGCAACTTTGTGGGGGGGGGGGGAGGTTGTGGAGAGTATACAGAGAATGGTGTGATTGAGGATCCTGTGTATGTAAACAACTCGTCGCCAAAAGGGGTCAGAGGAGGACGTCAAAAATAGTTCTGGTGAACAGACACTGCATAGTCAAGCAAGTTGTAGCTGAATACAATACTGGCGCTCCAACTAACATGTACGAATGCACAACTCTTCTCTCCTTAGCACGGATGGGCTATAGCAGCAGATGATTAATCCAGCACCATTGCTACCTGAGAGAAATGGAAAGAAGAAACTCTAGCGCACCAAAGAGCATAAACATTGGATCACTGAGCAGTGGATAAACATCACCTGGTCTGATTATTCAAGTTTTCTGTTGCACCGGGCTGATGGGAGGGTCGAAATTTGGTCAAACAGCATGAATCGATGAACCCTTCCTGCCTATTGTCAACAGTTCAGGTTGGTGGAGGTAAGGTAGTCTAATAGTGTGAAGTTTTCTTAGCACCTCCAGGATACCACACTGAGGTGCTGCTGTTCTCAAAAGAACTCCGACGTGGTACTAGAAAAGTGTCTGGTAAACTGAACATTCCATGGGTATGTAAAATACTGTATGCCAATCACAGTAAGGTTGTTATATACTTTGTATCCACATATGTAGCAAAACAAGGGCATAGCTAAAGGCTCATAGGACCGGGTGCAAAAGTTTATCTTGGGGCCTGCCAACTTCTTTTAACGCCTTCATGCAGAGGCGTTGGCTCCAATGCAAAACCTGTAACAGGGCCCCCAACTATAATGCTTTATTCATAGTATTGGGCTCACTATATGGAGAAGAGAGGCCTTATGGGCCCCCTAAGGCTCCTGGACCAGGGTGCAACTGCATACCCTATAGTTACACCAGTGTAGCAAAGTTTAACTTGACCCAATGAGTTAAGATAACTTTCTGTGCCACAGTTTATTTGCCCTTTCAATAGCTTTTCAGTAAGTTTTGCTGCATTAAGATACATTTAGCAATAAGCTTTTAGTGTTGTAAGATAAGATAACTTGCCACAGAAAGTTATCACCGTTCAATTAAACTTTGCTACATCTGTACACATCTGACACTCTCCATTGACTCCAATGTTTTCTATAACCTTACGTAATAGCATTTAGCTCCCGAGCTCAGAGTTGTAACATAACAGGAGCCCTTCTCAATGTAAAAACCTTTGCAGCACCACTGTGATACCGACTTAATTCATTGGAGGTGAAGGGCACACCGGCCGCGCTGATATAGAAGAAATAAATTAGGGAAATAATAAGCAATAAAACCTTCCCGAAATCTTACACTGTAATTAATTATCTTTGGGGAGATTTTCAATAAGTGACCAGAATTAACATTCTGTGATTCACAAACACACTTTCTGTGCAGAGATGGGTAAATAATTGGGCCACATCTGACATAATTGCTGGAAAATGCTGGAGGAGGCAGACAGTTTAATTAGAAGAGGTTCGAGGTTCATAAGATGACTACAATATCAGAGAGAACCTCGCATCACATTAAACAGCTGCACAGCCATTTCAAGGTATAGGATGACGCTTCTTAGCCAATAATCTATTAGTGAGGAAAAATTTATAGAACCATCTGTAATGTTGGGGTTTTTTTTGGCAAGAATGACTATTATACAGTATAGTTTATATACTGTACATATACATGTGTGTAATATCTATGTACATAATAGAGAAAATGGGTTTCTTTCTTCTTCATAGAACAAAGAAACATTTATTTGCCTTGATGGATCTCAACTAGAGATGAGCGAGCATACTCGCTAAGGCAAACTACTCGAGCGAGTAGTGCCTTATGCGAGTACCTGCCCGCTCGTCTCTAAAGATTCGGGTGCCGGCAGGGGGCAGGAAGCGGCGGGGGAGAGCGGGGAGGAATGGGGGAGAGATCTCTCTCTCACTCTCTCCCCCCCGCTCCTCCCTGCTCACTCCTGCAACTCACCGCTCTCCCCCGCCGGCAGCCGAGTAGTTTGCCTTAGCGAGTATGCTCGCTCATCTCTAATCTTAACCTTGGTGCACATACTCTTCATGATCCAACTTAAAATACTAGGTTAGTGGAGGGTTCCAACTGTTTGTTGGACTCAGGAACAAATTACAGCATAGTTTTCATTTTACTAGAGCAATTTAGGGAATTATGATTGGTTGATATGTGCAATAAACTGTTTTTTACACAGTTTCAATAAATGAGGCCTATTTTATAATCTGTAGTAAAATAAGATGCTTTATGATTCAGCGGGGTGAATAATTTAGATGAATAATTTGCCTCCAGAAAAGGGAAACCCATCAAACTATTCCAGCCAACAAGCAAAGGAAGTACAATTTCTGCAAGCGAGTGAGACAATGTGACCAAAGAAGGTGCAGGAAAGAGCCATGACATCAAGGGCTACAGAGATTTTGGAACAGCAAAAAGCGCAAATTTAAAATCAGAGAGGAAGAGCCAGGACGTCAAGGGCTTCAGAAATGACAGAACAGTGTGAGGCCTGACTTCAGGCATTTCAGGAAAGTCACTACATCAAGGGCTTCAGAGATCCCGGAACAGCATGAGGCTCGAATTCAAAAAGATTGGGAAAAGGCTAGAACACCAAGGGCTGCAGAAACCTTGGAATAGCATCAGAACTGAATCCAAAAAAAAGAAAGAAAGAGACAGTGCATAAAGGGTGGCAAGGCTAGCCAGTAGAGATGAGCGAACGTACTTGTTTAGGGCGATTTCGCAATGCAACAGCTCTTTTTTCGAGTAACTGACTACTCGGGCGAAAAGATTCGGGGGTGAGCAGGGGGTTGCAGATGGGAGTGGGGGGGAAGAGAGAGAGAGAGCAACCCCCTGTTCCCCACTGCTACCCCCCCCCCCCCCGCTTCACCACGCTGCCCCCCGCCCCCAGCGCCCCCCGAATCTTTTCGCCTGAGTAGTCAGTTACTCCAAAAAAGTGGTGCTCGAGTGCAAAAACACCCGAACCGAGTACGTTCGCTCATCTTTACTAGCCAGGCAATGCCTGATATAGAAGCTAGTATATAATAAACAGCTTTTATATTTTCTCTTTGCTCCACCTTACATTTGCTGTACACACACCAATATTTAGTGATGAAAAGTGTCGCGACTGTAATAGATTTGGTGATTTTGATGACTCCAGACACATTCCTAAAGTGTTGAGTTAGGAGTAAAACAAAATGCAGGTGCTAAATTAATTTTGTGCAATAAACAAAAAAAGAAAATGTTCAAACAACTAAAATAAGAAGGCAGCGAAGAAGTACCAAAAACCTATAGGGAAAAAAATAAATGATGTAAAAACCAGATAAAAGCAGCAAAGATGGAGACAGAGAGACTTATTGCAAAAAAGAGTAAGACTAACCCAAAGCTGTCCAACTATATAAATAGTAAAAGGATTAATACTGTAAGTGTTGACCCTTTAATAAATAATGTAAGAAAAATTGTAGAGGGTGATGAAGAGAAAGCAAATCTATTGCATAGTTTTTTCTACAGTGTATTCACAGAAGAAAAGAAATTGTCAGATGAGATGCAGAGTGATAATGTAAACTCTCCACTAAATGTTACTAGTCTAACCCAGGAAGAAGTGCAGAGCCATGTTAAAAAGATTAAAATAGACAAATCTCCAAGTCCGGATGGCATGCACCCCCGGGTTCTAAGGGAATTAGGTAATGTGATAGACAGACCCTTGTTTCTTATATTTAGGGACTCTATAGTGATGGGGTCTGTTCAATTGGATTGCTGCATAGCCAATGTAGTGCTAATATTCAAAAAGGAGTTTAAAAAGTGAGCCAGAAAACTACAAGCCGGTAAATCTTACTTCTATTATGGGTAAAATGTTTGAAGGGTTTCTAAGAGATGCTATCCTGGAGGACCTCAAGAAAAAGAGCTGTATTACTACGTATCAGCATGGGTTTATGAGGGGTCGCTTCTACGAGGAGGTAAGTACTTGACTGGACCAGGGAGTCACTGGATCTTGTGTATCTGCACTTTTATAAAGCATTTGTAACTGTGCCGCATGAAAGGTTGGTAAATAAAATGAGAATGCTAGGTCTGGGTGAGAATCTATGTAAGAGGGTAAGTAACTCATCAGTGATAGAAAGCAGGGGGTGGTAATAAATGGTACATACTCTGATTGGGTCACCGTTACTAGTGGGGTACCACAGGGGTCTGTTTGGGGCTCTATTCTTTTTAATATATTTATTAATGACCTGGTAGAAGGATTGAACAGTAAAATATCAATATTTGTGGATGATACAAAACTATCTAAAGAAATGAACACAAGAGAGGATACAAGGCGGTACCAAGAGGACCTGGATAAGTTGGGGCAGAAAAGTGGCAAATGAGGTTTAACATTGATAAATGTAAGGTTGTGCACATGGTCAGGGAAACACATGTCACCATTACCCACTAAATGGGAAACCACTGGGGAACACTGATATGGAAAAGGACTTAGGGATTTCAGTTAACTGTAAGCTTATGGCCGCCTGCAGACGGGCTGGTTGGATGCGGCGGCGAGGGACCCAACCCGAGCGTCTGCAGGGACCAGCGCGTACTCACCCGCGCCCGCGGCCCTGGCTCTTTCATGTGCCGGCTGCCGGGCAGCCGGCGCATGCGCAGACCGGAGCCGCGGCGAGTGAGTGACGTTTCTCAGAAAAAGGACATGCCACGGTTTGCCGCGCGGCCAAACCTTGGCCATCTGCATAGGATTGCGTTTGTTAATGCAATCCTATGCAGGCTTCCAGCGGCGGAAATCCCGCCGTGGAATTTCCGCTCATGTGCAGGCGCCCTAACTAGAGCAACCAGTGTCAGGCAGCTGCTGCCAAGGCAAATAGGATCGTAGGGTTCATCAAAAGAGGTCTAGAGGGACATGATGACAACATTGTTCTTTCTCTTTAGATCAGACCACACATGGAATATTGTGGACAGTTTTGGGCACCAGTACTGTAAAAGGACATATCAGAGCTTGAGCGGGTACAAAGGCGGGCAACTAAAGTAATAAATGGACTGGGTGACTAGAATACCCGGAGAGGTTAGCAAAATTGGGGTTATTTAGTTTAGAAAAAAGAAGGCTGAGAGTCGACCTAATAACTATGTATGAATATATATGGGGACAATACAGGGATCTCTCCCATCATCTATTTACCGTATTTTTCGCTCTATAAGATGCACTTTTCCTCCCTCCAAAGTGGGGGTGAAAATTTGCTGCATCTTATAGAGCGTATGTGCCAAAATTAGTGGCGATCACCAGTTTTTGCATGGTTGCGAGTTCAATGAGCGACCGCAATTTAGTTAGCGTGATTGCGCGCTAAACGTGCGATCACACGAACAAATGTGTGATTAGTAGAGATAAGCGAGCACGCTCGGTGAAGGCAGATACTCGAGCGAACATTGCTCTTCTCAAGTATCTGCCTACTTGTCCGAGCAAATGCGGGGGGGGGGGGGCGGCGGGGAGCAGCGGGGGTGAGTGGGGGGAAGAGTGAGAGAGATATCTCTCTCTCCCCTCTGCTCCGCCCTCCCGCATTTGATCGGATGAGTAGGCAGATACTCGAGAAGAGTGATGCACGCTCGAGTATCTGCCTTTACCGAGCGTGCTCGCTCATCTCTAGTGATTAGTTAATAGTTTTCTCTCCTTCCCACTGCCGCCCATATGTACCGCTGATTGGTGGTAAGCTGTCATTCAGCTGAGAGCTGCCCCTGCGCTGAGCCAATCAGAGGCAGCACTCACTCACCCATTCATGAATTCATGAATGGGTGTGAGTGAGAGCTGCTTCTGATTGGTCAGGCTGTGACCAATCAGAGGCAGCTCATTCAGCAGGTGGGGATTTTAAATCCCCGGCTGCTGAATACTACAGAGAGCAGTTCAGGAGTACTGCCAGCTGACCACGGCTGAACTCCGTCTGCCGGGACCAGGTGAGTATATATTTTTTTTTATTTTTACACATTTCTGGATGAATTGCAGGGAAGGGCTTATATATTTAAGCCCTTCCCGAAAATTCATTGTGCGATCACCGGCAGCCCATTGCTTTCAATGGAGCCGGCTGTATTGCCGGCTCCATTGAATTCAATGGGCTAACATCGTTCTGCCGGTACAAGGTGAGTATATATTTTTTTTACTTTTTACACATTTTAGGATGATTTTCAGGTAAGGGCTTATATTTTTAAACCCTTCCCGAAAATTCATCCCGCACTCGCCGGCAGACCATTGCTTTCAATGGAGCCGGTTGTATTGCCGGCTCCATTGAATTCAATGGTCAGTGCTCGTTTAATCGAGACGAGTATCGCGTGGTGCTTGTCTCGAGTAACGAGCATCTCGTGCACCCTAATACTCGAACGAGCATCAAGCTCGGACGAGTATGCTTGCTCATCTCTAATATCTATCGCATATCTACCTATCTGGTCTATCTATCTATCTAATGTATATTATCTATCTGTCTATCTATCTATTGCATATCTATCTATCTGGTCTATCTATCTATCTATCTATCTATTGCATATCTATCTAACGCATATCTATCTATCTGTCTATCTATCTATCTATCTATTGCATATCTATCTATCGCATCTCTATCTATCCATCTATCTCATATCTGCCTTCTATCTACCTATCTCATATCTATCTATCTTACATCTATCTATCTATCTCTCATATCTATCTATTTATCTATCTATCTCTATCTAATGTATATTATCTATCTATCTATCTGTCTAATTCCTATATATCTAATGTATATTATCCATCTATCTCGTATCTATCTATTGCATATCTATCTCATATCTATCTAATGTATATTATCTATCTATCCCATATCTATCTATCTATCTATCTATCTATCTATCTATCTATCTATCTATCTATCTATCTATCGCATATCTATCTATTGCATATCTATCTGTCTCATTCCTATATATCTAATGTATATTATCCATCTATCTCATATCTATCTCATATCTATCTAATTATCTAGCTATCCCATATCTATCTATCTATTTATCTATCTATCGCATATCTATCTATTGCATATCTATCTGTCTCATTCCTATATATCTAATGTATATTATCCATCTATCTCATATCTATCTCATATCTATCTATCTCATATCTATATTTCTAATGTATATTATCTATTTATCTACATAGTAAAACAATAATAATTCATTTAATTGCCAACTGAATTCTGAGTTTCGAACATTCCTTGCATCTGTATCAGACATTAGAACTATAGCTTGTGCATAAAATCCAGCTATTATCAATAATAGCAGTAAAAACAACAATAACAATAATTTATTGATTTTTCAGTCAAATTACTCATTCCCAATGTCCATATATTCCACATCAATGACTATAACAAGGCTCCAAAGCAGGTCATATCATGGTCAAAGGAAATCTGTAAGTAATCATGTCAGTATTTCCCAGACCTTTCAGATAAAATCAAGACACTTTATTCAAGCAGCATCAATAAACCACCTAGAAGATAAATTACATAAATGAGCGCAGTAATTGTTTGATATATGTCGCTAATTGGTTTGCAACAGGACAGACCTGATAAAAAATGTAACAGGAATCTTCAGACATGAAATCTGCCAGGTTCATGATCTTCAAGATGGAGAGGCAGAACCTCTTCACGCCCTCCTTATCAGAGACTTTAAATAGCAGCCGTTAGATGCTCAGGCTTCACTGCAATACATTTTACATCAGGGACAGAAAAAAAGGAAAAAACTCTCATATTCACAAATTATTCTTTAAATAATTAACCAAAATTCAGGAGCAAATGTTTTCATTTGGTGACAAATCTGTGTTTTAAACTGAAAACAAGTTGTGGTGCTAATTAATACTGATGGAAAAAAACTATTGAATCTTGTGTTTCATGATTTATTTCAGAGATAATTAAGTTAAAGCGCATAGCGTGAAATTATGCTCTCAGCAGTAAAAGTAACAAATGAAATCTGGAAAAATATCAGATCATCAAAGTCACTAAAAAGCTATCTGTCTATCTATCTCATATCTATCGTTCTATCTATCTATCTATCTCCTATCTATCTATCTATCTCATATCTATCTATCTATCTATCTCATATCTATCTATCTATCTCATATCTATCTATCTCATATCTATTTATCTATCTCATCTCTATCTATCTCATATCTATCTATCTCATATCTATCTATCTATCCATCTCATTATCTATCTATCTATCTATCTATCTATCTATCTATCTATCTATCTATCTATCTATCTATCTCCTATCTATCTCCTATCTATCTCCTATCTATCTATCTATCTATCTATCTATCTATCTATCTATCTATCTATCTATCTATCTATCTCATATCTATCTATCTATCTATCCATCTCCTATCTATCTCCTATCTATCTATCTATCTATCTATCTATCTATCTATCTATCTATCTATCTATCTATCTCATATCTATCTATCTCATATCTATCTATCTATCTCATATCTATCTATCTATCTATCTCATATCTATCTATCTATCTATCTATCTCATATCTATCTATCTCATATCTATCTATCTATCTCATATCTATCTATCTATCTATCTATCTATCTATCTATCTATCTATCTCATATCTATCTATCTATCTATCTATCTATCTATCTATCTATCTATCTATCTACTTATCTCACATCTATGTATCTATCTATCTCCACACAGAAATGCTTCGGAATACCATACGTGGATTTTGACCATTAGCAGGATTAAATCTTTATGCAGATCTACGTCAAAAACTGCATGAGAATGGTAACGAATTTCTGCCATGGTTTTACAGGCAGAATCTGTGCAGAAAATTCTGCCATCTTCACATAGCCTTATAGTCAGTGTGGACTGTCAGGCAACACTGGTGTCCGCCAAGCGACAGATGCATGGATTATTATGAAACATGGGAGAACATACAAATTCCATGCAGATGTTATCAGATTTGAACCTAGGACCTCAGCACTGTAAGGCAAGAGCTCTAACCACTGAGCCACAGGAGAAGATGAACCCCACTGTGGGTTAGGCTGTAGGTTTCTTCTGATCACCTTTATTCATATAGAATATATATGGAGGAGGATGGTGGCTCAGTGGTTAGCGTTGCTGACTTGCAGGGGTCCTACGTTGAAATCTGAGCAAGGACAACATCTGCGTGTTCTCTGTAGCTTTTCTCTTGGACTCCATAAATGTACCGGTATTAATAGGTAAATGTAGATTTTGAGCCCCAAACACAAGGAGGACATACATACTTCATACAGATGTTGTCAGATTTGAACCTGGGAACCAAATGCTGTAAAGTAACAGTGCTAACCACTGACCCATAGTGGAAGAGGAACTACCACCACCTTTTTCTGTGGGAGCGGCCAGGATGAACCGCCTTCCAGCAAAGTTCAAGCCGAAACAGGTTTCAATTGGTTAGCTTTGCTCAACACTATTCTGGAGTGTAATACAAGATGTAACTGTTACGTTCGTCCTGGACTGCCCACAGGACGGGTACGGGGGGCAGCCAGAACAGATGTGGAAACTGAAAATACTGGTTGCTAGACGCAGGGTGCAGACAGACAAACACAAACCAGAGACTGACAACACCCAAAACACTCAACAAACATCCCCGCACGCATAAGCAGATGATATAGCCATAAAAGTATGTGGTATTGGTTCACATATTGGCCAAAATACTTAAGAACGCAAGCCACTACAAGGCTCCTCGCTATCTTGCGGGTCCCTACACTATCAAGACAGCATCCCCCAGAACCCTGCCTGCAAGCAGGGCGATCGCCCCGATAAGGTCAGCCCCGCACTGGAACCTAAGGGCCACACCAGCCTAGAGATGATAAACGATCCAGGAGGACAGGACACAGTTCACACCGACTCAGCCTGGAACCCAAGCACAATGGAACACACTATATGTCTGGCAACCAGCTCACACCCATAGAGCAATAAGCATGACTGCAAACACAAAGGGGAATGAGGAAACCAATTCCTTCCAGGCTGAGGGCGGATATTTATATGCAAACAGACCAGTGGTGATTGGCTAGCAGGAGAACACCGCACCCAGCCAGCTCAATCATATCACACCAGTGGAAATTTGCTCTTTGAACCCATAGTACTACAGGTCCCAGAAGCACAACCTAACAGTAACTCTGTTAGTATGAGATATTTAATGTAATGAATGTACACAGTTACAGCGGCGTCATCATACGGACATCTTTGCGCAGGTATTTGCACACGCAAAATCTGTGTGAGCTAAGCACACAGAACAGAACCCATTGATTTCAATAGGTTTGTTCCCATAAGCACATTGTGCATGCACGTGCAAAAAAAATAGGTCCTGCTCTTTTTTACTGAGTTTTGCGCAGCAAAAGAGCCATAGAAGTTTATGCCAGGTGCAAAAATGGCTTTGCTAGTATCAACTACATGTGGAAAAGATAGGGCAGAATCTATCTTCTATCTTCACACTAGTATGGAGTTTGGAAATTCCGAGAAGAAAAAAAAAAGTTCATGCAGATCTATGCTTCATAGTAGTGAGCATAGCTGCATATATGGCCATGTGTTTTTGCCCTAATGGTCCATTTGGCCCTGCCCATTAGTTGTTTGAATGAGCGAATGAGAGAATAATGTCAGAGTTCGCTTGTACAGACGGTTTATACAGACAGATATAAATTAGGCAGTATTAGGCCGCTTTCACATGGCCGAGAAAATTGCGCTAGCTTTTTGCGTTGCACGACGCACAAATATGAAACCCATTCTTTTTAATGGGGTCATACACTTGAGCGATTTTTCCCACATTTAGCCGCTGCTAAACTCTCTCCTCCCCCTTTGCCGCCAGCTAGTATTGAAGCCTATGGGAGCTGCCGGCTGATCGTGGCCGAAAGATAGGGCAAGACCTGTCTTTTCTGGGTGCATCAAAACATCATTCTGTGTATTTGGCCGACGCTGTCCTATCTTCGCAGGCCATACGGTTTTACGCGGCTAATAATCGGCCATCTAGATGAATGCATTGGAATCCAATATTTCCAATAGTCACGATTTTTTATTGCGGCTAAATTAGCCACGTAAAGCGCTGGTGTGAAATAAGCCTTATTTGTAGATTAATTCCATACAGCAGCTTGAAGCTATCATGGTAACAAAGGATCAGCTTCCGACATTACCAGTTGGAGTCTAGGCTGATGCTGATAGAGGACGAGTAATGCCGGAACACTTCCTTTCCATAATCTGAAAATATAAAACTTTTCTGTCAAGGACTTGCAACTCAAAATTCAATCAGCAACCTTGAATCCTTAAATACTCCGAGCACCCACTTCAGGTGACTAATTCAGTTTGGCTATTCCAAAGAACATTTTTTTTTCCATCTCAATCGATACGTACAATATATCTCACTATCAAGGACATGCACTCTTTATTTACATAACACAGGCTACATAAGGGAATCGGCGCACAAATATTATTGAGTGGCACATTTTTCTTCCCTGCTAAAATGTGCAGAACTTGGCGAACCAATCATGATATTGATGTTACCGTTTTATATTTTCTGTGTTTATCACAAGCTCTACAGATGCATTACAGATACAAAGTAACCCCAAACTTTAGGAAGCTGATGGATCTCCCTTTTTTTTTTTTGGTTTTTGGCCTTTTGCAAGTAAATTGTCCATTAAAGAAATATTCTCTGATCTCCTTTTATTGGCTTATTTGTGCAGGAACGTACTTTAATTGGCCTTAATTTAAAGGGCGGCTTCAGATGACCGTATTTGCGCACGGATTTGGAGATTTTGCGCGTATATTGCGCAGAGAATACAGACTATTGTTTTCAACGCGGTCATTCTCACCGTTCTTTTTTTTTGCGAAAAAAACGTGATTTGCTCTATTGTTCTGCGCAGGCACCATAAGAGTCTATGAGGATGCACAAATGCGTACCCATTGCCCGCATAATTGGGCAATATATTGCGCAATTTTGAAGGGAAATTGATAACACCTGCGTATTTTTCCCATTTCTGCGGGGTTTTGTGAGCAGAAATACACTGCTTATTTGCATATGCAAAAAATTAAGGCAGAAGGGCCAATTAATTTGCTGCGCATTCACTTCGCATCTGCGCAGACCCATTCACTACAGCAATTCATTGTGGTGTCGATCCATAGGTAACAGAAGATCCAGGTGTGACAAGGAAATATTCTCTACACCATTACTCCACCTCCAGTGATTCATGCTGCTTGCGCTAAATTTTGGCCTCCTATCAGAATGGGGCAATAGAAATCTGGATCCATCTGATCAGGAGATGTTTTCCGCTGCTCAGTGATACAATATTTGCAGTCTTTTGCCCACTAGAGTCTCATCTTTCCATTTCTGTTAGACACAATGGTGCTGGAACTGGTCATCAGCTGTTAAAACCTATCCGTGCTAAGGAATGATGAGTTGCTTATTTGGACACATTAGTTGGCTTGTAGCAAACTAAAAGAGAAGCTGGGCAGAGCAGAACTAAGAGAAAAAAGTGAGACCAATGAATAAAGTACTGATGTGCAGTGTTTTCAGAGACATTAAGAAGACGATGCAAATTATGTACAGCCTGCCTAGTACACTGGTCTACCGTAGGTTGTGTAGAACGCTGGATTATCTACCGCCAGCCTAGTACACGGGTCTACCGGAGGTTGTGTAGAAGGCTAAATTATGTACCGCCAGCGAAGCACACTGGTCTACCGGAGGTTGTGTAGAATGCTAGATTATGTACCGCCAGCCTAGTACACTGGTCTACCGGAGGTTGTGTAGAATGCTGGATTATGTACCACCAGCGTAGTATACTGGTCTACTGGAGGTTGTGTAGAATGCTAGATTATGTACCACCAGCCTAGTACACTGGTCTACCGGAGGTTGTGTAGAATGCTAGATTATGTACCGCCAGTGTAGTACACTGGTCTACTGGAGGTTGTGTAGAATGCTAGATTATGTACCGCCAGCCTAGTACACTGGTCTACCGAAGATTTTGTAGAACGCTAGATTATGTACCACCAGCGTAATACACTGGTCTACCGGAGGTTGTGTAGAACGCTAGATTATGTACCACCAGCGTAGTACACTGGTCTACCGGAGGTTGTGTAGAACGCTAGATTATGTACCACCAGCCTAGTACACTGGTCTACGCGAGGTTCTGTAGAATGCTAGATTATGTACCGCCAGTCTAGTACACTGGTCTACCGAAGATTTCGTAGAACGCTAGATTATGTACCACCAGCGTAATACACTGGTCTACCGGAGGTTGTGTAGAACGCTAGATTATGTACCACCAGCGTAGTACACTGGTCTACCGGAGGTTGTGTAGAACGCTAGATTATGTACCACCAGCCTAGTACACTGGTCTACCCGAGGTTCTGTAGAATGCTAGATTATGTACCGCCAGTCTAGTACACTGGTCTACCGGAGGTTGTGTAGAATGCTAGATTATGTACCACCAGCCTAGTACACTGGTCTACCGAAGATTTTGTAAAACGCTAGATTATGTACCACCAGCGTAATACACTGGTCTACCGGAGGTTGTGTAGAACGCTAGATTATGTACCACCAGCGTAGTACACTGGTCTACCGGAGGTTGTGTAGAACGCTAGATTATGTACCACCAGCCTAGTACACTGGTCTACCGTTGGTTCTGTAGAATGCTAGATTATGTACCGCCAGTCTAGTACACTGGTCTACCGGAGGTTGTGTAGAATACTAGATTATGTACCACCAGCGTAGTACACTGGTCTACTGGAGGTTGTGTAGAATGTTAGATTATGTACCACCAGCCTAGTACACTGGTCTACCGGAGGTTGTGTAGAATGCTAGATTATGTACCACCAGCGTAGTACACTGGTCTACTGGAGGTTGTGTAGAATGCTAGATTATGTACCACCAGCCTAGTACACTGGTCTGCTAGGAGTTTGTGTAGAACGCTAGATTATGTACCGACAGCGTAGTACACCTAGTACACTGGAATGCTAGATTATGTACCGCCATCCTAGTACACTGGTCTACCGGAAGTTGTGTAAAATGCTAGATTATGTACCACCAGCGTAGTACACTGGTCTACTGGAGGTTGTGTTGAATGCTAGATTATGTACCACCAGCCTATTACACTGGTCTACTAGGAGGTTGTGTAGAACGCTAGATTATGTACCGCCAGCATAGTACACCTAGTACACTGGAATGCTAGATTATGTACCGCCATCCTAGTACACTGGTCTACCGGAAGTTGTGTAGAACGCTAGATTATGTACCACCAGCGTAGTACACTGGTCTACTGGAGGTTGTGTAGAATGCTAGATTATGTACCACCAGCCTAGTACACTGGTCTACCGGAGGTTCTGTAGAATGCTAGATTATGTACCACCAGTCTAGTACACTGGTCTACCGGAGGTTGTGTAGAACGCTAGATTATGTACTGCCAGCGTAGTACACTGGTCTACTGGAGGTTGTGTAGAATGCTAGATTATGTACCACCAGCCTAGTACACTGGTTTACCGGAGGTTGTGTAGAATGCTAGATTATGTACCACCAGCCTAGTACACTGGTCTACCGGAGGTTGTATAGAACGCTAGATTATGTACCACCAGCGTAGTACACTGGTCTACTGGAGTTTGTGTAGAACGCTAGATTATGTACCACCAGCGTAGTACACTGGTCTACTGGAGTTTGTGTAGAACGCTAGATTATGTACCGCCAACGTAGTACACTGGTCTACTGGAGGTTGTGTAGAATGCTAGATTATGTACCACCAGCCTAGTACACTGGTTTACCGGAGGTTGTGTAGAATGCTAGATTATGTACCACCAGCCCAGTACACTGGTCTACCGGAGGTTGTATAGAACGCTAGATTATGTACCACCAGCGTAGTACACTCGTCTACTGGAGGTTGTGTAGAATGCTAGATTATGTACCAGCAGCCTAGTACACTGGTTTACCGGAGGTTGTGTAGAATGCTAGATTATGTACCACCAGCCTAGCACACTGGTCTACCGGAGGTTGTGTAGAATGCTAGATTATGTACCACCAGCCTAGTACACTGGTTTACCGGAGGTTGTGTAGAATGCTAGATTATGTACCAACAGCCTAGTACACTGGTCTACCGGAGGTTGTATAGAACGCTAGATTATGTACCACCAGCGTAGTACACTGGTCTACTGGAGTTTGTGTAGAATGCTAGATTATGTACCACCAGCGTAGTACACTGGTCTACTGGAGTTTGTGTAGAACGCTATATTATGTACCGCCAGCGTAGTACACTGGTCTACTGGAGGTTGTGTAGAATGCTAGATTATGTACCACCAGCCTAGTACACTGGTTTACCGGAGGTTGTGTAGAATGCTAGATTATGTACCACCAGCCTAGCACACTGGTCTACCGGAGGTTGTATAGAACGCTAGATTATGTACCACCAGCGTAGTACACTGGTCTACTGGAGTTTGTGTAGAACGCTAGATTATGTACCACCAGCGTAGTACACTGGTCTACTGGAGTTTGTGTAGAACGCTAGATTATGTACCGCCAACGTAGTACACTGGTCTACTGGAGGTTGTGTAGAATGCTAGATTATGTACCACCAGCCTAGTACACTGGTTTACCGGAGGTTGTGTAGAATGCTAGATTATGTACCACCAGCCCAGTACACTGGTCTACCGGAGGTTGTATAGAACGCTAGATTATGTACCACCAGCGTAGTACACTCGTCTACTGGAGGTTGTGTAGAATGCTAGATTATGTACCAGCAGCCTAGTACACTGGTTTACCGGAGGTTGTGTAGAATGCTAGATTATGTACCACCAGCCTAGCACACTGGTCTACCGGAGGTTGTGTAGAATGCTAGATTATGTACCACCAGCCTAGTACACTGGTTTACCGGAGGTTGTGTAGAATGCTAGATTATGTACCAACAGCCTAGTACACTGGTCTACCGGAGGTTGTATAGAACGCTAGATTATGTACCACCAGCGTAGTACACTGGTCTACTGGAGTTTGTGTAGAATGCTAGATTATGTACCACCAGCGTAGTACACTGGTCTACTGGAGTTTGTGTAGAACGCTATATTATGTACCGCCAGCGTAGTACACTGGTCTACTGGAGGTTGTGTAGAATGCTAGATTATGTACCACCAGCCTAGTACACTGGTTTACCGGAGGTTGTGTAGAATGCTAGATTATGTACCACCAGCCTAGCACACTGGTCTACCGGAGGTTGTATAGAATGCTAGATTATGTACCACCAGCGTAGTACACTGGTCTACTGGAGGTTGTGTAGAATGCTAGATTATGTACAGCCAGCCTAGTACACTGGTCTACCCGAGGTTCTGTAGAATGCTAGATTATGTACCGCCAGTCTAGTACACTGGTCTACCGGAGGTTGTGTAGAATGCTAGATTATGTACCACCAGCCTAGTACACTGGTCTACCGAAGATTTTGTAGAACGCTAGATTATGTACCACCAGCGTAATACACTGGTCTACCGGAGGTTGTGTAGAACGCTAGATTATGTACCACCAGCGTAGTACACTGGTCTACCGGAGGTTGTGTAGAACGCTAGATTATGTACCACCAGCCTAGTACACTGGTCTACCGTTGGTTCTGTAGAATGCTAGATTATGTACCGCCAGTCTAGTACACTGGTCTACCGGAGGTTGTGTAGAATACTAGATTATGTACCACCAGCGTAGTACACTGGTCTACTGGAGGTTGTGTAGAATGTTAGATTATGTACCACCAGCCTAGTACACTGGTCTACCGGAGGTTGTGTAGAATGCTAGATTATGTACCACCAGCGTAGTACACTGGTCTACTGGAGGTTGTGTAGAATGCTAGATTATGTACCACCAGCCTAGTACACTGGTCTGCTAGGAGTTTGTGTAGAACGCTAGATTATGTACCGACAGCGTAGTACACCTAGTACACTGGAATGCTAGATTATGTACCGCCATCCTAGTACACTGGTCTACCGGAAATTGTGTAAAATGCTAGATTATGTACCACCAGCGTAGTACACTGGTCTACTGGAGGTTGTGTTGAATGCTAGATTATGTACCACCAGCCTATTACACTGGTCTACTAGGAGGTTGTGTAGAACGCTAGATTATGTACCGCCAGCATAGTACACCTAGTACACTGGAATGCTAGATTATGTACCGCCATCCTAGTACACTGGTCTACCGGAAGTTGTGTAGAACGCTAGATTATGTACCACCAGCGTAGTACACTGGTCTACTGGAGGTTGTGTAGAATGCTAGATTATGTACCACCAGCCTAGTACACTGGTCTACCGGAGGTTCTGTAGAATGCTAGATTATGTACCACCAGTCTAGTACACTGGTCTACCGGAGGTTGTGTAGAACGCTAGATTATGTACTGCCAGCGTAGTACACTGGTCTACTGGAGGTTGTGTAGAATGCTAGATTATGTACCACCAGCCTAGTACACTGGTTTACCGGAGGTTGTGTAGAATGCTAGATTATGTACCACCAGCCTAGTACACTGGTCTACCGGATCTTGTATAGAACGCTAGATTATGTACCACCAGCGTAGTACACTGGTCTACTGGAGTTTGTGTAGAACGCTAGATTATGTACCACCAGCGTAGTACACTGGTCTACTGGAGTTTGTGTAGAACGCTAGATTATGTACCGCCAACGTAGTACACTGGTCTACTGGAGGTTGTGTAGAATGCTAGATTATGTACCACCAGCCTAGTACACTGGTTTACCGGAGGTTGTGTAGAATGCTAGATTATGTACCACCAGCCCAGTACACTGGTCTACCGGAGGTTGTATAGAACGCTAGATTATGTACCACCAGCGTAGTACACTGGTCTACTGGAGGTTGTGTAGAATGCTAGATTATGTACCAGCAGCCTAGTACACTGGTTTACCGGAGGTTGTGTAGAATGCTAGATTATGTACCACCAGCCTAGCACACTGGTCTACCGGAGGTTGTGTAGAATGCTAGATTATGTACCACCAGCCTAGTACACTGGTTTACCGGAGGTTGTGTAGAATGCTAGATTATGTACCAACAGCCTAGTACACTGGTCTACCGGAGGTTGTATAGAACGCTAGATTATGTACCACCAGCGTAGTACACTGGTCTACTGGAGTTTGTGTAGAATGCTAGATTATGTACCACCAGCGTAGTACACTGGTCTACTGGAGTTTGTGTAGAACGCTATATTATGTACCGCCAGCGTAGTACACTGGTCTACTGGAGGTTGTGTAGAATGCTAGATTATGTACCACCAGCCTAGTACACTGGTTTACCGGAGGTTGTGTAGAATGCTAGATTATGTACCACCAGCCTAGTACACTGGTCTACCGGAGGTTGTATAGAATGCTAGATTATGTACCACCAGCGTAGTACACTGGTCTACTGGAGGTTGTGTAGAATGCTAGATTATGTACAGCCAGCCTAGTACACTGGTTTACCGGAGGTTGTGTAGAATGCTAGATTATGTACCACCAGCCTAGCACACTGGTCTACCGGAGGTTGTGTAGAATGCTAGATTATGTACCACCAGCCTAGCACACTGGTCTACCGGAGGTTGTGTAGAATGCTAGATTATGTACCGCCAGCCTAGTACACTGGTCTACTGGAGGTTGTGTAGAATGCTAGAGTTAAAGGGACTATATCATAAAAAAGTATTAGTTTAAACCAGATAGATTAACATTTTCTAATCTGTTTTTATTTTCTGATTGTAGGATTTTTTTATTTTCTGTCTATACATGACTGTGGGGGTGGCCATCTTTCCAGATCTACATTTAATAGCATTTAGAACACTTAGAAGATATTCTTTACAGGCCATTCACACAATGGTCAGGAGCTGACCCACTGACTTGTATGGAGACTGTTCTAGACATGCTCTGTGACTTGTGTAGAGGTCATTGTGCAGGGAGGGGAGTAGACAGTCACAGCTGATCACCTATTGTGAATGGTGGATCCTGTGTTACCTACATATAGGTGTTACCTCTCAGTGTAATCCTGTGAATGAGTGAAAACTTGAAATAATGTTCCATAGGCAGTACAAAGTGACTGAAGGGTACACCCATTACACCAATTACACGAGGAATAAAACAAATGATCCTCTTTAAATGCATTTTCTTGTGGTTTGGTTCTCTTATTGCTATCTTATTTAGGCCACTTACACTCGGGCGAGAAAATCACATTGAATGGCTGTGATTGGTTCATCGAGCACTGCAGGGATTGGCTGAGCCGTGGCGCTTGAGTACCAATCAGAGCCAGCGCTTCCTGGAGGCGGGATTTATGAACCCCTTAACCAGGAAGCGGCGGCTGGAATCACGGAAACACAGCTGCAACATCGCTGTGATTTTCTCACAGTGATATTGCTGTTGCCCATGTGAAAGAGGCCTTAACGAACATGCATCAGTCACTCTTCTTGGCTTCAAGTCAATTCACATCCTATTGCACCGTCACAATTCATTCTACCTGGAAACCACTGAATTAGATCAACAAGTCACCTGTTACCTCTGAGCAGGACACCAACCTCTGAGTAGTTGTCCAAAAGGATGGAAATAGATACTATATTAATACTCTGAGAACAAAACTGACAATAACAAAACGAAACAATGGAGGAACAAAGATCTCGCAATGTCCAATATTGGAGAAACCCTGCCTAAAAGTATGGCCATATATAATGATGCAAAAAAAAGGCTTCTTGATTAAAGGAGCATATTTTATTGTTTCACAGTTTTAAAAGAGGCCTCTTTTAAAACTGTGAAACAATAAAATATGCTCCTTTAATCAAGAAGCCTTTTTTTTGCATCATTATATGCTGCCACAGCTTTGCTATAGTATTGGGATCGTGGAAGGGGCTTAGGTCCATAGCCCCGTTGCTGGCTTTGCATGAACATTTTTTTTTTTGCTACAGAGAAGGAAACTTTTTTTGAATTTCTCTCTGTCCCTTCCCCCCCCCCCAAGTTTTCTTTTCTGGCGGGGTCGAGTGAGTGCCGTGGTTCTTTTTTGCTAATTACTGTAAAAGTATGGCCATCACACTGATGAGGATGCCCCCGTGTCAGTAACCTGGGGCTACCTAAATTGTCCTTAAAATAGAAAAGAGGGTGACAAATGTCAGATGCTAATAGCAATCATACAACAGTATAAGGAAGCAGATGTAACACTAGAATAATAAGTATGGACGCCAGGGACCTATCTGACTATGAGGCAGCACCAGATGAACATGGACCGGACCAAAACTCCACATACAGAGGAATAACTGGCGTCCTCTGAGAGGAGGAGCCAGAATATATATATATACTATAATGGTAGCTTGACTGGGGACAAAACCTCCCTGCTGACCAATCAGACCACATACCATCAGGAGATGCGATCTGGTGGGCGCCGAGCACTGAATGACGGAGCACATGTACCAGCGTTTCGGTGGCTTTGTCAGGGCTGATGTGAGGATGTTAGCTAGATGTAAGTCCACAATATTGTAGCGGTCTGCATGCCATGACACCACCAAAATAAAAAAGCATACATGGTTTTCAATGGTGAACCTTAACTTTAAACCCATCTTTACGAGTGCTTTATTTGACTTGTGTATCTATGGCTTGATTCTCCATTCTCTAGATTTTGAATATGATATGCTATGGTGCTACTGGGAGGCAAAAATCAATTTAATTCAGCATACTAATTAAAAATACTGTTTCAGCTGTTTTAATACAGAGAATACCAAGGAATAAGGTCTAATATTAGATGGTGTCGAATTTGAAATAACCACAAAAGCTCCGATAAATGCATTCATTTTCTTGTTAACTTATGCAATGGGGTCACCATAGAATTGCACTGAAATTGGTCTGATTTTGTAATCTCTGCTCATAATGACATTGTAATGGGCCCTGCATACACTTGTATTAAAACCTTTTCCCACCATAATCTCACATTGTAATTGGAAGATCACAGGACCTCTGGAGACCGCTGAATAAATCATCAGAAGTTAACGTTATACAGTATTTACTTATCAGTGCATTTTAAATATGACCAGAAGCAACGGGTAACGAAATGCAACTTAAGTCTTGTGTATTTTTAAAGATGCTTTAAATATGGAATGGGATGTTACAGGGTTTCCATTCATAATTATAAAGCTCTTGACCATTTGCTAGATTTCCAGGTTCTCTGTAAAATACAGTATAAGGATCTAGTCACATCTAATTCACAATGTTGACAAAAGTATTGGGGCGCCCACCAGAATATTATTCTGTCAAGCAAAGGGGATATGCAAATCGGATGTGTGAGCACTAGATATAAAGGAGAGTATCACACCGGAATATCCCAGTACAGAAACCATCTGAATGCCACCAGGTGTAGAGCGGACAACAGAGTATGGTGGTGGGATGGCACCAAGCAGCCAATCCATATGGGACGTCACAGCTCTTTTGGACTTTCCAAAGTCCAATGTTGGCAATGTTATTCAGTAACAGAAAACATCTGGTCTGTGTGTGAATTGTAGCAATGCTTGGGTAGACCTCATAAGCTGACAAAACGGACAACGAACCCTTGTACGAGCTGTGAAGGCACCATGCACATCGACTGCTGAAACACTCACTTAGGAGGTCTCACAGGCCATTGATACATCCATTAGCACCAAAACCATTTGTAAGGAATTGCATGTTAATGCCCAACATCCCAGCAGTGAATGCACAAAGGCGCCTGCGATGGTGCATGGAGTGTCCTTCTTGGGCTGTAAATGAGTGGAAGCAAGTGTTGTGGACAACTGAATTCAAGTACACAATCTTCGAATTGGATCGCCACACTCAACACCAATGGGTATAGAGACATTCTGGTCAATGTGACATTACTTACCCTGTGGCAATACTTTCGTACAGCTCCATGTCTCTATCAACATGACCGAATGCCATGTCATACAGCATGAAGTGTTGAGGCTTGGTTTGTCAAGCAAGACATCTGCAAATTCATTGGCCAGCCCAAAGTCCGAATCTCAATCCCATCAAACATGTTTGGGACCCAGTAGAACGACACATCCGTGCACGTCAAACATGTACATAATCCCCTGTATCACTATCTGAAGCACGAGAAATGGAGGCAAGTGTCATACATCTTGGGATATGTCCGATTTAGGACATATTTGTATTACAAAACAATTGTGTAAAATACTTCAGTTGACTGTAAATTTAAGTATCAAACACAAATGTATTGGTGAAAAATCTCAGTGTAATTACCTTGTTCTGCAATTTATGTGTAGCAAGGGGAATCTATCATAACAGTTAAAGCGACTCTCTGGTCCCAAAGACAAAACTTGTTCAGTGATCGGAGAGGGGAGTTACAGTACTGTGCAAAAGTTTTAGGTAGGTGGGGAAAAAATGCTTCCAAGTAAGAATGTGTTCATAAACAGAAGTGCTAATAGCTTATTTTTGTCCATTAACAAAATGCAAAGTGAATGAACAAAACAGAAATCTAAATCAAATCAATATTTGTAGGATTATAGTCTAGTGTATGATCAACCAATGATATAAAACAGGTGATAATAGTCATAATTTTCTTATGTAGATCGAAAGACAGTCATTAATTGAAACAGAAATATCTGTATAGGAGGCTTCAAAATGGGCAAGGGACAACCAAATTCTGCTACAAAGGTGAGGTTGTGGAAGACAGTTTTATGTCACCACTAGAGATGAGCGAGCATACTCACTAAGGGCAATTACTCGAGCGAGCATTCTCCTTAGCGAGTACCTGCCCGCTCGGAAGAAAAAGTTCAGCTGCCGGCGGTGGGCGGGGAGCATCGAGGGAGAATGGGGAGGAACAGAGGGGAGATCTCTCTCTCCCTCTCCCCCCTGCTCACTGCCGCAACTCACCTCTCACCCGCGCCGGCAGCCGAACCTTTTCTTCCGAGCGGGCAGGTACTCGCTAAGGACAATGCTCGATCGAGTAATTGTCCTTAGCGAGTATGCTCGCTCATCTCTAGTCACCACTCTTACACCATGGCAAGATTGAGCACAGCAACAAGACACAAAGTAGTTATACTGCATAAGCAAGGTTTCTCACAGACAAAGATCTCAAAGCAGACTTGCGTTTTACACCTTTACACCTGCAAGAAAAAATCTGCACCTACAAAAGATAGAACATATGGGTGGCAATGGACATGGTCATGTGGATTTTTTCCCGCACGCGAATTCCTTTTTTTGGAAAAACGTGGAAAAACACGCGAATTTCCGCTCATCTGACTGAGCTCTTAAAAGGGCAGTCCAGTTTAGAAAACGCATTTTCATACAGTATGCTATATTAGGGAATTCTGTGTCAAAGTAGGGAAACCCCTGTTCAGGATTCCCCTCTCTTGGCCAGAGTGGAGAATTGCTACATAGATCGTCTCTTGCTCTGGAGTACCTATTCTGTCCTGCAATACGCAGACAATCCATTAATTAGATCGGATAGTGCGGAATGCTTCAAGGCGCTGCAAGAAAATTGAGCACTTATTTCCAGACTAAAACTGATTGTTGAAGGTCCCAGCAGAGGAACACTTTGTGATTTGCTTATTGTCAAAGGGACGCTTCTAACAAGTACAGTACTGTAAGATTGTCCAAAATGTAAATGCCCTTTAAAGGGGTTGTCCAGTTATAAACTATTGATAGTTTATCCTCAGGATATATTATGAATAATAGATTGTTGGGGGTCCAGAACAACGGACCCCCACCAATCAGCTGTTTGCTGGGGCAGTGCATTCTGTTACTGAGATGATTTCAGCAGGAAGCAGACAGCTCCGGTCTTACTGCAGGGACCAGGATTGGTATTGCAGGCCAAGTTCTCATTAAAATGCCTGGCCACTGCAGTAAGAACAAAGATCTCTGCTTTCTGCTGCTCTGTTCATAAGCACGCCAGTGAGCTGAACAGATGATCACTGGGGGTCTCTTTGAAATGGACTCCTTCAATCTACTATTGATAATCTATTCTGAGGATAGGCTACCAACAGTTTACAACTGGACAGCCCCTTTTTAATAGGACCCCCTGTATTAAAATAATAAAATGAGATATACTTACTCCTTCCTGGCCACCAGGATCCAGTGCTACAACCCACTCCGATCCCGGTGATTGTTGTGACAGATGATGTCACAGGAAATCAGGTGACCACTGCAGCCAATGAGAGGTGTCAGCATCACATTCCTGAACTCCTGGAATCATAGTGCTCAGAATATGAGCGCCGATGCCAGGAGAATGAGCAGTGATGCTACAGCCTTTCATTGGCTGCAGCGGTCACCTGATTTCCTGTGAGATCATATTTCACAGCAATAACCAGGACTGCAGTGGGCTGCAGTGCTGGATTTCGGAGGCCACAAAGAGATAAGTATACTTTTAATTTATTGTTTTAATACAAGTGATCGTATTGAAGAGGGGTTGTCCAATAACCAGACAACCCTTTTAAGCGCTTGATGTCTTCCCATATATCAAGTATCAGACCAGGTATGTCCATGTTGGCTCCATGTTCTAACTTTTAATAACTATGGAATAATCACCAATGCAGATAAGAACCACATAAATGACAGCTGTGTCAAACCGAACATATCCTGAACGTGTCTACAGGCGAGATGATCCTCAATCCTATGTAACGCTTCTCCAAGGCAACATTTACTGTGACAACTACTATTACTTAATTAGCTGATAAGTTACGGAGAAACAGAGGTGTGAAGTCCCCCCCCCCCCCCCCCCCCCATGGCAAACCACTGTATTAAGGTAACCATTAGCCAAGTATGTAGACACCTAATTACTTTTCAAAATGCTGAACATTTAGTGGCAGACATTTACATTAACTGGGCTGGAGGAGAAACTATATATATCATGTTACAGATGATTCCTTTATAACACCGTGCATTTGACAGCAGAAGGATGCTCTCCAGTGTAGTGTCTTATTATTAGATTTCCAGGCCCGAAATAACATAACAAGTTCGTTCCTTGAAACAAGTGTGTATTTTATAGGGCTTTATATCACTGTCGTCCTAATTATGACTTCCTCATCATAGAAATGAAAATATGTCTACTTAGAGCTCCTAAAAGAAGTTATAATGGAAGAAATTGCATGAATAATAAGCGATGGGATGGCAAAAAGCCCAGTATGTCATAGTGGTGGTGCCAAAATTTGCTAATTTATGCTGAAAGACTAATGTTGGTCAAGAAGTGACTCGCATTTCATGGTTTTATACACTGCCTATCAGGACTTTTACATTTATGATGAAACACAGCCCATTTAAGTTAAAATGTTCTCAAATGGTTTGTACAATTTCGCTTTACGAGCTTGATTATTGGAGTTCACAATGTGAAGCTTTCGCTTCGAGAACGACATGGCTTTGACGAAGAAGAGGCACGGAGCAGGTGAAATGATGATTTTAGTATGATTTTATTTCACATCTAATTTTATCTGTGGATGAAGGAGGAATTTATAAGAGCGCTATTAACGGAGTAAAGATTTAATTAGATAGCGCAGCCATTTTTATGTATTTGCTTCTTTAGGTTTATTTTTATGTACACTATTTTGCCTACAGGAAATGATAATTTGCCATTTGTTCATTTACTGTGTTAAGTTATTGAAAATGGTAAGGATATTTTGATACATGGCTTTCATTTAATTTCAATTTATATGTGTACCTGGAGAGGGTCAGATTGCACTATGCTGTTAGCTGATTGGCACATTGCTTCCTTTATTTAGGTATTTATTTTTTCGTCTGCTTGTGGAGCTGCAAGTTCAGATCTCTTCCTTTCTCTCCTTCATCTTGGCTATCCATAAGTTAATCTAAGTGCCTGATTCTTCTTTGTCTTCTATTAGATGATCCTTGACCACAACAAGCCCATTCTTAATCTGGGAATTCAGGTAACCAGACTGTTTTCTTGAATAAATGCACAACAAACACACTGCACTTTGCAATGAACATTACTTGAGAGATTTGGAAGACAGTTCACAAATTCTCTTACTCAAGTTTTTTGGTGTAAAAAACGAACAAGTTTTGGCCCAGGTATGCGGAGATTAACAAAAATGGTGGGTTGACCTTGGAGGGTCCTTGAAATTACTATAATTTATGCCAAAAACTCGTGTAAATTATAGTTTCAATCTACAAGAGCCCATAAAATGTTTTATTACCAGATTTTAAATTATTTTTTTAGCCCCCATAGGAGAATTGAAATTGAAATGATCTGAAAGCTTCTAAAATACGTCAGCATTACTATATATTGTATTTTTGCCAGTTTTCTAGTAGCCCTACTACAGGCAAGGCTTAATAGAGTGAGATCCATAGCATTTGAAGGAGCACTCACAAGGCCCCAGACTTTAATAGCAACCTATTGGCATCCTGCAATCACAATGCTGAGGGTGCTGAAGGGGACACCAAGGGGACCTCCCCTCTGACCAGCTGCTTAGACACATCATTCAGTAATGACCACTGCATTTAAGCAGATAAATGGTTGCGACTGGATCTAGTTCCGATGCCAGTGGCTCATAGCTGTCAGAAACCAGCCTGCTCTTACCTCCCTTGAAACCAATTGCAGAATATATCTGTCATAGGTTGTTAAAGTTGAACAAGCATCAATTAGGGCACAAATTCACTAGTCATAGAGGCTATACCATTTTGAACCAAATATGCACATGATGAAACCTATTCATCATTTCTATTGGGTTTTGGTATTCTGGTCAGCCAAACTTACATAGGATGGTGTGCTTGACTATCATCACCTTACACAATTCACAAGATGGGTCAGTCATTTGTATGTCCTGCCATAAATGGTCCAAAGAAGTTATCTTGACAAGAGCAAAGCCATCTGTGTTGAAGAGGTAGCAGTTGCACTCTGATGCATGCGGGGGCCCAACGGCTCCTTTGCTACATAAGAAGACGCCAGTATGATAAATGGCACTGGGTAGATGGGAGCCTTCTTACAAATTTTGTATTGAAGCCCAAGGAGCTTTAAGTTAGCTTTGGTTCTTGTGGTGCTCTTGATGCCTGCATCACCAACATTAGCTAGTGTTCATACCTCATAGGAGACCAGACCTTCCCATATAGAGAATTTATTCTCCAATTACTGATTTTCTCTACGCCTACAAGATCATGTGAATTTTGAACAACTTGGTCAGCTTTGACATTTCGCTGTCGAGTCCTTTACCCAACAAAGAGCTTATTTGCAGAACTGAAAAGGATTCATGTTTAACTAGAAAAGCAAGTAGGTCTTCAAAAGAGGTTCATATATTTTGCAAGAACACTTGCAAAAGATTAATCAACTTCAAAAGCATTATGTGTTTTCAAATAGAGAAGGACAAGGACCCTTATTAATTCTCTGATATGGCTTAACATGTACATGATACAAGTATCTCCTCCAGCACCCGTTGAGATAGCGGTAACATCTGCTGCAGGGACTGAGCCATGATCTGTGCAACTCTGATATCAATAAAATATGGAAGCTGATTTGTATTTACGGCAGATATCTGTAAAATAAACAGCTGAAAGGTTTTACAGTAGTTTCCTGTAAATTTATTTTTACATTAACCCTTTCAGGACCAAGGGTCATAAAGGTGCCTATGTCCAGGTCACATTCTGCAGTTCTGATATGCCCACTTTCAAAAAAATCATAACCCTTTTTTATTTTTTGGGTGACATTTTTCAATAGTACTATTTTATATCCGATGTAATGCTTTTTAGAAGACTTTTAAAAATTTCTAAGTGAGACAAAATGGGGAAAACGATGCAATTGCACTATTTGGGGGGTGTATTTTTAAGGTGTTTATGATGCTGTAAAAATGACATTATTCTGTGGGTACGATTACAGCGATACCAAATTTATACAGTTTTTTAAAAAATAGTAATGCTTGAGAAATTGCTTTTTCTTTGTCGTATTTTGACACGCATAAATTTTTGTATTTTTTCATCAAAAGGGTTAAGTGAGGGCTTCTTTTTTTGTGGGGAGACCTGTAGATTGTATTAGTACCAATCTGAGGAACACATGACTTTTTAATTAGCTTTTTACTTATTTTGGCGATGTAGTGACCAAAGAAGGGCAATTCTGTCATTGTGTATTTTATTTCTTGTGGCGTTAACAATGCAGGATTACCCTTTTCCAATCCACTGTCTGACGTCTTCCTACAGTCTAATTGAAACCTCTGCAGCTATGATGTCTGTAGACATCCGGCAGGGTATTCTTACTGTATATTCCGGCCTCTCTGTTGTCGGGGGCCTCTCCAGCATGTCCAATACTGCAGTACTGGCCAGCAGACAGCGCCATTGTATAATGGCAGAAAGAGAAAGACCCTAGGAAACCCTGAATCCAAAATTGGATTGCAAAGAGTTAATAATGTGATTCAATAAACTGGACCTTTATGGGTATAGTGATACCAATTTTTAAATTTGTTTACATTTTTTTTTATACAACTGGTAAAAAGTTTTTTTTCTTTTAACTGTTAATATTTTTCATTGTACTAAAAATGATAAAGAGCATTTTTTTTTAAACTTATTTTTACTTTTCTTGTTAGTCCCCATATGGCACTTCAACTTGTGATTACTTCATCGCTTATACAGTATAATGCAATACTATGGTATTGCATTGTGCTGTATTTTAACTGGCTGCCTATCAAAGCTGTGCCACAGGCATATTCCTAATAGGTTAATGATTAGAAGGCCCCAGGCTGCAATGACACCTGGAGAACACCCCCCTCATCTTATCACGGAGAGGGGGCATTCGGGACATTTAAATCATGATTATTTGGGACACTCGAAGGGTTAACAGCTGAAATCAGAGTTCTCTCTAGTTTGGTTCTTGAGCTCACTCCACACACAGCATATAAAATGTGCTGGAATTAAATGTGCCTAATTCCTTAAGCTGTGTTTGCCTCTTAATAAATTTGGCACATCTCTCGCTGCCCTATGTGCCATTCAGACAACTCTGCACTGGCTAGGTGCTGGTGTAGATTTGCATTATAATTAATTAACGCTAGTTTCTGGCATAAATTGCAGTAAATGTGATGGGCCATTGGAAGCCATGTTTCTCGTTGCTAAGCCTTGCCCATTAAAAAAAACTGGCCCAGGTGGCATAAAACTTTAAAAAGTCACAATTTTGGCACAAAAATCTGCTTGTGCTAAAATCACAACTGTTTGGCAGCAGAATTCTGGCCCAAGGAGGGTAACAAGTGTCTCGCATTGTTTTTGTTAAACAGCTAAAGAGCAATTTCAACCATATAGTATTCTGCTTTAACTCTTCAGAACCTGCAGGTATAGATGCAACTATGAACTTTATCGAAGAGCTGAGAAAACATTCCAGCATCTAGAATCCAATAAAATCCAAAATCTCATTAGAGATTCATAACGCACAGAACAGACACCTCTGATGCATTTCAGATTGCTAGAGGGTCCTTAGTCATAGCGGGCTCACAGCATAGCAGACTATGACTAAGGACCCTCTAGAAGTCCAACAGCAGTATCTGCCTTGTATGCTATCAATCTCCAATGAATTGTCAATAAAGCTTTGGATTTTACTGGACTCCGGACCCTCCTTCTCCTTTCCTCTGTGATCCTGGTATTGCCCTGTACCCCCATATGTCCTTGAACAGTAAATGGTGAGCTGGTTTGTGCTCTCTTCAATATTTATACAATGAGTTTTCCAATTTCGACAAACAGAGTTGGCAACTCCTTTCCTGTTTCATGGTTCAGATAAGTTTGTTTGGCATTAGTGTAATTTGGGGTATTTTTACATATATCTCCTGATTTGTTGCTATTTATGCATTTGGTGTATATTTATGTACATTATGTGACTGTGTAATGTCTATCTCGGCATGCATTAATTATTGAAACTATTATCCCTATTTCCAATCAGAAAGACTCAGGGTCGCACAGGTTCCTGATGTGGGGTCACTCTTATCAGGGTGAGTGCTCCACTTTTAAGTATTGTCTCCTCATATTTGCATGTTAGGTTTATATTTCACCCCCTACACTTTTTGAATTCATAATAAGGAGATAGACAGATTTTTAATCCATTCACAACCCAGGCATATAGTTGCATCTTGGACATGCTGGGTTTGTATGTATCGGGAATGGGAGCCAATCCTGCTCCATACATGGAGGGTACCAGCTGTCTTTTACAGCTGACACCTACTTGCAACAGCAGCAATCATCATGAACACTGATCATGGCTCTTATACCTTTAAATGCTGTTGTCAATTCAGGCAGAGGCATGCAAATGCCCCAATCAGTATTTGGGGGTCCCAAACAGCCCCCTACGATGAGATCATGAGGTGCCATTTGGTTGCCATGGCAACATCGGGCTGTCTGAAGGCTCCCAGGGCTGCTATGAATGATTGCCTATCAAGGTGTCTGTGGCACATCATGAAAGACTGCCTGTCAGAATGCGTTAAGCTTAGTTTCCCTATTGGGATTAAAAGAAAAACGCAAAAAAAGTTGTATTAATTGTTGCAAAAAATAAAAAGCAATAGAAGTTAAAAATCTGTTTCCCATATTTACAATAAAAATATCAAAACAAAAAAAAAAAACATATTTGGTATTGCTGTGTCTGTGAAAATCAGATCTATCAAAGTAACGCTTTATTTATCTTGAAATGTGAATATTGTCAGAAAAAAAAAACAGAATTTTTCTTTTTCGGTCGCCTTGTCTCTAAGAATAAATGTAATAAAAAGTGATCAAAAAGTCACATCAACTCCAAAATAGTAACAATAGAAAATATAGGATGTCCCACAAAAACGATCCCTCACAATGGACAAATCAAAAAGTTCTGGATGTCAGAAAAGGGCAGCAAAAAATAATGCAATTTTTTTCCAAAGATATTTTATTTTTTTAAAGGCAGCACAGCTAAAAAAAACAACTACTATATAGTTTTGTATGGTCACAATTGTACCGACCCATGGAATAAAGTTATCATGTCATTTTGCTGCAGTGTGTATGCCGGAACTTCCCGCCAAAGACTGTGAAATTGCATTTTTTTACCATTTCACTACATTTAGAATTTTTTTAGAGTTTTTTAGTACAATATATGGCACATTAAACAATACCATTAAAAAATATAACTCATCCTGCAAAAAACAAACCCTCATACAGCTACGTTAATGGATCAAGAAAAAAGTGATTATTATTTGAAAGTGGGGGGGGGCGGAAACAAAAATATAAAAAGGGCCGCCTCATTAAGGGGCTAAGCACAAACAAAAAGAGCATTGCTCAACATGACCATATAAAGGCGATGAAAGAAAAAACCATCATAAATGTAAGGGCTCCTTCATACGGGCACTGTGATTTTTGTCCGGAAATCGCATGGACGAGAGGCAGCCACTACCAAATCATGGCTGCATCTCCCATATTAAATGCCCATTCAGATAGGCGGGCTGTGGAAAGTATATGCTGCAGTCCAGAATACCATCGGGCAGGGGGAGAGAGTTTAGCTTTGCTAAACTCCCTCCCCCTCACCCCCACTTGCCGACTGCCGGCAAAGGGAGGGGGCGTAATGGGGCGTGTGTAAAACTCCCATCCCCGTTACACCCGTTGCCGGCTGCTGGCAAGAAGAGGGGGTGGGACAGAGTAGGAGCTTAGCAGAGCTAATGTGCTAGTCTCCCACCCAAGGGCAAGGGGCAAAGAGGGGGTGGGAGTTTAGCTGCTGCTAAACTCCCTCCCACCTCCCTTTTCCTGCAGCCCTCCTAGGCTCCCATAGGAGTCTATGGGACCGGCCGGCGTATTCTGGCAAAAGATAGGTCAAGAAGACCTATCTTTTCGTCCGGCCAATCCAATGCATCAGATGGTCGTAATTTTCAGCCAGCGGCAATTTTGACGCTCGTGTGAATAAAGCCTTAGAGACAAAAAACTTTCACCCGTTGATAGTAGCTACATATAGTCGTTAGTGGACTAATTACTGATGGGCCTCTTTATGGAGACCAGCTCAGGTGGCAGAAAGCAGTAAAATCCATTCTTCAGAGAGGTGAACTGGACAGATGTGCACTCCATTTATTCTCGCTGATCTCTTTCTTATTAGTGGAATTTATTACAGTATGTAATAAGTTTACTGTATGTCATTTAGATGGAAGGGGAAGGAAGGCGATGTATGCAGCTATCACCGAGATATGTATTACCCTGGAAAATATAGATAAGTAAACAGTCTAATATTTCAGCTAACCTCACACATAGATTACGAAGATAGATATGACGGGGAATATTCATTACCACATCCGACTACAAACTGTCTGCGGAATGTACATTTCACTAACTCAATCAATGAACTTTGCAAAGATATATTTAAAAAAGGGTATTTAGGGATTAGGCACAGGTTTTAGAAATGAAATGGGAGCGATTCTGACAAATCTATCAGGAATAAGATCAACAACTTAAGTTTAAACCAATCATCCTGAGTATATATTTGAACTTGGATATGTAGATTTACATGCACAAGTCCCTACGGTTCAGCAATACACTCAAAGGATCAGCAGCCCTATAGACAGCTAAATTACTCAGAAAGCCGGGGAATTTATCAAACATGAATTTCAAAGTACATTCTAGCCTGCAGGAAAATGGAAGTGCCCATTAATGTACATACAAAATAAATGTTGTTTCCGAGATCCTTCCACTATTTATTTCTCAAGCAGCGACGGCAAAATTTTTTTTTTTTTTTCTTCTGCGTTCATTTACATAAAGTGGGACAAAATAGTTTTCACAGCTTTGATGGCAATCATACAGATGCACAAACTGCTTAAGACGTAAGAAAGGAAGATGATACCTGGACCCAGCGGGAGTTCTCTGCTCTCTTCTGCATCTTTTATAAAGGACTGTTTATTCTCATCAGTAATTTGGAAACGAGTGTCATTACATGTGGCAAACTGAGAATTCTAAAAAGAAAAACAAAGGAGGTAATCAGCATAATTAACAAACAGACTTTGCTATTTTTTTTTTTGGGGGGGAGAAATTTATGTGTTTGTGCTCATTTTCTTAGAGACGAACAAATATTAAAAGAGGTATTATCTCAATTACTGGGACGAAGTTCCTCATGGAGTCTTCGAACTGAGCCTTAAAAGAATATCTAGGACGTAAAGGGGTATTCCGGGCATTTGACTACTTGCGGTATTGAGGACCTACAGTATACACAGGATAGGTCATCAATACTTGATCGGCAGAGATCCGCAACATGGATTCCCAGCTGATCTGAACCACGCACTCGCTGCCGGACATCCGCTTTGGGGTTGGAACTGAAATGCAATAGTAAGTATAGCTCTCACTGATTTCAATGGGGGAAAAAACTTTCTTTTACACTTTCGACTCCAACTCTGGGTGTAATAGAAGGCTTTGCTCTCATTGAAATTGTTGTAAGCTATAGTGGAGTTGGAAGTGTATTAGGAGGCTTCCCTCTTATTGAAATCAATGAGAGCTATGCTTTCTATTTCACTTCCAGTTCCGACCCCAGTAGGGATGGAGCTGTCAACATACGGCCCACTGCAGTGAGTGCGGGGGCTGAGATCAGCTGATCACTATAGGTCCCGAGTGTCGGACCCCCCACCAACCAACTATTGATGACATATCCTGGGGAAAGATCATCCATCAAGACTGTAAGAGGTTAAATGCCCATAATACCCCTATAAGCCCTATATACCCCTTTAACCCAATAAGGACTAAGCGTCATAAATATATGGCACTTGATCCTGGGCTTTAAAACCACCCCATAGTAAATATATGTCGCGGGATTAAAGCTCTTCTTCCTGCAATCTCTCAGGAGCAGGTCGGTTTTTAACTACTTCTGCCTTCTCTCTTGTGGGCTACATAGCACTCAATAAGTGCTGCGTAATGAACGGAAGAGCAGTTTCCACTATTCTACTAGGACCCTGCAGCTCTAGGGAACACCCGGTGATCATGTGATCGTTGGGTACTCCCTAGAGCTGCAGGGTCCTAGCAGACCCTGATCAGCTCTGTTAGTGACTTTTGTCCCACTGTAACTGGGGCTCCTATGGATGCTGCTTCTAAGGATGCCTCAGTTACATTAGTAGAGTAGTTTTAAAAAATGACATTGTTAATGACAGCCAAGTTAAAAAATTTGAGAATAAAATAAAAATATACACATTTAAAAAAAAGGAAATGACCCAACGCTTATGCCAACCTAATCCGTCGCCATACATGTCCTGTGATCTAAGACTACACAAAAAATATATATCAAAACGTCTGAAATAGAGATGAGCGAGCACCAAAATGCTCGGGTGCTCGTTACTCGAGACGAAATTTTCGCGATACTCGAGGGTTCGTTTCGAGTAACGAACCCCATTGAAGTCAATGGGCGACCCGAGCATTTTTGTATATCGCCGATGCTCGCTAAGGTTTCCATTTGTGAAAATCTGGGCAATTCAAGAAAGTGATGGGAACGACACAGCAACGGATAGGGCAGGCGAGGGGCTACATGTTGGGCTGCATCTCAAGTTCCCAGGTCCCACTATTAAGCCACAATAGCGGCAAGAGTGGGCCCGCCCCCCTCCCAACAATTTTTACTTCTGAAAAGCCCTCATTAGCAATGCATACCTTAGCTAAGCACCACACTACCTCCATCAAAAAAACAATCACTGCCTGCATGACGCTCCGCTGCCACTTCTCCTGGGTTACATGCTGCCCACCCCCCCCCCCCCCCCCCGCACGACGCAGTGTCCACAACGCACACCAAAGTGTCCCTGCGCAGCCTTCAGCTGCCCTCATGCCACGCCACACTCATGTCTATTTATAAGTGCGTCTGCCATGAGGAGGAACCGCAGGCACACACTGCAGAGGGTTGGCACGGCTAGGCAGCGACCCTCTTTAAAAGGGGCAGGACGATAGCCCACAATGCTGTACAGAAGCAATGAGAAATATAATCCTGTGCCAACGCCATCAGGAGCTGCACACGTGGGCATAGCAATGGGTAGCCTATGTGCCACACACTATTCATTCTGTCAAGGTGTCTGCATGCCCCAGCCAGACTGCGTTTTTTTATAAATAGTCACAGGCAGGTACAACTCCGCAATGGGAATTCCGTGTGCACCCACAGCATGGGTGGCTCCCTGGAACCCACCCGCTGTACATAAATGTATCCCATTGCAGTGCCCTGGACAGCAGAGCTAACGTCAGATTAAATGCAGGTGGGCTTCAGCCCAAACTGCATGCCCCAGTCAGGCTCGAGTTTTTTTATAAGTATACACAGGCACGTACATCTCCCTAATGGGAAGTCCATGTGGACCGACAGCATGGGTGGGTCCCAGGAAGCCACTGGCGGTACATAAATATATCCCATTGCAGTGCCCAGCACAGCTGATGTAACGTCAGCTTTAATGCAGGTGGGCAAAAAATTAATTGGATTACACTGTAGACGAGGGCCCAAAAAAATTGGTGTACCAACAGTACTAATGTACCTCAGAAAAATTGCCCATGCCCAACCAAGGGGGCAGGTGAAACCCATTAATCGCTTTGGTTAATGTGGCTTAATTGGTAACTAGGCCTGGAGGCAGCCCAGTTAAAATAAAAATTGGTTCAGGTGCAAGTTTCAACTCTTTAATGAGCATTGAAACGTATAAAATTTGTTTACAAAAATTATATGACTGAGCCTTGTGGGCCTAAGAAAAATTGCCCGTTCGGCGTGATTACGTCAGGTTTCAGGAGGAGGAGCAGGAGGAGGAGGATGAATAGAATACACAGATTGATGAAGCAAAAAGGTCCCCGTTTTTGATGGTGATAGAGAACGATGCTTCCATCCGCGGGTGCAGCCTACGTATTGCTTAGGTATCGCTGCTGTCCGCTGGTGGAGAAGAGAAGTCTGGGGAAATCCAGGCTTTGTTCATCTTAATGAGTGTAAGCCTGTCGGCACTGTCGGTTGACAGGTGGGTACGCTTATCCGTGATGATTCCCCCAGCCGCACTAAACACCCTCTCTGACAAGACGCTAGCCCCAGGACAAGCAAGCACCTCCAGGGCATACAGCGCGAGTTCAGGCCACGTGTCCAGCTTCGACACCCAGTAGTTGTAGGGGGCAGAGGCGTCACCGAGGACGGTCGTGCGATCGGCTACGTACTCCCTCACCATCCTTTTACAGTGCTCCCGCCAACTCAGCCTTGACTGGGGAGCGGTGACACAGTCTTGCTGGAGAGCCATAAAGCTGGCAAAGGCCTTGGAGAATGTTCCCCTGCCTGTGCTGTACATGCTGCCTGATCTCTGCACCTCCCCTGCTACCTGGCCCTCGGAACTGCACCTTCTGCCACTAGCGCTGTCGGATGGGAATGTTACCATCAGTTTGTCCGCCAGGGTCCTGTGGTATAGCATCACTCTCGAACCCCTTTCCTCTTCAGGTATGAGAGTGGAAAGGTTCTCCTTATACCGTGGGTCGAGCAGTGTGTACACCCAGTAATCCGTAGTGGCCAGAATGCGTGTAACGCGAGGCTCTCGAGAAAGGCATCCTAACATGAAGTCAGCCATGTGTGCCAGGGTACCTGTACGCAACACATGGCTGTCCTCACTAGGAAGATCACTTTCAGGATCCTCCTCCTCAGGCCATACACGCTGAAAGGATGACAGGCAAGCAGCATGGGTACCCTCAGCAGTGGGCCAAGCTGTCTCATCCCCCTCCTCCTCATGCTGCTCCCCCTCCTCCTCAACACGCTGAGATATAGACATGAGGTTGCTCTGACTATCCAGCGACATACTGTCTTCCCCCGGCTCCGTTTCCGAGTGCAAAGCGTCTGCCTTTATGCTTTGCAGGGAACTTCTCAAGAGGCATAGCAGAGGAATGGTGACGCTAATGATTGCAGCATCCCCGCTCACCATCTGGGTAGACTCCTCAAAGTTTCCAAGGACCTGGCAGATGGCTGCCAACCAGGCCCACTCTTCTGTAAAGAATTGAGGAGGCTGACTCCCACTATGCCACCCATGTTGGAGTTGGTATTCCACTATAGCTCTACGCTGCTCATAGAGTCTGGCCAACATGTGGAGCGTAGAGTTCCACTGTGTGGGCACGTCGCACAGCAGTCAGTGCACTGGCAGATTAAACCGATGTTGCAGGGTCTGCAGGGTGGCAGCGTCCGTCTTGGACTTGCGGAAAAGTGCGCTGACCCGGCGCACCTTTCCGAGCAGGTATGACAAGTGTATGTAGCTTTTCAGAAAGCGCTGAACCACCAAATTAAAGACATGGGCCAGGCATGGCACGTGCGTGAGGCTGCCGAGCTGCAGAGCCGCCACCAGGTTACGGCTGTTGTCACACACGACCATGCCCGGTTGGAGGCTCAGCGGCGAAAGCCAGCGGTCGGTCTGCTCTGTCAGACTCTGCAGCAGTTCGTGGGCCGTGTGCCTCTTCTCTCCTAAGCTGAGTAGTTTCAGCACGGCCTGCTGACGCTTACCCAACACTGTGCTGCCACGCCGCGCGACACCGACTGCTGGCGACGTGCTGCTGCTGCTGACACATCTTGATTGCGAGACAGAGGTTGCGTTGGAGGAGGAGGAGGAGGGTGGTTTAGTGGAGGAAGCATACACCGCCGCAGATGCCAGCACCGAGCTGGGGCCCGCAATTCTGGGGGTGGGTAGGACGTGAGCGGTCCCAGGCTCTGACTCTGTCCCAACCTCCACTAAATTCACCCAATGTGCCGTCAGGGAGATATAGTGGCCCTGCCCGCCTGTGCTTGTCCACGTGTCCGTTGTTAAGTGGACCTTGGCAGTAACCGCGTTGGTGAGGGCGCGTACAATGTTGCGGGAGACGTGGTCGTGCAGGGCTGGGACGGCACATCGGGAAAAGTAGTGGCGACTGGGAACCGAGTAGCGCGGGGCCGCCGCCGCCATCATGCTTTTGAAAGCCTCCGTTTCCACAACCCTATACGGCAGCATCTCCAGGCTGATCAATTTGGCTATGTGCACGTTTAACGCTTGAGCGTGCGGGTGCGTGGCGGCGTACTTGCGCTTGTGCTCAAACAGTTGTGCTAGCGACGTCTGGACGATGCGCTGAGAGACATTGCTGGATGGGGCCGAGGACAGCGGAGGTGAGGGTGTGGGTGCAGGCCAGTAGGCACTCGTGCCTGTGTCCTCAGAGGGGGGTTGGATCTCAGTGGCAGGTTGGGGCACAGGGGGAGAGGCAGTGGTGCAAACCGGAGGCGGTGAACGGCCTTCGTCCCACCTTGTGGGGTGCTTGGCCATCATATGCCTGCGCATGCTGGTGGTGGTGGCTCCCCAGCTGATCTTGGCGCGACAAAGGTTGCACACCACTGTTCGTCAGTCGTCAGGCGTCTCTGTGAAAAACTGCCACACCTTAGAGCACCTTGGCCTCTGCAGGGTGGCATGGAGCGAGGGGGCGCTTTGGGAAACAGTTGGTGGATTATTCGGTCTGGCCCTGCCTCTACCCCTGGCCACCGCACTGGCTCGGCCTGTGCCCACACCCTGACTTGGGCCTCCGCGTCCTCGCCCGCGTCCACGTCCTCTAGGCCTACCCCTACCCCTCAGCATGCTGTATTACCAGTAGTGCAGAAACAGAACGCTGTAATTAAATGTGCCACTTATTGGCCTGTGGTTGGAGGCTGACTTCGCTTACGGAACGCACAGAAGAGCCAGGAAAGAATTTTGCGCAAGCCTGCTGTAACACTTAGCTGGCTGCGTATGAATTAGGACAACTACCCCCAGCAGAGACTCAGTACACTGAGGACAGTCACAGGCAGCCCAAATAGATTTTTTTTCCCAAATGTTTTTGGAAAGGCCCACTGCCTATATACACTAAATATGTCTTCTGTCCCTGCCTCACCACTACTGGCCCTGGACTATGTAAAATTACTGCAGACTGTTTCACTGTGGACAGGAATACAGCGGTGATGTAACAGGCAACACAGAGCCAGGAAAGAATTTTGCGCAAGCCTGCTGTAACACTTAGCTGGCTGCGTATGAATTAGGACAACTACCCCCAGCAGAGACCCAGTACACTGAGGACGGTCATAGGCAGCCCAAATAGATTTTTTTTCCCAAATGTTTTTGGAAAGGCCCACTGCCTATATACACTAAATATGTCTTCTGTCCCTGCCTCACCACTACTGGCCCTGGAGTATTACTGCAGGGCGCAATGCTCTGCACGGCCGATATACAAAAAAAAAAAAGTGCAACACTGCAAAAAGCAGCCTCCACACTACTGCACACGGTTAGATGTGGCCCTAAGAAGGACCGTTGGGGTTCTTGAAGCCTAAAATAACTCCTAACACTCTCCCTATAGCAACTCCAGCAAGACAGCACTTTCCCTGAACTATGTCAGAATGCATCTGTGGCGAGCCACGGGAGGGGCCGATTTATATACTCGGGTGACACCTGATCTCGCCAGCCACTCACTGCAGGGGGGTGGTATAGGGCTTGAACGTCGCAGGGGGATGTTGTAATGCCTTCCCTGTCTTTCTATTGGCCAGAAAAGCGCGCTAACGTCTCAGAGATGAAAGTGAAAGTAACCCGAACATCGCGTGGTACTCGTCTCGAGTAACGAGCATCTCGAACACGCTAATACTCGAACGAGTATCAAGCTCGGACGAGTACGTTCGCTCATCTCTAGTCTGAAACAAAATGGTGAACCCATCCTTATACTTTATTTTAGTGTAAATATACTAATTTTATTAATAAACAACTATAAATTTAAAAATATATATTTTTTAGCTTTTACCCATAATAAAACAAGAAAATTGGCAGCAAATTAAGTGAAAAAAGATATTATACACAATTTAAAAAATAAGCAGCAAAAATAATTTGGGTAGCTGAAGAAAAAAAAATAGGGCCTTAAAACTACCACATGGGAAAATCCCCAAAAAGTATCTGCTCCTTTAGAATCAAAACACCCTGACCTGTAAGGGGTTAGGGGTCAGTCTGAAGACTCCATAAGCAACTCTGACCTAATAATTAAGATTATATCTCTTTTAATACTTGACCATCTTCAACAAAATGAGCCATTGGGGTCAGAACTGGAGGTACAATAGAAAGTATAGCTCCTATTGATTCCAATGGAAGCAAAGACTTCTATTATATTTTCGACGCTGACCCCAGGGTCGGAGCCTGAAATGTAATAAAGGGCTTCACTGCCATTGAAATCAATGGGAGCTATATCTTTTATTGCACTTTCGGCTATATCCCCAATGCGGACATCCGTTCCCACTTCAGTGAATGCAGAGGCTAAGGTAAGCTAATCACCAGTAGTCCTGAGTGGCGGACCCCACTGATAGATTAAGAGAATAGATCATCAATACTGCAAGGGGTTAAATGCCCGGAATACCCCTTTAAATTTTGGTGATCTATACTTAGGATATATTATCAATATCAGATCAGTGGGGGTTTGACACCCTTTCCAATCAGCTCTTTAATAGGGTCATAACATTCAGGAGAGCACCGCTGCCTATTCATTGTATGCCAGGCACAGTGCCGCACATTATGTATCAGTGGTGCCTGGTACTGCAGCTCAATCCCATTCAAATTAATGCTGCAGAAAGGCCATGTTATGAATTGAACAGGATCTCACAGGTCAAATAAGAGGCTATAGAGCTCACTTAAGCGCCAGGACCCTTCAAAAGGCTGGTTGGTGGGGGCCTTAAGGATACATAATGTGTATCTACCCAATGTGGACATAAAAATGTAGTAGAATGGGCACAAAGTCACAAGAGGGATTTCCAAGTTGGTGGAGGTTGAAAAATGCCAGAATGACCTAAGATTAGGCTATCAATGGTTAAAGGAGTTGTTTGGGGCTCAGAATAGGTCATCAATAGATCGGCAGGGGTCCACTGCTCGGGATCCTTGCCAATCAGCCATTTGCTGGGCAAGCTGTCAGTGTGGACAGCACTGTCCATATTACAGCGGAGTACGTTGATACTGAATTTAATGGGAGCACTGCCTACAATACCAACCTGAACCCCTGCAATGCTGACAGCAATATCTGCTTCCATACTAACAGTGTCCTGGAAAAAAAAAGTTAATCAGTGGCTGGTCGGTGGGGATCCCAAGTGGTAGACTCCCACTGATCAACTACTGATGACCTCACTTGGGAATGGGTCATCAATAGTAAATTTTCTGGACTGCTCCTTTAAGTCTTGGAAAACTCAGTATTAGAAAACCTATTCAATTTGAAGTTTGCAATGAATGAGGTTAATTGATTGTAACCTGCAGACTTCAGCACTGAGATAACCAGGACTGAAGCCAAAGTATCCAGGGACCAATGATATTTTTAATATTTACTAAGAATTTATGAGAACAGCTGTGGGTAAATTGAGCTTGCCCTCACATGCCCGACTACTCAGATTATAAGAATCTCTCTCTTTTCATGCCCTAATTGGCTGTGCTAGTTGCCACTGGTAGTCACTTCCAATGTCTGGGATCAAGAGCTTCCTGCAGTCGGTATAGTTGAATGTATGAAAATAGCTGTTTTTGCTCCCATAAAATGTGGAATTTATTTTAAAAAAGTGAGAATGACCAGAGAACCTTTTGTATGGGGAGGAATAGACAAACCCACATTTACATGTAGGTAGAATATGAGTGTCTAGCTATGTCTAAATTCCTTCCCAATATAGACAAATATAAAGGCCCATTAGACAAAAGTCATCCAAGCCTAATGATTATAAGGGACTGGACGACTCTCATATGTGTATGGGGCTCTCTTGATTTGCCAATGACAGATAATGTCAGGGGAGAGCAGGAATGGATATCTTAAATTTCAACGCCGATCCTTTTGCTCCCCCTGGAGTTAATTCGCCTACAGAGGATTGTGGCTGTGGCAATCCCCATTCTTCCCATGTTAAACACATGCTTGCAAAGCCAAATCGAGAGTTCATGTGTATGGGGGTATTGGGAAATAGCTGTCAGCTAAATGAGCATTCGGGCAACAGATATTGTATGGTCAGTTTAAAGTGCTGTTATTTATTCACATTCCATCTTATGTCTTAACAAGATATTTATATATCAGGTTTCAAAAAAGGTGATGAACCACCTTGTTAGTGGTGGGACACATCATAATCTTAGAGCTCATTGGAGGATCTTCTGGTACTTTGGTGGAGCAGTCCAACCCTGCTCACAATATTCCTAGTGAAAACATGCTTAGAACAAATACTTTTAATTATGGCTGACTCATTAAAGGGGCTTGTCATGGGGTTGTCCAGGACTTATTAGATTTTTTCTATTGATGACCTATCCTCAGGACAGGTCATTAACAGATGATCGGTGGGGGTCTGGTGCTTGGGAAATCCCCCTAATCAGCTGATTACCAGCACCACTGTCAGCACTGAAAGCAGATAGCACTGACAACATTTTAGTGGTCTGGCATGGTAATGCAGGCACAGTTCTGATTGAAATTAATGGGAGCTGTGTCTGCAATACCAACCCAGGCTGCTGCACTATGGACAGCACAATCTGCTTCCTGCCCTGTCTGTAGTGACAGCAAGCCCTGGAATCAGCTGATTGGTGAGGATCTCGAATGATGGACCCCCCCTGATCATCAGTTGATGACCTGTCCTGAGGATAGGTCATCAATAGAAAAAAAAATGAAAAAAGTCCTAGACAATCCCTCTAATGTTTTCAGAGGCTTAGTAAAGAATGGGTTAAACACCCACTTAAATGTAAGATTGCATCTTCCCCATCACAGCATGAATTAACTATGACATTATATTCCTATTTGGAAAATTATAGCATTAAGCATTCCTTAATAAGCTAATTAATATGATTAAGGTGAAATCTATTCATGAGCTCATTGCCATTTGCAGCTCAACAATTTATTTGCCTTAGAGTATAAGAAGTTACATCTGTTGTCTTTCTTTACTACACAATGTAAATATGATACATCTTCCCTCCATAGTGTATCATTCTGATGTCAGCAATTGTGAGATAACAAGAACATTCATGTCCAAGTGTTTATTTACAGCTATTCTGTCACATGGCCCAATCAAAAGTCAACGTTTGACTCGATCTCATACCTATCCTCACGATGCATTGACAAGTCAGTTGTGTGCATTTCAATATATACAGATTTATGATACATGACATGTATTCTCCAAAGTTGACCCACAATGACATAGAAAATCCCAGGACTATGGTGGCCAACAAGCACAGCCAAGTGAGTCTTGAGATTAAATGCATAACTTGAAGTTCTTAAGATACACATCTTTCATACACATTAGACAACATTTTGGTGGGACTGGACCACTCTTGCATGTAAAGGAGACTCTCAACTCTCCATTGACATCTTTTGTTGTGGGACGGAAGGATCGCAGACGTTAAATTAAGAAAGAAAATATAGTAAAAAGGGATCTTGTGCTCCTTCTGGGGGTGATGACGAATGTAAAGTGAATGCTGTTCACTTACTTCTCCGTGAAGATCCCCCTATCTCGAAGTTCCCTTTTATTTTTTAATGTCTTTTTGATCATTTTGGACTTGTCCAGGCGCTGTTCTTATACCTCTATTTACACGTTGAATTTCAAATATCTTATCATTTTGTTCCCCTTTTGCGCTTCCAGAATTGTCTAGCTATGGTTTATTCCACTGTCCCCATGTAAAACAAGTAAATGCTTGGAAATAGCCGTCTGCTGAACAATCCCTCTGGTCAATAGTTATTGAAGTTAATTGGGCACCTTAAGGCCCTAATGCAAAATCTGCACCTATTTTTTTTTTAATGGGTAAGCTGAAGGTTCTAAATTTTGCTCTCTGATTTCTTTGTACTCCCTCTTGATATACAGCTATCAATGGAATTCACACCATAGCCTCTCATTGTTTGGTTCACAATATGTAATAGCAACAAGGCGGATTTATAAAGTGAAAAATAGTTTGGGGCATACTTTCTACTAATGTCGGATGTACTTCAGCTGGTAGTTTCCTCATTCTAGAATCGTGTGTAAAAAAAATGGATGTTCCTTAGGATTCAGGTTGAAACTCCGTACAGGTCAGTCGAATTGTGGCGCATCCATATCCTTAAATCAACATAAAACAGCATTTGATTTGCGACAAGGCACGTTGTCTTGTTGGAAGTATTGCTGACTATTTCCGAAGTATTACCCCATTGTCAGCAGCATATTATTGTCTAGAGTGTCAAGGAACACCTCTATGTTGATGGTTCTTGTCACTACAACCAATGGGCCAAGACCATGCTATGTAAAACATCCCCAGACTATAACGCAACCTCTCCTGTACTTAACAGTTGGAAGAGCACACTTAGGCGATAGGCACTCCCCAGGCATCCTCCACACCCAGGTACGTCCATCTGATTTGAAGATGGAGAGTAGTGTCACTCCAGAGAATGTTCTTCAATTGCTCAACTGTCCAATGACAATGCTCAATGCACCATTGTAGATGAGCCAATGCATCTTTTTTGAGAGAACTCACCAAATATTTGAAAAATGAATGGAAGGAAAAACTGACTGAAATGTATCAGATATTAGTGGAAAGTATGCCATGGAGAGTACCTGGTGTCATTAGGATCAAAGAAGCCCCACAAAGTATTAACATATGTAAATAAATACAAATTTTTTATTCTTGCTCAGGTGTTTAATTACTTCTGGTAGGGTGGGGTAGTTATATTCTATAATCCTGGATCAGTACCATACAATTAAAAATTTAAGGGCAATATTTTCCTTTTCTACTGGATACATGGCAACCGGCTACTGTGAGTTCCTTGGAGAGTGGAGCCCCAACCATGGCTGACCAATCCTTTTTGCTATTGGGTTGCAAAAACCTGTACGAGAACAAGAACTACATTGTTAGCAGAGCAGAGGTTGGAAAATTGACCCCAGGGGGCATGAAACAGGAGTTGAAGGAAAAAACAAACACCAGGCCTTTCTGTCATACATGGCGAACCTTGCATCATAATGAAGGGCTACATTTGAGCTTTGTTATGGGGCCCTCTTTCTTCAATGTACTGTTTTTGTAAAACAAAAAAAATAAAGCACTTAGAAGGGGGTTGCCGCTTTGCTACAAAATCTCGGCATACAGTTACATCTCAGGCAGATATGCAAAAGATCAGAGTTGTGGTGTGATTAGATGAAAAGACTTACTGCCTGAGGCCCGAAAAGTGGTTCTAAAAGTGGTTTTATAGGCCTTGGCCTATAAAAAAGTTTCCAGAGGCTACTTGATTGTAGTGACCTCTTTTCCCAATTAAATAGAGCTTGTTAACCACTAGACATGCCTCTATGATGCATTCAAAGGGATTTCTCCCAGTTGAAATTTTGAGAAAAGTCATTGGAATGCGAGAAGCTGGATGGTCGTATCAACAAATTGCCCACCACCTGGGTCATTCTAACCAGACTAACCACCTGGGCCATTCTAACCAGACTAATAGGAGGTATTGGGACCAGTAGATACACGAGGGCATGCACACCAGGCAACTGGGCTCAGGATGCCCTTGATAGACCACCAGTGGATAGGGTCGTCTTACTGTCCGGCAAGCACAAGCAACTCCAACTGTGTCATTGCTTGCCATCCAGGGACAGGTGGCACTATTGTTACAGGTCCCTGGGTCTTTCTGAACCATTTCTAGGTTCTTGGCTGAGGGACATTTGGTCTCACAGAGCCTATTATATGTACTGCCTTCGACACCCACTTGCTGTTGCCTCTGTTAGCAATAGTGTCATGAACAATGAAACTGAATGCTATGGATTAGAACCGGGTTGCCCTCAGCAATGAATCCAGGTTTAGTTTGGACACTGATGACAGCTGTGTTTGTGTCTGGAGACCTTGGGGTGAGTGCCTCAATCCTGCCCTTGCTGTGGAGTGGCACACTGCAGCCACATGTGTTCCTCCCATGGCAACTTCTAAGAGGCATTTTCCAGCAGGATAATGCGCAGCCACAAACAGCAAGCTTGTCACAGGAATGCCTTCACAATATTGTCACACTTCCATGGCTGCCTGGTTGCCAGATTTATCGCCAATAGAACATGTATGCAACCATCTGGGATGCCAACCTCGACTGCCTATGAGTTTGCCTGATCTAGAGGCTTAGTTAGAGAAAATGTGGAGCGATATGCTGAAGGATACCATATAGAACCTGTATACCTCCATGCCCGCATGTATCACATCTTGTATCCAAGCTAGAGACGGTACAACAGGGTACTAGAGCCTCCATGCCCGCCTGTATTACACCTTGTATCCAAGCTAGAGGCAGTACAAGAGGGTACTAGAGCCTCCATGCCATATCACATCTTGTATCCAAGCTAGGCAGTACAACAGGATACTAGAGCCTCCATGCCTGCCCGTATCACATCTTGTACCCAAGCTAGAGGCGGTATAACAGGGTACTAGAGGCTCCATGCCTGCCCGTATCACATCTTGTATCCAAGCTAGAAGCGGTACAACAGGGTACTAGAGCCTCCATGCTTGCCCGTATCACATCTTGTATTCAAGCTAGAAGCGGTACAACAGGGTATTAGAGCCTCCATGCCTTCCCGTATCACATCTTGTATCCAAGCTAGAGGCGGTACAACAGGGTACTAGAGCCTCCATGCTTGCCCGTATCACATCTTGTATCCAAGCTAGAGGTGGTACAACAGGGTACTAGAGCCTCCATGCTTGCCCGTATCACATCTTGCATCCAAGCTAGAAGCGGTACAACAGGGTACTAGAGCCTCAGTGCCCGCCTGTATCACATCTTGTATCCAAGCTAGAGACGGTACAAGAGGGTACTAGAGCCTCCATGCCTGCCCGTATCACATCTTGTATCCAAGCTAGAAGCGGTACAACAGGGTACTAGAGCCTCTATGCCTGCCCATATCACATCTTGTATCCAAGCTAGAAGCGGTACAACAGGGTACTAGAGCCTCCCTTCAAGTTTTCAGTTTTCCGCAATAAATTGTTTTGCTCTGACATTGCAATCACTTACTTATATCAACATTACAATCACACATATAAAGTTCCATTCGATGCCAACAGCTCCTTATAGGTGCTTGATTTTTTTTGACTAAGAGTATACTTGTGCCAATGGCAATTGATCCATTTGAATCTTTATTGAAATGGCCCTATATCAAAGCAGTAACCATAATAACCCCATATTTCCATAGTCAATATTTCATTAATATAAATAATTCTTCTCTTCTTCCATTATAAAGAAGAAGCTCAAATACCTTAAACGATGCAATAAAGGTTTCTATCCAAATACATGTACTATCCGCTATGATATTAGAATATTCTCCTTACAAAGTCTTAAATAAAAGTCTCGCAGGCTAAGGTTAAACTATTAGTTAGACTTCAATGTTCAAACATTGTAAAGCTATTTTATAATTGGAACAATTTCAGCTCTCGGTTATTTCCTAATTAAATATTTGTCACCAGGATTGTTATTGGTTCAGCAGAAATGAGGGTTGTAAAATAAATAAGGTGGTGTTTCCTCTCATCTCGGCGGCAGAACAGCTCGCAGCTCGGAATAATGAACTCGGCGACTCCTGGAGTCAGGATGTCCATCTTCAAGTGCTAATTCAGACTGCCAATACATTCTCACCAGCGCTTAGTGTCAAGAAATGCCTAACTTCAAATGCCAAAGGGTTAATAAAGCAACATATTGCCAAGATTTGTGTGAAATATTCCATTTTCTAATACAATTCTTTGCAAATGGAAAGGTTCACAGCTTGCATACAGGTACTGGAAGTTCAAGCCCGTCACCATTCAGCCGTCGAGCCTCAACACTGTAAAACGTGACATAAAAAAACAGAGAAGTGGAAAATCTGGATACAAACATTTTTTTATGTCACTTTATCATGAATTTTACTTTTTAATATATCACAAAAGTCGAATGTATGATTAATTATTCAAATCAGTATTCTGTGGACCTAATTCAAAGGCTATGTACACTTTTGAATTTTTTTTAAGCAACATGTTTTTTGGAAACAAAGACTTTTTGTAATTGGTTGTCATTAAAATGTTCTGATTGTTTGATTTCTATGCTTGTATTGTTTTGTAAGGCACCACAGACTGAGCGACTAAAAGTTAGCAAATTCTATCAGTTGGAGTTCACTGACTGGCTCCCCCTGTTCCTCTGTTGTGAATGTGCATTCACTGTCTTTCCATTGAGCTATTACAGAGGGCTGTATGGCAGTGCAAGGGGATAGTGGAAAAGATCAGAGAGAGATACTATTACAGAGGGTTGTAATTCACGCTGGGTGAATTTTCTGCTCTTGTCAGTAGTGAGGGGGAACAGGCTAGTAGCTACTCAGAGAGAGGATAAGAGAGACAGAAAGACAGCTGTGTAGGATTGAGTGGGCGTGGTTATGCTACACAACCTCTGAAAGAGGAGAGGGGAAGGGGAGTTGAGCTTGTGCATGTTCATGAGACAGACCAGTTGATCAGTGCTGGGAACATCTTCAAGCTAGAAACTTGAATGTGGAAGAGCCTGCAAAACAACTATGAGACTTTTTAAATGCATGAGAGCAAAAACTCAATGCAAAAAAGCAGATCTGTGCATCATTTGTTCTGCAGGGACTTAGTAAGGCCAAATGCACATGGTCAAATTTGCATTGCAGAATCCAGAGTGTGCGCCACCCCTACAGGTTCCACAGCAAATACCGGCCATAGCATGCAACGTAAAAGCGGGTTTCCATGCCCATGAGCAGAAATAAATTGCAATTATCCACTTGCAGGAAAAAAAATCGCAGCATGCTCTATTTTGAGCCGGATTCTGTGCAGACGGCTTCCATTAAAGTCAATAGAAGCCGTCCGTCCCGTGGCCCTTGCACAATCATCATTGCGGAAAGGTCACGGTATCCGCATCATCACCTAGCAACGGCGCGGTCACATCTGTACTGTGCATGTTCGCCGGCCAACACATCTGCAGCACAGGCAAAAACCATCCAAACAGGTACGCAGGGGTCACAGGCCAGGTACCACATGCGGAATCCAACCCAGTCCTATGCACGCAGCCTAAGATATGTATGTGTTTATTTTTCATGCACAAATGTTTCCATAACCTTTAATTTTGTTATCAAGTTGTCAGGATATCTTTTTCACTATTGTTCCTGCTCTTTAGGCCTCTTTCACATGAGCAATGCAGTTTCATGCTGGCCGCATCACGGCCAAAAAATGCAAATGAAGAATATCTGCAATCAAGTCCCAATCAAAATTCCCATTTTATTGTCCATACGCACAGGCAGCCGCGGTTTATTAGCAAAAAACGCGCTGCAGCACGGAAATGCCTCGGTCGGCATAAATCCTTGGAGTGACTTCTAATAGTTAAATAGAGCAAGCTGTAATCTTTTTGCAGCATTGGACGCTGCTAATCTCCCTCCCTCTCCCTTTTTTTTCAGCTCCCATAGAAGCCTAGGAGAGCCTCCAGCATATTGCAGCAAAAGATAGCGCAAGACCGCGTTGATATGTTTTCACTGGGCTAAAAATCGCTCATCTGATTTAATACATTGGAAACCAATGATTCAGATGGTCGCGATTTTTTATTGTGGCTAAACTAGCTGCGTAAAAACACTCGTGTTAATAAGGCCTTAGTATGTGACTCCCTTATGTCACTTAAAGGGGTTGTCCCGCGGCAGCAAGTGGGTCTATACACTTCTGTATGGCCATAATAATGCACTTTGTAATGTACATTGTGCATTAATTATGAGCCATACAGAAGTTATAAAAAGTTATTCACTTACCTGCTCCGTTGCTAGCGTCCTCGTCTCCATGGTTGCCGTCTAATTTTCGCCGTCTAATGGCCAAATTAGACGCGCTTGCGCAGTCCGGGTCTTCTTCTCTTCTCAATGGGGCTCCGTGTAGCTCCGTGTAGCTCCGCCCCGTGCCGATTCCAGCCAATCAGGAGGCTGGAATCGGCAATGGACCGCACAGAAGAGCTGCGGTCCACGGAGGGAGAAGACCCCGGCGGCCATCTTCAACCGGTAAGTAAGAAGTCACCGGAGCGCGGGGATTCAGGTAAGCGCTGTGCTGTTTTTTTTTTAAAGTCCCTGCATCGGGGTTGTCTCGCGCCGAACGGGGGGGGGGGGTTGAAAAAAAAACAACCCGTTTCGGCGCGGGACTACCCCTTTAACCCTTTTCAGTCCACTGTCTGACGTCTGAAGACATTCCGATTGAAGGCTGTTCAGCTCCAATGTCGGAAGACGTCCGGCAGGGTATTGTTACTATATATTACTGGCCACTTTGTTGTCGGGGCCTCTTCAGCATGTCCAATACCGCAGTAGTGGCTCTAGCCAGCAGATGGTGCTATTGTATAATTGCAGAAAGAGAAAGTCCCCTAGGAAACCCCAAATCCAAAATTGGACTACAAAGGTTTAAAAGGGACCTGTCACAAAAATATACTCTTTTAATGAAAGGTATTTAGGAAAATCCCTAAGTTTTGGTATGGGAGAATCTATGCTCAGATCTCTGGCCACAACTGTCTCTGCAGATAACAACTTTGCCAGAAATTTCAGACACTGGATCCGTGGTGGTCAGCAGTTTACTTGAATAAGGATGTGCTGCAGGTGGCTGCTAAGGCTGCTCTGCAGGGGAAATCTGAGAGGGGTATGCAGCACTAAGGCCCTTTCAATCTCAGAATTGGCAATCAAACCCTCACTGATCACAAAGTGATGTCATATCCTAGTTGATATGACATCACTCCTTGTGATAGGAATAACCCTTTAGTTACGTGTGACTCATAAGGTCACACAAAGCTCCGGCTGCCAGCTCGTTGTAGGGCACAGGTAGATGTAGGATGGGGGCTATTGCTTCTCCTAGGCCCACCCTGCGAGATGATTTTCCTTCTTGTGGTAGCGTTTTTGGAGCTACTGTATATAAATCATTCTCCTTCTGGCTTTGTCTTCTCCACTCTTTTGTTCAAAAGTGCTGCTGTGAGCCATCTGCACCCCTGCAACATTATTGGTTAGCTCTGCTACTGTATTTATGCTATGAGCTTGGGTCTGTGGCTGTATTAATGTCATGAGTATGTTCCTGGTATTGTATGTATATGCTGAGGTTGGTGTGTGCTGTGTTTATGTTATGAGCTTGTTCTGGTGCTGTAATTATGTACCAAGCTTGGTTCTGGTGCTGATTTTATTTACTGAACTTGGTTCAGGTGCTGTATTTATGTTAGGAGCTTGGTTCTAGTACTGTATTTATTCACAAAGCTGTTCTGGTAAGGGTATCATGCTATTTTGCTGCTAAGGTTCTGCTGGGATCTGTTGTTCTACATGGGTCTCCAGCAGCGCAGCCCCACATTTGGGCTTGATTGAGCTTGTTGGTTGTGGATTTCTTTAGCCAGCCAATCACCACTGGTCTGTGCCATGCTCCTGCGTGTCTGAACAGGACTGTTCACACCTCACGTCCAGCACCCGGTACAGACACGCAGGAACATGACACTGTTCACACTAAACACACTGAACAAATAGAGGAAAGCCCTGCAGCCACAGCAGAGGAACTGGTATAAATGAGCAGCAGACCTGAGGGATTGGCTGTCTGGAGCAATCCACACCTAGCCAGCTCAATCGACCCCACCTGTGGGGCTGCACTGCTGGAAACCCATGTAGAACAACAGATCCCAGCAGCACACTCTAATAGCTACTTTTAGCCCAAAGCAGAATACAGGCTGACTACCTATCCGTGCACTATATATAGGGTTTTTTTTATGATAGGGCCCCCCCAAAAAAATTCGGCACATCATGCCATGTAACCTAAAGCCGGTGCTGGAGTAGAGTATACATAATATGACATATGTTCCTTAGGCAGCCTAATGTTTATGAGGCATTGTATTCAGAAAAATGTGACATTTCCATACATATGTGAGCTTGTATGTATAGGTATGTAAATCCTACACTATTTACCAGGCAATGTACTGCTCATAAATTCTTTTATTTTTCCCTTTTCTTTCTTGCCTAATGGAACATCTGAGGGCACTGTTGGTGGTCCACTTGGACCACATTTAAAAGATCCCTTCTCTGAGGGTTATCAGGATTTTTATAAGCTATATTTTTGGCAGATGGAATTTGTGCGAACCGAAGTGAAATTGTTTACTAAGGGGAAAAAAATGGATTTTATGCAAACCCATCCCACCGCTCGTTAAGTTCCAATCATTAACGGTGTAACTATTTAAGGCCCGTTAACTTTTCCGAACAGATGATTTACAGCCACCCCACTTTCTAAGAATCATTTCACACATCCCAAAAAATGAGCAAAGTCAAAGTGTTAAATAAACATGCAGCTAAAAAACCTGTTTTCTTTCCAAAAAGCGCAGGCGCTGCGTTAGTTTAATGATTAAATATTGTTCAAATACACCGGCAAGTGAGTCATTCTGCAGCCGAGTCTATTCCTCGGCTTGGAGTTTTATTTATTAGACACTTTGTGTTCATACAAAGGCTTTAATTAGAGCCCATAAAGAGGGTTTCGGCAATGAAGAGAGCAAGCTTTCATTTGCATCAAACTGATTATATACAGACTAATTTCAAGAAAGGGCACAGGAAAAAAAAATAACAATAAGGCATCATAACTATGTTTATCAAGTCTGTGTTATAAATGACATTCTGGAGCCGGTTTGTGCAAGATCCTGATGGATTCATTATGTGATCATCAGTAATTACTAATCGTCCCCGTTTGCTTCAGTTCCACCTTAACCAAAAAATATATTCTTTTCGGCCACTTATGAGTTATGGCGGTTGCATTCATGGGTTACAGATGCTCAGTGATAAACCCTAATGGAGACCAATCAATTCTAATTACATTACGTCTGCTCCCTTTTAACTGGTAAGTCAGTCATTCCTGGCAATGATGGGTCATATCAAAGTCTAGGATATTTGAACACCCCTTCCCCCAGGAAAGAAGCTTGGAAGAGCAACCGCCAGATGGCATAGTCCAAAGGAGGAAAGGGGTGGAAAAGGGTATAAAGTCTCCCAATATTAAATTCCTAGGAGCCGGGTGTTCAATTAAATAGGAGGGGGATATTTTGATTCAAGCAAGAAGATAACAAGATGCAGTACTATGCGTAAGTTTTAGGCAGGTGTGCTCCAAAGTAAGAATGCTTTCAAAAATTGAGGGTGTCTGATTGGCTCCAAGTTTATTCTGCAGCAGGACAACAACCCCAAATATAAAGTCAGTGTCATTAAGAAGTATCTTTAGTGTGAGAGATCCTTCACACGAGCGCTGTGATTTTCAGCCGGCCATGTCACGGCCATAGGGCGGCCGAAAATCGCATGAACAAGAGGCAGCCGTGACCAAGTCATAGCTGCAATAGCTGCATCTCCCATTTTTTTGCCCATGCAGATATAGGTGCAGTGCATATACAGGATGCCATCGGGCTGGGAGGAGAGAGTTTAGCTTTGCTAAACTTTCTCCCCTTTCCTTTCCCCTTTCTGTCCCTTGCAGGCTGCCAGCAACGGGAGGGGGTGGGATGGGGCAAGAGTTAGTCTGCTAATCTCCCACCCCGTCCCTTTGCCGACAGCCAGCAAGGGGCGGAGAGGGGGTGGAAAGTGGGGGGGAGTTTAGCAGAGCTGCTGCTAAACTCCCTTCCACCTCCTTTTTCCAGCAGCTCCCATATAACTCTATTGGATCGGCTGGAAGATAGGTCCAGACCTTTCTTTTTCAGCTGGCGCGAAAATCGATGGAAAAGATAGAGTACACGGTGCGCATTCTGGCTGGCCATTTTTATGCACCAGAAAACCGCCCATCTGAGCTGATGCATTGGAATCCAATGCATCAGATGGTCGCGATTTTCAGCCAGCGTTGTATCGCTGCAAAATTGCCATGATAAAACACTTGTGTGAATAAAGCCTGAAGAAGAACAAGGAGTCCTGGAAGTGCTGATATGGCCCAACAGAGCCCTAATCCCACATCATCCAGTCTGTCTGGGACTACATGAGGAGACAAAAGGATTTGAGCGAGCCAACATCCACTGAAGATCTGTGCTTAGTTCTCCAAGATATCTGGAATAACCTTCTGCCAAGTTCCTTCAAACAATATGTTCAGTGTGAAGAATTGATTCTGTTTAAACTCTTCTATTTTTGAAAGCATTCTTATTTTGCAGCAATTTTTCCACACCTGCCTAAAACTTTTGCACAGTACTGTATATAGTTAAAGCAAATAAAATTGAAATAATACATCTACTGAAGGAATAAGGCTTCATTTATACCTGCCCTGATACCTCCAGCGTGATTTCCGTTGTTCGATTTTATTTTCAGAGCGAACAATGAAAATACTAGAATCACCCGATCCAGCACATGGCAAACCCATGTGGTGCCAGACCAACTCCAATGACTATAATTTTCCCAGACAAATTTCTACTCGAACCTCTAGTGCAGATGTGAATGGACCTAAGCGTAAATAGGCATTGCAAAGAAAATGGGGAAAAAAACAATTATAGAGGGAAAGTAGGATCTACCAAAACTTGAAAAATATTTTTCAAAAATCTGTCACCTTGGATGACCCCCCATAGCCTAAAGTATTAAATGAATGGGAGAAAGGATGCCGAGTTCAAATATGTAACTTGTATACTTCTTCTTCCTCTCTTTCCCCAACTGTGTGCCTGCAAACTGGCCTTCATAGTGTAAAAAGCTAAAATGAATGCATGCACATAATGGAGAGGGCTAGTCCTCTTAAAGGGTTTGTCCGAGTTACTAAAACTGCAGTTAAACATGGCCCCAAAATAAAAAAGCAGATGATACTATCCTCTCCTGGCCCCCAGCTATCTCCAGTGAGGCCACTCCTGATCTCCTCTGTGATGTAATGTCTACCTTTAGGAACCACCTGTATGTGGAATGTCACAGGTTTCTGACGCCAATGACAGAGCTCAGCGATTGATCACTGAGCTCTGTCATTGGCTGCAGCCATCTGTGACATCCCATACAACCAGCGATAGGTGGGTAAAGGTCAGTATCAGCTGCTTTGTTATTTTTCACCGTGGACGACCCATTTAGCTGCAGGTTAGATAACTCAGACAATCCCTTTAATGTTTTAAGCCAGCATTGAATGACTGGTTTGCGAGTGCACAATGTGATAACGAGAGGAAGTGTAAGTATACAAACACACATTTGAACTTAATGTATTTTCTACTTTTGATTTATTACTTTAGGTTATGGGGGTTGTCCAAGATGACAGAGTTTCTTCAAAGCACTGAAGCCTAGCTTTGACGACTAGGTATCTCTAGAGGATTTTTAGGATTCTGTCCAATTCTGGCTGGTTCCTTGCCCAAAGAGGTCAGTATCTTCATATACATTTAATTGCCAGTTCAGTGTCATCATTGTTGGGTACTCAGCCAACTTTCAGATCCCAAAACTTTAAGGTTGTCCAGTGTGGAAAAACTTCAGGTCCATCAAAACTCAGATAATTGCTGAGAGGTTACAATGGCTTCATGCACTGAAGTATGATCTGCGTTAGTGACTTTAAACTATCCACTGCTCAGCCCTATCTTTATTAGAAGATGATGTGGAAGTAAGACTATCAATAACAATGTGATGGGAGTCATGGTCACACATCACCTCCTTGTCTTGTAGGAACAATTACTGAGTCCCCTGATAGTATTTAGGGTGCTATGTGTAGTCCATGCTGCCAGCACTACTAAGGTCAGTGATTGGCTGCTGTACATGTCAAGTATGGCACGCCAACATTAGCAGACTAAGACAGGATATGGAAAATGGTCCCATGGTTGCAAATTCCAAAATTACTGCCATTCTGACACTAAGGCCGGCTGCACAAGAGTGGGTCGGATTCCGCATGCAGAATCCTGCAGCGGAATCTGACCCTCTGCCCAGCTGGCATCTGTGCATTTCATTATCTTCTCTGTACTGCCGATGGGCCACATGGCGAGCCGTCGGACATGCGCAGTACGGATTTTTTATTTTTAAATCTCCGCTTTTCCCGCCTAACGATGATGCGGAATCTGTGACCTTTCCACAAATTCATTGCAGAAGAGCCGCGGATCGGACAGCTTCCGTTGAATTCAATGGAAGCCGTCAACACGGAATCAGCGCAGAAGTAGAACATGCTGCGATTTTTTCTCCGTGAGCGGAAAATCGCAATTGATTTCCGCTCGTGTGGAGAAAAATGAGGCTTCCAATAGGATGCTATGGACAGGATTTGCTGCGGAATCTGCAATGCAAATCTGCCTGTGTGCGGGCAGCCTTATCGTGTCCCTCACTTTTCAGAGTTAAAGGCAATGTACACCTTTGCACTTTTTTTTCTTTAATCAATGTGTTTTTGGAAACTAATTTTTTTTGTAATTGGCTTTCATTAAAAATGTTAAGTTGTGTGATTTTTATGCTTGCATGTTTTTTTGAAGGATTGAAATCTTAAAGGGGTTGTCCCGCGGCAGCAAGTGGGTCTATACACTTCTGTATGGCCATATTAATGCACTTTGTAATGTACATTGTGCATTAATTATGAGCCATACAGAAGTTATAAGAAGTTTTTCACTTACCTGCTCCGTTGCTAGCGTCCTCGTTTCCATGGAGCCGACTAATTTTCGCCGTCTAATATCCAAATTAGACACGCTTGCGCAGTCCGGGTCTTCTTCTTTTCTGAATGGGGCTCCGTGTAGCTCCGTGTAGCTCCGCCCCGTCACGTGCCGATTCCAGCCAATCAGGAGGCTGGAATCGGCAATGGACCGCACAGAAGCCCTGCGGTCCACCGAGGGAGAGGATCCTGGCGGCCATCTTCAGCAGGTAAGTAAGAAGTCACCGGAGCGCGGGGATTCAGGTAAGCACTCTCCGGTGTTCTTTTTAACCCCTCCATCGGGGTTGTCTCGCGTCGAACGGGGGGGGGGGGGTTGAAAAAAAAAACCCATTTCGGCGCGGGACAACCCCTTTAACAAATTCTGTAGGTCAGCTGACTGGCTCCTCCCCTAGGCTGTCCCCCATTTTGAATATGTATTCCCTGCTTTACCACTGAGCTATTAAAAAGGGCTGCATGACAGTGCCAGGGGATGGTGGAGGAGGACAGGGAGAGCTACTATTACAAAGGGCTGTAATTCACTCTCTGTGAATTTTCCGCTCTTTATCAGCAGTGAGGGGGAATAGGACCTGCAGCAACTCAGAGAGAGGATGAGATAAACAAAGAGACAGCTGTGTAGTATTTAGTGGGCGTGGTTATGCACCAAAACCTCTGAAAGAAAAGAGGGGAAGGGAAGCTGAGCTTGTGCATGTTTATGAGACAGAGAAGCTCATTGGTGCTGGGAATGCCCCCAAGACAGAAACTTAAATGTAGGAGAACCTACAAACCAAGTATGCGGCTTTCTGAATGCATGAGAAGGAAAGCTCAATGAAAAAAAAACTGATAGGCATATATGTTTTTCTGCAGGGACTTACTAAGATATGTGTGTATTGATTTTTCAAGCACACAAGTTCCCATAGCCTTTAAATGTGACTTAAACACTTAAAATGACACTGATTAGACACATATTAGAAAAAGATCCAAATGCAGCAGATGTTAACAAGTTTATAGCTAAAGAGGATGTTCCAACTAGATGACCTCTCATCTAAGTAAGTTTGGTGATTAGCTGATCACAGCAAATCAGGTAGCTAAACACCCAAGCAATTAGTGGTAATCAATGGATAGATGGAGGTGGCTGCACATTTCTCCTACAGAGGCCATTATAGGAGAAACACAGTGTTACATGGGAACCAATCTAGAAAATGGACATCCATGTATCACATGGTCAAGCTTTGCCCAGTAGTGCAAGAGCTGCTGTTTTCTTTGGCTCTTGGCTAATAGAAGGGTAATAGGACATACTATCTGTGCAATGGCTCTCCTAATGGACCAGCGCCTTTCATTGGTGTTTTTGTAAATATTTTTTGGGATATATCCTACAAAATCACATCCCTTTATGGGCATAAAATCACTTTGCATAGAAAGCCAATGTCAGATAGCCAAAACGTAAATGAACTCTGATGAAAATCCATGCCATCAATTGTCTCTCCTGCATTTGTATAGGGTGCATATTTAATGTGGACAAAAAATATCACTATTTCCAGAGGAGAGTCTAGGGACCAATGATTTAACAACATGATTTCATCTTCCCCAACCATGCCTGATATATAATTTATTTTCCTTTGAATATAATTAATTTCTTTCCCTTTGCCTTCATTACTTGTCTTTGCACAGAATCCTAACTGAATAGTAATCATGTTTATGAGCTAGGGCTAGCATAGGTTAATACTTAAGTTGACTTGTATATTTAGATTTATTCGGATGAATTAATAATTTATCTATAGCGCACATACATATATATATATATATGCGAAATTGTATCATAGATTAAGCAAAAGGAATCGAGAATAAATTCAATATCTTTTGCTACTTCATCAGTGCTTATTCTGTCTAACCCAAGTACAAACCTAGGTTTCCTAGCTATGATGTCATGCTAATCAGCTTGGTATCTCACATGACTCTCAGTGTACAAATATATGCTTGTCATATCAATCATCCATAATTGTTATAATTTGGTATAATTTATTAGGGCCCTTTCACACTGCTATAAACACACGATCGAGCGCACAAATCTAACGTTTGTGCGCTCTTTTAGACTGCCCAGGGACCATGCATACACACCGAGACCACAATGCCCTTGGGCGAGGAGAGACAGCTTAGCTCTGCTAAGCTGCCTCCCCCTTCCCTCCTCCTCGCCGACTCACCGCCTCTCTCCTCCTCTGCGGCTGTTTGCAATGGGAGGGGGCACAGCGGGGTTGAATATAAGCTCCCGCCCCTCCCCACCCCTTGTCCGCAGCCAGCAATGTGAGGGGGTGGAGCTTAGCTCTGCCCTAGTCCCGCCCCCTCCCATTGCAAACAGCCGGAGGGGAGGGGAGAAGGGGGAGGGAGTTTAGCATTCACGCTGCTAAACTCCCTCCCATCTCCCTTCTCCGGCAGCTAGCATGGGCTCCCCTAGAAGTCTATGCAGCGGCCGACGTATTCCAGGCAGAAAGATAGTTATAGGACTATCTTTGCTGCCCAGAGTAAAAGCACCCTGTGCTATATTGGCCCGGCCGGCGCTTTTACGCCACGGGAATATGCCTAGGTGATCTGATGCATAGGAATCCAATGCATCAGATGGTAGGGTATATCAGCCGACCATGAAAACAGCGGCCGATATACACTCGTGTGAAGGAGCCCTTTTCCGTATTGAAAGCCATGTGGGAACTCCGTGATCCTCTGCCACAGTTGTGACAGCCACGATGAGGAATTCCCTTTATCTCCGCATCCACTGGGCTTTCACATGTTGGAAAGTGCGATATCAGGCCATGAATCACCCCCCTCGATATCACACTTGGCCATGTGAAGGAACCCTAACAGAACTAAGTACAATATTTTTAAGGCATTTCTGTCACATCTGCTTAGACCTGTTAGTACAACCGAAGATAGGTTTAGGACTAAAGCACAGGGAAAGACAGGATGATGAGATAATTAAAGGAGATGTCCCGCGCCGAAACGGGTTTTTTTTTTTTTAAAACCCCCCCCCCCGTTCGGCGCGAGACAACCCCGATGCAGGGGTTAAAAAAACCACCCGCACAGCGCTTACCTGAATCCCGGCGGTCCGGCGTCTTCATACTCACCTGCTGAAGATGGCCGCCGGGATCCTCTGTCTTCATGGACCGCAGGGCTTCTGTGCGGTCCATTGCCGATTCCAGCCTCCTGATTGGCTGGAATCGGCACGTGACGGGGCGGAGCTACACGGAGCTACACGGAGCCCCATAGAGAAGAGGAGAAGACCCGGACTGCGCAAGCGCGGCTAATTTGGCCATCGGAGGGCGAAAATTAGTCGGCACCATGGAGACGAGGACGCCAGCAACGGAGCAGGTAAGTATAAAACTTTTTATAACTTCTGTATGGCTCATAATTAATGCACAATGTACATTACAAAGTGCATTATTATGGCCATACAGAAGTGTATAGACCCACTTGCTGCCTCGGGACATCTCCTTTAACATGAAAGCAAAGGTCAAATGTAACAGACTATCAGGGTGCATTTACACGAGCGTGTGTGTATGCGTACATAGGTGTGCAGAAAACCATGCACCCCTTGAATGCAGGTCCGTGACATTGACTGCAATGGGGCCGCGGCAGCTGCCGGTGGCTCCATTGAAAGCAATGGGTTGCCGGCACCCCTGCAGTGATTTTCAGGGGAGGGCTTTAAATATAAGCCCTTCCCTGAAAATCAGACCTATCTGGTGTAAAAAGTAAAAAACAAAAAACATACTCACCTCTCCGCTGCTGCCAGGGCTCAGGTGCACCTTGCCGCTTGGGTCCCTGCACTGCTCTGAGTGTCTTTCAGAGCATTCAGACAATCACATACAGCCCTTTCAGCAGGCGGGGATTTTAAATCCTTGCCTGCTGAAAAACACTCAGAGCAGTGCAGGGACCCAAGCGACAAGACGTGCCGGAGCCCCTGCAACAGCAGAGAGGTATGTATTTTTTTTTTTACTTTTTACACAAGATAAGCCCTTCAGGGAAGGGCTTATATTTAAAGCCCATCCCTGAAAATCACTGCAGGGGTGCCGGGATCGCGATCCTCTGCCACAGCTGTGACAGCTGTGGCAGGGGATTCTTTACTCCCTGCGGGGAGTCCCCTTGTCACTGAGCACTGTAACAGTGCTGTCACAGTGTTCAGTGAGAACGGGACTCTCCGCAGGCAATATTGAAAGGCACCACGGTCCTTGGCTCATTGCAAAATCTGACCGAGGCTTCCACGTAACGCGCACTAAATATGAAACTAGAGTTTTCGTATGTGGAAGAGGCTTCTCTAGGCACTATTCCACGCCAGAGCCTGGATGCAACTACGACCTCTGCACCACCTATAGCTAAGCAATGGTCCTTTACACCTGGGTTAATTCCCCACACCCTTGTTTGCTAATATTTGGAGATCTCTGCATTGGTTCTCACCCCCCATCAAAACTTGCCCTGGGTCTTACTCTTCAGGAGTCCCATAGTAGCTGAATGGCATACCTCTTTGGCACATACAACCTTGGCCAAGAATAATTCCTTGCGTTTGATAACTAATTGCTTTCCATTTAGTGAGGCAATAGTGTTTAAACAGACTGTGTTTTAAAGGGATTATCTTATTAAAGATAACAACTTTCAAAAAGCAGCTACTGGGGTGATCAGCCGATCAACAGTTGGGCTCATAACACTCCGGCAAACAGATAATTTTGCCAGTTGAAGCCACAGCCATTGAAGCCACATTTGACCTTCTATGATGTCCATATGAACTTACAGGACATATGGGCAGCACAAATCTTAATAAGAATGTGCCTGTAATATACACAAGAGGATAGGGCAACAATTTAACTGTGGTAGAGGTTACAATAGCCGCTTCTTTATTTGTTGCTGCATAATCTACAGTACAGTATTGCAGTGCAATGTGCCCAAATGAAATGTAACAGTCTCTGTATACTGTTGATATTAGCATATATTAGGATATGGCAATCATTTTCAGCAAAGCACAACTTTACTAATCAAATAATTTCAATATCACTTCTTACACCAGGTGCCCTTATTCTATGATGAGACTCACACTGACTTTTATCACTGATAAATTCTCCAGAACAGCTTTTCTTTTCAGTCGCTGCTCCAATTAGCTGCCATCTATGCTTCTGTGTTACCAGTCCTGTAAATGGCCAACTTCCACTTGGCGACACAGCTCCAGTCTTATTCCCCAGTTACTGCAGGTGATAGTTTACTGGTTTACTCGACCACACATGGCAATATCCCACTCTATCTGCACCTCCACATCTCACATAATAACACACTGCCACCACACTTACTTTCTGGTGTTAGCTGAAACTTCTTACATGGCCATCTTGACCAGGACTTGGGCCCATTCTGCTGTGGAATACATGTATACCTTATTTAGATGCTCCGGCTTCATCCAGCATCTCCATATGTTATAAAACACCTCTTTAAAATGTTTTTATTCCACGCCACTATTATATACATAAAATGAATTAAAAAAATATAAAAGAATATAGGACACAACATAAAATATAATGAAATAAAATAAATTGACTTCACCAAGACCTTTATTCTTAGAAGTCTGCCATAGGCATAGACTGTAGCAGTCCATGTTCCAAGCCTTTGTTTCTCGAGATTAGAGGAAGCTTGGAATAACCAAGCATTCAGGGAATGTTGATCTCTTAACATAATAAAAGTAACAGGGTATGGGGACTGCGGTGAGAGAACACGGAGCGCTTTTACTTTCCACTGCTTTGACCAATGAGCAAGGAGAGGCTTCTCAATTAGTTCAAGGTTGTAGCAAATACTGAATATCTGTCCCAGATATTGTTACAGCTTGCTGTCATTGATTTATGAACATAGCATAAAGAAGACTCCAGGAAACAGTGTGATAGAAAAATCTGGCATATAAAAATGAACAAAAAAAAAAAAACAGCCATTCTACTCATCACAAAGGCAATTTACTAGACTCACGACACAAATATAAACTAGAGATGTAAAAGAGAGAAAAGTACTGTAATTTAATGTGTTCAGGTATAATATCTAATTGTAAAACAACTGAGATGTTTCAATTATTTTTACATCTCATATGCATTAGTATATTTTATTGTATGACCCTTTATTTTGTTTGTTGCTTTTTTATTCTCTCTGCACAGATTTTCTGCATTAAAGTAGAATACACTTATGAGAATTTTATATTGTTTTTTTTTCCTCATTCCATATAGGAAAGACGTACGTGTTTTTTTTTCCCATTTAGAGCTGATTGTTGCTTTTTTATTATTGCTAGATTATGAGGCGCTTTTAAAATATGATAATGTTATCGTATATTTATCTGATGTAAAAAAAAAAATTTGGAAAAATAAGTAAAGAAATTAAACAGTTTTGCTTTTTTTGCATTTTTTTGTTCTTTTTATTATTATAATAATAGAAACCAATCCAGGGCCCTGCAAAGCAAATAGGCAATAGAAGTGCCAAATGAAGGTTATTTTACGGTGCCTTCTGACTGCGTCAATACCAAATATGTATTTTCAAAAACTAATTTTTCACAAAAAATTATTTTTGAGTGAACAATTTATTTTTTTGGGCAATATTTTTCTTTCCAAACACCTTATTAATTTTTTTTAACACATTATATTAAAAGGTGTTGTCAATGATAAGATTGACCGTTTAGGTAAAGGGTGAATGGCATAAGACATTAGGGGTTGTCCAGTCGTAAACTATTAATGGTCTATGAGCAGGATAGTCCTCAAAAGTAGATTAACAGGGGGTCCGATGCCAAGGACCCTCTCCAATCAGCTGTTTGCTGAGCCTGTGTACTTGTGCACTGAGCTGACTTCTGCAGGAAGTGGACAGCTGTGTTCCCACTGCAGTGGCTAAGCTTGGTACTGCAAGTACAACTCCAATTGAAGTTAATAGGTATTGTCCTGCAATACCAAGCTTGGGAACAGAGCTGTCTACTTCCTGCAGAAATTAGCTCATGGTATGAACACATCAACTAAGCAAACAAATAATTGTCGAGGGATCAAGATGGCAAACCCCTGCCAATTTATTATTAATGCCCTACCCTACTGATAGGCCATCAGTAATTTACAACCGGACATCCCTTTTAGGCCAGCAAAAAGAATGGCTTTTTTGCTCACAACCCCATTAAAAATTCCTGGTATGTGATGGAACAAAAATGACAGCATGCCGCATCTGTCATATGATAAACACCAGTGGCGTCCAGTTGAACCTATTGACTATAATGGGTTCCATTGGATTTTCATCATGGTGTTGACCCTGTTACGATCGTGACCAATGAGTAAGGCATGCAGGGTGCACATGGGTTTCGAGCAACTGACCCTGTGCTACAAGGGCGGATGAAATGGCACTACCGAAGCAGGGGATTCACCCCAATAAATAGCGTCCCAGTGGTCTTTGGATCTGGGCCCTAGCTGATCCTAGGAGCCACACACCAGAACAGGACTCATTCACATGCCACATGACAGGGACTGAACCACAGGACACACAGAGCCAGAATACACAGCATACAGCAGCCACAATGCAAACACTAATAACATATGATAAGCTGAATATATAAATACCAGGTATTAGTTGACATGTTGTACAAAACAATAGTATAAAAACATAGACATATGAAAAACATGGAAAATTATGTAGAAGAGGGAAAACCATTAATTAAAGCCTCACAAGCCAAACTGTAAATTGGGAAACCCAACCATAGTTTCCACTGTACAAGATGCAATAAAAACAATGGCACTTATGAGGGAAAAGGTGAAAGGGACCTAGCCTTGGTGACGAAGCACAACATGTTACTACCAGAAGCCAGTGAGAAGATCTACTTCCCTGGCTTATTAGGTATGGACCTATAGGAAACCGTTGTTTGAAATTCAATCCAGTTTCAAACAAAAGATTCTCAATTGATTGCCGAAACTACGAAACTCAATTGATTGCCGAAACCCCAGATACCATGGTGCGGTACTGCATTACCTGGTAGAGGAGTACCGCACCATGATATCTGGGGTTTCAGCAATCAATTCTTCTATTCTGTTTAGCAAAGCCACTTCCGCATACCATTCTTCTCAGGTAGGGAGATGACGGAGTAATACATTTTTAACTGCTTGAATGATGTACCGAAAAGCAAATGCCAGTTAAATGGAAGGCTGACAGGAAGCATATTAATAAGTAGAGCCTCCAGTGTATTAGGAATGCGAATCAAGGACATTTCCTCTACTAATGTGAGGACTTCAGTGCAGAATTTATGGACAGGGGGACAGCTTCACCAAATGTTGGAAATGCTCTCCCACCCCCCTCCACAACACAGACACCAGTCAGGAAGCAAAAGGTACTATCTGTATAACAGGGGGGCACCTTATACCAAAAAACTGTGCATACTTTTTAATAGTAAGTCAATTACAAAGTTTCTCAATGGAACATAATCTAATTTTAAAAAGTCTACAGGCTTTTTCTTGCCCCACACGTTGACCCCCTTTGCGTGACCTTTTGTGGATGATTTGGGGGTCATTAGATTTGTTACATCCTCACCACCACATAAAATCATAAAATTTGAGTTTGGTACATTGAGTGACCCATCAGGCAAGGTCAAAGCTCCTATGTTAAGTCTAGCAGCGCTGTTGTGCTCTAGCCAACAGCGCCACCATGGACAGTCAAGCCTTGCTAAGCGATACTCATAGTTGATACAAAGAATAATGCTTACCAGTTTGACTGTTGCCATATCCCCAAAACGTGACCAAGCCGTGGACCATGAACTGTTCAAGCCGAATCCTTGGCTTGATAATGTAGAGTCGATAATCGCAAGCGAATGCGTGTCTCCAGTAAGTCAACGGGGGTCAGAAACGCTATCTTTTCTCCTTAGGGAGAGCAACTATACTATAAACTAAATGAGGAGACTCAAATAGCCACGCACGCTTCTATTCCATCTCCCTTATTTGCATATTACCCAGAGGAGCGTGCGTGGCCATTTGAGTCTCCTCATTTAGTTTATAGTATAGTTGCTCTGCCTAAGGAGAAAAGATAGCGTTTCTGACCTCCGTCCTAGGCCTTTCACTAGCAAAGCCAGACTCCTACTGTACACTGATGAAGGGCAAAAACCCTGAAACAGCTGTCTGTACATGGAGTCTGGCTTTGCTTTTAATTCCCGGCCATTGTAACAAGGCTTGTATAAAAAGTCTGACTTTGGCTTGAAGGAATGCTGCCTTTCAATAGCTCGCACTGTGGAGGATTTATTCCATCTCCCTTTTTTGCAGTAAGTCAACATCACGCCCTACTGAAGTTCAAACTCTGGGATCCATGGCCAACATTTGCCAATATTGTAACGCCCTGCACTTTCAACTCAAATGGAGCCGTGACCACTACATGCAAACATTTTATGTTCGCGTAACAAACATTGGGTCGATCCACCTAGAGGAATAATGCTGTTCTTGGTCTTGCACAATCTCTTTAAGTCCCGGAGAACTCCCTTTCCGAAGTGTGATGGACCCCATGAATAACTATATATATTTATTTATGACGTTCTGAGTATAATTTTGGATGTTTTTTTTTTTTTTCTCCTAAAAAATAATAACCATATTAAATAAATATATAAAATGTTTCCCGGCAAATGCGCAGGAAGAACCGCCAAGAGACTCCTTGTAAGGAAGTGAAGCTTTGCTTCTTGTTTTCTTTCTTTTTAAAGAAGAAAACAAAGGAACAGATTATCCCTTGCTGAAAGTTAGCTGCTAGGCAAGGAAATATCATATAATGAAAAATTAAAGAGTGGTGAGGAGGGATCCACCTGCTGTCACAATGCCTTATTAATTTCGTGTAATGCCCTGCAATTGATCCATTTAACGACACCTCTACCTTTTACAGGTAAGTACGCCTCTGGAGGAAACGCACATCCTGACATTATCCCGCTGCTGGGACTTCCACGGTTGCAAATGTATATGTTCTCCTGCTAATCTGCATTCAGGCAGTTTGTGATATGTAAGCTGTTTAGGTTCAGTGGTGTTTCACAAGCGCTGTTTATCGGGGACTATATTTTCTCAAGGGTAAAAAGCGAGCTCTACATCAAAGCCTGATTGAGCAGAAAATACGTGCTAATGTTCACAGCGGTGCTCGATTATAATATAAGCATGCTTGTAAATATTCACCACGTGTTATTATGCCATTTGAACCAAGAATATTGCAAGGTCAAAGGTCGCCCCTAATGCTCTCTCTTGAGACGTTGGTTTTGAATATAACCAAATGGGATAATAGTGAGGAATACCCAGAGGGAGCAATGTAGCACATTATAATGGAGTAGACTGCAAGAGTTTCTTATACTACAAAAAAGATGCCAAATAGAAGAGTCCAGAGCAGCCATTATTAATGGAAAGAGAGATCTAATGATGAGGAGCAGATCTTCGTTATAATATATTTCACTGACATACCATTGCAAAGAGATGCTTGTATATACTGTAACATGGAATGACGGATGTTCTCATCAGGGTGCAATCACCTTGTCAACTAATCGGATGGTTTGTGAACATAAAGGGGTTGTCCCGCTTCTAGTTGTTTTGATGCAGGAAGCAGACAGCTCCGTACACTGTGCAGTGGTCTAGATGGGTATTGCAGGTGGAGTTCCATTCACTTCAATAGTATGCATACAAAAAAGTCAGCTTTTCCAGGATATATATTCAATGTCAAGGTTCATGTAAGCCACGGCTACAACAATTTCAGTAGCATAAGCACTTGTCGTAACATTCACACAGATTTAATATCTGAATTAAACTGCACAACTGTTTATACTAACTGCAGAAAAAGGCAAGGTTTTTAGCACATATTTTGATCAAAGCATGTGGGCCCATCCACCATGTTCAAGGGAAATTTGTTTGAATGGGTACCTTGCTCTAAAAGACACCTTTCTGTGGGCCAAATACCTATAATGGACTCAGGGAGAGTTGGATACCCGGCTATATCCTTTTATTAAGCCACCTCGGCTAGATGGGTGAATAGAGTACAAATCAAAAGGTCACTCTCCTACCAGTACAATGCATACAAAAAACAAAATATGCACTTCTGACAAATTAAATGTTAAACATGAACCACGGCTGCAACAATTGGAGTAACAGAAGCATCGGCACTCATACATATTTAATATCTGAATAAGACGCGCGTACCTGCTTGCTGAAATCTTCTCTGTATGGATGGTCTGCACAGCGAGCTGTTGGACATGCGCAGTACAGATTTTTTTTTAAACATCCACTTTTTATCACGGAATCCACAATCTTTTTGCAATATCATTGTGGGAGGGCCGCGGATCGGATGGCTTCCATTGACTTCAATGGAAGCCGTCCACACAGAATCAGCGCAAAAATAGAACATGCTGCAATTTTTCCAAAAAAATCACTATTGTTTTCTGCTCGTGTAGAGGAAAAAGTGATTATCAATAGCATGTTATGGGCAGTATTTGCTGCGGAATCAGGAGGGGGATGCTCCAGATTCCGCAATGCAAAGTCTTGTCTATACTGACTGCAAAAAAGGCAACATTCTTAGCACATATTTTGATCAAAGCACCTGAGACCATTATGCTTTGAGCAAAATATGTGTTAAGAAACTTGTATTTTTATGTGGTTAATAAACAATAATTGTGCCATTTTATTCAGATAGTAAATGTGTGTGAGTGCTAAGACACATATTTCTGTCATCATTCATGTCAACGGACTCAACATGCAGTACTAACCTTGACCACTATGCAATGTATAGAGCTGTTTGCTTCCAGTAGCAAAATGGCCAGAAGTGGGACAACCCCTTTAAGCATGGACGTAACTTTAGGGAGTGCAGGGGGTGCAGTCGCATCTCGGGCCAGGAGCCCTAGGCGGCCAATAAAGTCTCTCTTCCCCATATTGCAAACCAATACTATCAATGAAGCCTTATAGTTGGGGGCCCAGTTCCAGATTTTGTACCGGGGCGCAGCAGCCTCAAGTTAAGCCTCTGCCTTTAAGAAAAAAATGTTTTTGGTAATAGCTGAAAATAATAGAGGGTCGTTATATCATTGAGGACCTCCAATAATTAACCAGAGTGAAAAGCAGCTAGCGGGAGAGCATGGCAAATCCATGCATTACCTGAACAGACCACTATTTCCATTACCATCATGTAATACTTGATTTTCCCTGTGGTGGCACCGCAGAACAGCTGAGCACCTGCTCCAGGATTCCTCTACAGATAACAACTGATTGATAGGAGTCCTTGCCCTTTTTTGGGAACCAATAGTACCATCCACACAGAATGGCTACATATTATATTAAAATGTTGCCTCACCCCTCTACCTCTGTCTCCAGTCAGAAAGTTTTATACAGGCAGTAACTTTTGCCTGTAACTTTAATTTCCTGTGTTTGCCTCTGTCACAGGAGACCGGGACAAGACAAGGAAGCCTGTGTAACAGAATTAATATATTAGTGCTTTATAGGGAAAAATGACCTGTCAAGTTTTTATGTCAAATATATTTTTTCATTCGTCGCTATGTATATTTAACAAATAAAATCTAATAGCTTGTAATTTTCACCCTGGCCGCAAAGTCTAATAATAGAATGAAATGTCCTGTTCTGTACAACAGCCTAATAGGCCATAGAAACAAAACTATGACTTCTATGGAAGAATTTTTTGGGCATGTTCTGTGCGGACGTCATTGTGCAGGAAGGGAGAGGAGGTGAGCTGTGATTTACTTATAGGTGTTATTATCTTTCATTGTAAGCCTGCCTATAATAAGATGACATCTGAGAAGTGATCTCTGCAGAACAGGAAGTCTCAGTCTACTTTGAGGCTTAGTGGTCAAAGTGAGAAATGCAAGATATTAGGATGCTTCATGAAGTATATATAGTGATATGGAATTTCCTAAAACTAACCAAATAGTAATATAACTCCACAAAAAAATAGAAAACATACCATTATTTTATTTAATTGTAATACAAACTTTATTTCTTTATACAAATTAGAAGGTGTTTTCTGGTATTTAATATTTGTGATCTATCTGAGTATACATTTTTCATCAGTGGGGGCCTCCACCAATCAGCAGATTGAAGAATCCATGTTGTATCCCTTTAAGAATGAGCCATTGTGCGTATATAAACAAATAATTATCTGTTTGAAACCTCATTAATAGAAATATACATCCTGGTATGACAATGATCTAGAAGCCTATACAGCTATATACATTATATGCATATTGTCTGAAACCTGGTGTGTTCTCTTTGCAATGGAGTGTCCTCCACTCCTCTGCAAAGAGAACACGCCAGTGCTGGCTAAAATACTGAGGAAGGGACACAACGGCCCCGAAACGCGTCTATTATTATATACTGAATTAATTCTTAATGAAAACAGATGAGTCGAGCTTAAAAACACGTCTCATGCCTCTTTAAGAAAAGGGATTGCACCTAAAACCACTTTTTGCCTACATTAATTCTATATATTTACTATTGGCTGAGATTAAAGCTAAAACTGAAAGTCTACTATGAATCTGGGTTCAGGTAAAAATGAATGTTAGACAAAAACATGCCCTGCATCGGGGGAAGTGGGTGGAGCCAGGGTCATGCCCTCCCAGCTTTGTGCCCCATCTACTTTTGTATGGCTATTTACTTAACGAACTCTATACACAGTTTCAAGAAAAAGAAGTAACGATAATTAACAATCGTCACGATTACCATTTGTTCACCCCTAACAGAAAAACAAATATCCCTTCATGAATATGTCCACCACCTCCGGCCTCGGCCTAGAAGTCCTGCAAATAGGAAAAAGTTAATTGACATCAAACTGTAGTCAAATAGGAATACATTACACTATTGTTTCTAAATAATTGGTGACACAATCATAGGTTCTCGATTGGACATTATCATAAAGGTTATGTGTGTACATTTGCCTCATCAATCTTCAAAATAATGCAATGGAGACAAGCAATTAATGCTGCATTGTTTATTTGGCAAAGGCCGTGTCTAATTAGTTCAAAGAATGTAATAAGATCTAAAGTAATAAAACTTATGCTGAAGGTTTCATTTTGTTTCTTTCTTGTTAACGTGATGCAGTCTTGGGGAGGGCGATATGGGTCACGCACAAGTGAAATCAGACCCCATGTAGTCAATGTAATTACTGATTTAGAAAAAAAAGCCCTTTACTACCACATTTGCCTGAATAGTCAACACAATAACCAAAGTACTTTCTAAATAATTTGATTTTTCATCTTAGTAAAGCCCTATCTATGCACATTGCTGAAAATCAGAATCCAAAAATAGCAACTTGTATCCAAGGATAAATTTTTTTTTTTAAAGTCTGTTATAGCTACACCTTATTTAGTTTCCGCATTGTGGTTATGTAAATGCGAATGTCCACTTTTTTCACACCATGTTGTTTTCCAACATTCAATGCTTATTCATTTTATAATACATCTGTCATGTCCATTTGGAATGAACAGTGTAAATAACGGAAGGAAATATAGAGTGTAGAGAGTATAGAAGTGGAGCTAGACAAGAAACTAGTGTAGGAAGAAATCAAGGCAGCACCGATATCCTAACTCTAAATGGACCTAGTGAGTTCTACAGAGAAAAAGAGCACCCACCCCGACAAGGGCAACCCCACTTTTAGCTCCTGGAGGACTAACTAGTGGTCACAAGATGTTTTAAAGAGAGACTGGAGTTTAAACGGAAGTCTTAGCACAGAGAGGGACAGGTAAGATTCTAGGAGCATGGAAAGCAGGAGAAGTTTGAAGTCAAAGTATACAAACAGAGGTGCCTACTCACTAAGCAGTACACCAAACTGCAGAGTGGCCAAACACAAAAGTATTATCAGCAACCTCAGGAAAGAGAAGCCAGAATAAATGCATAGCCAAGTCCACTGATAGGCTGGTTGGGCTGTCTGCTATTCTAACCAACTCATCAGTACTTTAAAAGAAGGGAGATGTTTCTCCCATGGCATCCAGTGCCAGCTGACAGTGTGCATGGGCTGGCAGGCGCAAATCAAGGTCTGGCACTGACTTCATAATGTTAGCATGGAGCTGTACAGATAACTGGAAGTCATCGGAGTCTGCTGAACTGACGATGTTCTGACAACATCTTTATGGGATTTGGTTTTTCTGATGGCAAGCACCAAATCTCTTGTTTCAAGCAGCCATTAGGTGAAATGATAAAGTCTAGCTGCCTACCACAGCCAACATGGGGAGCTTAGGTTCATACTACTTTGCTATCAACTTTAATTAATGCATAAACAGTATGCACTCGCTAATTACTGTACCATCTTGATTCGCTCGTTTCTGAGCAATTGTAATGATAAAATTGGTCAGTGTTAACAAAGCCGAAGATCAAGAATAAAATCAATTTTGGTTTCTCAATTGTAATGGCCATACTGATAAAAGTAAATGCTGCTTCATTGGTAAATACAGGACACAAAGGATCAGGTATGTTAAAATCCAGCAAGCCCGATCCTTCTTCTCCCACAGCATGTGCCATGGGGGAAAATTCTACAGGTCCACATACATATTTCATAATCGGCTAATCCCACTAAAATAAGCTGGTTGAGATGACTCTTATCTTATTGTATGGCCAGCTTTAGATATCCATGGCTATGACTCACAATCATAAAGCCACTGCCATCAGATCTGGACAGTTTTGACAAGATAAGTCAACAGTCTTATATATGAACATCATCAAGCTACCCATAGGCTATAGATCTTGGAGAAAAACAGTGACTGGGGTGTTTTGTATTTAGGACATCATTACTATTTCCCCTTAGATACGCCAACTGTAAGTTCCCCTTTAATCCACGGCAAATATCAAGGACTGAGCCTTAGATTTCTGCCTTGGATTTTCATTTGCCATGGATCTGCATGCGGATTTCGGACTATTCAGCGGAGTGAATCCACGTGTGTCGCCCAATGTGGTTTCGGCATGGAAACTGCATCAAGAATTAAAGGGGTTGTCCCGCGAAACAAAGTTGGGGTATACACTGCTGTATGGCCATATTAATGCACTTTGTAATATACATCGTGCATTAATTATGAGCCATACAGAAGTTATTCACTTACCTGTTCCGTTGCTAGCGTCCCCGTCTCCATGGTGCCGTATAATTTTCAGCGTCTAATCGCCCGATTAGACGCGCTTGCGCAGTCCGGTCTTCTCCCTTCTGAATGGGGCCGCTCGTGCCAGAGAGCGGCTCCTCGTAGCTCCGCCCCGTCACGTGTGCCGATTCCAGCCAATCAGGAGGCTGGAATCGGCAATGGACCGCACAGAAGACCTGCGGTCCACCGAGGGTGAAGATCCCGGCGGCCATCTTCGCAAGGTAAGTAAAAAGTCACCGGAGCGCGGGGATTCGGGTAAGTACTATCCGTTTGTTTTTTTTAAACCCCTGCATCGGGTTTGTCTCGCGCCGAACGGGGGGGCTATTGAAAAAAAAAAAAACCCGTTTCGGCGCGGGACAACCCCTTTAAGATATCAATTAAGATATCAAGATATCAATATTAAACTATGGCCCAGATTCCCATTGAATGGAAAGGGATGTTAAAAGGACATGGATTCTGTTTCAGAATCGACATTTCAATCCACATCTAAGAAGCTACATGTGACCAAAGCCTTAGGTCTTCTTTCTTCCTGTTTTAACTTTTTTTGACAAAGGTCTATCTTTAGGCTCATGGGCCACAATTGATAAAAATCAGCAGGAGGGCCTCCTATCATGTTCTATTTGGTGACTTCTTATGTGGCATAGGGGTCATTGGGCCCCCTCAGACACCAAGCCAGAATGTGAATGCTACCTCTGCTCGACCCTAATTTAAAGCCTCTGCTTATTGACAAATATGTATGAGTAGAAATCTAAAAGTATAGGCTTTTCTTGTTTCACTACTCCAAACCTATGACATGGACATGCTAATCTATGCTATATGCTTCTACATTCCAAAAATCTGCCAATTACGAATTGCTTAAAGGGTCCCGATTTTGAAAATTCTTTTTTTTTAAATTGAAAATCAATTTATAACCTCACAATGCACAATCAGAAGTTTAGACCACGAGCAGACACAAAGAGTTGACTGTAGGCTACTCATAGATAGCTCCTTTGCTTTGGCTGAGAGTTTGGATATTTCATTCTGTTGACATAGAGCCTCATATGATTGATCTGTGATCTTGTCTGTAATAAGATGCTGTAGCTACATTGAATCTTATCTTTTACAGTCTTGTATGCCCTTGGAGAACCATAGAAGAATCCATAGTTTGTTGGTAAGCTTAACCAATAAATATTCTTTGTTTAATAATAACTTCACTATACAGCCGTGCACAGGAGACCTTTATGAATGTGATCTTGTATGCAACGAGATGCAACAAAAACAGCCGCGCAGAAATAAAGCCGTACAACACAATGCAAAACCTTTATTTCTACCATAATAATTGGTTTTATATATAAAAGTGAAATGTGCTTTATAAACACTTCCGTTATCTATTGTTTTTTAGATGAATGCAGAGACAAAATGAAAAACAATCTGTACAGCGGAAATGGGCTTCAATAACGAAGGCGAGGTTGGGTATGCTGTAAATTATGTAGAGTTCGTTAAGCAATGAAAGTAGATGATTAGTCAATAATAAGAAGAATCATCTTTATTTATCGCATGCATATTATATAGCACTTTACATCAGTTGAATACAAAAAAATAGCCAGCGCTCGGGTGTTTTGGAAGGTGACAATCAGAAGATGCAACTATTTGTATTGGAATTTTAGTTGTACAATGAGTATTACTTACTTTACATCAGTTGGGATGGGGTTCTGGCTCTATTGGAGCCCACAATCCATATTCACCTATGGTTTTAGAGCTTAAGAGAAAACTGGAGTACCTAGAGGAAACAGACACAAATATTGGGAGAACATAAAAACTCCATGCAGATGCTGTCCTTGGAGGGATTTGAACCCTGCACCCCAGCGCTGCAAATCAATGGTGCTAACTAGAGATGAGCGAACGTACTCAGTTCGGGTGTTTTTGCACTCGAGCACCGCTTTTTCCGAGTAACTGACTACTCGGACGAAAAGATTCAGGGGGCGCCGGGGGTGAGCGGGGGGGGGGGGAGTGTGGGGGGGAAGAGAGAAAGAGCTCCCCCCTGTTCCCCACTGCTTCCCCCTGCTCCACCACGCCGCCCCCCGAATCTTTTCGTCCAAGTAGTCAGTTACTCGGAAAAAGCGGTGCTTGAGTGCAAAAACACCCGAACAGAGTACGTTCGCTCACCTCTAGTGCTAGCATAAACCATTTATTAATAGATCTACATAAGCTTAAAGGGGTATTCCCATCTAAAAACATCTGTGGCAAATCCACAGGATATATGGGACTTCTGAGGGTCATAGCTATCTTTAGAATGAGGAACCACCCAAGCGTCAACCCTGCCTGATGAAACAGCCCCTGACCAAAACATTCGGGCACAGAGTGAATGTGGAGGGGGCCACAATCTCTCCAGTCACTTCTATGGGAGTTAGGAAAAGACTGAGCCGTAACTACCATAGAAGTTTATGGGGAATCACACACATACACAACCAACTCTTGATTTACTCTGATTACTGCCTAACCAGATGGGACATGGGTCGGGGGACCATTCTGGAGGTAGATGCAGGTTCCAGAAGTGCAATCTATCAGATATTTATGGCATAACCTGTGGTAAGCCGTAAATGTCGAAGATGGGAGAACCCCTTTTGCTTCATACAGTATAATCGTGCCATTGCTACAAGGGAAAATTGGTTCAAAGGATAACCAAAAGCTGGTATATAACTTATTTGTTCTGCCCAAAAATTTTGACAAAAGTAGACTTTCTGCTACATGGAGAAAAAATGTAAATAGTGCCTACCACCCATGGCAACTCTGGGTAGATGCCAGGGCCCACTAGACTCAGAAGCCTATGGCAATCTTTGAGGCCAATATCATTGCTCTATACTTGTCAAGTCAACATTGAGGTACACTATCAGAGTAATAGTGGCCCTTTGTTTGATCTATGCCCAAGAGTCCACATACAGTACACCCCAGAGTCTACCCTGTTATCATCCCGAAAAATATCTGCAGTTTTGATAAAACTGATCATGACTTATACTTACAAAGATTTGTATACAGCTCTATTCACACTTTGAATTACACTAGTAAAATAAAAAATACAAAAAGACTTCTTTAAAAATAAAACATTTTATGTTTACAGCCCCTACGAATTTCCATGATTACCGACTACAAATAATCCCTGTCTGTTTCTGCGATGTGATGCTCCCTTCTATCTGCCCCCTCTTCTTATCAAGCTTTAAACAGTAAGAATAGAGAGAAGAAATGGACACATGACCTCAGGAACGGAATACATGGGGATTGTTTGAAAATGATTATCTTGAAGGGACTTTAGACAGAAAAACAGAACAAGATTTTTAAACCCTTCAAGACCCAGCCTGTTTACGCCTTATGTGGTTTTCCCACTTTGAGCTGTTTTGCTGCAGCTCCGTACATTATGCAGTTGCCCAGGTTGGTACTGCAGGTTGAGTCTCATTCACTTCAATAGGATACAACCTGCAGTACCAACCCTGACCACTGCACAATGTACAGAGCTGCAGCAAAATAGCTTGAAGTGGGATAACCTTTTTCATGACCAGGCCACATTTTGGAAATCTGGTATATGTCACTTTAATAATAATAATCTTTATTCGTAGAACCCCAACTTATTCCGCAACGATTATCCTTGTAAAGGCTATAAACATCCAAGCAGTCCGGCATTGTTTTTTCATCACATGTTCGACTTTATTTAGGTGGTAAAAGTAGACCAACAGGATCTGCTTATATTAATTTAAAAAAATATCAAATTTTAGAAAAATTATTCAAAATGGTCAATTAACTGATGTAATAAATTAATGTAAGGGTACGTTCCCACGTAGCAGAATTGGTGTAGACTTTCCACAAAATCTGCGTCAAACTCCATTACATCATTTGTGTGGATTTTTGTGTGGATTCACAGCAGACTTCACCCCTTCAACTGAAAGGGTGAAATCAGCCACAGATCTATATTTTAAAAAAGCATCAAAATCTGCACCAAATGGTGCAGATTTTGTCATGTATTTTGAAACAAATGCACACCAAAATGCGCTACGTGTGAACATACCCTAGATAAATTATTAAAAATAAACCCTACACGGTACAAACACCTATACTAGCTAAATAGTTAGTATAGGTCATTGTAATTGAAAAAAAGATTAATTTGGGGTAATGGGGTGTTTCACAATATTTCCAGCTTCTCTCTGCTTCGCCCTCACACTGACAGGATAGCAAGGAGAGAAGAGGGGCTGTTATAGCACGTAAATGCTTGGAAAGTTTGTTACTACAACAAACTTTCCCTGCCAGCGCTACGGGTGGCTGCCACTCTGATGACATTATACTGCCCTTAATCAATCAGGTCCCAGTCACAGCACCCAAACCATAAGCTGTTAGAAACAACCTGTTTCAGGTGTTTCACTAGCTCAGGGGGATGCGATTGCCATCATTGGAATGATGTTAACATTACTTCATTATAAATGCATTAGATTAATAAAAGTGCACATATTGGTTGCAAACTATACACACTCTTTACATGAAAACAGGTTTCAAAAGCATTACATCAGCAAACATCTGCGGATCCTCTGTGCCACATCCTAGTTTGGCTATGTGGAAGCTGACACTACAAATAGACCAGGATGCAGTAACTGTGTGAACAGAGGCTATGCAATAACTGAGCATGAGATACAGTAACTGTGTGAACAGAGGCCATGGAGTAACTGAATGTGGGATGCAGTAACTGTATGAACAGAGGCTATGGAGTAACTGAGTGTGTGATGCAGTAACTGTATGAACAGAGGCTATGGAGTAACTGAATGTGTGATGCAGTAACTGTATGAACAGAAGCTATGCAGTAACTGAGCATGAGATGCAGTAACTGTGTGAACAGAGGCTATGGAGTAACTGAATGTGGGATGCAGTAACTGTATGAACAGAAGCTATGCAGTAACTGAGCGTATGAACAGAGCCGAATCTTGGAGACATAGCCAAGGTCAGGGAAGTCAGCATAAACTTCAGTACAGGAGTCAGGCAAGAGAACAAGGCTGGCAGAAACGGGCAATATGATACATAGTTTGAGTCAGTGCAGACAGCTGGAGGAGGAAGGAGTCCAATAAACATAGCCGAGGTTAGGGATGGAGAAAGCAAAGTAGCCAGGAGAAACCAAAATCAGAACCTGGCCCAGGAAATCAGAACAGATGCTAAACACTTGTATCACCAGTACTAGAGAACCAACGTTTAGGCATCTTTCTTAGGGGAGGATGCTAGATATAGGCAGAGATGGACAGGTATGGAGTGATACAGATTTGCAGGATAAGCCCTGGCCCATTAAGACAGCAGGCACAAGCACTTGAGAGCCCTTTGGGTACTAGTGGGAGGTTGACTGGAAGCCAAAACACGGCCAGGTAAGATAAGACGGTGGCCACCGCCACAAATTGTAACATGTTACTACTGTGGTTTGAGAATGAAAGTTCATAAACTCATCCCCTTTGAGCTACTTTACAAGCCTATTTTAATATGGAGTTGCTCAGATAACAATTCCCTTATATAAAGTTATTACAGGAATAACTCCTTTGGATATCCGAATCGGGGTTGATAAGCCATCAAATCTCATGAACGAGTCTCTCTTAGAACTCTGCCTGTTTCTATTATGAATTCACTATTTCTTCATTTAATTGAACAGAAGATATTGCCATGTTATTATGGTGAGCACCAGTGAAAATATATATAAAAGCCACCGCTGTAAAGCCTGTAAAATCCTAATCATATTGAGGACATTTTAGAAAAAAGGTGCAGATCCAGCGACATGATGTTTGTTTCATACCTCATCAGTTTTATTACTTTGTACATGGTTTTAAAGACTGTTATATTTCACAGCCTCTTAAATCCTCTCATATGATCAGCAAAGACGAAGTATCACTGTGATGGGGTTAGAATGGTTCTTTCTAAAGGTCAACCAGTGATTCTCCGACCAAAATGTAAACATTATTCCAAGAACATTACACATGACTTAGAGTAATAATTCCTGAGATCCAACGATGGAAAAAAGAATACATCTATTTTTTAATAAAAGGAAGTCTTCAGCTCATAGTCGAAAGCAAATGGAAGTCTCCGATCTTGAGTTTTACACCGCCGTCTGGTTGACACATAGTCTAATGATAACTGCAGGCTAAGAGCTTGTTACTGTTTTAACGGATTGATGATTATTATTTGTAATGGACAGAGGACAAATTCAATTGCCAATTCTGAGATTTTAGGTATTTTTACATGCATGCACCCAATTTATTTGAAGGTTGTTAATTTAAGGCCCTTAGGCCTGTGCGGTACATACATGGAGCTGAGGGCAGTTATTAAATTCCCAGTGCTGTTCATTTATCTACCAGTAAATCCTGAATTAAAAGCTAATTTTTTATGCACTCATTCTAAAAAATACACCCCTGAAATAAGCTATGGGAATGAAATGGGGAGATAAAAGAGAAGTTATGACTCAAAATTAGGAGAGGAGAGGAGTATAGAGCGGAGGGGAGGATAAGAGAAGAAAAGGAAGGACATGGGGAGAGAGGGGAAGGGAGAAGAGGAGAGGAAAGGAGTGAAGAAAGGAGGGGGTGAGAAGAAAAGGAAAGGCTGGAGTAGAGAGGAGGGGAGGGAAGGAGTGAAGAGGGGAAGGGAGGAGAAGAAAAGGAGGAGAGGGGAAAAGAGAAGAGGGGGAGAAAAGAAGAAAGGAGAGGAGGAGAACAGAAAGAGGACAGGAGGAGAGAAGAGAGGAAGGGAATCAACGACAAAAGAAGAGAGGATAGGTGGAGAGAGGAGAGGGAAGAAGAGGCGAGGAAAAGAGTGAAGAAGGGAGGAGAAGAAAGGGAGAACAGGGGGATACAGGAGAGACTGAAAGAGGGGAGGAGAGGAGAAGAGAGGAGGGAAGAAGAGGCGAGGAAAAGAGTGAAGAAGGGAGGAGAAGAAAGGGAGAACAGGGGGATACAGGAGAGACTGAAAGAGGGGAGGAGAGGAGAGGAGAAGAGGGGAGGGAAGAAGTGAAGACGGGAAGGGAGGAGAGGGGAAGAGAGAAGAGGGGTGGAGAAGAGAAAGGAAGGAAGGAGAGGAGGAGAAGAGAAAGAGGAAAGGAGGAGAGAAGAGAGGAAGGGAAGAAACGAGAAAAGAAGGGAGGGTAGGTGGAGAGAGGAGAGGGAAGAAGAGGCGAGGAAAAGAGTGAAGAAGGGAGTAGAAGAAACAGGAGGAGAGAACAGGGGGATACAGGAGAGACTGAAATAGGGGAGGAGAGGAGAAGAGGGGAGGGGAAGAAAAGAAAAGGAGGAGAGGGGAAGAGAGAAGATGGGCTGGGAGGAGAAAAGAAGGAAGGAGAGAAAAGAAGAGAAAAAGAAAAGGGAGGAGAAAGTTATGGGATGAGCAGAGTCTCAGAGGTAGAATACATTTATAGCATATTCTTACTAAAAATGGGAATACTCCTTTAAAACTTTCAAGGGACAATTTGTCTGCTGAAATACGAAACAAAGTCTATCATCCAGTTTTACTTATTTTCTCACAAAAAAGTGCGGTCAGCTAGCTATACATTCTAGACTAAACGACACCGAGAGGATTTGTAAGTCGTTTTAAAAATGCATGTTAACTCATTGAAAAGTCATTATGAACAACAAAAAAAAGAGGATGTCATAAAACGCCATGGGCGACACAATCTGCAAATAAAATGAATCTTTTAAAAGCTAATGACTTAAGGGGACTCACACAATTGAATAAAGTACTGACAGACTACAACTATTTGTCATTAATACACGTTGTGAAAGGTTAGCTAATATAATGTGACACAAAATTAGTCAAACACAATTCCTACAATATTGTTTAATTTTACTCCTCATTTAACTTGGTTTTAAGCAAAATCATTATGTCATCTCGCAATATTCATTGAATAAGGGATATTTTATAATGGCCTTCCGCATTTAGGAATGAGTTATTACGCCAAACATGCTGAATACATCCTTAACTCCGAAAACTATGCGGCTAATGGTTTAATCATATTTTGACAGCCACTACATAGTGTATGCATTATTTACAACAGAGATAGGAAATGAAGTCACTAAATACCTCAACCATACTTCACCGTCATAGTTTGCTGCTTTGAAATGTAACACATTCATCATGCCGCAGATTTACATTTGCATAGGAATATTAAGATTTCTCGTTGAGATGGGAAGTTAATGACTAATGATAGTCGCTTGGCCTCAGAATTCGCGAGTGGAAAAAAAAGTCTCCAAATGCAAACTAATTGGGAAGTGATGGAACACAGCCGTTTGATGATACCAGCAGGGGGTGAGGGGAGGAACATGGATGACATTTATGACAAACTAGCTGAGGATATCTTAAAATTTACAGACTATATTTTAAAAATTGTCAGAACGCTGACAATGAAAGGGTGAGGCCATTGCTTAAAGGACAGTTCCTCAAAATGTTCTGATTGCTATAACAATAATCCAGTTTCCAAATGGGTCTTCCGGGAGATAAGAAATGCCTATCATGCTCTATTCACATATGTCGTCCTGCAATATAGATAAATAACTAACTTTTATGATATTTTGAAGGTTTTTTCCCTTCCTGACACGCGCCGCTTCTTTTCATTGTGAATTCTGGTTTTGTGCGTCAATATTCCTGAATGAACTACAGTTCCCAGATTGCACTGCTGACCCGTCGCCCAATACACCTATTAGCGGTTACCATTGCCTGTCCATGGCCCGGGTCCGATGATGTCTCTGGGTGATATATTTCTAAGGTATTTCTTTAGGTAATCACTAATATAACTGGTTATGTAATAGCCAATGTGATAACTAGCAAAAGTGCAAATCATTTTACCTAAAGTGTGCTGAAAAAAGGCTCTGAAGTGCTGCCCACTAGAGGTCTCCCGTCCTTCTAATTTTCTGTCCACTGCCTGTTGTCAAGTGAAGTCCATCTCTAGTAAAGCCGCCTACACACGACCGTTTGGATTCCGGATGTGGGATCCTGCATCAGAATCCGACCCTGTGCCTGGCCGATGACCCCTGCATACCTGTCATTCTATTTTTCTGCTGTGCTGCAGATGTGCTGGTCGTCACACATATGCAGTAGAGATTTACCCACGCCGTCGCCAGGCGATGACGGGGGTCCCACAACCTTCAATGCAAGCCACCCGTGCATAGCCCGCACAAAAATAGAGCATGCTGCGTTTTTTTCCCCGCAAGCAGAAAATCGCAATTGATTTTTACTCTTTGGCAGGAAAAAGCATTTCCCCATAGCATGCTATGGAAGGCATTTGCTGCGGAACCCGGGGGTGGACGCAATACAAATACGGCCAAGTGCAGGGGGCCTTAAAGAAATAGCAAGATGAAGAACAAGAAATAGAGTAGAATGTGATTATTCTCAGCAAGAGAAACAACGTAATCTTGTAGATATGATACCTTTTAATGGCTAACAAAAATACATGATGTAATAATAGCTAGCTTGCGAACCTCTCAGAGTACTTCCTCAGGCATAATGAAATAGATCCGAAGAGGCATGCATATATACACATGTATTTATGACAAGGCACAGATATAGACATAGATGTGATTAGTTTGCACTTAAAAGAAAACCACAACAGGATGAGTAGAGAAATAAATACATACTTAAATAGTGGACTGATAAAGGCGTGAAGGTTTTATGGTCTCTGGCCTGGTGACCCCCTAACACTACTTCAGAGTGTTATATGTGCTATAAATTTCTCATACTTCCAAGTCACGCATGAATCCTCTTGAAGAATTTAAAGGGGTTGTCCCGCGCCGAAACGTTTTTTGTTTTTTTTTAACCCCCCCCCCCCCCCCCCGTTCGGCGCGAGACAACCCCGATGCAGGGGTTAAAAAAACCACCCGCACAGCGCTTACCTGAATCCCGGCGGTCCGGCGTCTTCATACTCACCTGCTGAAGATGGCCGCCGGGATCCTCTGTCTCCATGGACCGCAGGGCTTCTGTGCGGTCCATTGCCGATTCCAGACTCCTGATTGGCTGGAATCGGCACGTGACGGGGCGGAGCTACACGGAGCTACACGGAGCCCCATTCAGAAAAGAAGAAGACCCGGACTGCGCAAGCGCGGCTAATTTGGCCATCGGAGGGCGTAAATTAGTCGGCACCATGGAGACGAGGACGCCAGCAACGGAGCAGGTAAGTATAAAACTTTTTATAACTTCTGTATGGCTCATAATTAATGCACAATGTACATTACAAAGTGCATTATTATGGCCATGCAGAAGTGTATAGACCCACTTGCTGCCTCGGGACAACCCCTTTAACCCTCTGTTGAAAGTGTCAAAAGTTGTTATAAACTTGTAATCCCAAATTCTTCTATGGCTTTGTGACTTGAAGTTGCCTTTTAATATGGTGACTTTCATGTGTTCTGTGCTGTGTCCGTGATTAAAAATAGAGTAATAGAGAAATAGAGTAGAGTGATGACCAATGCTGCCCATAGAAGTCTATGGAAATGAGAGGATAGGAAGGAGGACGGAGAAAAGCACTGACTCACATAGCCTGCAGTGGGGGCAAGGGTATGCCAAGCCTTTCTCCCCCCCCCCCCCCCTCCCCCCCAGAAAAAAAAATTATTTGTTCAATATGTGCTCTTTCCCTGTGCAAATGCGCAATAAAATAGAGCACAGTGCGTATTTTTTTCATGAACGAAACATGCAAAATATGCTTATGTGAGTGAACCCATTGAAATTAAGGGGCTCTATTCACTACTTATTGCGTGCGCAAATTTTGTGTGTGCAGTGTGAATCTTATGTAATGTGGATTTTAGGAGGGATTGTGATGCAGATTCTACCTCGTCATTTAAAGAGATGCAATCCATACTGAAAATCTGCAAAAATTCACATGCTGAGGATTTAAAATCCACACCAGAGGTAAGTTTACACTGCAGATTTGTTTAGCAACATGTGAAGGGATTTCTCAAAATCCCATGCACTTTGCCATTTCTGTAATATGCTGCAGGTCTTCCACTGCAGAAAACTGCAGCATATTTAGCACCTGCGAACATACCCCAAGGAAGCATGTCCAGTTCAGGACATTATGGATATAACATAATAAAAATAAATAAATCTTATTATTTGTATAGCGCCAACTTATTCCCCAGCGCTTTAAGGTAATGTATTTATTTATTACCCCCCACCAAGCTGGGTACTCATTTTACCGACCTCGGAAGGATGGAAGGCTGAGTCAACCTTGAGCCGGCTACCTGAACCTTGTATGGATTGAACTTGCAACCTTCAGGGCATGAGCGAGAACTTAGGACTGCATTTCTGTTGCCTTAGCACTCTGCACCACATACAGCATGCCCATATTGTTACTATGTGATATTAGAAAACATTACAGAGAGGGGATGTAACAGAACTTCAATTTACAGCACATCCAGGCTGTTATTACAGGATCTCAGAAGGTATAAGAGAAGAAAACTACAAGTCTCAGCATTTGCCTGGCAATAAGATCTCACCTAATTTCCATCATTACTGGACCTTCAGTCCCCACTGCTGAGCTCCACCCCTCGAGACATCATCACAGGCCTTTCAGCTCCACTGCGCACCACACATCCTAGTTACACTGCGAGCTCTGCCACTCATAACATCATCACAGGCCCTTCAGCTCCACTGCCCACCACACATCCTAGTTACATTGCGAGCTCTGCCACTCATAACATCATCACAGGCCCTTCAGCTCCACTGCCCACCACACATCCTAGTTACACTGCGAGCTCTGCCACTCATGACATCATCACAGGCCCTTCAGCTCCACTGCCCACCACACATCCTAGTTACACTGCGAGCTCTGCCACTCATAACATCATCACAGGCCCTTCAGCTCCACTGCCCACCACACATCCTAGTTACACTGCGAGCTCCGCCACTCACAGGACCTGATTCAGTTAAGAGCTAAACAGCATACAGGTGCTCTCCTTTTTTTCCACCTGCTGCCCTGCCCTCCTAGGAGGTGCTGCCTGAGGCAGGAGGCTCAGTCTGCCTCATGGCTGGAACATCTATGAAAGGGGGAAAAATGCGATGAATGCAAGATGCAAGTCGCATAATGGCCAGAAATAGTGTTATTATTTATGTACAACCACAGTAGCTTATTCTCAAAAGCCATCTGAACAGTTAGATACACTCTAAGCTTGGAGAGTAGGGAGGATCAAGGTTGAATTCCCTGCAGAATATGAGTTGTTATTTATGGCAGCCTGTATTCTGTCTATAGCAGGCCAGTAATAGTGTCAGTTGGCAGTGCACCACAGGAATGTGAACACTAGTATCTGCTATTGAAAGCAATTTGAATAGAGAATAATTTTAGGAAATTGCAATCCATGCAATTTCCTAATATATAGAAATAGGTCCAATGTCCCATACCCATTCCTGTATGGCTCCATAACCAGGCAGAACTCTACTACCTTAGATGACTACCCCTTTGGAAGCTCTAATGGCAGTCATAATGCTTGTCATCTAAGAACAGATAGAACTAATCAAGAGCTGAAAAGAATTATAGCAGTTTGACTGAAAATTATGAAAAAAGGACGACTCCAGGCTTGGTGGGTAATGGTGACTTTTTTTTTTTTGCTCAAATGAGTTATCTGGTTTAGAATATTTATTTTCATATACGTTGCAGTTAATAGAGGGTGGTCCTCTGTTCAGGATCACCATCTCTTGGTCAGAGTGGAGAACAGCTCTTGCCCTGGAGGACCTGATTTGTTCTGCATTACACAAATAGCCAACAGATTTCAATGGCATTGTGTAATGCATAATTTCTCCTCTGGGGATGCTGTAGAGAAACTGCTAAGTTTTCTCAACAGATCGTTAGGGGTTCCAGTAGCAGAACAATTTGTGATCAGCTTATTTTCAAGTAGAGAGTTGCCAAAAGTAGAGAACCCCTGTAAGGGGAAATGCTTTTTAAAGGGGTTTTCCAGGGTTAGAAAAGCATGTCTTATTTCTTTCAAACACAGCACCACCCTTGTCCATACATTGTGTTTGTTATTGCAGCCCAGCTCCCATTCACTTCAGTGGAACTCGGCTGCATTACCACACATAACCCCATGAACAAGGGTGGCGCTGTCTTTGGAAGAAAGCATCCATATTTTTCTAACCCTGGACAACCCTTTTAAAGGGTTTCTTAAGTATCTGAACTACCACGGTTTGGCTTGTACTATTCATGTATTGCAGGGAGGAGGCATAATAAAACAAACTAATTTGGAAACATGAACTTGGAACATTATTTCACCTCCATTACTGTAATTATCATTTTAATAGTCAGTGGATTTCAAAAATGCTCATATAAACGCGTGAAATAGATCAGAGAGGTTTTATGTTGACATGACAGCCACACATTAAAAAAGTATAATGGTTGCAATCTACATATGGTCTCCTAGGGGTCTATAGCCTTCTGTCTTAATTCAAATGATATACATATATTTATTCAGCTAGTCTCTGGCTATAAAGTGTAGAGCCAGAAGACAAATGGCTCCTTACACAAAGCTCTCATGGTCCCCTTAGACCAGCTTCTATTAATTATTATCCCCTTTATAAAAGAAACCTGAAATAAAAAGATAAATACATATATCTAAAGAATCCTGTCAGAGGAAATTATAAACGCAGCTGACTAGGTGACACCAGTGTGAGCGCATATGTGTATGTGTGTATATATATATATATATATATATATATATAAAATTTATTGCAGTGCTTATTATATTAATTGAATAAAAGTCAACAATGATATATAAAATAAATTTATATAATGTATATATGTATATATAAACACACGCACATATATATATATATATATATTAAAGTCAACAATAATCTAAAATAAATTTATATATACATATATATTAATTTATTTTATATATTATTGTTGACTTTTAATCAATTAATATAATAAGCACTACAATAAATTGTATAAATATATCATTTTTTTGTAGTGCTTATTGTATTAATTGAAAAAAGGCAACAATAATCTATAAAATAAATTTATATATATATGTATATATATAAATTTATTTTATATTATTGTTGACTTTATATATATATATATATATATGTGTGTGTGTATATATACATATATATATTAAAGTCAACAATAATATAAAATAAATTTATATATATATACATTTATTTTATATTATTACTGACTATAATATATATGTATATATACACATATCTACACACACATATATATATATATATATATACATACACACATATATATAGATATATATATATACACACACACACATATATATAGATATATAGACATATATATATCTATATTTATATAGATAAATGAATATATATATCTCGAAGCGGAATGGACACAGAACATGCATAAATGGCTCCAGGAGACTTGGACTTCTTTAACCCTTTCCAATCCACTGTCTGATGTCCGAAGACATTATGATTTAAGGCTGTACCACTCCGATGTTGGAATTCTCTTACTGTATATTGCCAGCCTCTCTGCTGTCGGAGCCTATCCAGCATGTCACCTCATGCAGTACTGGCTTTAGCCAGCAGATAGCGCCATTGTTAATGGCAAAAAAAAGAGTAAGGCCCCTAGCAAAACCAGGATACAAATTGGATTGGAAAGGGTTAAAACTGGTGCCTGCCAGCTTCTATTCACAGCAACACAGCAAACGTACAGCATAAACACAGTCCATAATTTAGGGTTCACAAACCCCAGGGCCACCATCACTACCCCGCCCAGGGTGTCTGGAGGGCGTCCTCCAGACGTCAGACATGTGACGGTCCCAGAACTGGTATGCACTGGACCTCACTGGTCCAAAGTGGATCTCACCCTAGCAGCCCTTCTAGCTCCACTGAGCTATCACTTCCTCTTTTAGTGTGGCAGGATCAGCTTCTTTTATCCAGTTCCTGCCATGCCCATCAGGTGTTAACCCTTTTACAGTCCAGAATCCCTGTCTGTAGCCCTCTGCACGCCATTCTGTTCCTGCACTCTAACAATAAATATAAATATATTTTATATATTATTGTTTGCTTTAATTTAATAAATATTACAATAATTAAGGCCTCCTGTCCACAGGTGAAATATCATTGCGTTATCCACGGCAATAAACTGCACGCAGGTAATGCAATGAAAGCTTTCCATAGGACAACTATAGAAAGCGCAGCCCGTTGTACACAAGTGAAAAATCGACGTGATTTACTGTCGCGTATAAAAATTGTGGCATGCCGCGATTTTTGGCAATGAACCTATCATTAACCTATCACCGAAAATCGCAGTGACTTTAGCATTCTCCCCCAGCGAAAATCCACTGCGGGAAAACGCAATACCCACGAACAGGCGGCCATATGCAATATTAGTTTGTCATGTTAAATGCCAGCTACCCAGCTAGAAATCAATCAGTCCCAATTAAAGTCAATGGGGTCCATTCAGCACTGTTTGGTTCCAGCATATGACAGTTCTATTCGGCCAGTCAGTTGTTCCGACTTCTATAACAAAGCAGGAAAATGGAACCCATAGTGCTGGTGTCAGCACTGTTGTTGTACTTCTATGGTACTGCCAAAAACACCAGCAAAAACATTAATGCACAATAGTACTCAAACCACAAATCATAGACAGACAGGACAGATAGATAGATAGATAGATAGATAGATAGATAGATAGATAGATAGATAGATATTCTCCAATTCTGGCCCTTGTAGCAGGAGCCCATCTGTCATTTGACAGCTGCACCTGCTCCTCCCAGCACAGGACATTTGTGTACTACTTAGACTAGGCTGCTGCAAAAAGTAGACACCCTAACTTAAAGGGGTTGTCCACAATTGACTTTTATCATCTATCTTTGTGATAGGGGTCTTACTGCTGAGACTACCACCGGTCCTAAGAATGGAGGTCTGGTATTCCCCTCTCCTCCTTACCATGTGCTTGCTACACCCTTTGCAGTGAGGAGTGAAATGATTGGAGTAGAAGTCACAGAATTAATCTTCTGTGTAGAGACAGGATAAGGTGCTGCCTTGCCACTAATCGCCAACCATGTAAAACAGAGCATAGTGATTAGAATGAAGGAAAATATTAAAAGTTGTGGACTAAAGGTGCAACTCTTATAATAAAAAGGGAAAATTGCATTGAGTGAGTAACCCGGTTCCTCTTAATGATTAAAAACAGCCAATATTAATATGTTTTGGGTATGCAGCCCCTTCTTCAGAAACGGCTGTTAAAAAGTGCAGAGTTTGTGGAAAGAGTAGTTTCCTGCCTTACTAGAAAGAACAGTGGATTGCGTTCCCAAATCAATCCACTGTTCTTTCTAGTGAGGCAGGAAACTACTCTTTCCACAAACTCTGCACTTTTTAACAGCCGTTTCTGAAGAAGGGGCTGCCTACCCAAAGCGTATTAATATTGGCTGTTTTTAATCATTTAATAAAGAAGAACCGGATTAATCACTCATTGCAACATCCTCTTTTTCTTCGAAGAGTTGCGCTTTTGGTCCATAACTTTCCTTCACTTCTTTACTTACAGGTCCTTCACCGCAGCCAGCCTGCAGCTGTTCCCTGAGCCAGTGGGAGAGCGAGGTTTTTAGCAAGTGCTCCATTTTGTGTCAACTGTAATTCGGTTGGAATGAGCCAGTTAGAGTGTAGTGTGTCCGGCCATCTGCCCAGGTGCTGACCAAACCGGCCCATGACGTGCCCGGCCTACCGGAATTTCTCGCTGTAGAACCTATGGCCAATCCTCCTCTGCCATATAATGTGTACCCCATTGCATTTGCCCCTTTGTCCTCCCTGAACCAACAGTACATGACAACATACCTACGTCTACGGCTCTAACGCTTCCTACATCCTTGCTATCGGTAATAATTCCTGATATCAAAGCCTGTCCTAGGCAAATAGACATTTCACATCTGTTTGTAGAAGCCATCTCGCCTTTATGTGCCATATATCGTATTTAAAATACATGATGCTTTTGCCATCGAGTTGTTTGAAATGTAATCCAAAGCCAATTTACACAACATAGACGACAATCCACACCCCCCCAAGTTTGTATTTATGTGACTTTCCTTTTTAGAGGAAAATAAAAGCGTACAACCTTGGAAGCGCAGTGTTATATCTGCAGCCAGCGAAGGTGTACAGAACAGGATATAACTCTCAGTGGGATAAATTACAAGTGATGAGGGCTAACAGCATAAAGCTCCTATTTCAGGAAGTCTTCCAGGCAAAAGCAGAGATTTGGCAGTTTTAGCGTTCCTTTCAAGACAATACACGTACACCAAAAACATTACTCTTCATAGCGTCCCCAGGAGGCTCTCGCAATCATCTGTATGCTTGTGTTCATTGTAGGGCCCTCAAACTCAACACAGATCTCCTTTATTAATTTTAATTTGTCATCAATAACCTGGCAGACTCTCTTTCAGCCCGATCTAGCGAATTAACTGTTTCACTCACTGTGTCAGCTATTAAAAATGTGATAATGATTAGCAGTAATGAGGTCAAATAAAGTAATGGGCGAAAGTGCTGCTCGCTACAAGCGAAATGTATAACGCGGGAGGATTTATTAAGCTCATGTGCTGAAATGTAATTTAAAAACAGGATATTGCCACCTGCAATGCCGGCTCGTTGGGTTATCCACATCGTTTAAACCTGTCGCTCTAATATGTTTATTTGGATTTGTCATATATTACCGTCCATATAATTTCTAATAGCTCAGGCTAATTGTTTCGAGCAAAGTCGTATAAACTAGGAGGAATAAATAAGACTAGGAAATTGTTCATTCAGACGGCCGTAAATGGAAAAAACGTGTGTCGCCGAGAACAGGAACTTTCCATAAATGTGCTGCGGGGTTTGGTTCCGTTTATTCAGTGGGGAGGATAATCCGTCATAAATAGGGGAACGCGGAATAGAATTCCGCGTTTGTATAATGAGTCTCTTTCATTGTGTAGTCTTGAATAGTAATGCTAGTGTTCTGTGCCCTATAGGTGAACCCTATAGAATTCTACAAGTAGGCATTGCCTAGTAGTGGGGTTGTATACTAAATGAACCTGTCTCTGGGTCTTTGAACAGTAAAGGGACGTTAAGGGTGCCCCTGAAGAATGTAAAAAGATAGACACATAGTGCGGTTGTCATAGTCAGTCCTGGACACTAGTACTGTTTCCCAAAATAAAACCCTGTCTTATATTAATTTTTCCCCCAAAAGAGGCACAGGGTTATCAATGAATGGCTTTTATTGGTTTATCGAGCACCTGCAGTGATTGGCTGAGCCCCTGAGCTCGAGAACCAATCAGAGCAATCGCTTGCAGGAGGCGAGGTTTACAAACCCTGTTACGAACAAGTGATGTTCTGTCAGCGCTGAGAACTGCAAGCAAGCCTTCCCGGAACTGTGGAGACCAGCGGGAGGGACCTGGACGGCGCCTGCTAGGTAAGTATTGTTTTTTTTTCACATAGTGTAGGTAGGGTTTATTTTTAAGAGTAGGGCTTATATTTCAAACCACCCACCAGAAATCAGGGTAGGGCTTATTTTAGGGGGTGGGTCTTACTTTTGGGGAAACACGGTAGATGTGGCTTAAGGCAATCCTCCAGTTTTTGGTGAAAATTCTGTCTCAGGACCAGAATAGGGGGGGTGGGAATATATTATATGCAGATGTTCCTTGTCTGCCATCCCTCCAATCCACCGGTTCCAGGTACTGGTTTTCGGGCGACCAAGATGGGCAATGTAATCTTTAAACTGCGTGATCTGCATTGGTAGAATTATACCTGCTCTCTGATTGCTCAGAGCTGCTCATGTGATCAGTGTTGGCCAATCAGAGATCAGTGCACAGTGTACCCTGGGTATTTAGAAAATTGCTACATCCATCTTGAACAGAACCCAATACTGGAGGATCAGAGCAGCGGTAGAGAAGAACAACTGCAGATAATATACCCACTCCCCCTGCCCCCTCCAGTTCAGGGTGCATTCACACGAACGTATATCGGCTCGGTTTTCACGCCGAGCCGATATACGTTGTTCTCGTGCGCAGGGGGGAGGATGGAAGAGCCAGAAGCAGGAACTGAGCTCCCGCCCCCTCTCTGCCTCCTCTCCGCCCCTCTGCACTATTTGCAATGAGAGCAGGCGGGACAGGGGCGGGGCTAAGTTCTGAGAATTAGCCCCGCCCTGCCTCTCCCCATTGCAAATAGTGCAGAGGGGCGGGGAGGAGGCAGAGAGGGGGCGGGAGCTCAGTTCCTGCTCCTGGCTCTTCCAGCCTTCCCCCCCTGCACACGAGGACGACGTATATTGGCTCGGCGTGAAAACCGAGCCGATATACGTTCGTGTGAATTCACCCTCAGGGACAGAATTTTGTCCCAAGACTCTCGGGTCATTTTAAAGCTAAACTGGGTAGTGGAGTCTTAGGGTGGCTTTTAGACCAACTATCACGTATGAATGAATGAAGTTGTTTGTTCGCTTTTACATATAGAGATTGTTGTTCACTGGTTGTTCAATTTCACGATTGCTGAACAAATTATTGGGAGCATTTACATGGGCCAAAATACTCTGCTGCAGTCTCTCACTAGTTTAAATGAACAGTCAGTGCTGCGGCAAATGTATCTTCGAAGATCAGAAGAAGTATGAGACCGTAGCAGCAAATGTTCATCCGAAGACCAGCAGAAACTGCTCAGTTGAGAATCACTTGTACGTATTTACATGTTTTCGGAAACCAATGAATGTTAAGCGGGAAGGCAAAATGTTCAAAAAACGGCAGGAACTAATCAGCGTTCGGTGAGGGGCGCACGCTAAACAAGCAGACACCTTCAGGCAAAGTTGTTGACTAGTCATTGAGCACAATGTTTATCTGTTTACAGCAGACAGTAATTAATCAACCAGGGATTATTTTTCCAAGGAAAAGTCTGGAAGTATCCGCCCCTCCCCCCCCCCCCTCAAAGGATCTACAGTACGATTAAACTCCAGGACCTTATCCCTGAACTAGTGACTATTTTTAGGTGAGTTTAAATTAAGTGCCCAACGAGCAAATTCTTCTTCGGTTAGTGGCCATATTTACACGGAACAACTGTTGCTTACATTTGCTCTATCAACTATTTGAAGAATAGCTGTCCCATGTAAACCCACCCTTATGCTAGAGCCCCATGGCAAGATGCCCCAACACAAAAATCACAAGAAAGCCAGTAGGTTTATATTTTTTGTTAATGCTGGTTTGCAGAAACTTGTGAGCCACAAGGCAACTGCATTCACAGCCACTAGGTTGCGATATCACTGGGCTATACTTGGCCATGTGACCCATGTCACAACCAAAAGTCTCCATATAGACCTAGCCTAAGGATGCCTACCCAATAGCGATAGTTTTTCTAGCGATGCGAAAGCAAGTGCCTTGCAGCGCAGAGAAAACTCTGTGATATCACTCATTGTTTTCAATGGGGCCTATGGCAGCAGCACCAGCCCCATTGAAAACATAGGGAGTACATCGCGGACTTCTGCCACAGCTGTGACAGCTGTAGCAGAAGTCCGCAATGCTATCCCATTGCTTTCAATGGGGTTGGCACTGCTGTGGCCCCATTGAAAGCAGTGGGTTGCGGGCAACCCCCGCAGTGATGATTTTTGGGGAAGGGCTTAAAATATATGCCCTTCCCTGAAAATTACCCCTAGCTGTAAAAAAACGTTTACAAAGAAAATTATACTCACCTAGAAGTGCAGTCCGGCTCTTCTCTCTGGCCCAGGCAGTAGTCTTCTGTTTTCTAGAGGCCGGGGATTGAAAAAGCCCCGCCCCCAGAAAGCGCTGGTCTCATTGGCTGAGCACTCAGCCAATCACAGGGAGCGCTCAGGCATTGAATGACAGCTGAGAGCTGCCTGTAATTAGGTCACAGCGCTCAGCCAATCACAGACAGCGCTCAGCCATTCATAAATTCATTGAGTGGCTGAACGCTAGTCGCTAGCGGGTAGGCTCTTACACCCAGGTCCTGCAACTGGAAAGCACCATAAAGGCCAAATGCCACATAGAAGACACCACTATTCTAAATAGTACATGGTAGGAGCAGGGCCCTAGAGCACATCTTTCATCAGGGCCCAGAAGCTTCAAGTAATGCCTCTGCTTTAACTTACACACTCATTGGTGTACAGATGTAGCAGCTAGCAACATACCGTAACTGTCAAGTCACACTACAGAGATTGCATGGCTTGCCTATTTGCATAATGCACTGGTCATTCAAAGTGAATGAGGACAGCCATGCTATACAAATAGCATAAAGTTCAGTGAAGTGCCTCTCTATTAATGTAGACAGCTGTCAGTCATCTACATCTGCATATACTTTGAGCAGATAATCTTCAGGTTGTGCCCCTAGAATAGTCTCTAATATCAACCCCTGAGGGCACGCAGTAGGTATTTTTCAAGCAACAAAACGGTTATCATGGCAGCGCCTCTGCCAATAGGTATGGGATAGTGTTTGTGGAAGTAAATACACAGGAAAAGGACTCATCTGACGTAAATGGCACAACCTGGGAGGGTTAGCTGTTACACTTCAGGTCCAAGTGAGCAAAAAGCGTGCCAATGGTGGGAGAGACACCCTGTCCTGAATATATCTAAAGGAGAGCAATGTGAGGAGAATCCTGAGCTATCCGATATCAGAAGAGTAATGGTTAAAGAAAAGTTCTCCTGCGCTCAGGGTTCAAATCAACCAGTAGTATGATCTTAAAGTGACACTTATTTAGGAGAGGGGCTCTGGGTGGATACCTGCAGACACCCCTCTCAGATCCAAGGTAACAAGGTGGTATGAAAAGATGATGGAGAAGTCCAGTCCAAAAAGATTCGGATAAGGTCCAGTTTATTAGAAAACAGACCACACAGTTACAAACACATAGAAACGAGAGGTAAAGTACAATAGCTCCTTTCTCAAGCACATATTTTTCGTGTCTTTATTCATTACCATGGCGTCTTTAACCATTACCGTATTTCTGGAGCAAGGTGCTAGAGTCACTAAAGAAAATCTGGCATGCAGCCACTGCGGTTTTTAAGCTAAGCGGCTGCATGATTTTGCCAGGAAACAACTATTTCACCTGCAGAACTATGAAGCCATTACAATGCCGACCGAGGAGGAAAGGGATCGGGGATGGATATATAATATAGCAGATACAATAATGGGATTGGAGTGGGACAAGTTTAGGGAGAGAGGGGGCAGGAATGCATGAGCCCTCTGGGCAGACTTTAGGAATGCAGAGGAGTACAGAGCTTGGTGTGTAGGATGGCCACCAGGTGACAGGTGAGTCGGGGGAATGGTCATGACGCATTGTACCAGCATATGTGTAGGGCAATGATTTTCATTCCCTCACTTCAGCCTCTACAAAAGGTATGTTGTACATACCCCACAGTCTGCACCACCTAGAGGTGGTTGGCTGAATTCTGCATTCTACTGGAATTCTACTTTAAACCTACAAATGAAAACCTTTCTATTTACCGACTACGCTACTTGTCAGTGCCAAAGTACTTGTGATTTTTCTTTAAAAGAGTTCCTGGTGAGATTCTCATCATCCAGTGATTTGTATATAGACTGCCACCTGTTAACCGTGGCCACGCTCATTCCCTAGAATTCTATTTGCATGATGGAAAAACAAGATTGACTCTACATTGTGGCTAAATTTGAATTGATGATAGAAACGATGTTAGTAATACCGGATCAAGCAACCCTTGTGTCTGGCATTTATTTGTGCAGTAGCGTTGTCAGACTCTCCCTGAGCCCCCTCTCATCTGACATGTCAGCTCTGCAATCACACAGAAAAGAAATAGTGAATTCACATTTACAGTTAGGCAAGCTGAGTGCTATTACCAATGTATTTGTCACCATTCGGCAGATCTCAGACTATAATCTGCCATCTGGATGGATGCTACAAAGTTAAGAGCCAGGGACATACATTTCTCAGTAACTACCTGCTGTCAGCTATTATTTTAAGAATCCTGTGATTTTCTTTTATTTTGACTAGAAAAACAAGCCAAGTGTAGTAACAGAAAGGCATATCAGCTAGTCATTCCCTGGCAGATTTGTCACCGGTGTTGATGTTGAGAAGGTATATTTCCTGAGGAAAATATATATACAAGAATATTATCAAGTAAGAGGTTTATAAAGAGACAACATAATATACAATATACACAATAATATACAAAATAACCAAAAAATGACCAGCAATTAAAGATTAAGACATTTTCTCATTACATTAATTGCTCATTAATGGTCTGTAACATTATATTACCATACTCTGCACTGGTAACCACTCATAATCAAAATCCTAGTAGGCGTTTACACACAGGTTTCCTTCCTCATGGGCGGGACAAGGGATGGGTGGAGTAAGAAATCATCTAGGGCGCATTTGGGGTTACAATTAATGGAATAAAACAACTATTCTCTTTTTGATTATCCAACTGGTGCTTCCCTTTACTGAATTTCAATTAATGAATGATGTATTCACTCCATTTAACACTTATTATGGCCATCTAAAATGTTTGTGGAATGTGGTATAAAACCATCAGAATGGGTCCTGGAGGAAGGAAGTCTACACACCCTTTCCTCCCTACAGCCTTCGTGTGGCCTTACTTTCCTTATCCTTCCAAAGACAAAAAAATATTGGTTGGAAATCTATTGCCTAGACTGAATACAATTCAAATCTAGATCAGTATTGGTACTGAAGAAAAGCTTATGAGTTCACATAATGAGGCAAGCAACAGAAACAAAATCTTACATACTCCATCAAATGCCATACTACAGAAGTGAATCAAGGAAGATAAAACCCAGGGAATAGCGAGGGTAGCTGAAGAAAGTTATAGAAGGCTTCTATAACTTTCTTCAACAGGGCTCATTATCCACTGGTTTTATCTTTCGCGATTCACATGATAGTGCCAATGAGTAGCTAGGGCTTTAATACGGGAGGGGCAAAAGATCTTGACTGGGCCCTCAACGAAGGTAAAGCATGCTTACAACTCCAGAGCTGCATCCTAATCATAGTGGTTATACAAAGACTAATATTACCCTCATACTGTTTAAAGGGGCCCCTGGATGATGGTCAGGCCCTCTTCCAGGTTTAGATCTGGGGGCTGCGACCACAGAAGGGTACAGATTCGAACCTGCCAGTACTGCTATTAGCAAGGTAGACACTACTACTTGCAGACCAGATGCTTGGCCATACCTGGCATAACAGGCCCCATTGCAGAAGTGCATCAAAGCAGGTGGTGGCTTCAGGCAAATAACATTGTGGTTCATACAGGGCGTTTTTTTGCGGTTTTTCCGTTGCGGTTTTGCCGCTTCAAAGGTTATTTTTGTCTTGTGTATTTTCTTGCGTATTTTCCGCGCGGAAAATCCGCAAGCATTTTTTTTTGCAGTGCTTTTTTACTTTTGCTGTGTCTATAGAGGTCTATGGACAAAAAAGCGCTGCGGAAAAGTCAAAAGAATTGACATGCTGTGTCTTGTGAAACCACACTGCAGCTGCATTTCCACACTGCGGCAGTGCGGAAAAAATCAGTCCTGTGAGAACAGCTTTTTGCCCAAACACATTTGCACTGCATTGCACTGCAAACACAGCAGTTTTGCCGCGGTGCGGATATGCAACGGCAAACCGCGGCAAAACAGCAGCAAATCCGCCCTGTGTGAACCTAGGCTTAAAGCGGTTTTGCCTCAGAAGTGGTTCTTCTGCGGCCAAGCCGCACCGGAAAAACCGCGGCAAAACCGCCCCGTGTGAACCTAGCCTTAGGATTTATTCACATGAGCGTTTTATTGTGGCGATTTCCAGCTCTCATAGAAGGGGAGAAAAAGGGAGGGGGAGTGAGTTTAGCAGCATCCAACACAGGTGAAAGCTTGCAGGTGCCTCTATTTAGGCATTTGAAGTCATTCCGAGGATTTATGCCGAACGAGGGATTTCTGGGCTGCGGCATATTTTTTCGCTTATACATTGCACCCGTGTGAATGGACAAGAAAACGCTAATTAAGCTCAGGACTTGATCACGTCTTTTCTTCATTCATACGATATTACGGCGCGTACGGGTGACAGCAAAAACGCATACCCTCGTGTGAAGGAGCTCTTAGTATGGAGCTGCAGGGACTCTGCATACTTCCATATTGCCTCCATGAGTTCTTACTTTGCCTATCCTTTAAAAAAAACATAAAAAAGCATATGTTGGAAATAATACAACTTCATGCATCAGCAGTTTGTGCCTTTTTTGACATTGTCTTTTCATGTATAAGTGACTACTTATACGTTTCAATTAAATCAGAATTTCTCATACAAAACGAACAATGGCTGAACCTCTCAATGATAAACAAAACCAAAAAGCAGGTCAGCCGAAATTAAAAAAAAAAAAATCTGAAAATTATTCTTTATACAATTACAAACATGAACGTAGTGTTTTGATTGCTTTTTTAATACCTTCAATGTTAATTATAATTGCCAGCAGATGATCTTATGGGACTAATTAGTCTCATCTTTTAATTGCATTTTGAAATGAGGGCTACAATTTTTAAAATCATCTCTCCAAACTATGGCGCTTTAATTTATAGGCTGAAAAGTCTTCAAATTAAAATAAATATTATAAAATAATAAAGCATTGTTTGAGATATAAATTATGGCTACGGATATAATCACTCTCATTTAACCCATGTATATTAATGGCCATACATTTCCGATGTCATTTACCAGACCGCCATCATTACTTTTACTTTATCAAGTTATTACATGACATATTGTCAATTTTTTTTTAGATTAGTTTTATTCACCTACAACATTTTGTCATTTTTAATATTGCTATTTATATTGATCTATGATATATTGTAATTTCGTTATATTATTTATATTGATTTATGACAGTTTATTGTCACCTTTTGGTTTTGTATATATACAGTTGTACATTTATTGAACCGTTAGTGCTTACACCCTTTGCAAAGGTTGAGACATTTTTATGCTTAACCCCTTTACACAATCCGTGTATGCAGTGGGATGTTTTTTCATGGCAGTCTGAGGCCTTGTGAAGGGCCCAAGAACGGCTTTTGAGGTTTAGAATGTGTGAGAAAATACAATATATTGCAATACTCATCCAATGATCATAAGTTCAAGTCCCCTGTGGGGGGACTAAAAAATAAAGTTAAACTAAGATTTTTTTAATTATTACAAAGAAAAAGCTTAAAAAAACTCTGTTCCTATTTTTACATTAAAAATCAAGGCAAAAAAAAATTGGTATCAGATTTCACCTTATACATTCAAAGGGTGAAATCCACACAGAAAATGCAACAGCCATTAGCTATTCCACAATATAAGGGTTCTTTCACATGAGCGTATATGAGTTGCCGTTTTCACGGTCGGCTGATATACGCTACAATATCAGGAGTAAAAACTCATGAACGGGCACACAAATCTATTATTTGTGTACCCATTTAGACGGCATGGGCCCAACGCATATACACCAAGGCCGCCATGCCATTGCCCCTTTCCTCCCCCTCGCCGGCTCACCTTCTCTCTCCTCCCCTCTGGCTGTTTGCAATGGGAGGGGGTGGGACGGGGCGGAGCAAAGCTCTTGCCCCCTTGCCGCCCCTTGTCTGCAGCCAGCAATGGGAGGAGGTGGGCGGGGCAGGGCCTAGCTCCGCCCTGTCCCACCTCCCCATTGCAAACAGCCAGAGGGGAAGAGAGAAGAGAGAGGGAGTTTAATAGTCACACTGCTAAACTCCCTCCCACCTCCCTTCTCCAGCCGCTGTCATTGGCTCCCATAGGAGCCCACGCAGTGGCCGACGTATTCCAGATGGAAAGATAGTTCCAGGATTATCTTTTTGGCCCGGCATGAAAACGCCTGGCGCTATATTGCCCAGACAGGCGCTTTTACACCGCGGGAATACGGCCATGTGATCTGATGCATTGGAAACCAATGCATCAGATCGTAGCATATATCGGCTCTGCCATGAAAACGGCGACCAGTATACGTTCGTGTGAAAGAGCCCTAAAGAGTATTTTTCATGTCAAATGTGAGTGGCATCTTGAAACCTTCATCCATATCTGCTGTCCTGTAAGTTGCTGTGAATTTGTGGTGCAGCCATAAAGCAAACCTGAAGCAATTGCACCAAATGTAAACATGGTCCTAAACTCACTGAGCTCTTCGGTATGAGTCTTACTACTATTACTATGTTTCTCTATGGAGATTACTAGATAGATAGTATTCTCGCCAATGACCACTACTGGCAGTGGCGTTCTTCACCTTTCCCGCCCAGCAATAATGGCCATGCTCTGACTCCACTGTGTGACAAATGCCACTCTTTTCCGCTGCCAGTTCTACCCCAAGAGTGCAAGCTTGGGCCACCTCTTAAAGAACCAGTAAGCACCCAGCTTTCCAATTCTAATCCATTCCTAGTGCCTCCAAGGTTATATAAGGTATTCTTCCTACTGGTAGATGCCTGTGCAATAGGTTCCATTTGGTTATCTGATGATGTTTTTCTGTGACCCTTGGTTTTTGACCCTTTCCCATATTCTCAGCTTTCCCAAATTCTGCCTGTTCCAAACTCAGTCTGATCCCTGACAACGATTTCAATGATTGCTGCCGGGCCTGATCTTTGAGGTACTATGTGAGCTCTGTCTGTGGTCTGTCTGACCACAGCTTGGTATACTAACTACATCCTTACCTGACCTTTAGTACTTCACTTCAGTATCTGTGACCCATCCGAATCAGCTGTTACTGTACTGAGACTACTTGGGGGCTCTCTGCAGTGAAGGTACAGATCCCTCAATAAGGGGTTAAAGGGTGAATATAAGATCACCCTCTGGAGTAGCAAAAAGATAGTGACACTGTGGGCCTATGCCCGCTGCATAATAGATAGATAGATAGATAGATAGATAGATAGATAGATAGATATGGGATAGATAGATAGAAGATAGATAGATAGATAGATAGATAGATAGATAGGAGATAGATAGGAGATAGATATGAGATAGATAGATATGGGATAGATAGATAGATAGATAGATAGATAGATAGATAGATAGATAGATAGATAGATATGAGATAGATAGATAGATATGGGATAGATAGATAGATATGAAATAGATAGATAGATAGATATGAGATAGATAGATAGATAGATATGAGAGAGATAGATGGATAATTTTAAAAGCAAAGAAAGTTGGGAAAAAAGTGTTAAATTTTAACATCTAAAATTGATTTATACTCAATCAAAAATGAATTTATTGGAAGTCGTAAAATTCTTGGCACTTGCTAAAATAAGTCTTCAACCTATCAAAACTCGAAAAAGATTTAAAATTTTTTTTAGCAAAATGTTTTAATGAATAGTAATCTTATAAACATTCCTAATACAAGGCACTGACCACTCGTCACAATGAATAAAACCTCAACACAAATAATTACCAGGAACCATTCCTATATTTGCAATCAGTCATCGGAATCAATTTTGCGGATCCCCTTTAATTGACACCCAGCACTGATATACTTGCGTCACACAAGGTTAAGATACACATGAGCTGAGTTTAACATGTCACCGACAATTTCTCATCTTTCCGTACGGAGAAAAAAATGGCAGCTATTTTCAAATGTAATTTCTTGTCACTAATCTCATGGAGACGGACATTACATAGTAGCTCTTTGGGAATACACATCATGCTCCAACTCATAATTTATGTAATGACACCTACTCGGGCACTGATTAGCCACCTTATCAGGCCTGTAATAAAGGATGCCTAACCCCTAGTTTATCATTCATTTATCTGAAGACATCCTGAATATTATCACAAGATTGTAATGTAATCATTATGCTGCACAGCGAGCGCGGACCTGTACACTACGTTGTCAATGTCAGAGGACTGTCATAGTTCATACTGCTTACAGTAATTTACTTGCTCTTGCACAGTCTAACAATCTGAGTTAAAAGTCTCGAGTAGTCACAGTAAATGCTATGTGATCATTTACAATTTTGTCAAGCGCGGGCCTGACATTGTCACGCAGCAGGTCCTCTCCGCACAAACACTGGGTTGCTAAATCAGTCCGAGGCCTAATCATTGTATTTCACTCAAAATGCAAAGGGGATTTAATTCAAAGGCAAATCCAACAGCGGGAGGGAGATAAGCTAAGTATATGGTACAAAATAGTAAACCTGTTGAAGAAATTCCTAAATTTCCACTTTAACCCCTTGCAGCATGTGTGCAAGTATTGACACTGTGCCTATGTGATCACCATCAGAAGGATCTCTAATATATATATATACAGACACATTCCAACTGCAATCACCAGAATCGGGGAAAGCTCCCATCCAAGTAGTTCACCTGTTCAGTGTTGTGATCAAACCTGGCAAGACAAAGGTTCCTGGGGTCGTCTCTTGCAAAGGTACGCCCTAATAAATGTTTGTGAATATATTGAAAGGGAATGTGTTATCAGAAAATGACCTATTATATGAATTACATTTTGGGGTTAAAAATATTTTTTTAAGAATCTTTGGTGAATTTTTTTTACAATGTATATGTGAACAACAAAATCCTAAAATTTTGTTAAACTGACATCAAAGCCTGATAATACTTCCTGATCTCTCTAGAGAACTTTGCAGCAGTTACCTCACTAACATCACAGGTAGGATTACATGGTACTAGTGTAGTATGTCTCCACCGGAAGTATCTATATCCGGAAAGAGTGACAGCATACCAGGTGCATATATCCAATACTTCTTTATTCCTCCATTCCTGCGACGTTTCGACCCTTCTTGGATCGAAACGTTGCAGCTTTTACAAAGGAGGAATAAAGATTATTTTATGGCATCTTTACATGCTGCCACGGACTTCTTTTCCTAAGGACCCCATTAATCAGTTGTAATCTGTAAAGAACCCAAAAGCAAGTATTCAATTTCTCATTAGCACCCCCACTGGTTAAAGGAAGAATTACACATTTCTCATTAAAAATCAAAGGCCTGCCTTTGTAATCTGCAGACATGCCAAGTCCTCCAGAGAGAGATATATAGAGAAAGAGATGCTCTTTGTAAACATTCTCTGTCTTGACTAATATAAGAGTCCCTTGTGTTATCTCAGAGTTCCTTAATAGTATATATACAAAAGTGGGTTTTCTAAACCAGAGAATTCCTTTAACCACAAATATCCATATACAGTCACAACGTTATCAGCCTAGAAACTTTTAAATAATAATAACTTGAATTTGCTCTGAATTGTGCGATGTAAGCATCAGAATTACAGCTGGAATGCTAGATTAACCTTTCCTGCCCCACTTGTGTATAAAAGAATACATGACATATCATGGGAACAGAAGATTCAGATGAATTGGATGCACCTTTGTTCCTGTAACGCTTATTAAGTGAAATAATTAGTAATGCAAATAATGCAACTGAATAACAATGCAACATACGGCAGAGTAAGCAATGCATATTAATAACCCAAGGTGCATTAAATCAAAATCATTAGGTGAAGATTTTGTATATTATTTGTATTTTCAAAAACTCCAATGTGACAGTTTCTATGATCGTCAAAGAGGTCAATGGGGTCAGTTTAAGAGTAACCGTCATGGGGTCCAAACTTAAACCAGCCGCATTGCCGACCGCAGGTCTTTCCACCCATGTAGGCCACAGTAGAATTATGAGTTCTATACTTTGTTTCCTAGTTATTTGTTTCCAAATGGAAAGCTTTAAAAAAAGTTGCACAATACAAGTGACAGGACTAATCACACACTAGATATGTAGTTTTCCACAGTAATTTCCCAGTAAGCATGAAATTTGGACATGTATTTCCTCTGCCCATGTGCATAACCTTACATTTATCAGTGTTAAATCTCATTTGCCCCTTTTCTGCCCCCAACATATCATAGTTTTTTATCATCTGCAAATATTGATATTTTATTGTACGATCCCTCCACAATGTCATTAATATTATATATATAAAAAAAATAGAGCCCAATACTGCCCCCTGTGGTACCCCACTAGTAATGTTGACCCAATCAGAGTATGTACCATTAATAATCACCATCTGCTTTCTATCACTGAGCCAGTTACTTACTCAGCTTGCATTCACACGAGTGTACAAAACCACGCGTCTAATAGAACCATTGGTTCCCTATGATGTGTTCACATGTCTGTGTTTTGCAGGTGTACAAACGTGCGCACCTGTAAAACATAAGACATGTGTGCGAGTCAATATTCCCCAGCGGTAAGTTCCATTGTCACTGAACATTGTGACAGCACTGTCACGTGTTCAATGACAAGGGGACTCCCCGGGGGAGCGCAATATTCTCCCATTGCTTTTAATGGGCCCGGCACTTCTGCAGTCGAATTGAAAGTAATGGGCTGCCTGCAACCCCTGCAGGGATTTTTCGAGAAGGAGCTTTAAATATAAGCCCTTCCCTGAAAATTATCCCTAGTTGCGGTAACAAATTTAAAAAAAATATACTCACCTCTCAGCAGTTGTCGGAGCTCAGGCACGTCCAGCCGCGTCTTCTCCCTGCACTGCTCTGAATCTCTTTGAGGGCTTAGTCACACGGGCGCCCGTGTGACTGTGCTATTACTGCAGGAAGAAGATGGCCGCAGCGCAGAAGAAAGAACACATGACCGGCAATGAAGACGGTCACATGTTCTTTCCTCCGGCTCTGCAGAGAGACGTCGCTCCTGAAGTACGTCCGTCTCCTTCCTACAGTAACACGGGCGCCAATGCGCCCGTGTGACTAAGCCCTCAGCAGGTGGAGATTTTAAATCCTTGCCTACTGAAAGGGCTGTATCTGATTTGCTGAGCGCTCAGCCAATCACAGGCAGCACTCAGCCATTCATTGAATGACAGCTGAGTGCTGCCTGGGATTGATCACAGCGCTCAGCCAATCACAGGCAGCACTGGGTCATTCATTGAAAGCAATGCTGCACAGACCTGCATTCACGCATGTTTATGAACGTATGTGGGTGCGCGGTTTTGTGCACACTTATGTACGCACACGCTCGTGTGAATGAACCCTTATGTGGATGTGCAATCAATGAGATAGATAGATAGATTTTTTTCTAACCAAGGACACTGATAATGGAGGTAATGTATCAGACAATGCTTCATTATACCTTTCTCAGTTCATCTATTGTTTTAAGGTGTTTCTATTGTTTTATGTGTATTTTGTGCTTTTATGTTTATTGTGGTGTATTCTTTACTTTTATTTCTATGTTAATTTTAGTTACTTTTGTATTTATTATCTGTGTGATATTTTGTTTTTATGTTGAATTGAATTTGAATAAGTATTTATTTTATTGTTTATCTGTAGAGATGAGCGAGCACCAAAATGCTCGGGTCCGCGTTATTCGAGTTGAGCTTTTCGTAAATTTTGAGAGCTCTACTCGAGTAATGAACCCCATTGACTACAATGGGAGACTCGAGCATTTTTGTATGTGGAACGCATGTTCCCGAGTTTTTGTTTTGTTTTTTCCTTGGTTCGTGTTTTCTCTCTCTCTCTCTCTCTCTTTCTCTCTCTCTCTCTCTCTCTCTCTCTCTCTCTCTCTCCCTCCCTCCCTCCCTCCCTCTCTCTCTCTCTCTCTCTCTCCCTCCCTCCCTCCCTCTCTCTTTCTCTCTCTCTCTCTCTCTCTCTCTCTCTCTCTCTCTCCCTCCCTCCCTCCCTCCCTCTCTCTCTCTCTCTCTCTCTCCCTCCCTCCCTCCCTCTCTCTCTCTCTCTCTCTCTCTCTCTCTCTCTCTCTCTCTCTCTCTCGATGCTCGTTCAAGTAGCGAGCACAATCGAGTACGCTAATGCTCGAACAAGCATCAAGCTCGCCAGAGTATGTTCGCTCAACTCTATTTATCTGTAATTCATTTGAATGCTTTATTATTTTTTTTTCCATACTGTTTTATTTTCAATGTTAATTTTAATATTTTATTTGATACATGCTGTATTACTTTTGCTTTTGTAAATTTTAATAACTTTTCATTTATTTCTTTTGATTTTCGTTTTTTTTTTTCTTTTTTTTTCACTGCAAAAAAAGATTGATATGTCTAAACTTATTGCGCACCATTCTTCAATTTACATTTCACTCAAATTTTTTCTTGGTGATTGCTTTAAAATTTTCGGCCGTGATCTAACTGGCTGAAAGATGCACCACTTATGTAAAAGAAACCTAAATGTTTCATAAATGCGTATACAGTTATGAAATAAACAATTAATGAGTTAATTAAATCATTTTTTAACTAAATGTTTTTGAACAATGCAATTTTTCTTGTGTTGGGTTAAAGCCGCAAAAGAAAATGCACCCACCTGTATTAAAAAGTGTAGGTGACTATGCTATCCTGGCCAAACGTATCCAGAAGGACACTCTTATGATTTACAAGCCTGCTAGTAGAGCTCTATGGTGCTCTTGGCATAAGCCAAGCATAGAGCACTAACACAGCATAAACGAACACTTATCTATGTTTACGTAGAATTTCCTCAAATGACATTTTTTTGGAACATCCTCCCTTGCTTACAGAACACTAAAAGGAACTTATCCTTAAAACACCCGGCTATCGTTTCCTTCAGAGAGGATTTAACTTTTGCCAGCTACTGTTCAACAAGTGTCGGAATGTTGTTGTTTGCGGCTAAATTGCCCGTGTTGTTTTTTCCTGCCTGCCAATCTTACTGGATATTACAACATGATGGAGCTTTCTTTGTATCAGTAGCAATGCTCAATAAGCAATTCATCCTGTTAAGGATTCTTGACGGCATCAGAGACTTCTGCTATAGTACAAAAAAAAAATTACTAGTAGTGTAAACTGTAAGTACTATTATTAAAACCGATACTAATACAAACTACTATGTGTGAAAATATGAAGCTCTAAGAGTACATTGAAGAACTGCATGAATGACAATTTGCTAATATACAGTAGAGTCATTATTGGAATCGCTATATGTAGCGGATGAAGTGCCTCGATAATAGGCAGAATGGCAGGAATCAGTCTGGATCCACTGATGGGTCCGCAGGCCAACGGAGGAGAACTTGACATTTCCTGCAGACTTTACGGTAATCACAATAATAAAAACAATGGGGTAGATTTACCATTGAGAATGTGCCAGTTTTCTGGTGCAAATTGTGCCAGAAAAAGTGTCTTACATGCTTTGCCCCACATTTGTGATATGTTTTAATCATTTTTTTGTCTTGTCTAAAAGGGGTGTGGCATGGCAAAAGAGGGCGTGGCTGCATAGGCCCAAAATTTCAGTCCTAAAATTTTTAAGCTCTATCTCTGAAGAACAACTGGAAATGCCACCTTTATGTAAAAATGTATAAGACCCAAACTGTGTGGTTCTGTTCACAGTCCAGTCAAAAACAAGAAAAGCCTTGGAGTCAATGAAAATTGTACATTTCTCTTGGGGCCTTGAGTGTGAAGTAAAGACTTCATAAAATGTCTTGGAGGTAGAAATGAATTAAATGAAATTGACTCCAGCCTTGAATCCAACATTCAATATATTTAAAGGCTATGTATACTCTTACAATTATTTTTAATTGTTTGAATGCATCTAAAGTGAATAATGAAGCAACCTGACAAATATTGATAAAAACACCGGGTAACACTGACCTGGAAAAGGGCTTGGGGATTTTAGTAAACTGTAAGCTTAACTGGAGCAACCAGTGTCAGGCAGCTGCTGCCAAGGCAAATAGGATTATGGGGTGCATTGAAAGAGGTCTAGGGTCACATGACGAGAACATTGTTGTTCCTCTTTACAAGTCACTGGTGAGACCACACATGGGATATTGTGGACAGCTTGGGACTGGTAATCAAAAAGGACACATCAGATCTTGAGCAGGTACAAAGGCAGCAACTAAAGTAATAAGAGAGGGTATCAAAATTGAGATTATTTAGTTTAGAAAAAAGATGGCTGAGGGACGACCTAATAACTATGTATAAATATATCAGGGGACAATACAGAGATCTCTCCCATCATCTATCTATACCCAGGACTGTGACTGTAACAAGGGGGAGCCCTCTACGTCTAGAGGAAAGAAGGTTTCTGCACCAACATAGTAGGGGGTTCTTTACTGTAAAAGCAGTGTGACTATGGAACTTTCTGCCTGAGGACGGGGTGATGGCAAACTCGCTAAAAGAGTAAAAGAGGGGATGGATGCCTTTCCTGATTTTAATAATATTGCATGCTATGGTTTCTATCTTACTTTAGAAGGATCATTGATATAGGGATTATTCTGATTGCCATGTTTGGATCCAGGACGGATTTTCTTTTCCCTAAAATTACTAAAACAGGCTTTTTATTTCCTTTCTCTGGATCAACATTGCAGGATAATAGTTTTAACTTGATGGACATATGTCTTTTTTCAGTCTTACACGCTATGTTACTACAGTATGTTACTAAATCTCCTATAGTTTTGTGTATACAGCACTTATGCATAGCTATGTGTCTCACTGTAGTCATACTCCTTATAGTAGGGGCAGATGGAAAGGACCTGAAAGTATGATTTCAGGATCTGACTACACAGGATTTGTTTGTAGTCTGTAACCATGGAGACACTTATGTATGCATAAAAGCTGCAGACGAAACTTAAAGGGGCTGTCCCGTGCCGAAACGGGGTTTTTTTTTTTTCAACCCCCCCCCCCCCCCCCCGTTCGGTGCGAGACAACCCCGATGCAGGGGTTAAAAAAGAACACCGGAGAGTGCTTACCTGAATCCCCGCGCTCCGGTGACTTCTTACTTACCTGCTGAAGATGGCCGCCGGGATCTTCTCTCTCCGTGGACCGCAGGGCTTCTGTGCGGTCCATTGCCGATTCCAGCCTCCTGATTGGCTGGAATCGGCACGTGACGGGGCGGAGCTACACGGAGCCCCATTGAGAAGTTAAGAAGACCCGGACTGCGCAAGCGCGGCTAATTTGGCCATTAGACGGCGAAAATTAGTCGGCTCCATGGGAACGAGGACGCCAGCAACGGAGCAGGTAAGTGAAAAACTTTTTATAACTTCTGTATGGCTCATAATTAATGCACAATGTACATTACAAAGTGCATTAATATGGCCATACAGAAGTGTATAGACCCACTTGCTGCCGCGGGACAACCCCTTTAATTAAGATTTTTAGCCATATTGTTTCACTTTTTATTTTAGAGCAAAAATGGTTGCAAAAGTGTACAAACCCTTTAACCCCTTCCTTATCAATTCAGTATAAGGGAAGTTATGGTGTGAAATCTTCTTATAAGTGCATTTTATTTAAAGTTAAGAAGTACTTTATTAGGATTTAATAATTCAAATGGAACAATATTACAGAAAATGTCTAGGATGATATATGCTCTTATAAAGATGCATCCCCAGAGATTATCAGCGCTAAAGAACTTCTGGTAACTTTTTGCTAACTTTGGTTGAAAGTACAGTAAGTAATGTTTCCATATTCCCAATTAGATCCATTTTCTCTTAGAGTGAAAATATTCTTTGTAAAAGAACTTTAGTTTTGAAATCTGACTCTTAAGACTCCTTTACAGGGACCAATGATCATGAACAAAAATTTGCTATAACGCTTATTCACCTAATCATTGGCCCACGTAAATGGCGGCGACCAGCAAACAACTGAGCAGACAGTCATTTGTCGGTTGAATGGCTCATTTGTGTCACCAGCACATCTCTCCATGAAAACTGGAGGCATATATTGTATTTCAGCCGCACTTCAGGAGCGGTGAGCGATTCCAGCGACCTCATTGGTTGTTGGGTACACACCCCCCTTTGGAGATCTGCATGAGTACTAGTTCACGAGAGCCGCAGGGGGTTAGGTTTAGGGTTTAGGGTTAGAGTTAGGGTTTAGGGTTAGGGTTTAGGGTTGGGGTTAGCGGTTATGGTTAGTTGCCGACCCTCCTACGGCCATGCTGCTTATTTAACGGGCCGCCCACTCGTGCACATCTCCAAAGGGGGGTGTGTACCCAACAACCAATCAGGTCGCTGGAATCGCTCACCGCTACTGAAGTGCGGCTGAAATACAAAATATGCAAACTGGAGATGTGCTGCAAGGAAAGTGTATGGCGGACGAGTGACCGAACGATCCCATACAGACTGCATTGGCCTGGGTAAAGGCCAGTCTTATTGATTGGCACTCATTATGTCAAGGGGCCCTTATAGAGACTGTTTTTTCATAATTTACTAACAAAGTATTGTACGCCCCCTTCCTTCAGGTCCTGATACCATTTTTTTTACCCCAGCTGTAAATATCTTCCCCTAACTAACACATGAATTGCTATGATCACCGGTAGTTGTTCTTTGCAGCTCAGAAGACCCACCCATAATACCAAAGAGGAAGTGGTAAGATGGTGATCAGGCAATATATAAGCTTTGAAGGCATCTATTTGACATAGTGAGAAGTACCAGACAAAAAAAATGCTGGTATGTTGAATAGGGCTTATGGTTTTCTGCTGCTGGCTTAGGGTGGTCCCCATTATTAATCGCCTCTTGACAGCCAAGCTAAGTATAAAATATGAAGACAGTACCAAAATGATATAGCAAATGTTGATTTGACTCTTAACACATTAAATACAGTTTCTGCAAACTTTAAATTGACACTTAAAACAACAAAAGTCATTGAAAGAGTCACGTTTGTTGGAAATATGTATTTAACATGTTTAAGTGAGTTTTCAAAAAATGTTAAAAGCAGAGTCCTAGTCCTTATTGGTCGCTGCTTTGCTACTGTTTGCACCCAGTCTAAGCTCCATAGATTCAGTTTTCTATGTAGATCTTCCTAATATTCTGCTGCCCTGCTGTTTGCAATGCACCTACAGGTGGGTGTTCATATCTTAAGCAGCCATTCTTCTATCACTGTTCTGGCTGGAACTTCCTTTGCTACACTTCGCATGTTTCCCTAGCCCTACTGCAAGGCAGCATGTGAATGCCCGCCCCTCTGTTGCATGTAATAACTAGCAGTGTCCCCACGTCCCGGTTACTAGAGAAGCTAAGTGCCCAATGACAGGCAGTGTATTGCAAGCAGGGGCGTACCTAAAGGCTCAGGGGCCCCAGTGCAAAAGTTCAGCTCGGGCCCCCCCCCCAGGTCGTATTTCCCCCTCGCCCCGTATCTATGCCTGAGGGCCAATGTCCACGTGCGGATTTTATTAATAAAATCCGCACGGGAGATCCGTGCATCTTACTGCCCATAGGGATGCATTTGCATCGGTAGGGCAGCTAAAAGCATGCAGATGGGATTCCTTCCCGGTTTGCGGGTCACACACATGGGAAGAAATTGCAGCATGCTCCATTTTCCTGCGGATCTGCCACACGGACGGCTCCCGCGGCTTCCATTGAGGCCTATGGAGGCCGTTGGTATCCGCGCCACTGTCGCAGCTGTTTTTGTACTGTGCCGCGGATACGCGGGAGAACAGGAGATTTTTTAAAATATTGGTGCACGTGCACGCGGCACACTGCCAGCGTGCCAAGCACGTCCATCGACCGGAAGAAAGAAGATCCGGCCTGCACAGAGGGGAGCCCCGCAGCGTCCGGAGAGGTGAGTATAATGTATTTTCTCTCTCCATGTCCGCGGGCATGTACGGATTTCACGGGATTCAGCAGTGAAATCCATGCGTCCAAGTGGGCATGAGGCCTAAGAGAGAGAGAGATAGATAGATACATAGATATGAGAGAGATTCAGAGATGGATGGATAGGGAGATGGATGGATAGGGGGATGGATAGATATGGAGATAGATGGATGGATGGATATGGAGATAGATAGATAGATAGATAGATAGATAGATAGATAGATAGATAGATAGATAGATAGATAGATAGATAGATAGATAGATAGATAGATAGATAGATAGATATGGGGGTAGATAGATAGATGGATAGATATGGAGATGGATGGATGGATGGATAGGGAGATAGATAGATAGATATGGATGGATAGATAGATAGATAGATAGATAGATAGATAGATAGATAGATAGATAGATAGATAGATATGGAGATAGATAGATATGAGACTAGGCAAGATAGATAGACAGACACATAGATAGACATACAGACAGACAGATAGATAGATGCATACCTTGGGGCCCGGACTACTTCTCTGTACGCAGTGTCAGCAGGAAGGAAGCAGCAGGGAGATGACATCACTCGATGTCTTGCTGTGTTGTGCCCGTGTGCCGGTAAGTCCTCTCTGCTTCTTCCCCCACCCCCCTCCTCTTTCCCTGTCCGCTCTCCAAGTCCCACCCCTCCCTTCTCCTACTCTCCTCCTGGCTTGTGCTGTTAGCTGGACCGCACTAACTTAGCAAGCGGCAGCCGACAGTGCAAAGTGAACGTAACCTGTATATGCTGGAGGGCGGCCTCTGGGCCCCCTCAAGCGCAGGGGCAGGTTCGCCGTTGCGACCCCGGCACTCCCTACCGGTACGCCTATGATTGCAAGGGTTCTAGAAGGGAGACGCCTAGTAGCAGCCATTTCAAACTTGATTTTCTGTGTTAAAACAAAATAATGCAAGTATATTACAAGATTGATGACACATACAGGCTGTTAGATGAGAAAAAATTGTGTGAAAAGTTAGTGTATATTTAAGGTAACATTTTCTCTATCTGTAGAGTGGGGCCCAATAGAAGATTTTTATTGGGTTATGGCTGTATAAAAGCTAAGTAAAAAATAGTCTCCTTGGCTCTTTGCTTCACCTTAGCCAGTCTCCTAAAATAATCTTCCATAAACCAACTTTTTGGATTGTCTTCATTATTTAAATAGGTTGTCCAGTTGTAAATTATTGATGTCCTATCATCAGGTTAGATCATCAATAGTAGATGTCTGCCACCCAGGAACCCCACTAATCAGCTGGTCTCAGGGCTTATGTGCTTGTACATTGAGCTGATTTCTGCAAGAAGCAGACAGCTCCGTCCCCACTATAATGGTCAGGCTTGGTATTGCAGATGAAATTCCCATTCCCTTTAATGCCTGCAATACCAAGCCTGGCCACTACAATAGAAACAGAGCTGTCCATTTTGACACAAATCCTTGAGGCCTCTGCTAAAAAGCTGAAGATAAAGAGGAATTTCACCTTTCAGCTTGACACTGACCCAAATCAATGAGAGAATAGCTTTGCCAGAAGAAGATCAAAGTTTTGGAATTGCCCAGCCAGATCTATATCCCATTGAAAATCTGTTGGTTGGCCTGAAGAGGGCAGTAAACACGAGATGCCCTTACAACCTGGCAGATTTGGAGCACTTTTGCAAGGACGGGATTGCCTATTCCATACAGATGGACACCGACCCAAAAAGACTGCATGCTGTCATAAAGTCAAAGGGTTCATGAACAAAGCATTCATTTTAGGGTGTGCATATTTATGCAACCACTTTTGTTTTTTAAATCTTCCACCCTAAAAGATTTCAGTTTGCTTTTCAATGGAATTGCCCAGATAGCGGGTCACATTGAAGGCAGAAATCAGAGATGAGCGAGTATACTCGCTAAGGGCAATTGCTCGATCCAGCATTGCTGCCCGCTCGGGAGCAAAGATTCGGCTGCCGGCGGTGGGCGGGGAGCTGCGGGGGAGAGAGGGGAGGAACGGAGGGGAGATCTCTCTCTCTCCCTCTTTCCCCCCCGCTCCCCCCTGCTGACTGCCGCAACTCACCTCTCACCCACGCCGGCAGCTGAACCTTTTCTCCCGAGTGGGGAGATACTCGTTAAGGACAATGCTCAATCGAGTAATTGTCCTTAGCGAGTATACTCGCTCATCTCTAGTAGAAATAAATCTGAAAGGATCCATCTTGGATTTTTTTTGACATGACACAGACCTGGCCTATTAACAAGGGTGTGCAGACTTATTATATCCACTGTATGTACATAGTAAAATAAGGTACATTCATTGTCCACAAGAGCTATCCATTCTAAAAGCACATCCCCGACTATGTACAAAGCAAATTCCCAGCGTACGATCCCGATAATAAACAACATTATTTCCACTTGGTTTCTCCGCAGCCTATTTGGCAAACGTTCTACAAACCTGAAGAACAGAGATTATTACTGTCTTCAATTTTTTTTTTTTTTTTTTCGAACATGTTACTTTTAGTCTGTTCACTTTTTAATATACAGTCAGATGTCCTCTTATAATTGCGGTATCAAATCTGTGCCTCGGTTTTCAACTGCAGGTGATTTGAAATGATTAAAGATGCACAACAGGGAATAAACAAAAATGCTTACATGCAATTATTTTTAATTAGTATTTGGCTATAAAGTATATGCCTTCATAAAAAAGTCTGTTATTCACATAAACATCTGTTACCATACACACAAGGAAACGCACACTAAGTCTGTCATCACATCACCAAAACAGAAAATAACTAAGGAAGGCCGCGCAGGAAAGCCAACACTTTGAGTTTTTTTAAACAAAAGATATAAGTATCACTGCCAAAAACAGACAGTGCGCCACACCTTTCATTAACGTAATTTACAATCAAAGGAAGAGCCCTTACCCGTGGAATTATGCTCCGAAAATGCTAAAATAGCTGGAATTATTCTCAACACAATGGACTGTGCGCCCACCAGAAAAACGTCTTGGACTAATTTTGAATTAGTGAACTTAATCAAAGCGCTTCCTGTTTGCACATGTGTTACTGTTGTTCATATTTTGGGCAATGTTTTCCTACTTTTCCTGTATTGTGTTCTCGACTGAAAAAAAAAGGAAAAGGTCGGATTAACTGGTTCATGGCTGGAGACGCCTGCAGGACGTGCAGAGAGGCATTTGCTGCTTTCTTAATTATCTTGTGAACTGTGGAATCTCTTCTTAGAAGTGGATACAAACAATGGGGCACGTTTAAAGGGAAGGCGTCATCAGACTATGAGCTATTATAGAAATCACATTTTTGGGTTAAACATATGTTTTTAAAATTATTTGGTCTTTTTTCTAATTTTCGGTCCATATATATATATATATATATATATTTTTTTTTTATTTTTTTTTTTTTAAATTGTGCATTTTTAGGCCGGCTTCACACGAGCGTGACGGGCTCCGCTGCGGAATATTCCGCAGTGAAGCCCGTCACGGCGCCCCCCAGAGACCCCATACTTACCAGCGGAAGATAGCGTGAAGACGCTTCCCCGCCCACCGCCATCGCATCATGTGACACGCCCACCGCATCACATGACGCGGCCGGATTACATGAAGGAATACACTGGCAGGTAACACCTATATGTAGATAGCACAGGGTCCACTATTCACAATAGGTGGTCAGTTGTGATTATCTACTTCCCTACTTTGCAAAATGACCCTTGCATAGGTCACAGAGCATGTCTAGGACAGTCTCCAATACAAGTCAATGGGTCCCCTCCTGTCCATTGTGTGAATGGCCCATGAAGCAGCTCTCAAAATGCTGCTAAATATAGCTCAGAAAAAGATGGCCACCCCTACAGTCATGTATAGACAAGAGAGTACAACATTCTATAGTCAGAAAAAACAGATCAGAAAATGTAGAATGTTGCTCTATCTGGTTGTAATTAATACAAAAAAATGGTGATAAAGTCCAACTTTTATATTGTTGCTGTGCTAGAGTCCCAACAATATATATATATATATACATATATATATATATATATATATATATATATATATCACCAGGACTCTGGCACAACAACAATATAGATGAGACACATATTTATGAGATAGATAGATAGATAGATAGATAGATAGATAGATAGATAGATAGATAGATAGATAGATAGGAAATAGATAGATAGATATGAGAGAGATTCAGAGATAGATAGATATAAGATAGATAGATAGGAGATAGATAGATAGATAGATAGATAGATAGATAGATAGATAGATAGATAGATAGATAGATAGATAGATAGATAGATATGAGATAGATAGATATGAGATAGATAGATGATAGATAGATAGATAGATAGATATGAGAGAGATTCAGAGATAGATAGATATGAGATAGATAATAAATAGATAGATGTGAGATAGATAGACATATATTACATAGATATGAGAAGATATGAAATGGATGGATAGATAGATATGAGACAGATAGATAGATAGATATGAGACAGATAGATAGATAGATAGATAGATAGATAGATAGATAGATAGATAGATAGATAGATATGAGATAGATAGATAGATAGATAGATAGATAGATAGATAGATATTAGAAAGATAGATATGAGATAGAAAGATATGAAATGGATGGATGGATAGATAGATAGATATGAGACAGATAGATAGATATTAGATAGATATGAGATAGATAGATAGATAGATAGATAGATATGAGATAGATAGATAGATAGATAGATAGATAGATATGAGATAGATAGATAGATAGATAGATAGATAGATAGATATGAGATAGATAGATAGGAGATAGATAGATAGATAGATAGATAGATATGAGATAGATAGATAGATAAGTAAATATATAGATATATAGGTAGATAGATAGATGAGGTAGAGAGATATAAACCAGTTGTCAGGTGACGTCATGACAAAGTAACGGATACACCTTTAAGATATGTGCTTGACAAGGGAGCATTTGTAGCTCCGAAACGCGTTGTACCTTTATTCGCTCCCGTTGCTTGGCTTGTTTGGTCAATAAATTATGCTATACTTTATACGAAAGTTATTTAGGGGGTTATCACATGAACCCTCTTTAATGCACACTTGAGGATCTTCCTTGTTCTGTGACAACACTGAATTACATCTGTGGCCTAACTGCATTATACCTGCATATACAAGGTAAATCCGCCATGCTCAGTACTGAAGAATGCTATAGTGCAGTTTTGCAGCAATGCATATATGTGAAAGAAATTCTGCACCCCAAATTTTTGTCAATGTGATAGCTTATTTAAAGAGATACAGAGCATATTAGCGCAGGAACGTTTTTTTTTCTACTATGCAAACTCCATGCTATTGCGCACGAGTTTGAAGAAAAAAAGCGGGAAGATAGATCCTGCCCTATCTTTCTCGCACCTAGAAAAACTATGCGCGAGAGAGACAGGGCAAGTCCTATCTTTTCTCATATGTAGTGTTAATGTGCGAGAATCCCGATAGTGAAAATGAATTGTTTTCTTTTGTCCCGTTTTGCACCCATGAAGATTACGGCTGCAAAACAGCACAAAATCACACCCATCTGTTTAAACCCTTAGAGCAAAGGCCAGGATCTCAGGAGCGCAGGGATGTCGTTTTTATACTTATGCGATTCTCCATTCCCATGCTGTCACCTGTGTAATTCAAAGCCAGCAGACTCATCTATGCTGTACTCTGATGCTCCTATAGAGAACAGTGTGTGTGAGCAACATACACAGATGAGTCAGTTGTGAGTGCACACTCCCATAGAGAAAAGTATGTGTGTGCGTGCACAGGGGATCTTCTCTGAAGCTGTGCATGTGCATTCCCATAACAGTGTGCGTCTGCAGCCTGCAGGGGTGAGTCCACTGTGTTTGCACACTCCCATAAAGAGTAGTGTGTGTGCTTGTACAGCGGGCTCATCTCTGCAGGCTGTGCATGCACGCACTGTTTTCTATGGGAGTGTCTAAGCATAGAGGATCCATCTCTGCAGGCTGTGCATGTACGCACACTATGGGAGTGTGTAGGCATAGAAGACCCACCTCTGCAGTCTATGCATGCACACACTGTTCTCTGTGGGAGAGTGTAAGCATAGTGGATACAACGCTGCAGGCTGTGCATGCACACACTGTTCTCTATGGTGTGTAACCATTGTGGACTCACCTCTGTAGGCTGTGCATGGTCACACTATTCTCTATAAGAGTGTGTAAGCATAGTGGATTCACCTTTGCAGGCTGTGCATGCACACACTGTTCTCTATGGGAGTGTGTAAGCATAGTGGACTCACCTCTGTAGGCTGTGCATGTGCACACTGTTCTCTATGGGAGTGTAGGTGCACAGCCTGCAGAGGTGAGTTCACTATGCTTACACACTTCCATAGAGAACAGTGTGTGCATGCACAGCCTGCAGAGATGAGACCACTCTGCATGCACACACAGCATTCTCTATGGGAGTGTATAAGCATAGAGGACCCACCACTGCATGCTATGCAACCACTCACTATTCTCTATGGGAGTGTGTAAGCATAGTGAACCCACCTCTGCAGGCTGTGCATGCGCACACTGTTCTCTATGGGAGTGTAGGTGCACAGCTTGCAAAGGTGAATTCACTATGCTTACACACTCCCATGTAGAAGAGTGTGTGCATGCACAGCCTGCAGAGATGAGTCTGCTGTGCATGCACACACAGTATTCTCTATGGGAGTGTGTAAGCATAGTGAACTCACCTCTGCAGGCTGTGCATACACACACCGGTCTCTATGGGAGTGCACAAGCATAGTGGACCCACCTCTGCAGGCTGTACATACACACACTGTTCTCCATGGGAGTGTGTAGGCACAGTGGTCCAACCTCTGCAGGCTGTGTATGCGCACACTGTTCTCTATGGGAGTGTGTAAGCATAGTGGACCCCCCTCTGCAGGCTGTGCATGCGCACACTGTTCTCTATGGGAGTGTGTAAGCATAGTGGACCCCCCTCTGCAGGCTGTCATGCACACTCTGTTCTCTATAGGACTGTGTAAGCATAGTGGACCCATCGCTGCAGGCTGTGCATGCACACACACCATTTTCTATGGGAGTGTGTAACCACAGTGGACCCACTTCTGCAGGCTGTGCATGCACTCATCGTTCTCTATGGGAATGTGTAAGTATAGTGGACCATCCTCTGCAGGCTGTGCATGCACACACTGTTCTCTGTGGGAGAGTGTAAGCATAGTGGACACAATGCTGCTGGCTGTGCATGCACTCACTGTTCTCTATGGGTATGTGTAAGCATAGCGGACCCACCTCTGTAGGCTGTGCATGGTCACACTATTCTCTATAAGAGTGTGTAAGCATAGTGGATTCACCTTTGCAGGCTGTGCATGCACACACTGTTATCTGTTGAGGTGTGTAAGCGTAGTGGACTTGCCTCTGTAGGCTGTGCATGTGCACACTGTTCTCTATGGGAGTGTAGGTGCACAGCCTGCAGAGGTGAGTTCACTATGCTTACACACTTCCATAGAGAACAGTGTGTGCCTGCACAGCCTGCAGAGATGAGACCACTCTGCATGCACACACAGCATTCTCTATGGGAGTGTATAAGCATAGTGGACCCACCTCTGCAGGCTGTGAATGCACACACTGTTCTCTGGGGAAGTGTGTAAGCATAGTGGACCCACCACTGCAGGCTATGCAACCACTCACTGTCCTCTATGGGAATGTGTAAGCATAGCGGACCTACCTCTGCAGGCTGTGCATGCACACACTCTTCTCTATGGAAGTGTGTAAGCATAGTGAACTCACCTCTGCAGGCTGTGCATACACACACCGGCCTCTATGGGAGTGCACAAGCATAGTGAACTCACCTCTGCAGGCTGTGCATACACACACCGGTCTCTATGGGAGTGCACAAGCATAGTGAACCCACCTCTGCAGGCTGTTCATGCATACAAACTATTCTCTATAGGAGTGTGTAAGCATAGTGGACCCACGTCTGCAGGCTGTACATACACACACTGTTCTCTATGGGAGTGTGTAGGCACAGTGGACCAACCTCTGCAGGCTGTGCATGCGCACACTGTTCTCTATGGGAGTGTGTAATCATATTGGACCCACCTCTGCAGACTGTGCATACACACACCATTTTCTATGGGAGTGTGTAACCACAGTGGACCCACTTCGGCAGGCTGTGCATGCGCACACTGTTCTCTATGGGAGTGTGTAAGCATAGTGGACCCCCCTCTGCAGGCTGTGCATGCGCACACTGTTCTCTATGGGAGTGTGTAAGCATAGTGGACCCCCCTCTGCAGGCTGTGCATGCGCACACTGTTCTCTATGGGAGTGTGTAAGCATAGTGGACCCCCCTCTGCAGGCTGTGCATGCGCACACTGTTCTCTATGGGAGTGTGTAAGCATAGTGGACCCCCCTCTGCAGGCTGTGCATGCACACACTGTTCTCTATGGGAGTGTGTAAGCATAGTGAACCCACCCCTGCAGGCTGTGCATGCACACACTGTTTTCTATGGGAGTGTAGGCACACAGCTGCAGAGATCAGTCTACTGATGCCAACTTCCATAGGTGACAATGGAGGAACAGAGAAATGGGTGAGTATAAAGTCTACACCCCCGAACTCCTCGGAATCTGGCATATGGGCACCATAACTGAGTTTATCTTCAAAGGTAAGGCAATCTAATATAACTATCATGCTTCAGTCAACTAACAGAACTTCCTCAGGCATAGACTGCCACAGAGAATAATAGTGGAAGGCTATTGCACTGCGTAAGGGCGAAGTCAAACAAGTGTTTTTCTTTGTGCGCACCAATGTGCACAAAAAAGCTCGTCTAATAGAACCATTGGTTCCATATGTAGTGTTCACATGTCCATTTTTACAGATGCAAAAGATTTCAATGAATAGCTGGGTGCTGCCTCTGATTGGCTGAGTGCTGTTACCAATCACAGGTAGCGCTCAGCTGTCATTTAATGAATGGTTGAGCGCTGCCTTGATTGGCTGAGCACTTAGCCTATCAGACACAGCCCTTTCAGGAGGCGGGGATTTTTAAATCCCTGGCAGGAGTAGAAAAAAAAACCCGCTCGTCTGACTGAGCCCTATAGCTGGGTTTACACAGGATGTAAATGCCGCGGAATTTCTGTGCGGAATGTCCACACGGCAATTCCGCCCACAGCTGCTAATCCCAGGATAAGCTAGCAAAGTGGACGAGATTTAGCAAAAATCTCATTCACGCGCTGCAGCCAATCCGTTGCGGCCATGCGGCATGAAATTCAATTCCGCAGCATGTCAATTCTTTTCTCGTCTCTATGGGGAGAGGAAGCTGCAGCGGGATGCCGACAGCGAAACTGCTCCAACACCCGCGGCTAAAGGCCGTGGGTTTTGAAGCTGCGCTTTTCAAGCGGGATTCTCGCGGTCTTACAGTGCAGCCACTCCGCGAGAATGGTAAGTATGTAGCACTGTTGTCTATGAAACTTCTGAAGCTGTAGAATGTTTTCCAGTTAGTCCGTCTGTGACAATCTCTGTTGAGGAGTGTCCATTAAATGTAAAAAGAAACATTTCACTCGCAGTATATTGGGTCGCCTCATCTATATGTAAACCACCACACTAAAACTATTCTTGAATGCAAAGTTCCTTTTACTTAAATCTAAGGGTTGACATCATTTTGTGATGTGTTGATGTGGGGTGATATTATATGTGTACGGTATAACAGTGTTATGACATCATTGTGTGTATTATTACTGTACTGTGACATCACTGTGAGCATGATCCCTAGAGGGGTTTTCTAGGCTATTTTTATTGATGATCTCTCCTCTAGATAGGCCATCAGTTGTTGATTGCTGGGGGTCCACCACCCGGGACCTCGACAGATCAGCTGTTCCGGCGCCTATTGTCACCGGCGAAACACATAGGATACAGAGTGGAAGCAGATCGCTTTGACCTCTGTGCAGTGGCCGGCGATGGTAATTGCAGGCGCAGCTTTCACTGGTTTTAATGGTTCTTAAGAATATATCTATAAATACAATGCAGCATTGAATTGCATATTGTGTATGCTTTTCTGTATATTTGTTCTGGATTACCACAATCAATAAAATCGCAACGTGCTCTATTCTTGTGTGAATTCCACACGGACGGCTTCCGTGTCAATGGAAACCGTCCGACCCGCATCATCGCTTAGCGACGGCGCAGGAAAAAAAAAGATTTGAAAAAAAATCTGTACTGCGCATGTCTGACGGCGAAACAGACAAATAGATAGATAGATAGATAGATAGATAGATAGACAGACAGATAGGTATTAGATAAATAGATAATAGATAGATAGATAGATAGATAGATATGAGATAGACAGATAGATAGATAGATAGATATGAGATAGATAGATAGATAGATAGATAGATAGATATTAGATAGATAGATAGATAGATAGATAGATATGAGATAGATAGATAGATAGATAGATAGATAGATAGAAGATAGATAGATAGATAGATAGATAGATAGATAGATAGATAGATAGATAGATAGATAGATAGATAGATAGATAGCTGGCTCAGTGATAGAAAGCAGAGGGTGGGTATAAATGGTACATAGTCTGATTGGGTCACCGTTACTAGTGGAGTACCACAGGGGGTGGTATAGGGCAATATTTTTAGTATATATATTAACAACATTGTGGAGGGATCATGCAATAAAATATCAATATTTGCAGATGATACAAAACTATGTAAAGTAATTAACACAAAAGAATTCTATGCGGTTGCAGATAGATCTGGATAAGTTGGGGGCAGAAAAGTCACAAATGAGGTTTAACACTGATAAATGTAAGGTCCTGTACATGGGCAGGGGAAATACATGTCACCATTACACACTAAATGGGGAACCACTGGGGAACGCTGAGAGGAAAAGGACTTGAGGGTTTTAGTTAACTGTCAGCTTAACTGGAGCAACCAGTGTCAGGCAGCTGCTGCCAAGGCAAATAGAATCATGGGGTACATCAAAAGAGGTTTAGGGTCAGATGACGAGAACATTGTTCTTCCCCTTTACAAGTCACTGGTCAGATCACACATGGAATATTGTGGACAATTTGGGGTACCGGTACGCAAGAAGGACATATCAGAGCTTGAGTGAGTAAAATGGCGGGCAACTAAAGTAATAAACGGGATGAGCGGACTACAATATCCAGAGAAATAATCAAAATTGGGGTTATTTAGTTTAGAAAAAAGACATCTGAAGGGCGACCTAATAACTATGTATAGATATTTCAGGAGACAATACAGAGATCTCTCCCATCATCTATTTATACCCAGGACTGTGACTGTAACAAGGGGGCGCCCTCTACGTCTAGAGGAAAGAAGGTTTCTACACCGACATAGAAGGGGGTTCTTTACTGTAAGAGCAGTGAGACTATGGAACTCTCTGCTGGAGGACGTGGTAATGGGGAGCTCACTAAAAGAGTACAAGAGGGGTCTGCACGCCTTTCTTGAGTGATACAGTATTACATGTTATATCACTGATTACTTCAGTAGGTTCTGTGATCCGGGGCTTATTTTGATTTTCAGATTTGTAGTCGGGAAGGAATGCTTTTCCTCAAATTAGGGAAATTGGCTTCTACCTCATTGGGGTTATAGATCTTCTTCAACAATGTTTTTTATCAGCCTTACATGCTATGCGACTTCTGATATGTTAAAAGTTTCATGTAAGATGACTAAAGAATAATGCATATATCAATAACTAAGATAAGCATTTTCCATTTATCTGGTCAGTTTGGCATAACTAATGTGCAACTAATGTTTTCCCTTTTCCAGTTTTCCATTTCTGGATTTGCTTATACTTGAGTGCTTTTCATCACTTACAAAAAAAAAAGCGCATTTTTAAATGCAATGCACGGCCCTGGAAGTCGAGGATAATTAACTAGTGTTTCTTGCCGCAGTGTTTTATGGCATTGGAGGTGATTGATGTGCAATATAACACTACCCTATCAATTTTCATATAAGTAATAATGTAGTCAAGCTATAAGTAATGCTTGCAACAAAAGGACAGTAAATTAAGAGCAAAGTTAACATTTGTAGTCTAAATTTGCAATGCATCAAATGTACACACGTATACACTGCTCAAGCCATCTTGGCACAGTTAGTTTAATACAAATTAATTTAATTACTAATTACAGGCTTATTCACATTGATCTGCGGTGTCATTAACAGCCGTGAATGATGTCCAAAATAGATCTCATAACAAGCGGCTTCTACCATCATTGCTGTTACTGCCCCTTAGTATTGGAACTGACACTTATCCTAACAGCTTGATGGCTCAACATCTGTGTCAGAACTTGGCCGAAATACTCTCACGTTTTAGAGGAATGTTAGTTGCCTAGGATATACTTCGTATGGCCACTTTATTAGAGACCCCGGCCCTTTCATGATTGCAACTTACTGTATAGAAATTAGAGCTGTGACCTCAAAGCGCAGAATAAAATCAAGTGACAAGTTTTCCGCTAATCAGTTTCAGGGCTCCTTCACACGGGGGCTGCGATTTTCGGCTGGCCACGTCACGGCCATAGTGCGGCCAAAAATCATTTTAACGAGAGGCAGCCATGACTAAGTCACGGCTGCATCTCCCGTTTATGCACCCGTTTAGACGGCCCGGGTGCGGCGAGTATACGCTAAGCCTGGGATACCGTCGGGCGAGGGGAGAGAGTTTAGCTCTGCTAAAATCCCTCCCCCTTACCACCCCTGGTATTAGTGTATCTTGACGCCACCAGGAATTTCTGGTGGAGTCAAGATTGACAGCAGGGCGATGCCCTCCGATGCTGATTGGCTGCAAATGGTTTTCAGCCCACTAAACTGTCATCCAAAAGGTATACAGCGGCCGCTGCTGCCGCGCACACCCACAACGAAGTCCCTTCATCGGCGGTGGTCCACAAGCAGCATATGCTGCCGGCCCTGCCGCAGAACCGGGAGCCTAGTGTGCCGGACCTCAGCGGGCAGCAGGAGGAGAGGGACCTGGGGATGTAAGTGACAGCGCTCCAGCCTGCTTGGACCGCAGGCGGAGGTAAAGAGGGAGCTTACTGCGGCGGACTTCACCGGTGAAGCAACGCTGAAGGCGCTCCCACCTTCTTCTGCAGCAGGGGGAGCGGAAGTGGGAGCAAACAGTGGCGTGCACCTGGAGTGGGACCCGGAGATAGCAGTTACGCGACGGACATCGCTCCCGCCTGCTTTGCCCGGCAATGGAAGACTGGCGATGCTGGGTGAGCCGCAGCAGGGGACAACAGCAGGGAAACAACAACTCACTGCGCTTCCGCCTGCTTCGGATGCAGAGGGAGCGGCAGCGGAAGCACCATTTAGCGGGGGACGGGGCTCAGCGGTGAAGCAGGGGGAATATAGTGTTCACCAATTTGTGGCAGGGATGGAAGGTTAGGGTGAGGGGTAAGTAAAACAGTCAGGCTTATATTTTACAACTAAGCCTAACTGTTACACTTTCCCCTAACCCTCCATCCCTGTCAGAAATGATGACACGCTACTCGGGAAGGAGCGCAAGTGAAGGCAGCATCAGCTTAGTGAGCAGCCAGGACCTGCAGCCCATCGAGCTATGCAGCTAATTAGGTACAGGGGGCGTCACCCCCTGTCAATCTTGACTCCACCAGCTCTTCCTGGTGGCGTCAAGATACACTAATACCACCACCCCCTGTCTGACCCTTACTGGCTGTTGGCAAAGGCATGGCAGGGGCTAGTGTGCTAATCTCCCGCCCCATCCCTTTGCCAAGAGCCGGCAAGGGGCAGAGAGGGGGAGGGAAGGGGGAGCGAGTTTAGCAGAGCTGCTGCTAAACTCCCCCCCACCTCCCTTATCCAGCAGCTCCCATAGGCTCCAATAGGAGTCTATGAGAACGGCTGACGTATTCCGGCTGAAAAGATAGGTCCAGAACTATCTTTTTTTGGCAGTCGGAGTAAAAATGGCTGACCGGAATGCACACTGTATGCGCTTATCTTTTTGGTCCGACCATTTTTACGTACTTGAAAATCACCCATCTGAACTGATGCATTGGAATCCAATGCATCAGATGGTCACGTATATCAGCCGGCCGTGAAAACGTCCTGTGAATAAGCCCTCAGTGTGAATCCACAATACAATGGGAAAAATCCAGTGATCTGAGTGACTTCCAACGATGCCTGGTGAGGTATTGAAAAGTCATTTAAAGGAGATGTCCCGAGGCAGCAAGTGGGGTTATACACTTCTGTATGGCCATAATAATGCACTTTGTAATATACATTGTGTATTAATTATGAGCCATACAGAAGTTATAAAAAGTTTTATACTTACCTGCTCCGTTGCTAGCGTCCTCGTCTCCATGGTGCCGACTAATTTTCGGCCTCCGATGGCCAAATTAGCCGCGCTTGCGCAGTCCGGGTCTTCTGTAGTCTTCTATGGAGCCGCTCGTGCCAGAGAGCGGCTCCGTGTAGCTCCGCCCCGTCACGTGCCGATTCCAGCCAATCAGGAGGCTGGAATCGGCAGTGGACCGCACAGAAGAGCTGCGGTCCACGAAGGCAGAGGATCCCGGCGGCCATCTTCAGCAGGTGAGTATGAAGACGCCGGACCGCCGGGATTCAGGTAAGCGCTGTGCGGGTGGTTTTTTTAACCCCTGCATCGGGGTTGTCTCGCGCCGAACGGGGGGGGGGTTTAAAAAAAAAAAAACCCGTTTCGGCGCGGGACATCTCCTTTAAGTAGTTCTGCCATCCGAGGGATATCGGGGCTGCAGCCAGCCATTGAATTGATGATAAATCGCAAAGAATAGCCGTGACTTTGCGTGGCTGCTCTTTTTTCATGCGATTCTTGGCTGAATTAGTCGCGAGTTTTTAGCGCGGCTAACTCAGCGTTGGAATGACGCTCATATGGAGATCTAAAAGAGACAGAAAGATGGGAATCTAGTAAACAATATTGGATCATTAAGTGGTGGAAAACATCCCCTGGTAACATGAATTCAGATTTTTGTTGTACCGTGCTGATAGACATTAGTACAAGCAGTAGGAGCCAATGAATCCTTCCTGTCAGCTGTTCAGAACATGCCAGCTCTTCCATCCTATAAGACACTTCCTGTCCGCATGGGCCAATATACCTGCAGAATTAGGTTCAACATCTAATGGAATTTATTTCATGACTAATTGCTGTGGTTCTGAATGCCAAAGGAAGTGCAATAGGCTACTAGAAGGTCTCTAATAAAGCAGCCATTCCGTATATATTAGGATATACCAGATTAATGTTTTACGTGATGCAAAATCCTTTTGTAAAAGCATTGAATGACTAAAAAGTTGATTATTAAAAGGGTTGATCGGTAAGAAAATCTATTTTTAAGACTATTGGGGATTTCTTAGATACGTTAATTTAGGGAGAAATCCCATTCAAAACCCTCATCTTCTAGTAGAGTGGGGAGTGCCTGTTATGTCCAGTTATTACACAACAGCCGATTGCTTTCAATTGGAACTGTGTAATACTTAATTTTACCTCTAGTGGTGCTGTGGGAAAAATTAACTCTTTCTAATATGCCCCTCCACAGATTACAGTTGAGTGCTAAGGGTTCTAACAGTGCAACAGTGGGACTTCCCGTGGTCATCATAGACTCGGAGGACTCTACTAACAAAAGGGATTATCCAAAGTGGAGTTTAGTGGACTCTACTAGTAAAAATTTTAACAACCTAGAATAGCCACTAAACGTAAAAGAGTTGTGCCATGAAAAAAAGTTGCCCCCTATTCACAGGACAGCGCTTGAACCTTTAGTTATCTTTGGCAGTCCCAATGAAATGAATGGAGTGATGGCGCGCATGTGTGACTGCTATTATCTTCATTGCAGAATGTTTTAGACTCCTGTTCTCGGGATTAGCACCATTTCTTTTTTGCTGGGAGTACAGGACAAAAATATCCAGTAACATCTCTGTATTCTGTCCAGCCATTTCTGAAGAAGGGGCTGCATCCCCGAAATGCGTTATCTGTGCTGGTTATTAATTAATTAAGAAAAAATTGGGTTAATCCCTTTGTTTTTATGCATTTTACATTACGAGGGTGGTACCCAGGTTCATCATGTTCTTCTTTTTAGAATTAAGCATCACACAAAAATAGGACATGGGGAGATATTTCAAATCCAGACCATGGGTCAGAGTGAAAAATCGTTCATGTGGATGAACCCATTTAAATGAATGGGTTCTTTTTCCATGCGAGTGCTGTCTGAAACACACAGGAAAATAACCCATATGAATATACTCTCAAAGGGGTTGTCCGATAACCGGACAAGCCTGCTTCAATATACTATACTAACCTCTCCGCGGCCACCAGGATCCAGCGTTGCAGTCCCGCTGTGATCCTGGTGATTGCACGTATATCTTAGTTTATTATTTTAACCAATCCATCAACTAACGACTGCTTGTCCATCCAATTTGTATGTGTGTGTGACGTGTGAGTTACATGCAGAGCCTGACAGCACCTAGGATAATGTCAGTTATTACTGGCTCTGAGCTCCGCCCCTAATCACATGACAGTGATGTCATCACAATTCTTTTATCCTCCTTCTGCAGTGAATGAGGAATTATGGGCAGACTACATCCTCCACAAACCCCTGCGGCCTCAGTTGCAGTGCATACAGCAGTACTCGGTCTGCCAGTTTGTACCTGGTTGTCAGACTGCTGACACCTCCCATAAATGATACCTCACAAATGTACACATACCGGCTCTTAGCTCCGCCCCCTCATCACATGAAGATGACAACATCTCAGGTCCTTTACACATACACAGCTGGCGGTGCATATTGACCAACAACATTGAAGCATAGTCCTTCTCACTATATTCACATCTCCTGAATGGGATACCATGTGATGTCAAGTGCTAATGTCGCCAACACCAGTCCAGCCTTAAAGGAGTTGTCCCGCGAAACAAAGTTGGGGTATACACTTCTGTATGGCCATATTAATGCACTTTGTAATGTACATTGTGCATTAATTATGAGCCATACAGAAGTTATTCACTTACCTGTTCCGTTGCTAGCGTCCTCGTCTCCATGGTGCCGTCTAATTTTCAGCGTCTAATCGCCCGATTAGACGCGCTTGCGCAGTCCGGTCTTCTCCGTGTTGAATGGGGCTGCTCGTGCTGGAGAGCTGCTCCTCGTAGCTCCGCCCCGTCATGTGTGCCGATTCCAGCCAATCAGGAGGCTGGAATCGGCAATGGACCGCACAGAAGACCTGCGGTCCACCGAGGGTGAAGATCCCGGCGGCCATCTTCGCAAGGTAAGTAAGAAGTCACCGGAGCGCGGGGATTCGGGTAAGTACTATCCGTTTGTTTTTTTCAACACATGCATCGGGTTTGTCTCGCGCTGGCTATTGAAAAAAAAAAAAAAACCCGTTTCGGCGCGGGACAACCCCTTTAAGTCTTTCCAATCCAATTTTGGATTCAGGGTTTCCTAAAACACTTTCTCTTTTTGCTGTTATACAACAGTGCCATCTGCTGGCTAAAGCCAGTGTGTGTGCGCCAGAGAGGCTCCGGCAGCAGAGTGGCTGGCAATCGACGGTAAGAATACCCTGTCGGATGTCTCCTTACATTGGAGCTGTACAAGCTTCAATCAGAATGTAGGAAGACGTCAGACAGTGGGTTGGAAAGGGTTAATATAATCATCAACCATTGTCCAGTGTCGTAACGAACCGTTGATGTTGTGCAAACATGTCATCACAGAGGCTTCAACGCCGCCGTGAAGCTAATGCAGCTTACATGATACACCGACAAGCGATCATTGTTGCCCATCGCAACCAATCACAGCGTAGCTTTCATTTTATCTCAATAGCTTGCGAAACGAAAGCCACGCTGTGATTGGTTGCTTTGGGTAACACAAACAGTCTTACTGCTAGACAGTAAATGAAACTTTTTGAATTTCTGTTTCCATTGATATCAAATTTCTGTATCTGAGTGTCATTAAACGGGAGCCACGAGGTTCACATCAGGAAGATCCTTTGTAATAACCCCGTATATTAGATACATTAAAGCTAATTATTTGGCGTTCTTCAGTGCAAATTTTACACCTAAGCACAATGACAGTAACTGAGTCCTGAGGTACAAACAGACGAAATCCAACAGTATGTGACAAGCGAGATGGTAGAAATTAGCCCGGAAGCTCCGATACACGAGCGCTGATAGTCTCTCTGTGCCAGAGTCGGCTTTGTATGGGGCCTCTCCGCCCTTTTATGTTCTGTCACATTAGTAGTTTGATCTTCTTCTTCCCTAGAGGTGGACTTGGCTCTAAGGAAGATACAGTACAAGTCTTTAGGGAGATCTGTTTTCTGGCATGCTACTGCTTGGTGCCCTGTATGGCTTGACAAGATGTCTACATAGTTATTCCTACATCTAATGCGTTTCAATTACTTAGTATAGGATTGCATGGGTGAATAATTACATTACATTGACAGCCGCTTCTTTTATCCCTTTACAATGTTATACATTTTTTTTCCTTTTTAGCGTCTTTATTTTATCAGAACTATGGTGTTGTATGCAGTTTGTGCCACTCACCTTGCACACACATCCGGAGCCAGCACAAACAGCATGCTTTAAAGTAACTACATCGTTTCACCCTGAGATTTTGTTTGCTTCAGTTGTTCCCAATACCATAACAATTGAGTGGCGGCCTCAGAAGATGCAGTGCATTGTGGCTGTGATTTGTCTGGTATATGCAGAATGCCAGAAGCTGTCTCTCTTATCCCCAGGATGCTGTTGGCAGAGAGGCTGAAATGAGTTTTGCAATACATTTTCAGTATCCTGGATTCCTGGAGCAAAATAGGTGAGAATAAATGAAGCTGAAGACGTACAATATATTCCTATGGAAAAAAAAAAAAAAAGGAATCGGTGTATGTATGAGAGACAGCTGTGTCATTGTGATGAGTCCAATTAACCCCTTCACCCCCTACAATAATTTACATTCCAAGATTTATGGTAGAGGTTAAAGTTACCAGATCAGTCATGTAAATCCAGACATATAGTGAATACATTACATGGAACCTTGGCAATTATTTTACACTGCCTCCCCGCAGAAAGAAAGTCTAACTGATCGTTGGAACAACTCCGCTTATTTTAATACTAAAAGTAGAGAAAGGGAAGGGGTGAGAATCAGGGTATAGACAGTCAGAAGGTGTAAGCAGATCAAGGCGAGGTTTTCACATATGGTGGAGAGTTTATGCTGCTCAGGGGTGGAGTTTTGGTTATTCAGGGGTGTGTGTTTTCATAGAATCGTAGAGTTGGAAAGGACCTCCAGGGTCATCAGGTTCAGTGCTGGATTCTCTAAATCATCCCAGAAAGACGTCTGTCCAGCCTCTGTTTGAAGACTTCCATTGGATGAGATTTCACCACCTTCTGTGGAACTGTACCCCATATGACCAGAAAAGCAGAGGCCCCATATTCCCATTTTATGAGTGGATCAGCAGTCAAATGTGCATGCTACTCTGTTCATTGGTATGGGACTGCCAGAGATTGCTGAGTACTGAACTTGACTTGTCTTTGGCAATTCCGTATTGATAAATGGAGCAGCAGCAGACATCCTTAGCCGTAGCTCCATTCATACGGCGAGAGCTGTGAATAAGAGTCTGATCGGTGATGGACTAACTGCTGGGACCCACTCTGATCATATACTTATCCTCTATCCCGTGAAGAGGGAATAAGTACATATTTTGGGATAACTTGTTTGTTAAGTTTTACCACCATTTTTCCCATCATGGCAAGTGATAGTGCATTAGTAATGGCGATCCAACTGCAGGAACCTCCACTAATCACAGAAGGGAACAAAGCCTGTTCAGCATTTTTCCTTTATGGCACCAGTCTTGTACAGACAATGTGCAGAGGACTGCAACCCATTCCTTTTCAAGTAAAAGGAGTTGCATTGCAGTACATTCACTGTGTGTGGATATCATTCTCTGGAGGAAAAAATTCAGAAGCAGACCCCCTTTTTATGTCACCTATAGACCCTAAAAGGACATATGGACAGGGATTGTCATAAAGAGACAATTCTTTTAATTGTAATAAGCATTGCTTCAGGAGTTACTGTTAAAAGGCTTTTCCAAGTTATTTCTTTCATATAGTTTTGGGTTCACCATGTCTAAAATTACATAAAAGAAACATACTCACTGCCATTTCGGCAATCCAGTGTTTTGGCATCTGACAGGGGATGTCACCCGATGTTACATCAAACTGGGACCTGAACTGCAGAAGGGACTTCATACTTGCGGACTGGTGAAACTCCGGCGGAACTCGGACACAGTGGACATAACTCACAGACAGACATAACACACTGACTGAAAAATGTCCAAAACACGACCAGCATACTCACACGGATAAACAGATGTAAATAGGCACAATATGAGGTATTGGTTCATATTTTGGCCAAGATACTTAAGCGCACAAGCCCAATTTAAGGGTCCTCATTGTCTCACGGTTCCCTAGTTTAACGAGACTACTTCCACATGAAACCTGCCTGCATGCGGGGCGATTGTCCTGACAAGTACGGCCCTGCCCGGGAACCTATGGACCTGCCTAGACCTAGATGACAACCAAAACACAGCAGAACTGAACACAGTTCACGTCAACACGCCAGGGATTTGCATACAACCTAGCACACCATGCACCCTGAATAGGACTGTTCATACCACATGTCCGGCACATGCACATTAACATAGGAACATGACACTGTATAGACTGCACAAACAGAGGAATGCCCAGCAGCCTATAGTAGAGGAGCTGGTATATATGAGTAGCAGACCGGTGGTGATTGGCTGGCTGGAGAAATCCACATCCAGCCAGCACAATCAACCCCCACCTGTGGAGTGGCGCTGCTGGAAACCATATAGTACAGATCCTAGCAGAACACCCTAACAGTACCTACCCATTAAAGAGGGGCCTCTGGACACAGGTACCCAACACACAGGGGTCTGAGACCTGGGGGACTGGCTGGTTGGAGAAATCCACACCCAGCTATCTCAATCAATCCCCACCTGTGGGAGGCTGTGCTGCGCTGGAGCCTAACTCCCATAATCTGTCACATAGGCTTCTAATCTAGAAAACCCAGGGCAAGTTATAGGATGTCACTGATGATGCCCCTGTTGGCCTCCCATTGGCTTAGGTGGTCATGTAGGTAAACAACCCATGTCACTGCTACAGCTGATGTAAACAGAACACTGGAGCAGTGGCCAGCAGCAGCGGGGTAGCAGCGTGCAGCAAGGGGTGAGTATGTGTGTTTTTTACTTTACACACAACTCGGCCCCCCCACTGCCACCAATGATATGCATGTCATAAAACCCCCTTTAAAAAACCATCAAGTATAGAGTTAATAGTGGTGAAATACCTTTTTGACTTGACATTAGAATTCAGTAGTCAGATTCATGGTAAATCCTAAACCAGCCCCAGACCCCCTGCTCAGGAGAGACGAGTAATTCATTTTATAGGGATGTGAATGGTATTTACTGTGTAAGTCGGACTGAAGCTTTAAAATATTATAAAGCATAAGTTGTTTAATACCGTGGTCGTATCTCCACCCAGCATGCCGCTAATGGGGCACAGGCACTGATCTTTACACTCTTAATGGCATGCAGCAGTGCGGAGACCCAAACACAGCTTTAAACAATCCTCTTCTTAAACACGAGGCAGCATTTGCTTTCCTTTAAGCCCGGCTTTGACATAGTATAAAGAACTGGCAGCCCTTCGATCACATCTGGGCTGCACAGGTAGTCTATCATCGGCTGCTGTTCTGGTTTTTTGTATAAAACATACCTTCACCTGCAAGAGACAATAAATAACATAAAAAGATTGCGGGGATCGTGCATATGTCAGTTAATTCCACCTCTGATACTACAAAGGGGGATATGTCTGTGCTTGCCTTGAAAAAGTGATCAGAATATACTTTGGGGAAGTTTTTGTCAATGCTATGTATTTACACTCATTGTAAAAAAAAATCAAGCCCCTAGAAGGAGTTGTGGGAATTGAATGAAACCTTCTATGTGTGATTGTAACGTTGATACAAGTAAGTGATTAAAATATCAGAGCAAAAGGATAATTTACTGCAGAAAACTGAACACTTGAAGGGAGGCTCTAGTCTTCTGTTGGGCCGCCTCTAGCTTAGATGCAAGGTGCGATACAAGTGGGCATGGAGGCATGCAGGTTCCATATGGTATCGTGGGGCATATTGGTCCATTTTTGCTTTAACTGAACTTCTAGATCATACCAACTCATAGGCTGTTAAAGTTGGCGTCCCAGATGGTCCCATACATGTTCTATTGGCGATAAATCTGGCAACTGGGGAGGCCATGTAAATGTGTAAAGGCAGTGGAGGCATTCCTGTGACCCCCTTGTGTGTGCGACCGAGCATTATCCTGCCTCTTAGAAGCCGCCATGAGAGGAACACATGTGGCTGCAGGAAGTCCTGAACATATCGCTGAGCTGTCATTGTCTCTATTACCATTACTAGGGATGACCAACTGTCATATACGATGGCCCCCCAAGTCCATCAGACCAGTAATGGGGGCAATGTGCCGATCCACAACAAAGGCAGAATTGAGGCACTTACCCCGAGGTCTCCAGGCACAAACAAGGCCATCTTCAGTGTCCAAACTAAACCTGAATTTGTTGCTTTAAGACAACCTGGTTCCACACTGTAGCTGTCCAGTTTCGTCATTCACGAGAGGATTGCTAACCAAGGCAATGGTGGGTGAGTGTCAAAGGTAGTACACATAATGAGTGCCATGAGATCAAAAATCCTTCAGCCAAGCACCTGGAAATGGTTCCAACAATCACAGGGGCCTGCATCAATGATGCTACCAACAATGAAACAGTTGGAGCTGCTCGTGCTTGTTGGACAATCAGATGATCTTCTCTACTGGTGGTCTGTCGGGGGGTCCTGAGCCCGGTCACCTTGTATGCCCTCGCACATCCACTGGTCCCAACATATCCTAACAGTATGGTCAAATGCTCCTCTCTACTGGTGGTCTGTAAGGGGCGTCCTGAGCCCGGTCACCTCATGTGCCCTCACACATCCACTGGTCCCAACACCTCCTAACAGTCTGGTCAGATGCTCCTCTCTACTGGTGGTCTGTCGAAGGCGTCTTGAGCATGGTCACCTTGTATGCCCTCATCCACTGGTCCCAACACCTCCTAACAGTCTGGTCAGAGCAGCCCAGGTAATGGGCAATTTGTTGATACAATCATCCAGCTTTTTATATCTCATAGTGTGCGTCCTTTCAAACTCTGTTAACTGGGCAAAATCTCCTCAATTGTATCGTAGAGGTGTCTAACGGTCAACAAGCTCTTCACAAGTGTAAAAAGAGGTCCGCTGAACACAAGTAGCCTCTAAGAGCCTTTTTATAGGCTCCAGGTGGAACCACTTTAAGGGCCTCAGGTGACAAGACCGCTCATCTAATCACACCACAACTCTAATAATTTACATACCTGCCTGAGATAGAACTGCATGCCGAGTTTTGCACCAAAATGACAGCTCCTTCTAGGTGCTGGTGTTTTTTTTACATAAAGTGTAATTCCTATTTTTGGCCCCATCTGATGTCATCACCCAGTGTCAGGTTTAAAGGTCCATTCTGGTGAAATTTATTTTTTCATTTGTTATGTAACTAGTCGGTTAGTATTACACCTTAGTTATTTATTCCTTTTTATCTGAAACTTCCAGGAGTCATTTTCCTAAGGTGGGTTGTGTGATATTATTCTGACCACCTGAGAATTACTTGGCTTTATGTTCTCTCAGGAAGTCAGTTTTTCAGTCAGCATAATTCCTGTGTGATGATATTACATGAACTCTACCACACAAGCTTTTCATAGGGGGAACAGAAACTGTCACGGTTATTGCTGATAATTAGACGGTCCTGGCACACAGTTGTAATGAAGAGGATCACAGCTCATCATCCTGACTAAATAATTATGATCTGTAGTTTATTTAGGTGAATACAGAAGGTAATGACAGTGTCCTCCCAGCAGGTAGAGATGGTACTGGCTCTAGCTGGTCATGTAATGCTGTACTGAAGCATCATGGGAGTGTTAGCAGAGCATAGAGAAATTGAGAAGGGAGAAATCTCAGCATCAAGATGTTACTGATAAGTGCACTACATGGAAGTGACTGCAATATACATGGGACATATCCAGAATGTGACAGGCAATCGGGTGGGGATGGAAAAATGTATTTTTGCCAGAGTGGCCCTTTAAAAACAGAGCTCCAGCTGAATATAGTTGCTACTCAACCTGTGTTTTTACCATGATTCTTACCTTAGTCTCGACTCTGGCTTTCATCTTCTTCTTGCTCCTTCGGTTCTGTTGCTTTGTACTTGTTTGATCTCCTGGCTTCAACTCCTGGCCTGACCTCTTGCGAATTTTTCATATCCTCCTCTGGTTTGTTTCATCCTGTTGACTGCTCTCCCGGAGACAATCAGAAGCTTCACATAGCTTCAGAAATTGCTGCAGTGCATCCACTACCAATTAGTGACTATTCTTGGGCCTACAACCGAGGAAAATCACACTTTCTTGTAGAAGACCTATGGTGAAGACTGGGAAGATTCCTTAGACTCATATACTGCAGTAACAATCCCAATCAGATGTATGGAATGGAATTCTTAGGACATTTCTGCAATGAATCTGCCATATATGATCATACCAATCTGCTGCCGTTTTGTGTCTGATGTGTTTTTGTATTTTTTTTATATATCTCTTTGTCTTTTGAAAATGCATATTTTCTATCTCCATGCCTACTGAATGGACAGACTCGCCATGATGTGATATCAGGGCTCTCTGAACCAATCAGATATCTCCCAGCTTCTGCTCCTCCCCCTCCACTTAATGTATGCGGGCATACAGAGAGAGAAACTGCAGTTGCTTAGCACTTTTCCTTCCTTCTCAGTGTCTACTACTAACAGCATTACTCTAAATGGATATTTTGAGGGACTCGAGAAGGATTTAGAGAGAGCCTGCACTACTGATTTATGCAAACTAAATGATAATGATCATGACATTCATGTTTGCTCTCTCCCAGCCTCCCCTCTGGCTGTGATGTGTGCTTCTATATGCCTGTTAGGCCATACCTTCAGTATGCGCTAACAGATGTCTGCACATTTGATATGCACAGGCAATAATGCATTAGAATACACAAGTATTTCAATGTGTTATTGCTAAAAAGTAATGAAAGAAATTAAAATAAAAAAACATAAACTTGTACAACATATTCATAAGATGAAAAAAAAAATCCATATACATATTTTGTAATGCAATAGCCGTAACATGCTGTACTATGCAGTTAAAGGAGTTTTCCAGCTCCAAAAGAACTGATGACCTATCTTAAGGATAGGTTGTCATTTTTTATAGGGCTGGAAACCCCATTTAAAAAAAGTTCCCCACCTTTTTGTTGGAATAGTCTTTTCTCTAAGTTATGGCTAATTAATAGAGATGAGTGAGCATACTCGCTAAGGCAAACTACTCGAGCGAGTAGTGCCTCATGCGAGTACCTGCCTGCTCGTCTCTAAAGATTCAGGTGCCGGCGGGGGAGAGCGGTGAGTTGTGGGAGTGAGCAGGGGGGAGCGGGGGGAAGAGAGTGAGAGAGAGATCCCCCGCCCGTTCCTCCCCACTCTCCCCCGCCGCTCCCTGGCACCCAAATCTTTAGAGACGAGCGGGCAGGTACTCACATAAGGCACTACTCGCTCGAGAAGTTTGCCTTAGCGAGTATGCTCGCTCATCTCTACTAATTAATAAAGTTCCCTAATGAGGGTCTCACCTTTACTAAAAGGGTTATTCACGCACAAAATATTTTTTGCAAAGCTGCTCACCAGGCTGCACAAACATAAAACAATCTACACTAACTTCACCGATCCCACAGTGCTATCCACTTCCTGTTGCAGGAGTAGGAAGTTGAGAGCAGGGACCAGGCACTTGCGGAATGGGGTATCAGGTAAGGTGAGTAATGCCTGGTTTAGACACAGCGATTATCGCTCAAATTATGTATTTTGAGCAACCTTTGAGCTATAATCGTTGTGTGCATTTACAGGGCAAGGTGATTGCTCAAACGTTGTGCAATCACTTTGCGTTCCGAGCAGGGTATGTAGAAGACAAGCGGGGCCACTTGTCTTCTGCATCCAGCTGTTCTCTGCTCGGAGCGCTCAGCTGTATACCAGCTGAGTGCTCTGAGCGGGGTATGCAGAACACAGCTGAAGTGCTGTGTTCTTCATACCCCGGCTGTGTTCACAGAGTGGAATACAGCTGAAACAATAGTATCAGCTGTATCCCGCTGCGAACTCCTGATAAGGTTCATCGTTCTCTTTCAGCATCTGTCCCATTTATGAACTCAAGAAAAATGTCTCAAGTTGCACCCCTATATATTGACATCAGTCTGTACTTGTGAGTGGTATGCTTTGCCCTTTTTAGAAAGTCAATGCAACAATCACTTATATGTTAGGCTTGAGGCCAGCCTCAATTACAGTTTGTTGCTGTCCAGTTGTGTTCTCCCGCTAGTCTCCAGTTGATTAATCCAGAAAAAAACAGGGTCTCTTGTAACCAGGGTCTCATAATTAGCTTGAGAAAGACTCAGAGGGTGGGTCGAAACGTTGCTGTTTTGACCTTGGAATAAAAAGAAAAATTGCTATCTGATTTTGCAGTCATCTTGATTATATGGATTGTCAAGTCACACCTCTAATGCTGCTCTTACTACTGGACAAAGGGTCTCTTGTAACAGTGCTTGTAGCTTTTTTCCTCTCTGCAGACCATCAGACCTTCACTCCACAGTATCCGGAGAAGACCCAATGCAGCTCCTGTTGCCTCACTTTCTCAGCTGCTGTGCTCCCCATATTATTGGTGGTGCGTATGATTGTGTCTGCCACCCGCTGGCTGTAACTGCTCCGCAAGGTGACACACCTTCCAAATAAAAATAAATCTTGTGATTTGTATACCGCCAACTTAATCCGCTCGCTTACAGGTAATTTTTATTTATTACCCCCACCAAGCTGGGTACTCTTTTTACTGACCTCATAAGGATGGAACGCTGAGTCAACCTTGAGCCAGATACCTGTACCATGCAGGGATTTAACTCACAACCTTCAGGTCATAAGTGAGAACATAGAACTGTATTTCTGCTGCCTTAACACTGCACCACACAAGGCTCTAATGCCCCTCTATTAGCACTCCCAGGTAACAACAACACTCCCTGTGGTGCAGCAAACAATTCTTTTTAAAGGCCAGGCAGCAGCCAATCCATAAGCATCCTTCTGGGCATGCTCAGTTCACATTGTTACAAATTTTGGTGCACACGCCAATTAAGATGCATACATTCTTGCATCTCAAAGTCCATTACAATGGCAACCAGTTAACTCTTTTAGGGAAGCCCCTTACAACTTCCTCCTAAAACAAAAATTCATATAAATTTAGTTGTAAAGACTCCAAAAATGATGCACAAAATACAATTCATCCCACGGAAAATAGGACCTCATACAGCAGGACACTCATACTTCTAAAATGGTATGGAAGGGGCTCTTCCTAGTTAATGCACCTCGAAATACTAGAAAAAAAAAATTTGCAATCTATATATATATATGGACATTGGTATTTTCCCTTTTTTTCCATTCTTGGTGACAACTCAATAATATATATATACATGTATACATATAGCATCATACATCCACAGTGCCCAGTGCAATGAATATAACCTTCCATTGTACTTGCTCATAAAAGTTTAAGACTCAAAATTGTCACCAAAGAAAATTACAAAAAGTGAAGGTGATTAATGACGAGACGAATCGGACAAAGTGTGGGTGGGACCCCCATTTATTTAGCTTCTGAAAAAATGTTTGAGGTCAACATATAACTTTCCCATAACACATTTTTTTAATGAATTTATTCATTTAAATGCAACCACACCAAGCACAATTTGCCCCAGGCAAGAAATATTTAAATGATATTCACGGGGTCTATTCAGACAGACGCAACATATTTTGCCTAAGAATATTTTAACCTCTTAGGAGGCTATGCAAACGTGCCTAGCCTTAAATAACCAAACATGCACACTCCACAGTATTTTAGCAGGCGGCATGAAAGCGGAGGAAGTTTTTATAGAACGTGAAGAAAGGCCATTTTTTTCAATGTATTTAACATAGAGTATAATATAGAAAGAATAACATGGCTATGTGATACTACTGCCATGAGCGTAACGTATGACTATATATTATACTTCTCAGTCAAGTGAATAGAATCCTTCAAAATCCCATTTATACATCAAAACTTTGTAAATTTTGTATTATAAATTTCAGAATATTTGTAAGGAGTTTAGGTTAGGTTCTGTCATGTACATGGCAGGCCTTGGCTATGTGCGACCTTTGCCATCACATGGTGCAGCAGCAACCAGCTTGTAAGGCGGGCATAAAGAGGATATAGGCTAGTGCTCCCTTTAGGTCCAAGCGGCCATCTGATCTTCCTCTGTGCAGCAGCGTTTTGTAGAACTACATGAATTATCCTCCTCCTGGCTTAGTCTCATCCTCTCTGTTGTTCTGAAGCACCGGAGTCAACCCATCAGTGTCCCCACAACATAATCGATTAGCTCTGTTACTGTATTTATGTAATGAACTTGGTTCTGGGCCTGTATTTATGTTTTGGCATTTATATTCGTACTGAGGTTGGTTCATGCTGAATTTGTTAAGAGTTTGGTTTTGTTGCTGTGTTTATGTTGTGAGTTTGGTTTTGGCATTGTATATATGTACTGAGTTTGTTTTTTGCTGGATTTATTGTTTGAACTTGGTTCTGGTGCTGTACTTATGGTATGAGCTATATTTGTGCTATGAGCTTGGTTCTGGATCCATATTTATGGTATGAGATTTGTTTTAGTGCTGTAGTTATATTATAAGCTTGGTCTTGATAGAATATGTATTCACTGAGCTTGGTTCTGGTATAGTATTTATTCACTGAGCTGTTCTGGTGTGGGTATGCTGCTATCTTGATGCTTTCTGCACAAGCAAAGTATGGACAGAATGCCTTTCATTGAAATGTAAGGGGAGAGGGATAGAGGGGTGGAAATTTCGGCACAGGGTGTCATCTAACCTGAGGCTGGCACTGGTCAGCAGTAGAGATGAGCGTACCTACTCGGCCACGCCCCTTTTTCACCCGAGCGCCGCGATTTTCGAGTTCTTCCGTACTCGGGTGAAAAGATTCGGGGGGCGCCGTGGTTGAGTGGGGGGTTGCAGCGGGGAGTGGACGGGAGAGGGAGAGAGAGAGGGCTCCCCCCTGTTCCCCACTGCTACCCCCCGCTCCGCCACACCTCCCCCCGCCCCCCCGGCGCCCCCCGAATCTTTTCGCTCGATCGAGTAATTACTCGAAACGAGTATATTCGCTCATCTCTAGTCAGCAGTTTCTGTGGCAGATTCCCTCATTTTTCACAGAAAAAAAGAGAACTGCATGGTGGCTTTTTAGTGGAAAGAAAGACGAATATGTGACCAGAGCCTCAAAAGGTTCATGTGCTCCATAGAGCAGTGCAGGCCTTACATCAGATTTAAAAATCTGTAACAGAGACCACCTACTAGGCGCTAATTAAAGTACGCTGCTACCTCTGTGTGCCCTATAGTAGCACCCTTGCCCTTCACCCTGCAACTTCCATTATTATAAGCATTTTTTTTGGGGGGGGGGTAATTTCCTCTTGAAGGATGGTTTCACAGAAAGCATTTTTTTCAAAAATAACTCCATATTCTTATTAGCAGTTTTCTGTGCATTTTTTTCTGCAAAAATGCTGTTAGTTCTAGGTCAATAAGCAATTATGAAACACCCTACAAGCAGAGTGTTTTATTGGTAGCCTTTTTTACACCTTTCATACATTTTTTGGCGTCAGTGAAATTCTTTTTCAATCAAAGAAGGCTGTAGATTTGGCATTTTTGTGGTGTTTTTGCGTTGTAAATTGGAAAAAAATTGGAAAAAACTGAATTAAAAAAAATGCCATTCCAAAGATGTTTGTAAAAAACACAAATGTATCGTTTTTTTTAACATGCATTATTAGGGTCAAAAATTTGTATGAAGAAAGGCTATAAGTATGTGCTGATTAGTTAAAAAATGGATGGAGTGAGGGTAAACACTGAAAAATGTCTTAGCCCTGTGTATGCTACTGTTATTGGAGGTCCTACGGGATGCTTCCTGTTGTGAGATCATTGCAAACTAGTTACCTCTGCCTTTTAGGGCTGTTTGTGCATTGCATGTGCCATGCATGCTGCTGCAGAGAATTCGGTCAGCAGCTTCTCCTATCTGTGGCTCTCCGGCATCCTACTCACCATTTGAGGATGATTTATGAAAATGAGCATAATGATCTACAGAAATACACAGTATCTTCTTATCTGGTCATATCTTTTGTGATGCCCGAACAAGACCTTATGGGCCATGCACTTACCAGGACTAGTGGCTGCAGGCGGTGATTAGAAGTAACTGGTAGGCACATAGCCGACTGAAGTAGCTCTAGAGTTTGAGTCTCCACTTCGAACAACTCCCCATATCCCAGCTTCTTGCACTGCTGGAAGGCTGACATTGGGGGTATTGGTATTTATAGTCACCCCTGATATCCTAGGACTTCATTATTTCTAAGGCTGCGGACATGACAGAAGTAGACACATTACGGATAACATGTTGGTGCGGTATTATTTATGTACTTGTAAGCAGTGTAAATGAACAGCTGTGTACAACAGCAATCTATGTTCTTATTGGATTTACACTAGTGGAAAGGGCAGGGTATGACACTAACTGATAAGATGTACCGATCAATAATTGTATAACACAGAACCTCTCTGAAAGCAAATTAACAGCAGATCTGTTATTAAAGAGCATCATGTGTAAATACCATGTTTCCCTGAAAATAAGACAGTGTCTTATATTATTTTTTGTTCAAAAAGGTTTAACTTTTTTACATGTATAGCTGCCTGGACACTATTTAAATTGACTTTTTAAATTAACTGTTAGCAGGGCTTAATTTTGGAGTAGGGCTTATATTTCAAGCATCCTCAAAAAGCCCGAAAAATCATTTTGCATCCTCAAAAATTCTGGAAAATCATGCTATGTCTTATTTTCAGGGTATGTCTTATTTTCAGGGAAACAGGGTAGTACAGAGTAGTAATGAGTAGGGGGGTCCCACCATGTAGTAAGAAGTACTGTACATAGAAAATGTGGTCAGTGTTCATATATGTAGCAATATGTAGATATGTAGAAAATTTAACTTGACTACGATAACTTTCTACAAGTTATCGTGAATCGTTGGAAAGATATTGTTACCTTAACAAAGCAAAAGCAATTGAAAAGCTATTGGCAGGGCAAATAAAGTGTGGCACAGAAAGCTATGCCAATGCATTAAAGAGAATCTGTTAGCTGGAACAAGATGTTTAAACTACAGCACCATGTTGTAGAGCGGGAGGAGCTGAGCAGAATGATATATAGTTTTATGGGCAAAGATTCGGTATAACTTGTGTTTTATTTATTTATATCTCTGTACATTCTGAGCTGTACAGTCCAATGGGCGGAGCTATCAGTGATTGACAGTCTTATCTGTATGCGCAATCATACACAGATAACTGTCAATCACTGATAGCTCCACCCATAGGACTGTTTAGCACGGAATGGGCAAAGGTTTAAATAAATAAAACACAAGTTTTACTTAATCTTTGCCAATAAAACTATATATCAGTCTTCTCAGCTCCTCCGGGTCTATAACATCATGCCTGCAGTTTGGACAGCTTGTTCCATCTGGCAGATTCCCTTTGCTAGCAGCTTCTGTGGGTGTGCTATGGATGCAGAGAGCAGTTGTGTGGATTGCCCTTATGGTATGCCAGCCATGACAGATTTTTAGTATTGGAAGTGTTTGAAATGGGACATAGAACACCTTTGTTAGGAGCAGATCGTCAGGAGAGGACACCTTTTCAGACAGCTACAGTATAGGCATGTGTCTTCTGTGCCTATAGGTAAGTGGGTCTCTGCAGGGGCGTAACTATAGAGGGTGCAGGGGATGCGGTTGCACCCGGGCCCAGGAGCTTTAGGGGGCCCATAAGGCCTCTCTTCTCCATATAGGGAGCCCAGTACTATAAATAAAGCATTATAGTTGGGGGCCCTGTTACAGGTTTTGCATTGGGGCCCAGAAGCTTCAATTTATGCCTCTGTGCAGCATAGTTAAGGTATGGGCACGGGTACAGATACAGATAGAGGGGGGCCCCAGCTCAACTTTTGCATCAGGGCCCCTGAGCCTTTAGTTACGCCCCTGGGTCTCTGCACACCATTGACAGCAAGATATCTGCCTTTGCTCTAATATCTAGATTTATAAGTGAATCGGACTGATGAGTTCACACACAATGTACAAAGGAGACAGATATGATGAAGAAAAATCCTAACAATAGGCAATAGAAAAGATGACGACAAGAACAACTTAATATAACAAAATTATGTACTTCAGGGTGCGTTCACACGAGCGCATAAACGGCACGTTTTTGCGCCCAATCGTATAAACGTGACCATCTGAGGCGTTGGTTTCCAATGTATTCGTTCGCACGGGTGATTTTACGGCGCGTAAAAACGGCAACCTGAAAAAAACCCGGAACATTTGCGACCGAAATACGTGCCAACGCATATTCGATGGCCGAAAAGATAGTTTGCAAAGTAGGAACAAACGATAATACGCTTTCTAGCTCTGGTCATGATCGCCGAAAAATGTTCTTTCCGGCGATTAAACGCTGCGCACGTGCGAACGTAAATACGCCTACGCTCGTGTGACCACGCCCTCAGCCTGAGGAAGAAACCAATTACTGTGTTCCCTGAAAATAAGACCTACCCAAATAATAAGCCCTATTTTTGGGAGGAGCTTGAAATATAAGCCCTACTCTGAAAATAAGCCCGAGCTACACTACATGAAGAAAAAGCAATACTCACCAAGCAGGCGCCGTCCAAGTCCCTCCCACTGGTCTCCGGCAGTCCTCAGCGCTGACAGAACTTCATTTGCTGGTAACGTGGTTTGTAAACCCCGCCTCCAGCAAGTGATTGGTTCTCGAGCGCTGCGGATCGGCCAATCAGAGCCGGCGCTCGATGAACCAATGACAGCGCTCTCCTTTTTTTAAATTTATTTTTTCTATTGCCTAATTTAAAGAGCCCTAACATTTTTTTATATCAGGAGTGCTGTGTGAGGGTTTTTCACAGGATGAGTTGTACGTTTTAATAGTACCATTTGGTGATCTGCAGTATGTGATCTTTTAATCTCTTTCTATTCCGTTTTTTGTGAGCATACATATGTAAAATTTTTCTTTTCTTTTCATGGCGTGCATCATGCAGGTTATATGATGTACTAACTTTTTTATGTGGGTCATTATGAATGCAACATTACAAAGTTTGTGGTGACTGTTTTTGTGTGTGTGGTGTTTTTATTACATACGAAGGAGGAAAAGGTGGAGGTTTGACGTGTTTTTAATTTTTTACTAACTTGTTTACACTTTTTAAACTTTTTATTTTTGTTTGACTAGGGGACTTATTCCATACAATGCACTGCTATCCTTCAGAGTATTATATTGCCTATGAAAGCTGAGCTTCATAGGCCACTGTAGATGGCAGGCCCAAAGGCTATCTTCAAGCCTATGTTTGCCAAAGAAAAACACCTGGACCCTCATGATCACATCACGGGGTTCCAATGGGTGAAAGGGAAGCCCCATTCCCCCGTCCACCTTTCAATTGCCATGGTCATACTGACCGCGGCATGTAAAGAGTTAAACAGCCCAGCCCCCACTTTTACCAGGCCTCTGATGCAGTGCTGTAAATAGGCGCATTAATCTGAATAAGGCCCATTAATTATCACAGAAGGCCGCCTGTCCACGGGTGTAGCGATATCCCGCCGCAAATTTCTGCTGCGGTAGCAGCTGCTGGGGAGCACTTTGGCACGGCGATGAACCTATCTATAATGATAGGTTCATCACGGATAATTGTGGCAACTCGCAGCATTTTTAACACAAATCGCCAGCGATTTTCCGATCATGGACATTTGGGCTGCGCTTTATATAGTAATCCTATGGAAAGTGTTTACTGCGTTACCTGCGTGCAGATTATGGCACGGGAAACGCAATGAAAAATCGCCCGTGGACAGGAGGCCTAAAAATGGCGTAGGGTGGGCCTGTTAAACTGTAGGCTGAGAGACCAATCAGATTCACTAGGGCCCAGGAGCAACTTCTATTCCTGCTTCTACAATAGCTAGACCCTGTAAGTAGGCGATTTTCCCTAGCAAAAGAATGCTCAAGACTATGATATTCTTCAGTGATGGCCTATCAAGTCAGTTATTGCTATTCTGGCATTGGAACTAGTATACGAGTAACAGATTAGTGATTATTGGGTGATAATTAGAGACGAGCAAGCGTACTCGGTTCGGGTGTTTTTGCACTCGAGCACCGCTTTTTCCGAGTAACTCACTACTCGGACGAAAAGATTCGGGGGGTGCGGCGTGGTGGAGCGGGGGGTAGCAGTGGGGAACAGGGGGGAGCTCTCTCTCTCCTCCAGCCACTCCCCTCTACAACCCCCCGCTCACCCCCGCCGCCCCCCGAATCTTTTCGCCCGAGTAGTCAGTTACTCGGAAAAAGCGGTGCTCGAGTGCAAAAACACCCGAACCGAGTACGCTCGCTCATCTCTAATGATAATGTTAACTATTATCTACCATACCGCAGATATAACTTTCACAGTCGTGTTTCTCTATGAAAAATACAGATCATTAGATTTATTCACCACGGACATTTTATTTCCATTTGAAAAACTACATTTTCCCTTTAACTGTTTACTTATATTTTTTTGTATCCAAGTGAAAGCAGACGGTATTATAGCAGAAAGGACAGAAGATGATTATTTATGCTCTGGGATATGAGTGTAATAGTATTATAAAAAGCAGTATGTTCTCCATTAAGTGCCTTTAGGGTTACTTTCAAATCAACTATTATTATGCAACATCGCTGCCAATTCTTTGAAGCTCTGCTAATCACAAAACAAATACCAAGTGTACACAGATATTTGTGATATTCCGAACTCCCGGTAACGTATTGACGGGAACTAAATAAAAAGCCGAACGGAGATGCTCCGGTCACGATTACCTGCTTGCAAAGTGTTACATTGTTTACGTTTGGAAGTAATTTAGAGATTGACGCAGGAAATCGTCAGAAAGGGGGAAAAAAAAAACTCTAGAGGAATTACCATGTGATTTAATAAAAGAGTTTCACTTGTTTGGTTACGAAATTGCTCCCATTGGAATGAGGATATGCTTGATTCAACCTTCCTATGTCAGTTATCATTTCTAAAACTGCTTGACCTGGAAGCGAGCAGCTAAAATTGTGGTGACTGTTAATGACAGTTTTATTGGACGCTATGCTTATAGTTCACATTTTGAGGTCTGTATGTAATTGATCTTTCTACCCTACATGAGAAACACTGCAATAAGTTGGATGCGGCTCCACATTATAGATATAGAGAAATAATAATGATGTCACCTTGAGACTCAAAGATCGAGGAATAGTAATACTCTTCTACCTCCATTCTCCCAACTGCAATGACCTCTACTCTCCAGTACTAAATCTTAACAGTCTCAGCATTATTTTTGAATTATTCATGATAGCCCTTTCCTTCAGTACAAAATCGAGGAAAATGAAATGCATCATGTCCCTGTCACCTCTATAGATATTTTTGGTAAAATATACAATGTTATTTGGCATTTCAAAAATTGTACGCCACTGAAGGTGAAACTCATATACATTGTAAAGTAAAAGCAAGAATGCAAATGCCAAGGAGGGATGGAGAAATATTCAATTTTATGTGCATTGCTTACAGGGGATAATTATATATTTGCTATGCATTATTCCGGAGCATGGTACAAAGCTTCAGAATATCTACCTGTTGTGGTTACTGAGATATCCTTCTTACTACTCCATGGGAAAAGATATACTGTATATTAAAATAGACTTGTTTGATCACGTTCTAATATATCGGTCTACAAAGACATTTCCATATTGCTTAGTGTATGCCAGCCCCTTTGCTACTTTGAGGGGTGTGCCAAGTTATAAAGTTATACCCTATTCACAGGATAGGGGATAACTTTATGATCAGTGCGAGTGTGAAGGCTGGGACCACTACCAATCCAAAAACGGGAGTCCAATCAGTCCCCGAATGAACTGAGTGGAGTTTGCGCAGGTGCTCCGCCGCCCCATTTACGTCAAGAAGAGCGATGGGGGTTAGCAGGTTTAAGCTCTTCAACAATCTCCAGTGCTGTCATTGAAGTGAATGGAGCACTAGAGTCCCTGGACAGCCTTCGACTCCATTCGCCTGTGCGCCAACTGGATCCTTGTTCTTGGTAGGGATGCTAACAGTCGGACCCCCACCGATTATAAAGTTATTCCCTATCCTTTGAATAAGGGAGAACTACAGTACTGTGCAAAAGTTTTAGGCAGGGGCGCAAAAAATGGTGCAAAGTAAGAATGGTTTATAAATTAGAAGGGTTAATAGTTTAACAAAATGCAAAGGGACTGAACAAAAAAGAAATGTAAATGAAATCAATATTTGGTGTGGCCGCTCTTTACCTTCAAAACAGCATCAATTCTTCTAGGTAGACTTGCACTTAGGGCTTATTCCCACAAGCTTATATCGGCCACCATTTTCACGGTCGGACGATACACGCTACTATTTGATGCATTGGTTTCCAATGCATCAGATCACACAGGAATATTTCTGCGCCGTAAAAGCGCTCGGACGGCAATTATAGCGCCGGGCGCTTTTACACCAGACAGCAAAGATAGTCCTGGAACTATCTTTGTGCTCAGAATACGTCGGCCTATGCATGGGCTCCTATGGGAGCCAATGACAGCAGCCGGAGAAAGGAGGTGGGAGGGAGTTTAGTAGCGTGACTTCTAAACTCCCTCCCCCTTATCTCCTCCTCTCTCCGCAACTCCGGCTGTTTGCAATGGGAGGGGGCGGGGCAGAGCTAAGCTCCACCCTTCCAACCCCCTCCTATTGCTGGCTGAAAACAAGGAGCAGGGAGAGGCGGGGGCTTAGCTCCTCCCCGCCCACTCCAATTGCAAGCAGCCAGAGCAAAGGAGAGATGAGGTGAGACGGCGACAGGGAGGGAAGGGGAGACAATAGCATTGTGGCCTCAGCGTATATTCGCTGGGCCCATGCCATCTGAACGGGCACACTAATGTTAAATTTGTGCGCCCATTCATGCATTTTTACGGCACCGGCGGGCGCATGTAAAAATGCCTACACTCGTGGAAAAGAGCCCTAAGTCAGGGATCTTGTAGGATTATAGTCAGGTGTATGATTAACCAATTATACCAAGCAGGTGATAATGATGATCATTTTTATTTGTAGGTTGAAACTCAGTCATTGACTGAAAAAGAAACAGCTGTGTAGGAGGCTTAAAACCTTAAGGACCGCCCCTTTTTTCCATTTTTATCTTTTCCTTCCCACTTTCAAAAAATCCTCCTTTATTTATCCATCGACATCTCTATCTGAGGGCTTGTTTTTTTGCGGGCCGAGTTGTATTTTTAAATGGTACTATTTAATGTACCATATAATGTACTGAAAAACTTTTTAAAATTTCGAAGTGGAGTGAAATGGAAAAAAAACGCCATTATGTGATCTTTTGGAGGAGGTGGTGGGATCTAGTTTTTACCGACTGCAGCAAATATGAGATTATAACTTTATTTTATAGGTCAGTATGATTATGATGATATCCAATTCTTATTTTTTTTTTGCTGTACTACTTTTAAAAAACAAAATATCTTCGGAAAAAAAATTATTTTCTTTTGCCATCTTCTGACCACCATTACTTTTTATTTTTCCGTTGATATAGTTGTGTGAGAGCTCATTTTTGCGGGATGTCCTGTAGTTTCTATTGGTACTATTTTGGAGTACATAGAACGTTATCGCTTTTTATTACATTTTTTCTTGGAGATGTTCTGGCGTTGTGTATTTTTTTTCCTGACAGTGTTCATCGTGTGGGTTAAATAATGCATTATGTTGATCGGACTTTTATGCATGTAGCGATACCAAATATGTTTTTGTTTTACTTTCTTTACTACAAATATGGGAAAAGTTTTTTTTCACTTATTTTTGCTTCCTTTTATTTTTTCTAATAATTAATAAAAGTTTTTTGTTACTCATTGTCACACTCTTACAAGTCCATTACAAGGGACTTGAACATTCAATTTTTAATCACTCATGCAGCATAATGTAATACTGTGGTATTACATTATACTGTGATCTTGCAGGCATTCTACCAAACCATGCCACAGGCATAGCTTGGTAAACAATCAGGCTTGGCAGTGCTGGGAGCCTTCAGAAGGCCCCACACTGCCATAGCTACCAAACGGCACATCATGATCGCGTCATAAAGGGGCCGTTCGGGATTCACGAACTTTGATCGGGGGATTTAAATGCCACTGTCAGAACTGATGCCAGCCTTGAAAGGGATAACAGCCACGATCAGCATTCACGCTGATTGCAGCTGTTGTCGGCGGGTGTCAGCTGCATTGTATGGAGCCGAATTGGCTACTGCTCCTCCTCAATACAAACCCTGAATGCACAGAATGTAACTGTACATCTGACGTGGAATTCCTTTGTGGAACCACGGCTTACTCAATTTGGAATGTTTACACCCTTCCATATTAACTCTGACTTGATAATGCGCATAAGAAGTTTTCACACTGACACGAGGTTCAGCATGTATAGCTTCCTCAATTCTAACTTTAATGTTGGGCGTGTAGCCTCTTTTAAGAGTTTAACATCTGGGCAGGTCAAAAGATTACATAGATACAACGTATTGTTTAATTAATGGATAAGCATCTTGCAATTCTTCCATCCTCCGGTCATCTGTGATTGGCCATCAGGTGGTGGATGAAATGACTGGGTTGTCTTAGGCCCACGTGTGGTTCCTTCGATATAATTGGCTGTTACATCATGAGTTAGTAATAGCATAGACCTCCCATGTTATTTGCATACGTTTCCAGTAAAATTGCTTGGGTAATTATTGCGGTAGCTGTTTCAGACTGCGGTTGTCCATGTCTGAGTTATACTGTCTTCCAAAGTTGCAAAACAGATGGAAAATGTAACGTGTTTATACTATATATTATCTTGTCAGCGTTTTGAGAACAGAAGTTTCATAAGAGGAAGTATTGCATATTGCGTAAATGTAAGAACAGAAGGCAAACATGACATTTGGTTATACAGAATGTTAAATTCACAAATGTCCACTACCAAAGGCCCACAGTCCAAAATATAGAAATATTGGGTTTCCACTACACATCCTGCTTCATTGAAGGGTTAAAACTGGGTGAGTAACAGCCAAACTCTGCTATAAGGTTAAAGTTGTGGAAGACAGTTGTGGTGACCGGGCGCAGACCTTGGAGAGGCAGACAGCGAGGAATCAGATGGTAGTTACGGTAGCTCTGCTCCTCCTCTCAGAAGGTAAAACATGGCCTGGCTCGGCCTCGCACAGTGGTAAATCAGGTAGTTCTTATAACCTGCTACCCATGGAGTCGGGTAGGGGAAGATGTTGTTTGTCGTGATGCCACCTCGTGTATGGGTAGGGACCGTTTCAAGCAAAACAATAAATACAAAAAATTGGAGAAACTAAACAAAAATGTGGGCAGTAGTCCTTGCCTAGAGTGGATAGTGTGGTGCCTCAGTGCAGATGGTGTAGATGTAGGGAAGTCACTACAGGAAACAGACTTTTTCTGGTAAAGCACTTTATTGACAGGGAGAGAGAGAGTTCTTGACTTGGCAGCAGTTACACAATTTGAATCACATTTACTTGAAGTAGATGAAGGCAACTTGACATTAGAAAAATTTGATTAGATTTGAGAACTGAGGGTTAACATTTCCCTTTCTTGACTTCCTGACTTTACACTCCAGTTTTACTTCTCTGGCAGGGATTGCAAAGAACTGACTATTTCTGATTTGCTTGTCTGTACTAGCTTCTTGCTGCAGTTCTCTCTTGCACAAAACTCTTTTCCTTTTCTCTTTATTTCTCTCCCCTGCTAAGTCTTCAAAACAACTGGTACTTGATTACTCACACTTTGATGTTCACTTCCCACTGTACTGGCCTCTCTGAGGACTTGGTGTACTTGGCTCTGTGTTCCTCTCCGGTCTCTATCTCAGGCCTTCCTGGACTAGACTCCTGGATCAAAGTACTTAACTCCGCCCACTCTCTACCTTTTAAACTTCCAAGCTAGCTCAACCAGTGATGGGAATCTAAACTACCAATCCCAGGCTATCTACTCTTGTTACGCCTGACTAAACACTCCCCTGACTGTTGCTAGATGTCCTATACAGGGGCTGGAGAATATTGCCAGAACCCACATTACAGTGGAGAAATATGAACAATACCATCATAACATTTCACACTCATTAAGCATCACGCTAAAATGTCAATGTAAGGATATAGTTGGCACCCAACTCTGGGGTACTACACAGTTTTATGTCACAGGTCATACACCATAGTAAGACTGAGCCCAGCAACAAGACACAAGGTAGTTATACTGTATCAACAAGGGCTCTCCCAGACAAAGATTTCACAGCAGACTGCTCAAGCTCTTTTAAAGAAGCACCAAAGAAACAGGCAACGCTGAGAACCGTAGATGCAGTGGTCAGCTAAGGAAACTTAGTGCAGTAAATGAACGACACGCCATGATTACATCCCTTCAAAATCAGATGTCCAGCAGTGCCATCAGCTCAGAACTGGGTGTCTGCAGGCATCAGTAAAACATGGTGGAGGTTGCTTGTAAGTTTGGTGCTACATTTCAGCAAATGAAGTTGGGGATTTGGTCAAGATTAATAGTGCCCACAATGCTGAGAAATACAGGCAGAGTGTTATGCAGGGCTTTTATGGCTCTTAGACAGCGTTATACACAAGTTTTAGGGTTTTTGGTGAACTTGTGGTTCAGTTCAAATGAATTCAGACTGAACCAAAGCTTTTGCAAAAGTTCCGCGAACTGGCCAAATTGCTCATCAGTAGCCAACATATACTGTAGTGCTTTACATTTTAGAGGGTGCATGTTACATGGAATAAGTGCATATCCTACAATATACCATTATACCAAGCAATATACCATCACTTGATACAATGGTGAATTTCACCTTTAAAATGACCCTTGGGTTATGGGACAAAAGTCTTTCCAGGGATCGGAGGGTGGAAGGGTATCTTACCTGTACTTTATCTCCTATTCCTGGCCCTTCGTTCTACTGGTTCTGGCTTCAGTTGGCCAAGATAGCCGCCATCTTTAGACTACCAGAGCATCCACAGTGCATTAGCAGTGTTAGGACTACCACTGCACTGTACCTGCTCTGTGACTGGCCAGCGCTGCTTACATTATCAGTGCTGGCCAATCACAGAGCAGTTCACACTGTCTATTAGATAGTTAGAATATGGCAACTGTAAAACGAAGCACTGAAGCAATAGAACTGAGGGGTCAGGAAAAAAAATATCAAGCACAGGTAAGATACTCCTTCACCTTCCGGTCCTGGGACAGAATTGTATCTCAAAACCAGAAGGTCACTTTAAAGAATTATTCACAACTGTCTGGGAACTGTTTAACCCAGAGCATGAAAGCACCATTTTGCAATTAATATGATAATTCATTGTGTCCCCGAGTCATCCTGATGCAATACTGCAGATCTCTTATGCATCATGCAGGGCTTTGGGACCCTCTGGGATTAGGAACCCAATTGCACCAGGCACCTCTGCATAGGGAAAGCAATAGGATTTAAACAGAAAAATATGTTTGTCCAATCTATTTCCTAACGGCTAACGTAGAAATTTGGATTCTATAATATAATCGTTTACACATCGCAAAAATTTGACATTCTCAGACCATAGAGAAAATTATTGCCCATAAATCCAGTCTTATTCCTTCATATATAGACCCATACGATTAATATAACACAGTGTCATTGAGTGCAACCATACTGACTTCTATTAGAGGGCCAGGACTATACATGCCCAGAGTTGGATGCACCAGAATTTCGGAAATCTATCCTGCAACAATGTTCTCAGTGTCTCCGTTTATCTGAATCGATTTTAAGTTCAGCTGAATCGATGAGAATTTAGTCTCAAACTGAAAGAACAGTAAGTCTTTATTAAACCAATTAGAGGTTACACACCACTTAGCAGTTGAGGATTTGTGCTAAATAAATGGTCCATGCACTCTTTTTAGGTTTATATTTGGGAAATTAGAAGGACAAACCTCTCTAGAACTTGTTTTTGGGGCCAATCTAATCCCATTTGTACTATGGTATACAGTAAATTCTCTATTCATGAGGCCCTCATATGAAATCTGTTAATGTGGTGCGACTTTTGCGGAAGAGGTTTGAATATTGGAGCAAAAGCTCGACTAAGAAGAAATGTTGTTCCACCAGCAGCAAAAGTGGTCGTAGACAGAAATAATTAGGGAGCCAGAATCATAAATGAGCAAAGCAGTGAGCAATCCAAGATCAGACTTGGGAGTGAGGAATCTAGGCAGGAACCAGCCAAATGACTAAACCATGTTGTAATCCAAAGAGCAAGAAGTCATACCTCAAACATATGGGGACTGAAGCTACAAATGTGGACATATCCCAATAACAGGCATTGGACAAGATCTAAATCAAGAAAATGCCCATCAAGCACAGGTGGTAAGCATGGGTGGTGCTCATAACTGGGCATTGTAGCTGACATGGGTGGCCTTGTAGTTGCCATAAGAGACTTGTGACTAGCATAAGGAGCCTTGGGACTATTAAGCAGGCAGTATGGCAGTTGTAGGAGGCACTGTGATTATATGAAGGCCAGCATGTAGTAAGGGTGTTAGGGTACTCCATGTGTTTCCAAAGTGAAACAATGCCCCTGATAGGACCCTCACAGTTGTTAGAATTTCCACCTGAATTTTTTGAAAGTTGACTTGAAACATGGAGGTTCGGGTGCTTTGCAGAAAGGTGCCTAAAGAGGCAACTATCAAAAGCTTAAAGGGGTTTTGTGGGCATTAACTACTGATGTCCTAGCCTCAGGTCAGGTCATGAATAGTTATTTGGCAAGGGTCAACCGCTCGGGATTCCCACTGATCAGCTAATCCTCCTTGCTTGACAGACAGTGGGCCCGAGGATAGGTCATCAATGTATGGAAAACCCCTTTAAGAGTAGGGTATCCTATTCTATATTAATCTTTCTTACGAAATTGAATCAACCTTTGTAATTGGCAAACTACAACATTTCATGGAGGACGTAGATTTATGTATAGCTCGAAGCCTTGAGTGAGAGGTAACTTCATTTGAAGGGATTCTTCTAATGTCTGAGAATACAAATAAATCATAAAGACATTGGCTACGCCTGCCGTAATCTTCAATGTCACTTGGAACATCAATAGAATTAAATGAGAATGGTATATAAAAATGTTCTAATGACGTCTGCATTATTTTCAGTCTCTAAATGATTTCCTATCTTGGAACGTTTAGTCATTTGGAATGCAGAGGACAATTCCTGAAAGTCACTTGAACCAAGAAATCTTTCCGTAGCTAGAGAAAAGCCTTAGAACGTTTTTTTGTCATGCAACATTAAGTTATCATTCATCAGTGAAATATGCATTTTTTAGAGAAGAATGAATTAAAAAGCGCACAGAGTGGTTAATAGCATTTTCGGGTTGTCAGCAAAAATATAATAATTTGGTTGTACCTTGGAAATCACGCTTCTATCGTACAATAACCTCTCGTTCTATATAAATACACGTTGAGCTTAACTGATTATTGAAATTATTTTTTCGACTGTGTACGGAATGCAGAATTAAGTGAATACATTAGATATTCCTCCACCCAACGCGTTTCACGTACTTACCACTTGACTTCTTGTTTTTCCTCTTTGTTATGTGCAGTGCCACTCACCCTTCCGAGTTATATTTTCCTGTTGCTATATTTCATTTTTATGTCCCCGATAAGGTTTTCATACATATCTTTTTGGCTTTTACTTCTAATAAAGTTGTCAGTACAAAAAAGATTTGTAAGAAAAAAAGAATGACCTTTTCATACTAAAATCAAAATATATGTAACAAGGACTACACTGAATAAAACTCGAATGCAAGGAACAATAGTATACCGGCAATTGCAGCTCCCCAGAACACGGCTCAATGTGTATGAACACACACAGACAAGGACATAAAATGAAAATTTAATTTGAAAAAGCTGGATGCCAAATGATGCCGTAGATCAGAAGTTACCAACCTCTGGTCAATGGACAGTATATGACCCACCAAGGATTGTTTGAGTAGAAATAGAACATTAAAGTTTCCAATCAAGTTAGGAAACTATGTATACCGGTACAGTCCCAAGGACATCTTCTAGGAGATCAAGGTACAGAGAAGCGAGGGACCATAGCCGCCTTTCTGTATTATTGGAAAGGTTTTTTTATTTTTGTCATTAGAGGGTGAGTATATTCTATTGATCGCCTATCCTCATGATAAGTCATCAATAGTTAAGCGTCAGGGAACTGCCGGGATTCCCAGTGATCAGATGATCATCTGGCCTGCTGTTAGTGCAGCCGGGCTGGATGTCGTCATCGGGGTCAGTGACAGAAGCTTCACAAAGGGTTCCACTCTCATTGAAATCAATGGGAGCATTGCCTCCGATTACACTTTCATGTCCGACCCCTGGTGTCGAAGGCGGAATTGACGGAAGTGTAATAGGAGACTTCAGCTCCCATTGACCAAGATGATGATGTCCGGCCTTGTTGTACTGTCAGTGGGCTGGAAAATCAGCAGATTACCATGGATACCAAGTAGCGGGTCCCTCCATCAATACAATTCGCCCTTTACAAATCCCTTTAACATTGGTTGAGATTTGCATGATCTAAATTAGGCAAAGGCATTCACTGTATGGATGTTCTTCTCATATCTCCTGGTTCCACGCGTGTACTCCAGCTTCCTTCCACAGTCCAAGAACAAGCACCGCTGATGAAATTAACATATATGTATGACTGACATATAGAAGAGAAACTTGGCTACTAGATGCTACTGTAAAATGAAGTTATACATTAACCATTATGGTTTTTTGTGCATTTTTCATACTCTCCAGCAGGGTAGCCCACTACATTTCCATAACATCTAAGATGTGGAAACAGCATAGCTTGTTGTGCTACATTGTATCCATAACTACCATTTACTTGTATGAGAGTTATAGAAACAGTGCAGAACACCCATAATCCCAAACACTGACGGATGTGGTGAATGTGCTGGTATTCCCAACTCAGTCACGTTTAGCTGAGATTGGAATACCCTATAGAAGGGTTGTTTAACAAAAAAAAATATGTTTTTTTCTGAAACAGAACCACTCATGAACTTCACCAGGTACTGGAGCCAAGCCTCATCCACTTCAATGCTGCAATGCCGAATACAGATCCTTATTTTTCTAATCTCAAGAACTCCCTTTAAGGTGAAACAAGTAATTAATAATAATTAAAAACTGGAATTGTGATACTGCAGCGTCCCTCAGGGTGACCCTGAACACATGGCATATGCTGAGGAGCTGGGAGGGTAAAATGCTGGCTTGCCACGATGGCACTTACCATGCTCACTACCGGAGGGACGCACCTAGGCAAGGCCAGGGCAGCATTGGGCCTCTTCCGGACAGCCCCGGCATGGGGATGCCTAATAAACAGGATAACAAGTGTAGAGGGATTTATCACGGGTGACGCCACCATTCTGGTACCCCCCGACACAAACATTGGTGTGGGAAAATAAATGAGCCATAGACAGTTTAAGTACCTCAGGTCCCCGGAAACGGTCAGGGACTGGAAATAACTTTACTGGAAACTTCAGCAATACAAGGCACACTTTGAAGAAGAGACAGTGCAGGCAATTCAGTAAAACTTGACAGTAGTACCTTCACACTGTGACCCAGACTTCAGATCAACCAGTGCGTGACTAATTAAAGACGCGCACCTCCACTCAGCGGGATTCAGACTTCCGGACTCTTGAATGTTAACAATGACTATAGAGTACCTTCACCAGGCGGTTCCGGACTTCAAGATGTGCGGGTGTGTAAAACAGATAATTGAGTACCTCTGCACTGGGCCTTGATGCGCACTTGCTCACAACTGCTCTTGCTCTCAGTCCTCTCAGGTGGGACTCACTCCTCTTCTCCTTACAAATACATCAACGACGGGAAACTTCTCCTCCTCTTCCATGCTTCACTGTATGAGGGCTGAAGGGGTATTAGTGTATCTTGATGCCACCAGGAATTCCTGGTGGATTCAAGTTTGACAGGGGGGTGACGCCTCCTGAACCTGATTGGCTGTACAGCAGCCTGCTGTGCAGGTCCTTGAAGGTAACTAAAAATGTTTACTAAAGCCATGTAGCGGGCCCTGGAGCAGCTGCGCAGCCACAGCTGCAAGGCAGCTCCTGCCCTGCGGCACAGAAGGCGGAAGACCCTTTTGTTTGGTAGCGTAGCGTGGGCCGAAAAGCACAGAGGGCCAAGGTGGCTAAACCACTTCTTCGGGCTATGGTCTTGGTGGCCCACAAGCCACCCCCTCCACCCTCCCCATGTGAGCCTCACACCGCGCCCATTGCAGCCGGGAGCCCACAGCGAAGGTGGAAGAGAGAGACTTCCAGCCACCGTCCGCACACTCCAGCAGCACAGCAGGCAATGAGAGAGCACCGCAGGGCAGTCAGATGACTGCATTAGGAGTGACCTGAGGCAACAGCGGCGGGGAATGGTATAGGCAGCGCAGCTGAAGCAGGGAGCCTACAGCGTCGGGACTGTGATAGCGAGCCGTCTAACACGAGTGCAGCAGAGCGGCGGGTAATCCAGAGGGAGTGGGGATCACTTACATTCCATGCCGCTTCAGGTAGACATGCATCCCTGCAAATTGTAGGACCTTAAGGTATTGCGCCAATTGGGAGCTAGGGGTGTGACAGGGGTGCAACACCTGTCAAACCCCTACCTTCCAGTGGCGTCAAGATACACTAATACCAGCTGAAGGTGCCCCCATGCAGCTGAACCAACTGACTATCACTCCTGAAGACATGGAACTCCTTTTCCCGCTCTCAATCACTCACATTTATAACCTCTCTCATACCACGTGACAGGATAGAAATTGATACATCTACAGATAGTCCCTAGGTATTACAGATATTAACCCACCACACGCTGCAGCTGTACAATACACACAACAGAATGACAAGACATTTTGCACAGTGCATCAAGACAAGACTTTACATGGATGACATTATGGAGGGGGCTAGGAAAGTATGTACTGGGCCACTACAATACTCTAGAACTTAACTAACTCTTATGACTGAGTCCAGTGGGCGGTCCTACTCAGCAATTCATAAGTATTTGTATGCATGTTTATACATAGAAGACTGTGAACCACTTTGAGACCGCCTTCTGGACTCCTGAACCAAAATATGGAGCGACTTAGATAAATTTCAGTTTATACAGAATCTTTTCCCACAGCCCTATATATTATTCCGCTCAGCTTCCCGTGTTCTATAGCATGCTATACACTGATGGGACAGCATGTTCAATATGGTAGGTGCCATTTAAGAAATAGCTGTTTTGGGTGAAAAGGAAAATGCGAGCTAATTTGGAGATCTTCAGAGTATATGGGAATTTTAGGACAATAATTACTGTAAGAATATATCCACCTGCTTGTATTGTTAATGTAAAAGACACTGTCATATTCAGAAATAGAATAGTTGAAAGTTACTACCATAAGTCATGCTGTGGCTGCACAATTTAGATTCTTTTCTCTCTGTATCCCTAGGCTACTGATATAAAAGGAGACACCCTTCCCTGCATGTTGAATGCTGCAACATAGTTCAAACAGCACTTGTGGTTCTCTGTTAGATTAGTGAAATAGGAGCTGAATCAGTGTCTCTGGGGAGCAAAAACACAGCGTTTGTAACAAACTCAGGAGTAGAAAGACATTTTTACTGCCTGGGATAGAGAACCTTTAAGAATAGTTTTAGTCTATTGTTACAGGGGAGAAAATATTCTGTAAAGTGAGTTATTAGCTCAACCACCACCACTTATGTGCATTAAAAATGAGATAACTTCATATTGAGTCCATAAATATTCACATTTCCAGACGTGGTAGTTCTTGTCTCTTGGGGCCATTTTCTTATGTTTAATATTTCGTCACTCTGCAAAGAATACAACAGATATGACTAGACCGGTCTCTGCTGGCCATGGGAATACAAAAAAATGGCCATTATATCATATGCATAACGAGAAGATGGAAAAAGCTTGTATAAACACAGTTTTATCTGTAGGGATAGCGGCTAATTGTGGTGGAAATGACAATTTGAAGCAGCACAGGATATATAGGATGTGATTTACAGGCGCATATGATAAAACAACATTGGAAGGGGGTGTTATGTGTGGGCTAGGGGGAGTATGGCTGGAATTTACTGTAGGAATGCTATATGGCAGGGGCAAAGTGGGGGCATCCAAAAACACCAGATCGTGCTATCCACATGTTACAACTTTTTATATATAGGTCTTGTCCTAGTAAGGGTGTTAAAAAAAGGCACAGCAAGTAGTATGACATGCTGTAAGTAGTCCGATGATAAGCTATCCTACCAAAAGTGCTTGGACATCTGAGCAAGAATCAAAAGTAGCATTTATTGCCATAGGTTAATACTTAGAGGGGCTTCTTTGGCCCTAATGACATTGGATACACTTTACGGCATACTTCTACTAACATCTGATACACTCCAGCCGGTATTTTCCCCCATTCAACGTGCAAACGTCTGCCGAGATCTCTCAAAGAAGATGCGTTGGCCTGTCTAAAATGGTGCAAAGAGAGACGTCATTGGACTATTGAGCAATGGGTGAAAGTTCTATAGAATGACGAATCACACTACTCTGTCTTCAATTTTGGTGTGAAGGATGCCTGGGGAACACCTTTTGTCTGAGTTTGTTCTGCCAACGGTTAGGTGCAGTGGAGGTTCTGTTATGGTCTGGAGATGATTTACGTGGCATGGTCTTGATCCGTTGGTTGTAATGACAAGAACCATGAACATGGCGGTGTACCTTGACATCCTAAACAATAATAAGCTGCTGACAATATGGCAATACTCTGGAAATGGTCAGCAACACTTCCAACAAGACTGTCACCAATCCAACGCTTTACGTTGGTTTGTCGATGTAGATATTTGATGATTGAACTGGCTGCACAGAGTCCCAACCTGAACCCTACTGAACATCTCTGGGATGAACTGGAATGTCAGGTCAGGAAATATGAACAGCATCCATCCTCTTTGATGGAACTCACCAGACATTTACAGGATGAATGGAGGGAAATACTAGCTGGAGCATATCAGATGATATAATAGAAAGTATGCCCCGGAGAATATTCCATATCATTATGGCCAAAGGAGGCCCCACTAACATATTGAAATAAATGCTACTTTTGATTCTTGCTCATATGTGGTAGGTCAGCATATTGTGGGATACCCCACTGAAAAGTGTTATTCTGTGAGGGCAGAGAGAAGTGTCCAGTTGTTGCCAGAGAAAATACCAGGTGACACAGCCAAACAAACAGTGCCAGAGAGTAAGAGATAAAGTGGGAGTTACTAGTAGATGCTCTAGTGAACTCAGACCACAAGCATCACCGCCACAGCCGTAGTAATCTGTAGATGCCAGATATTAGAGACTGTTAATTAGCACAGTTGCCCCAAAAAAAGAACAATCAGCATAAGAGTCCAAGTGGTCAAACTTCCCAAGTATGACAACCTGTGAAGCAGTCGGGGATGTTCCAGTTAAATAAGACACTACTATATACACCATCATATGCATAACCTGGAGCTCCTGAGCTCCAATGCAAAAATGTATAAGAGGGCCTACTATAGGCAATTTATAATGATGATGTATCCTTATGTGGCAGGGGGGGGGGGGCCTGGGTACAACTGCTTCCTGTACATAGTTATATCCGTGTATACATATATACAGATAGTCCCCGACTTGCGAACAGGTTCCGTTCCAGGAACCTGTTCACAAGTCCATATCTTCGCAAGTCCGAACAAATGGTTGTATGGAGCGGGATCCACCCACGCGGCCTCGCTTGTCTTCTACATGCAGAGTAAGCCTTCATTTACACACTTATGCAAAGTGAACGCTCAAAACTGTCACTCAAACTGGCGTTTGAGCGAATTCTGAGCAATCATCTTGTAAATGCACACAACGATTATCGCTCAAAAGTTGTCTTTTGAGCGACTTTTAAGTGTGAATGGTTGTGTCTAAACCAGGCCTAAGGCTTTATGCTGTAAATAGTGATAACAGAGGCCCTTTAAAAATTACCATTTTTGTTACCTTCATTCACCACTTTCACCACTACAGGGAGCTTATCCCACACTGCTTTATTACTGAGCTGTATGTTTAAGCGTTGTGCAGTAAACTGATGTGAGATTTGGTGTATCAGAGAAAAAGAACAAAAGTAGCTATAAATATATATATTATGAAATTACATCTAAAGAAACAACACAATGTTCAAGCGAGGACAACTGGACATTCATTGTAAGAAACCCTTTAATATAGGAGTCAGTATAAAGTTTGAAAACTTTGCTCTAGACTTCGGCACACTTTTGCTCCCCCCCCCCCCCCCCCTCCACCCTACATTCACTTGAATCAGCTTTTCTGCACTAGTGCATCAAAGCAACATTTAGGGTAATGACATGACTACAGCTATCTTTTCAGTAATCAAAGTACTAATGTGAAACTATGTGGTTTATTTTAAATTACTTTCTTAATCCCATTTCATTCGGCAGGCCTTGAAAAATACGAACTTGTGGAAAAAAAAAGTCAAAGAACAGAAGGGAACTTTATATACAGTAGCAAAAAAGATCATAAAAAGATAATAAAGGCAGTACAAGAGAAGACCATACAAAACAAGACAACAAAATCTAACACATGACAGTATTAGAAGAGGAATATTTGTATTAGAGAAGAGCACGTAACAAAGAAAATGTGCCAATTAGATGTAAATGTTCAAAGGATGGAGCACAAATGCGAGTGATTCGGGAGAGCAGGTCACCTTGTGATAAAAGCCTTTTTTGTTTCTTTTCTTAATGTTTCATATCTCTGCTGCCTTTTGGCTCCATAAAAGGAACAAACATGGAGAACAATGGGTGTCATGTATTAAAGGGTATGTTCACCTTTAAGTGCTATTGTATACTTTAGATAAAGAAATAATATATATATATATATAGAACATTGGGTTATTTGTGACTACATTGGGGCGTATACGTACTTAGACGGGCGTTCCATACACCAATATAAGTAAAGTGTGCATACGGCTTTGACCGACAAGTGTATTAAGAGGCAGAATCCACCTAATACATTTATCTCATCTGGTGCCATTTCCATGAGCCAGATGGGAACCTATGCCAGCCTCGTATATAATAAATGTGATGGGTCATTTTTGGCCACACTCCCTAACACTAGGCCCTGCACACTTTCTGAAGAATTCTAGGACCCGCCATTAATCTTACATTATAGACTGCATTGTAGACCTTCTACAAGAATCATGGCTGAACTCTCCAAGCAAAACCCCAAAACAAAGCTGTAATTTCTGGATGTCATTTTCATCTCCACTACTACCCCACAGAAGAAAATGTACAGTAATAAAAACACATTATATGTACCCAAGAGTGGTGTCAATAAAATAATACAACTCGTCCCCCCCCAACCCCCAAAAAACAACCTACTACGTTCATGCGTTCAATATGGATGTAAGGCGGTGTCCTATTTAAAACTGCAATCACCTCTCATAGTGTTGCAAGGACCAATTGCACCTCTCTAGGCTAAGACGGAAGGACACCTGTCCCTTACTAATCAGGGAAAGTGGGGAACCCCTGCCTAACAGCGGGTGATTGTCCCGACATGGATAGCCACACTGTCTTCATCTGGGACCTATCTATCCATGATTAGGAACCTGGAGAGATGCACCAAATACAGGACACGACACTGTTCACACACACTAAATACAGAACGCAACAGTTCGCACCTCAGGCCTAGCCTCCACATACATACAGAACACCTTGCTGTTCACACCTACACACAAGGTCATGGATACCACACAGAACAGGAACCCGATCCAGAACTCACATGCATACAGATAGAAAACCATAGCTAGTCCAAGTGTCTTCCCTCCAAGGGGATAGAGAGTCAGCGATCGTGCTGACATACAGGGAACAGTGTCAGGCATCACCCATCTGACACACACATAAGACATCTGACATCTGGAGGCCACACCTGCCAAGGGATAAGGAAAAACCTGTGGGCACAGGCACCTGTTCGGTCACTGTACCATGCATTACTCGATGCACGCACCCCAGAACGCAGGGAAGGGAGGGACAACAGGTGTCCAGACCATCCGCAGGGAAGGTGAGGTACTTCAGACAAGCATGCATAACACTAGCTCTGTGTGGATTTACAACAGAGTAAAGCACTAAAAGGACCAGCATCTGCTACCAAGAGATGCTGGTTTTTATATGCAGTAGACCAGAGGGGATTGGCTGGAGAAATACCACACCCAGCCAGCTCAATTAACCCTCACCTGTGAAGCTGTGCTCATGGAAACACGTAGTACCACAGGTCCCAGACGCGCAATCTAAAATAACCCTTCATGTGGCTATATCAACGAGTTATGGCTCTTGCAATGCGACAATGGGTGATTGAAAGTTTGTGAACCCTTATGAAAATGGCATATTTCGTGCTTATATTTGTTATAAAACTACATTAGATTTTCACACAAGTCCTAAAAATAGATAACGAGAACCATATTGTCGCAGAGCTTAAAGGGGTTGTCGGTATTGGTGTAGCTTGATGCCACCGGAAGCTAGGGGTTTGATAGGAGGAACGTCCCTGTCACACCCCTAGCTTCTGATAGGGTGAAAGCACGAAGGTCCTAGTCGCACAGTGTTGGTTTATTAGTGGCAGCACTGCAGGCTTATGCAGAGGGTTACTATTCTGCTTAGCCTTACTTTATAACATGTAAATGCTGGCATGTTACCGCTGTAACATGGCAGCGTGTGTGCTTGGTCCTGGCCACCATTTCAGCCATGGGGTCATAGGCGTCCGCCGGCTCACTCCTTCCGTGGGCAGCCGCCGGCTCTCCACTCCGTTTCGCCGGCCACATCACTGCTCCCTCATGCCCGCTCCCGGAAAAGTAGAGTGAGTAGGGGCGGCCACCGGCTCTCCGCTCCCTTCCAGCAGCCGCATCGGTGCTCGCTCTCACAGCCGCTTCTGCCAAAGTAACTTGCTTTGCGCTTGTCTGCTACCTAAGGCATGCTGCGTTTGTGCAGTCACGGGGGTTCTGGCTTCTGGTCCGCCCTGTCGGGGAACCCACTTGCTGCTGGAGGTGTGCGGCTGCAGTGGCCGCCCCCGCTGTATGCCTTTTCTAAACATCTTTACTGGCATTCCAGGACCTGCAGCCGAGGAAGCTGTCCAGCCAATTAGGGACAGGGGGTTTCACTCCCTGTCAATCTTGACTCCACCGTCCAGATACACTAATACCGGGGTTGTCCAGGAGTTTTACCATTGATGACCTATCATTGGGGTCCACTGCTCAGGATCCCTGCCAATCAGTAGATTGCCAGGCCTGCTGTCAGTCCGGACAGCGTTGGGAACAAATAGTGCTGTGAACATTGCAATGGCCTGGATTGGTACTACAGGTACAGCTCCCTCTGAATTAAATGGGAGGGTAGGTCATAAGGAGAAGTCCCAGAAAAAAACCTTTAACATATGTATAGCCTTCTTACCTTGAGAGTTTGGAAGTCAGGGGCTCTTTCATTCCAAAACGGAATTGCAATAGACTACATCTTTGTACACATTTTCTTATCATGAGGCCACCACACAAATTAGGTAGAAGTTGTTCAAATCTGCTGATGTCAGCGGAATCAGACTACTCTCATATGTGTATGGAGACCTCTCGATTTTGATGTTGGAGGAAAGAAGCATCAGGCACATTGAATTTAGGCCCTGATCTTTTCGTTCTTCCTGGAAATAGAGATTTCTGGCGGCAGATTTCTCCCCTCTTCCAATGGAAAACATATGCACCACTCGCTCATATGTAAGGGGCTGTTGAGAGAAATAGCTGTGGCCGAATGAGTGGTAGGCCACTGTCGGGCGAGAGTATTTTTACTCTGTATTTGGTCCAAGTTTTACAGAAAGAAATATATAGCTAATGTAAATTTATGCATTTATTTACCTCGACAGACTTTTCACCCCCATTTTTTTTTTTTTAAACGCTGCATGCATTTTGCCATTGCTATTATTTCCTATTGGGAAAATACGAATTCATATTTAGGCCTTAGTCAGACGGGCGCTTTTTCGCGCGATTTGCGGATCGCATGTCGGATGCGCATGTGCAAATCGCGTGACCGGGGGCGAAAAATCGCGGGAAAAATCTGCACCTAGCCGCGTTAATCGTCGCAGCAAAACGCCCGTCTGACGGGAGAAAAATCGCCGTGCGCATCAAAATGCGCATGAAACTTAGACTGGCCGGCGAAAAAAATGATTTTGGTGCGCACATAAAACACCGAACGCAGATAGGCGCGATCTGCGAATCGTCGTGTCCTATAATTTATCGCATATCCGCATAAAAAGCGGACATGTGACCGATACCATAGCGAACCATTGGTTCTATATATGCGCGAATCGCATGCGCAAATCGCGCTAAAAAACGCCCGTCTGACTAAGGCCTTAGCCTGTAGACAATGAAACTAATGGCAGCAAATGATGACAGATCAAATGCTGATGAAATGCTGATGACACAAGGTTGCAAGATTATCTGTAACACGTTTGTATTACAGATTCATATTACGGACGTGTGACAATACGCTTGTGTGAAACTGGCCTTAGGCTGACAGCTACTGAAGGCGTTTAGGGACCTTTAGGACTCTTTCACATGTACTGGAATTTGTTGGTGAATTTACATCCCTGCGGAAAAATCCACACCAAAATCTGCATACCTACAGTGCAGATTTTGATGCAGCATTGAAGACGGCTTAGAGCCCATTTACATGCAAAGATAATCTTTCAAAGGGTAGGTTTTAAGTGATTGTTTTGCATAACCTGCTAATGAAACCAAAAGTCCATTAGCAGGTTATCAGCTTCATTTGCATGTAAATGGGCCTCAGGAGCTGTATGCAGAAAACAGCAGGTAGTCTGCTCTCTGCATTCAGCCCCTTTGTTCTGCCATGGGCTCCGTGCTGAAAACAATGTTATCAGCGCTCCCATGGAGAATACAGCACCATGGACAGCAAACACAGCATGTGGTCTGTGTTACCTTCTGTCCGGTTGAACAATGGATTTTATGCTGAAGAAAAACGACTATCGCTCAAAACGATAGCTTTTGAGCGAATGTTGAGCGATAATCGTTGCGTGTAAATGGGGCTTGACTCACAGCTTTCCTAGAGTCATAACCCGCAATTCTGCCTCAATATTGGCATGAGAAATATACCACTGGATAAAAGGGTGGATTTATCATTCAGGACTCTGAGAAAAGATGGGTGACACAGTAGGAGATGTAATAATGGCTCTATAGGTTGTTAATTCCCTAATACACAGAGAAAAATTATAATTACAGTGGTGCTTGAAGGTTTATGAACCCCTCAGAATTTTCCATATTTCTGCTTAAATTTATCCTAAAACTTTATCAAATTTTCAGACAAGTCCTCAAAAGTAAATAATGAGAACCAAATCAGAGAAATGAGCCACAAATATTAGACTTGGTCATTTACTTATCGAGGAAAATGATCCAATATCACATGTCTGTGAATGACAAAAGTATGTGAACCTTTGTTTTAAGTATCTGTTGTGACCTGCTTGCACAGCAATAACTGCATCTAAATGTTTCCGGTAATTGTTGATCAGTCCTGCACCTCGGCTTGGAGGAATTTTAGAAAACAGCTTCAACTCTCTTATGCCGGTGGGTTTCCTCCCATAAACGGTTTGCTTCAGGTCCTTTCACTGCATTTCTATAGGATTAAGGTCACGACTTTGACTTCGCCATTCCAAAACGTTATTCTTCTTTAACCGTTCTTTTGTAGAACGACTTGTGTGCTTTGGGTCGTTGTCTTGTTGGTCATTGTCTTGTTGTCTTGTTGGGTCGTTCTCTTGAGATTCAGAGCATGGACAGACGTCCTGAAATTTTCCTTTAGAATTTGCTGGTGTAATTCAGAATTCATTGCTACACTAATGATGGCAAGCCGTCCTGGCTCAGATACAGCATAACAGGCCCATGATACTACCACCACTGTGTTTCACAGATCATGAGATTTTTATGCTGTAATGCAGCGTTTTTCCTTCTTTAAACATAACGTTTCTCAGTTAAGTCAAAAAGTTCAATTTTGGTCTCATCCATCCACAAAACATTGTTCCAATAGCCTCTTGGCTTGTCCAGATGATCTTTAGCAAACTGTAGACAGGCAGAAATGGGGGGGTGGAAAAAAATGGCTTTCTCCTTGCAACCCTGTCATGCACACCATTGTTGTTCAGAGTCCCTCTGATGGTGGACTCATGAACATTAGCTAATGTGAGAAAGGCCTTTAGTTGCTTAGAAGTTACTTTGGATTCCTTTGTCACCTTGCAGACTATTATACACTTTGCTCTTGGGGTCTTGAATAAGGGTCTTGAATTTCATCCATTTGTGCACAATCTGTCTGACTGTTGCAGTTCATACTCGTTAGAGATAGTTTTGTAATCTTTTCCAGCCTGATGAGCATCAACAACTCTTCTTCAGAGGTCCTCAAAAATCTCCTTTGTTTGTGCCACCATACACTACCACAAACATTGTGAAGATCAGACTATGATAGATAGGCCCCCTGCACACAAGCGAAAATTCCGTGGAATTTCCACCCGTGGCTGTTGCCATGGGATTGCATTAGAAAACGCAATCCTAGGCTGACGGCTGTGATTTGTCCACGTGAGACTCGCACAGAAATGTCAGTAGTGCCAGGCCGGCTCCACTCTGCGCATGCGCCGGCTGGCCGGCACATCACAGAGCCGGAGCCGTAGGAGCAGGTGAGAACCGCACTGGTCCCTGCAGGGGTGCGGGTCATCTGACCCGGCCGTCTGCAGGCGGCCATAGCCGTATCCCAAGTGATTGTCATTTCATTGACTGAAAACATCTTGCTTCAATTGCACCTTCAAATTATCTACTAATTCTAAATCTTCACATATTTTTGCCACTCAGGGACATATGATATTAGATCATTTCCCTCAATAAATGGCCAAGTCTAATATTTTGGACTCATTTGTTTGATTTGGTTCTCGTTATCTACTTTTAGGACTTGTGTGAAAATTTTATTGTAGTTTTAGGTCAAATATAAGCAGAAATATGGAAAATTCTGAAGGGTTCACAAGCATTCAAGCCCCGCTCTATCACTGTTGGGCCTGAACAATGAAATGTCCTCATAAACCCTCATTATCTCCAAGCAATATGGCTTGATGTTATAACTCGTGTATCTATCACCCAGTCTTGACCCGGATGGTTCCCTGTGTTATTACTTTGGTATTTTGCACGTATGTTCTACAGTTTTAAGTACATTATAGTTAATTTTTTTTATATATATCAGGCTTATCCATGCTTATTTAACAGGACCCAATGTGTGATGATTGGATTATGCATTATTTCTCTATGCAGCGCAGCCATGATGACTTAATTTCGAAAACCAGCCTTTCGAATATGATTAACCCGGAGGGGTCATTTGGTAATATAATTAGTAAAGACTGATTCTGTATATCTGTGAAATCAATAGCAGAAGTAAAATGGTATAGCATATATTAGTTTATTATGTTCAAAGCTGTATACAGAGCCTACTGACAAGATTAGCATTGGTTTGTTACTTCATGGATTCGGAGAGGGTGATTAGATTGAAATAATTATTGGTGGTTGTAGCTTCAAGTATATAAGCATGTTAATGTAGACAGAAGCAATAATACCTCCTGTCATAACAGCCAGGTGGAGACGCACGCGTATTGATCGGATTGGAAATGGGGCATTGTAAAGATAATTTGGGTTATTTCGAGTATATTTTATAATTACACGCTGGGCCGGTGGGACTTTATATTAAAAAAAAAAAAAGACCCCACCAATTATTTGGTTACTATAGCAACCTAAGTAGGAACATATTGGTGAGCATAGTTTGCTACAAAAATGCGGATCATTTTTAACCCTTCATAGTCCCTGCAAATTAGGTTTTTACTTTTATGTGTTGTTTTTTTTTTGCTTTTTATATACAGTACTTCATAAACCAGACGTGCTACGGATGGAACAAAATCAGAATGGGGCCCCCAGGACCATAAGGCTTCTGAGGAACTCATTCATAGGGCCATCACTTGTCCGTATCCTTGCACCCAGATCACTGATGCTGCTAAGGCCGTATATATCTACAACCAAAGCACTATATGATAATGTGATTGTGATCTAATCGAGGTAAATGGATCGTCCTATCTGGACAGCCTCTTGATCAGCTGATTGCTGCAGGTCTGCCTGCTGAAACTAGTGATGAGCTGTTACTGTCTGACACTGCTAACTTTGTATTACATTTGTGGTTTCCAATAGGCACATGGACAGAGGTGGTCCTACTAGGACATCCCATTTACTATGACTTTTAGACTTCACGAAGCACCAATACGTACACGTTGGGGGAATTTATGAAGTTGAAACTGATGTACAGAAGTCGCAAAATTGTGGCACAAGGATTGCTTACCAACAACTTGTGACTTTTTGTGGTCACACCAGCTCATGTTTTAAGCCACTTTTTAGAAAATAGGGTGTGGTGTGGCCAGACACATTTATTTGTAATTTATGCCAGAAACTGGTGTAAATTAGACAGTATATCTTCTCCAGGTCATAACTGGTGTATAGTTTTGTGTAGGCACGTGAATGGCCCAAGATGCACCTAACGTATGAAGAGGGGTGCACTGCTCCATACATTATGTGCACAGTGTGTCAATGGAGATTATATTAAGTCCAGCAATTGAGATGCCAGTCTTAATAAATTCTTCCCAATGTTTTACTGTAGAGCTGTCTATTCTAAAAAAGGGGGTGGTCAATGTCCCAAAAATCCTGTAGCACAGATTTCTACATTAGCAATTAGTGCTTAAAAGGTTTGTCTCATCTTTGTCTTTATCTGTAATCTGTAATCCAGCCATAACTCACCACGATTCTGCATCAAAATTTACTGTGCTCATAGTCCGTCCAAGAGCTTATTTCACCTGTGTGAAAGGTCCCTGAAAGAAGCTTAGTTTGGTGGATCGTACAATACTGCTGTTCTAGGGATCATCTGATTTCCCTTAAACCTCCACGTTGGTATTTCACAGAGGAGGTTATGATGAACACCCACATTAACACTTACGATCAGAGACCCCACGTTGGAACAGCAGGGTTATAAGAATCACACATTTTTGTAGATTCAAAAAATGCTGCCAAAAATGTATATTATAGAAGCCTTAAAATAAAGATTGCTTTTCTCTTGCTGTAGTCTTCCTGTCTCTCATTCATCCATGGGCCTGTCTCACTCTCCTCCATCAATAAGCCTGCCTCACTCTACTCCTTAGTCTTTGGGCCTGTCTCACTCTCTTCCATCTGTGGGCCTGTCTTACTCTCCTCCATCCATGAGCCTGTCTCACTCTCCTCAATCTATGGCCCTGTCTCATTCTCCTCCACCTAAGGGCCTGTCCCACGCTCCTCCATCCGTGGGCCTTGTCTCACCTTCATCTATGGGCCTGTCTCATTCTTCTCCATCTATGGGCCTGTCTTACTCTCTTCCATCTATGGGCCTGTCTTATTCTGCTCCATCCATATTCCTGTCTCAATCTCCTCAATCCATGAGCCTGGTTTCATTCTCCTCGACCTATCGGCCTGCGTCACTCTCCTACATCTATGGCCCTGTGTCACTCTCCTACGTCTATGGGCCTGTGTCACTCTCCTCCATCTATGGGCTTGTCTCACTCTCCTCCATCTATGGGCCTTGTCTCATTCTCCTCCATCCATAGAATTGTCTCACTCTCCTTCATTAATGGGCCTGTTTCACTCTCCTCCATCCATGGGCCTGTCTCACTTTCCTCCATCCATGATGCTGGTCTCATTCTCCTCCATCCACAGGCCTGTCCCACTCTCCTCCATCCATGAGCCTGGTCTCATTCTCCTCCACATATGGGCCTCGTCTCATTCTCCTCCACATATGGGCCTCGTCTCATTCTCCTCCACATATGGGCCTCGTCTCATTCTCCTCCACATATGGGCCTCGTCTCATTCTCCTCCACATATGGGCCTATCTCACTCTGACCAGATGTTCCCACGGACAGAGAGGTGTGGTCAGGAGGCATGGTTTATCACAACATATAATTTTGCCTCAGCCAAAATCTGTACCATTGCTCCCCCTCGCCTTCTTCAAAGGCTTGCCGCTATCAGCGCTCCCCAGCTTCTGGTTCCCAGCGGCCTGTAGTGGCCTCACCTGACCAGCATCACCTGACCAATGGTGCCACCTCTGACTAGGCCACTGGGAATCGGAAGCTGGGCAGCCCTGACAGCAGGAAGCCTTCGGAGGAAGCGCCGCATAGCATGAAATTAGCAGCGGATACGCGGCTGATTTTCAGTCAAAATCTGCACCCATGATACAGATTTTGACAGTTTTTTTGGACGCAGAATTTGCTGCGGAAATATCCGCTGTGGACATTTTACGCCATTTCTGCCACGTGTAAACATACCCAAAGTCAGCTTGAGGTATGCTGCCATGTGCAGAGTGGCCTCAGAAGTAATAGTGTCCCCTATATCGGCCCCAGTAGTAATAGTGACCCCCACAGTGGCCCCAGTAGTAATAGCGTCCCCTATATCAGCCCCAGTAGTAATAGTGTCCCCTCTATCGGCCCCAGTAGTAATAGTGACCCCTATATAAGCCCCAGTAATAATAGTGTCCCCTATATTTGCCCCTGTAGTAATAGTGACCCCCACAGTGGCCTCCGTAGTTAAAAGTGACCCCTACAGTGGACCCAATAGCAATAGTGTCCTCCAGAGTGGCCTCAGTATTAAAACTATTACAAATGCGGCTGATATAAAGGACACTATTAAGGCCCATTTACACCCAATGATTATCGCTCAAAATTAGTCCAAACGACCATAACTGAGCAATATCGTTCAGTGTGAAGCGCAAAAAAAAATAAAAAATAAAAAAAAATAAAGTCGCTCTTGTTGTTCGCGGATTGCTAAGCTGCCTTTTCAGTCAGTTTACAAAACGTTGACAGCACTGCTGGCTTGTCATCCTGTTTAAAAGCTCCCTGATAGGAGGGGGAAGCGAGAAACGGATGAGAAGCCGGCAACAGAACTTTCAGTTTGAATGCTCTGCACGAACGCTGAAGACCTTAGTGGTGACGTCAGCACTCATCCAAACAACTGTCGGCCCGTGTAAAAGAGCTTCTATTAAGGCTGCCTGTCCACGCGCAAATTTTCATTTCATTTCCCGCGACGATAATCCAGCCGCGTGGAACGCAGTGAACGCTTTCCATAGCGTTGCTTTGGAAAGCGCAGCCCCCCTGTCCACGAGCGGAGAATCATAGCGATTCTCCGCCCGTGGGCAGCCAATGACAGCATGCTGCGAATTGCCGCGATTCTTCGCGATGAGCCTATCTGTCAGATAGGCTCACTGCGAAGACCCGTCTGCTGGCTCCTGCTCCCCGGCAACGGCTCCCACTATGCTTGTGGACAGGCAGCCTTATATTGTCCCCTATATCGTCACCAGTAGTAATAGTGACCCCCACAGTAGCCCCCCTTGGACTGATATACTTACCTCCTCCTTGTCTTCAAAGCGCTGCTGCTCCTCTGCTTGGCGCTGATGGCTCCTCCCTTCTCCTCTCCTTCTGCAGAACCAATGAGGAAACATCAGGGGAGGAGGATCCTGGGTACACACACTGCCATCCGTGTGTGCGTCCTGCAGCGGCGCCAGTGAGCGATGATTACCAGCCGGGAAGTCGCAGCACCCCAGCTAGTAATCACTTTCATGTTGACCCGACGTCTGGAAAGTAGGACAAAAGTGGGACAGATGTCCCGAATGCAGGACAAATGGCTCTCCCGCTAAGGGCCCCTGGGGAAACTGGAACCGGTTCGACACGGGCGATAAAATTTGCATCATTTTTTTGGCGTGAAAACGCAGAATTATAAAACGCAAGCGGCTTCAACGGCTTCCTTCAGATTTGAGACGCTGCGTGACAATAAATTGCGGCATTTCTATCTTTCTGCATTTTCGCTTATTTCTAATCGCCCGGGTTTCCCTAGGGAGTCTTCGTATTATCGCATCGCACAAACTTGCGATTTTCACGCGATGTGTTTTTAACATTAGAAACTCCTATTGTCTACCGTGAAAATAGGGAGCAGCGCCGACGCTCAGACATCGCAAGAGCAAAAATGCGATACTGCCGCGACTTTCTCTCGGCGACACTGCGATGGCCCGTATGCAACGATCCTTACACTTTCCTCCATCTATAGGCCGGTCTCCCTCTGCTGCTAACAGATGTGTAGTTGAGGACTAGGAGATGTGTAGTAGCAGACTGGGAGATGTGTAGTAGCGGACTAGGAGATGTGTAGTAGCGGACTAGGAGATGTGTAGTAGCGGACAAACAGATGTGTAGTAGCGGACAAACAGATGTGTAGTAGCCGACAAACAGATGTGTAGTAGCGGACAAACAGATGTGTAGTAGCGGACAAACAGATGTGTAGTAGCGGACAAACAGATGTGTAGTAGCGGACAAACAGATGTGTAGTAGCGGACTAGGAGATGTGTAGTAGCGCACTAGGAGATGTGTAGTAGCGGACTAGATGTGTAGTAGCAGACTAGATGTGTAGTAGCGGACTAGATGTGTAGTAGCGGACTAACAGATGTGTAGTAGCGGACTAGATGTGTAGTACTGGACTAGATGTGTAGTAGCGGACTAGATGTGTAGTAGCGGACTAGATGTATAGTACTGGACTAGATGTGTAGTAGTGGACTAACAGATGTGTAGTAGCAGACTGGGAGATGTGTAGTAGTGGACTAACAGATGGGTGTTAGCGGACTAGAAAATGTGTAGTAGCGAACCAACAGATGTGTAGTAGTGGACCAGATGTGTAGTAGCGGACTAACAGATGTGTAGTAGTGGACGAGATGTGTAGTAGCGGACTAGATGTATAGTAGCGGACTAAATGTGTAGTAGCGGACTAAATGTGTAGTAGCGGACTAAATGTGTAGTAGCGGACTAAATGTGTAGTAGCGGACTAAATGTGTAGTAGCGGACTAAATGTGTAGTAGCGGACTAAATGTGTAGTAGCGGACTAAATGTGTAGTAGCGGACTAAATGTGTAGTAGCGGACTAAATGTGTAGTAGTTGACTAGATGTATAGTACTTGACTGGATGTGTAGTAGCAGACTAGATGTGTAGTAGTGGACTAACAGATGTGTAGTAGCAGACTAGATGTGTAGTAGCGGACTAGATGTGTAGTAGCGGACTAGATGTGTAGTAGCGGACTAGATGTGTAGTAGCGGACTAGATGTGTAGTAGAGGACTAGATGTGTAGTAGCGGACTAGATGTATAGTACTGGACTAGATGTGTAGTAGCGGACTAACAGATGTGTAGTAGCAGACTGGGAGATGTGTAGTAGTGGACTAACAGATGGGTGTTAGCGGACTAGGAAATGTGTAGTAGCGAACCAACAGATGTGTAGTAGTGGACCAGATGTGTAGTAGCGGACTAACAGATGTGTAGTACTGGACTAGATGTGTAGTAGCAGACTAGATGTATAGTACTGGACTAGATGTGTAGTAGCGGACTAGGAGATGTGTAGTAGTGGACTAACACGTGTAGTAGCGGACTAGGAGATGTGTAGTAGCGGACTAACAAATGTGTACTAGTGGACTAGATGTGTAGTAGCGGACTAGATATATAGTACTGGACTAGATGTGTAGTAGCGGACAAAAAGATGTGTAGTAGCAGACTAACAGATGTGTAGTAGCAGACTAACAGATGTGTAGTAGCAGACTAACAGATGTGTAGTAGCAGACTAACAGATGTGTAGTAGCAGACTAGATGTGTAGTAGCAGACTAGATGTGTAGTAGCAGACTAGATGTGTAGTAGCAGACTAGATGTGTAGTAGCGGACTAACAGATGTGTAGTAGCAGACTGGGAGATGTGTAGTAGTGGACTAACAGATGTATCTTAGCGGACTAGGAAATGTGTAGTAGCGGACCAACAGATGTGTAGTAGCAGACTAGATGTGTAGTAGCGGACTAACAGATGTGTAGTAGCAGACTAGATGTGTAGTAGTGGACTAGGAAATGTGTAGTAGCGGAAAAACAGATCTGTACTAGTGGACTAGGAGATGTGTAGTAGCGGACTAACAGATGTGTAGTGGTGGACTAGATGTGTAGTAGCGGACTAACAGATGTGTAGTAGTGGACTAGATGTATAGTAGCGGACTACATGTGTAGTAGCAGACTAGATATGTAGTAGCGGACTAACAGATGTGTAGTAGCAGACTGGGAGATGTGTAGTAGCGGACTAATAGATGTGTAGTAGCGGACTAACAGATGTGTAGTAGCGGACTAACAGATGTGTAGTGGTGGACTAGATGTGTAGTAGCGGACTAACAGATGTGAAGTAGCGGACTAAAAGATGTGTACTAGCGGACTAAAAGATGTGTAGTAGCGGACTAAATGTGTAGTAGTTGACTAGATGTATAGTACTTGACTGGATGTGTAGTAGCAGACTAGATGTGTAGTAGTGAACTAACAGATGTGTAGTAGCAGACTAGATGTGTAGTAGCGGACTAGATGTGTAGTAGCGGACTAGATGTGTAGTAGCGGACTAGATGTGTAGTAGCGGACTAGATGTGTAGTACTGGACTAGATGTGTAGTAGCGGACTAACAGATGTGTAGTAGCGGACTAACAGATGTGTAGTAGCAGACTGGGAGATGTGTAGTAGAAGACTGGGAGATGTGTAGTAGTGGACTAACAGATGGGTGTTAGCGGACTAGGAAATGTGTAGTAGCGGACTAACAGATGTGTAGTAGTGGACTAGATGTGTAGTAGCAGACTAGATGTATAGTACTGGACTAGATGTGTAGTAGCGGACTAGGAGATGTGTAGTAGTGGACTAACACGTGTAGTAGCGGACTAGGAGATGTGTAGTAGCGGACTAACAAATGTGTACTAGTGGACTAGATGTGTAGTAGCGGACTAGATATATAGTACTGGACTAGATGTGTAGTAGCGGACTAACAGATGTGTAGTAGCAGACTAACAGATGTGTAGTAGCGGACTAGGAGATGTGTAGTAACGGACTAGGAGATGTGTAGTAGTGGACTAGGAGATGTGTAGTAGCGGACTAGAAGATGTGTAGTAGCGGACAAACAGATGTGTAGTAGCGGACAAACAGATGTGTAGTAGCGGACAAACAGATGTGTAGTAGCGGACAAACAGATGTGTAGTAGCGGACAAACAGATGTGTAGTAGCGGACTAGGAGATGTGTAGTAGCGCACTAGGAGATGTGTAGTAGCGCACTAGGAGATGTGTAGTAGCGGACTAGATGTGTAGTTGCAGACTAGATGTGTAGTAGCGGACTAAATGTGTAGTAGCGGACTAAATGTGTAGTAGCGGACTAAATGTGTAGTAGAGGACTAAATGTGTAATAGCGGACTAAATGTGTAGTAGCGGACTAAATGTGTAGTAGTTGACTAGATGTATAGTACTTGACTGGATGTGTAGTAGCAGACTAGATGTGTAGTAGCGGACTAGATGTGTAGTAGCGGACTAGATGTGTAGTAGCGGACTAGATGTGTAGTAGCGGACTAGATGTGTAGTAGCGGACTATGAGGGGATGTGCAGTAGCGGACTAGGAGATGTGTAGTAGCGGACTAGGAGATGTGTAGTAGCGGACTAGGAGATGTGTAGTAGCGGACTAGGAGATGTGTAGTAGTGGACTAACACGTGTAGTAGCGGACTAGGAGATGTGTAGTAGCGGACTAACAAATGTGTACTAGTGGACTAGATGTGTAGTAGCGGACTAGATATATAGTACTGGACTAGATGTGTAGTAGCGGACTAACAGATGTGTAGTAGCAGACAAACAGATGTGTAGTAGCAGACTAACAGATGTGTAGTAGCAGACTAACAGATGTGTAGTAGCGGACTAACAGATGTGTAGTAGCGGACTAGGAGATGTGTAGTAGCGGACTAGGAGATGAGTAGTAACGGACTAGGAGATGAGTAGTAACGGACTAGGAGATGTGTAGTAGCGGACTAGATGTGTAGTAGCGGACAAGGAGATGTGTAGTAGCGGACTAGATGTGTTGTAGCGGACTAGGAGATGTGTAGTAGCGGACTAACAGATGTGTAGTAGCGGACTAGAAGATGTCTAGTAGCGGACTAAGATGTGTAGTAGCGGACTAACAGATGTGTAGTAGCGGACTAACAGATGTGTAGTAGCGGACTAACAGATGTGTAGTAGCGGACTAGGAGATGAGTAGTAACGGACTAGGAGATGTGTTGTAGTGGACTAGGAGATGTGTAGTAGCGGACTGGGAGATGTGTAGTAGTGGACTAGGAGATGTGTAGTAGCGGACTAACAGATGTGTAGTAGCGGACTAGGAGATGTGTAGTAGCGGACTAGGAGATGTGTAGTAGCGGACTAGGAGATGTGTAGTAGCGGACTAGGAGATGTGTAGTAGCGGACTAACAGATGTGTAGTAGCGGACTAGGAGATGTGTAGTAGCGGACTAGGAGATGTGTAGTAGCGGACTAACAGATGTGTAGTAGTGGACTAGATGTGTAGTAGCGGACTAGGAGATGTGTAGTAGCGGACTAACAGATGTGTAGTAGCGGACTAGGAGATGAGTAGGAGCGGACTAGATGTGTTGTAGCAGACTAGGAGATGTGTAGTAACGGACTAGGAGATGTGTAGTAGCGGACTAGGAGATGTGTAGTAGCGGACTAACAGATGTGTAGTAGCGGACTAGGAGATGAGTAGTAGCGGACTAGATGTGTTGTAGCAGACTAGGAGATGTGTAGTAGCAAACTAGATATGTAGTAGCGGACCAACAGATGTGTAGTAGCGGACTAGGAGATGTGTAGTAGCGGACTAGGAGATGTGTAGTAGCGGACTAGGAGATGTGTAGTAGCGGACTAGGAGATGTGTAGTAGCGGACTAGATGTGTAGTAGCGGACTAGGAGATGTGTAGTAGCGGACTAGGAGATGAGTAGTAACAGACTAGGAGATGTGTAGTAGCAGACTAACAGATGTGTAGTTGCGGACTAGGAGATGAGTAGTAACAGACTAGGAGATGTGTAGTAGCGGACTAACAGATGTGTAGTAGCGGACTAACAGATGTGTAGTAGCGGACTAGGAGATGTGTAGTAGCGGACTAGGAGATATGTAGTAGCGGACTATGAGGGGATGTGCAGTAGCGGACTATGAGGGGATGTGTAGTAGTGGACTATGAGGGGAGTGTAGCAGCGGACTATGAGGAGATGTGTAGCAGCGGACTGTGAGGGGATGTGCAGTAGCGGACTATGAGGAGATGTGTCGTAGCGGACTATGAGGGGATGTGCAGCAGCGGACTATGAGGGGATGTGTAGTAGCGGACTATGAGGGGATGTGTAGTAGCGGACTATGAGGGGAGTGTAATAGCGGACTATGAGGGGATGTGTAGTAGCGGACTATGAGGGGATGTGTAGTAGCGGACTATGAGGGGATGTGTAGTAGCGGACTATGAGGGGATGTGTAGTAGCGGACTATGAGGGGATGTGTAGTAGCGGACTATGAGGGGATGTGCAGTAGCGGACTATGAGGAGATGTGTAGTAGCGGACTATGAGGAGATGTGTAGTAGCGGACTATGAGGAGATGTGTAGGAGCGGACTATGAGGGGATGTGTAGTAGCGGACTATGAGGGGATGTGTAGTAGCGGACTATGAGGGGATGTGTAGTAGCGGACTATGAGGGGATGTGTAGTAGCGGACTATGAGGGGATGTGTAATAGCGGACTATGAGGGGATGTGCAGTAGCGGACTATGAGGGGATGTGCAGCAGCGGACTATGAGGGGATGTGTAGCAGCGGACTATGAGGAGATGTGTAGTAGCGGACTATGAGGGGATGTGTAGTAGCGGACTATGAGGGGATGTGCAGCAGCGGACTATGAGGGGATGTGTAGTAGCGGACTATGAGGAGATGTGTAGCAGCGGACTATGAGGGGATGTGTAGCAGCGGACTATGAGGAGATGTGTAGTAGCGGACTATGAGGGGATGTGTAGTAGCGGACTATGAGGGGATGTGTAGCAGCGGACTATGAGGGGAGTGTAATAGCGGACTATGAGGGGATGTGTAATAGCGGACTATGAGGGGATGTGTAGCAGCGGACTATGAGGGGAGTGTAATAGCGGACTATGAGGGGATGTGTAGTAGCGGACTATGAGGGGATGTGTAGCAGCGGACTATGAGGAGATGTGTAGTAGCGGACTATGAGGGGATGTGTAGCAGCGGACTATGAGGGGATGTGTAGCAGCGGACTATGAGGGGATGTGTAGCAGCGGACTATGAGGGGATGTGTAGCAGCGGACTATGAGGGGATGTGTAGCAGCGGACTATGAGGGGATGTGCAGTAGCGGACTATGAGGGGATGTGTAGTAGCGGACTATGAGGGGATGTGTAGTAGCGGACTATGAGGGGATGTGCAGTAGCGGACTATGAGGAGATGTGTAGTAGCGGACTATGAGGGGATGTGCAGTAGCGGACTATGAGGAGATGTGTAGCAGCGGACTATGAGGGGATGTGCAGTAGCGGACTATGAGGGGATGTGTAGTAGCGGACTATGAGGGGATGTGTAGTAGCGGACTATGAGGGGATGTGCAGTAGCGGACTATGAGGAGATGTGTAGTAGCGGACTATGAGGGGATGTGCAGTAGCGGACTATGAGGGGATGTGTAGTAGCGGACTATGAGGGGATGTGTAGTAGCGGACTATGAGGAGATGTGTAGTAGCGGACTATGAGGGGATGTGTAGTAGCGGACTATGAGGGGATGTGCAGTAGCGGACTATGAGGGGAGTGTAATAGCGGACTATGAGGGGATGTGTAGTAGCGGACTATGAGGAGATGTGTAGCAGCGGACTATGAGGGGATGTGTAGTAGCGGACTATGAGGGGATGTGCAGTAGCGGACTATGAGGAGATGTGTAGTAGCGGACTATGAGGGGATGTGCAGTAGCGGACTATGAGGAGATGTGTAGTAGCGGACTATGAGGGGATGTGTAATAGCGGACTATGAGGGGATGTGTAGTAGCGGACTATGAGGGGATGTGTAGTAGCGCACTATGAGGGGATGTGTAGTAGCGGACTATGAGGGGATGTGTAGTAGCGGACTATGAGGGGATGTGCAGTAGCGGACTATGAGGGGATGTGTAGTAGCGGACTATGAGGGGATGTGTAGTAGCGGACCATGAGGGGATGTGTAGTAGCGGACCATGAGGGGAGTGTAATAGCGGACTATGAGGAGATGTGTAGCAGCGGACTATGAGGGGATGTGTAGTAGCGGACTATGAGGGGATGTGTAGTAGCGGACTATGAGGGGATGTGTAGTAGCGGAGTATGAGGGGATGTGCAGCAGCGGACTATGAGGGGATGTGTAGTAGCAGACTATGAGGGGATGTGTAGTAGCGGACTAACAGATGTGCAGTAGCGGACTATGAGGGGATGTGTAGTAGCGGACTATGAGGAGATGTGTAGTAGCGGACTATGAGGGGATGTGTAGTAGCGGACTATGAGGGGATGTGTAGTAGCGGACTATGAGGGGATGTGTAGTAGCGGACTATGAGGGGAGTGTAGTAGCGGACTATGAGGGGATGTGTAGTAGCGGACTATGAGGAGATGTGCAGTAGCGGACTATGAGGGGAGTGTAGTAGCGGACTATGAGGGGATGTGTAGTAACGGACTATGAGGGGATGTGTAGTAGCGGACTATGAGGAGATGTGTAGTAGCGGAATATGAGGAGATGTGTAGCAGCGGACTATGAGGAGATGTGTAGTAGCGGACTATGAGGGGAGTGTAGTAGCGGACTATGAGGGGATGTGTAGTAGCGGACTATGAGGGGAGTGTAGCAGCGGACTAACAGATGTGTAGTAGCGGACTATGAGGAGATGTGTAGTAGCGGACTATGAGGGGATGTGTAGTAGCGGACTATGAGGGGAGTGTAGTAGCGGACTATGAGGGGATGTGTAGTAGCGGACTATGAGGGGAGTGTAGTAGCGGACTAACAGATGTGTAGTAGCGGACTATGAGGAGATGTGTAGTAGCGGACTATGAGGGGATGTGTAGTAGTGGACTATGAGGGGAGTGTAGTAGCGGACTATGAGGGGAGTGTAGTAGCGGACTAACAGATGTGTAGTAGCGGACTATGAGGGGATGTGTAGTAGTGGACTATGAGGGGAGTGTAGTAGCGGACTATGAGGGGAGTGTAGTAGCGGACTAACAGATGTGCAGTAGCGGACTATGAGGAGATGTGTAGTAGCGGACTATGAGGGGATGTGTAGTAGTGGACTATGAGGGGAGTGTAGTAGCGGACTATGAGGGGAGTGTAGTAGCGGACTAACAGATGTGCAGTAGCGGACTATGAGGAGATGTGTAGTAGCGGACTATGAGGGGATGTGTAGTAGTGGACTATGAGGGGAGTGTAGTAGCGGACTATGAAGGGAGTGTAGTAGCGGACTAACAGATGTGTAGTAGCGGACTATGAGGAGATGTGTAGTAGCGGACTATGAGGGGATGTGCAGTAGTGGACTATGAGGGGAGTGTAGTAGCGGACTATGAGGAGATGTGTAGTAGCGGACTATGAGGGGATGTGCAGTAGTGGACTATGAGGGGAGTGTAGTAGCGGACTATGAGGAGATGTGTAGTAGCGGACTATGAGGGGATGTGCAGTAGCGGACTATGAGGGGATGTGTAGTAGCGGACTATGAGGGGATGTGTAGTAGCGGACCATGAGGGGATGTGTAGTAGCGGACCATGAGGGGAGTGTAATAGCGGACTATGAGGAGATGTGTAGCAGCGGACTATGAGGGGATGTGTAGTAGCGGACTATGAGGGGATGTGTAGTAGCGGACTATGAGGGGATGTGTAGTAGCGGAGTATGAGGGGATGTGCAGCAGCGGACTATGAGGGGATGTGTAGTAGCAGACTATGAGGGGATGTCTAGTAGCGGACTAACAGATGTGCAGTAGCGGACTATGAGGGGATGTGTAGTAGCGGACTATGAGGAGATGTGTAGTAGCGGACTATGAGGGGATGTGTAGTAGCGGACTATGAGGGGATGTGTAGTAGCGGACTATGAGGGGATGTGTAGTAGCGGACTATGAGGGGAGTGAAGTAGCGGACTATGAGGGGATGTGTAGTAGCGGACTATGAGGAGATGTGCAGTAGCGGACTATGAGGGGAGTGTAGTAGAGGACTATGAGGGGATGTGTAGTAACGGACTATGAGGGGATGTGTAGTAGCGGACTATGAGGAGATGTGTAGTAGCGGACTATGAGGAGATGTGTAGCAGCGGACTATGAGGAGATGTGTAGTAGCGGACTATGAGGGGAGTGTAGTAGCGGACTATGAGGGGAGTGTAGCAGCGGACTAACAGATGTGTAGTAGCGGACTATGAGGAGATGTGTAGTAGCGGACTATGAGGGGAGTGTAGTAGCGGACTATGAGGGGATGTGTAGTAGCGGACTATGAGGGGAGTGTAGTAGCGGACTAACAGATGTGTAGTAGCGGACTATGAGGAGATGTGTAGTAGCGGACTATGAGGGGATGTGTAGTAGTGGACTATGAGGGGAGTGTAGTAGCGGACTATGAGGGGAGTGTAGTAGCGGACTAACAGATGTGTAGTAGCGGACTATGAGGAGATGTGTAGTAGCGGACTATGAGGGGATGTGTAGTAGTGGACTATGAGGGGAGTGTAGTAGCGGACTATGAGGGGATGTGTAGTAGCGGACTAACAGATGTGTAGTAGCGGACTAACAGATGTGTAGTAGCGGACTATGAGGAGATGTGTAGTAGCGGACTATGAGGAGATGTGCAGTAGCGGACTATGAGGGGATGTGCAGTAGCGGACTATGAGGAGATGTGTAGTAGCGGACTATGAGGGGATGTGCAGTAGTGGACTATGAGGGGAGTGTAGTAGCGGACTATGAGGAGATGTGTAGTAGCGGACTATGAGGGGATGTGCAGTAGCGGACTATGAGGGGATGTGTAGTAGCGGACTATGAGGGGACGTGCAGCAGTTATGTCCTCGGCGTGTAGCACTTTGCCCGGACTTGTCCTCTCAGCCGGGGATTAGGCAGGAAGTTCACACTTTGCACTGAGGATTCCCCCCGCCAGCAGCAGCACGCGGCATTGTGGGGCTTGTAATCCTCCAGCAGAGCGGTGTGGCGGTCATCTGTGGTAAGCCATGTTGTAGGGCGCGGGGAGACGGCAGCCTGTTAACCCCTCGTCTGCCGGCGACCCACCAGCTCTGTGCCGCCGCTGCTGCTAGGAAATGGCGGGAAGCCGCCGCCGCCGCGCGCAGAGATTACCTCACGGGCTTGTGGCGGTGTGTGAGGAGGAGGAGGATGGCGGCCGCGTGCAGTTACTGCCTGGGAGCTATGAGGAGAGCTGACATGTCCTGTAATCCGGCATGTGCAGAGCATTATCCAGAGGGTTGTGTAGTTATATAATATGTCCCCCTCCTTCCCCTTCTATGCCAGTTACTGAGGAGGCCGCCCTGTAGGGCTCATTCACATTAATGGCAGAGATCCCATTCAGGGGCACAATGAGGCACTATTTTTCCTGTCAAATCTGGTAAAATGGCGTCCGGCCCGTATTGTAGTCCGTGGGGGCCGTTCGCCTCGGTTCTGTCAGAGCCGGTTATTAGAAACAACGGCCAATGGCGCATTACCGATACGGCCGCGGTCATGAGGCCTATACCCAGCTTCACACATTTGCGCACGCCAGGTCGCTGCGTTTTTGTGGAATGAACGATGCGTTGTGGCAAGTCGCTCATCTCCGTGCGGTAAGCAAAGAGCGCCGACTGCAATGGCGAATTAGTCCTAATGCGCTGCAGGTCCGATGTTTTTCTGGTGAAATGACGCCGCCTTTCCCGTATCTGCCTGCGTATTAATTTGTATAGCGCAGTGCGGACAGCGATGCGCCTTTGCACCAGCGAAGCCCTGGATCTGTGGCGACTCGCCGCAGGACGGACGGCTTCCATTGACTGCTATGGAGGCCGTCTGTCTGAAACTCGCCGTAGAATAGGACATGCTGCCATTTTTTATTTTTTTTTTCCCCCGTTCTTCACCGCGAGTAAAAAATCGCAGTTGATTTCCGCTCGTGGGCACGGAGAAGCATTTTGCGTAGCACGTCTATGAGGAGTATTTGCTGCGGGATCCCACAGTGCCCGTACGCCCGTGTGCAGCGGGCCGAAGGCTGCAGGCTGCGCTATTTGTTCTGTTAAAAAATGGACACCGAACGTAATTAACCCCTTCCCGCTCCATGACGTACCGGTACGTCATGGAGCAGCGGGGTATGTATGTGGCAACCTCTCTTCATACAGTGCGGGCGTCAGCTGTTTATCACAGCTGACACCCGCGGCAATCGCGGCTATTAACCATTTAAATGCCGCTGTCAATTCTGACAGCGGCATTTAAATCGGTCCCGCACGGCCCCCCTGCGGTGAGATCGGGGGAGCCGTGCAGGTGTCATGGCACCCGGGGGCCTTTAGAAAGGCCCCAGGGCTGCCTTACCAGACCGCCTACCAAGCCATCCCCGTGGGGTGGCTTGATAGACTGCCTGTTAAATGGCAGTATGATGTAATGCTATAGAATTACGTCATACTGCAGGAGTGATCAAAGCATCGCTAGTTGTAGTCCCCCAGGGGGACTTTAAAGTAAAGTTAAAAAAAAAAAATCAATAAAGTTTTTTTAATTGTAAAAAAAAAAAAAAGTTGTAAAAGTTTAAATCACCTCCGTTTTGCCATATCTATTATTAAAAAAATCAAAATCATAAAATAAAAATATGTATTTGGTATCGCCGCGTCCGTACAAGTCCGAACTATCAAAGTAGCGCATTATTTACCCCGCATAGTGAACGTCGTCCCCCAAAAAAAATAACGCCAAAAATGCACTTTTTTGGTTACCCTGTCTCCCAGAAAAAACGCAATAAAAAGCGATCAAAAAGTCGTATATATTCCAAATATTCCCAATTGGTACTAACGTAAACTACAGGACGTCCCGCAAAAAATGAGCCATCGCTGAACTACATCGACGGAAAAATAAAAAAGTTATTGCGCGCACAAAATGACTGCAGAAAATAATTGAAAAAAGTTAAATGTTTTGGAAAAAAAAAAAAGAATAGTACAATAAAAAAAACTATACAAGTTTGGTATCGTAGTAATCGTACCGACCCATAGAATAAAGTTATCATGTCGCTTTTGCTGCCGTTTGTGCGCCGTAGAAACAAGACGCACTAAAAGGTGGAGAAATGTCTTTTTTTTTCTTCATTTTACTCCACTTAGAATTTTTTAAGAGTTTTTCAGTACATTTTATGGTACTATAAATAACACCATTAAAAACTACAACTCGTCCCAGAAAAAAACAAGCCCTCATACAGCGACGTCGGTGGATAAATAAAGGAGTTACGATTTTTTTTGAAGGGGGGAGGAAAAAAAGAAAATGGAAAAAGAAAAAGGGGCCGCGTCATTAAAGGGGTTGTCCCGCAAAAGCAAGTGGAGGTAAACACTTCTGTATGGCCATATAAATGCACTTTGTAATATACATCGTGCATTAAATATTGGCCATACAGAAGTTATATACTTACCTACAGGGGTCCCCCCCCCCGTGTTGGTCCATGGCGCCGACCGAATCCTTCTCCTCGATTAGACGCGCTTGCGCAGTCTGCCTCTTCTGTCCCGTTGAATGGGGCCGCTCCAGCGTGCTCGCGCCGCACAGCTGGTCTGTATCACGCGGCGGAAATCCGCTGCGTTGCCCGCACCTATTAGGTTCTATTGCACCTAATAGCACAATGCTCATGGTGCGGCATTCTACCGTGGAATTCCGCCCCGTGAAATCACCCGACCTCACCCCCAGCATGTTCTATTTGCCGCGGGTGTACGCGCGGACCGCTTCCATTGCAGTCAATGGAAGCTGTCCATCACGCTATCTTCCGCTGTAGCACAGCGGAAGATAGCGTGAAAACGCTTCCCCGCCAGCCGCGTCATATGATGCTGTGGGCGTGTCATATGACGCTTCCGACATCATATGACGCTTTCGGCACATCACATGACACTGCCAGCGCGCCATGCGCTCTACTGCGCATCCGCGCCGGAGCGTCATGCGGGACGGCCGGCGGCGTATCTGGAGGTCAGTATGGGGTCTCTGGGGGCTTATTGTGACGGACTCCGCTCCGTCCCACATTGCAGCACCCATTGTTTTCAGTATGGCCCGGTACGGCGTGTGTGGCGCACGTGAGTGCGATGCGATTTGAGGTTTACCCATTGAAAACAATGGGAAACACTCCACGATCGCTACTTCCCCGCATTTTTATTACAAAGGCCTTGCATCTGCGGGAACATCACACATTGGTGAGCGAGTTTCACGGCCGGATATCGCACTCGCCTGTGTGAAATCGGCCTTCAAGCTCTCACATGAGCGTTTTGTATCATTCGGTAACAAATGTAACATTACTTTCAATTGTGCCTCTTACACAGAGCGTAAAATGCAAATGCAAAAAGGATCGCAGCACGCACTATCTTGGCGCATATTGTGCTCACGTACACACGTAGGTGGTGTATAGGAACTGCTGGCACGCAGCAAGTACCATGTATTGCATTGGCTGCTCCCGCATGGTGCGCTGTATTGAAACGCCCGTGTGAGAGGCCTGGATTCCACAATGCAAATCTGTTCATCAATGTAGCGGAATAGTGGATAAGATTGGGGTTGTCCAGTGCTGAACCAGCCTCAGGATAGGCCATTAATGATTTACAGGGCTCCTCTGGACTGCTGTCAGTGTATATGCAGCCTAAAGTTGACAGGTCTGTTGAATTCAGTGGCTGCAATACCACCATAGGCCACTGTGATGTGCACAGAGATGTCAGCTTCTTTGTTCCATACACTCTAACAGTGGCCTGGTAGATATCATATCGTTGGGGCCGCCAACAGCGGAACTTATTATGGACATATCCTGAGGATAGTTCACCACTGAACAATTACTTTAGCAAATTTTAGCCGCAAGTTTTTTTCCTGCAAGGTAATGATGTGGATTTTGACACTTTTTTTGCTGCGGATTTTTCCGCTGCACAAAATCTACAACACTTCCGCTATGTGTGAACGGGTCCTGTAACAGCTGATTAGTAGGGATGCTGAATGTTGGACTCCCCTTGATCTGATACTGATGGCCTGTCCTAAGGAGGGTCACTGTAAAGGGGTTGTCTCTATCTATTTTGCTGCAACAGGTGGACAGCTCCGAACATTGAGTAGTGGCCCGGGTTGGTACTGCAGGCTGAGTTCCCTTCTCCTTTGGACTGCAGTACTGGCCACTCTGCAATGTACAAAAGCTATCTGCTTTCTGCAGCAAAATTGCTAGAAGTGGGCAATCCCTTTACTAATAAATTCCCATTAAATTCTAGTTTAACCCCTTGAGTGGCGGGTTTCCTACGACCCTGTCGTGCCCACCAGGGCAGGTTTTTTAAATAGTCTAATCATTGAATTTCAACTAATTTTGCAGTTGCATTCCAAGAGCCATAACTTTTTCATTTTTCCATTGACCAGGCCATATGAGGGCTTGTTTTTTGCGGGACAAGTTGTACTTTTTGATGGCATCATTTTGGGGTATATATAATGTATTGCATAACTTTTTTAAAAACATTTGTAGGGAGATTGAGGGAAAAAAAATAAATTCTGCCATTTGTTTTTTGGATTTCATTTTTACGGCGTTCAACATGCAGAATAAATAATGTGATAACATTATTCTCTGAGTCAGCACCATTCTGGCGATAGCAAGTTTATACAGTTATGTTTCTGGGAGGAAAAAAAGAAATGGGGAAAAAAGAAAAAAAGGGGCCATGTCATTAAGGGGTTAAATAATGTACCAACTTCCTTCTCTGGGTCATTACGATGCAGGGATACCACATGTGTGATTTAATTTTACATTTTTTACAAAGTAAAGGGAGACAAGTGTTTTTATTTTTATTTTTTTTAATAATTTTTTTACTTGCGTTTTTTTTAAAACTTTTTTCTTTTGTCCCTTTAGGGGACTTCCACAGGGACCCATCAGGACCCCCTGATCACTTTCCGGGGGTCTGATGGTGACAGCCCTTTACATGCTGCAGTCACATAGACTGCAGCATGTAAAGGGTTAACACAGCAGAGATCGGAGGTTTTCTCTGATCTCTGCTGTAAGAGCTGGTGCCTGCTTGTCCTCTAACAGCTAAGCACCAGCTCTCCCTGCCACAGAGATCATCGGCTTGCTTCTGACAAGCCGATGGTCTCTATGGCAACCTGTAAACAAAGCAGGAGACTTAGAAGCAGGAGATTGCCGGCATATCGGCAATATCTTCTGCTTCTGTTGTTCAAAGCCCTTGCACTGCTCTGTGGGGGTCTGTGCAGGCAGAGCACAATGTCACAGCTTGTGGCATTGTGCTCTGCAGCTCCTATAGTGATACATAGCCCGGAAATCTTCCGGGCTATATCACTATCGGCAGTGGAGCTCGTCCCGGAAAATTTCCGGGCGTGCCACTCAAGGGGTTAAACGCGACCCTAAAGTACACATCGGGGTATTGGATATTTAGAAAATCCTTTTTCGAAAATCCTTACAAAGGAATTTTGAGTTAATTTAGAAGGGTCCACTGGCCTGGACCTTTTTTTATTAGCCTGATTGAAGATTGGCTACAATTGTCTCGCTCTGGAGGACTTGGCACATCTGTACGTTATATGGAGAACACATTCATTCATTGAGTGCTACATAATAATTTATTTCCCCTGCAGAAAAAATTAAATGTTTGCTGTCAGATTCCCCTACAGTTTTCAGCTGATCATTAGGGCAACACATATTTTAATTAAAAGATACTGTATACCAATTTCACCTAATGAGCGTCCCAAAACCTTAATGTACACCACTGTATAACGTCTGTAAATGCTATGGACACCTTTTGGGGGGTATTTTTTTCACTTAAAGGGGTAGTCCACTTATAAATTACTAAAAGCCTATGCTTAGGGTAGGCCTCCAATAGTGTATTGGCAGGCGTCTGCCACCCAGGACTGCCACTGATCAGCTGTTTACCAGACATTTAGGCTGCCTGTCCGTGGGCGTTGCGATATCGCGTGGCGGATCTCTGCCGTGGGAACCGCCGCCGAAGTCAGGAGCCAGCTCACTGATCTCCGCGGTGAGCCTATCTGACAGATAGGCTCACTGCGGAGAATCACGGCAATTCGCAGCATCTTGTGACTTTCTGGTTGCAAGCAGAGAATCTCTACGACTCTCCGCTCGTGGACAGGGGGCTGGGCTTTCCATAGCAGCGCTATAGAAAGCGTTCACTACGTTCACCACAGCCGGATTATTGCCGCGGGGAACACAGTGAAAATTCGCCTGTGGACAGGAACCCTTATGCTCATGCACTGGGCTGATTTCTGCAGGAAGAAGACTGCCCCTTTCCCACTGCAGTGGCCAGGCTTGGTATTACACACACTGATTTCACTCACTCCAATGGGAGCCTTATGTGTAACACCAAGCCTCGCCACTACCGTGGGCCAAATGAACAGCGAACTGGCGGCAGACCCCCACCAATCTACTATTGATGGTTTACCCTAAGGATAAAACATCAATAGTTTATAACTGGACAATCCCTTTAAGTGAAAGTACTTTTTGCTGACAACCTTTTTTTGCATCAGGGTTTAATTAAACATTATGCACTGTTTGTTTTCTGCAGCTTCTACATATCACTGTGTATTGGCACTGCAACGTCTCAGTAGGAGATTTGTCAGTGAGACTGGACAGACGGCTAACACTCCATTTAGATGGAACGATTATAATCGTTCAAGTGTTCAGTTTAAACACGGGCAAATGACTGATCAACAAGCGAGAATCATGAGGTTATCGCTTGTGGTTCAGTTTCAGCCGCCATAAAAACCACCATTGGCTCGGCAATTATCGTGCCATTCAGTGTTTCACCGATCATGCAGTCTAAACGGGCTGCCTGAGCGCGAACGAGCTGGTGATGACGTCATCATTTCGTTCCATCGGGCAAACGAGAATCGTGAGATTCTTGGCCTGTGTAAAAGGGATGTTAGTTTTCAACCCTTATCTCTTCTCTCCTGCACTTTTTGTCAGCTAATTTATGACCAAAACAAAGGTATAAACTATTTTTGTGATCATAAGTTATTGTGGCTGATAAAGAATGTGCAGTAGAGGAGAGAGCGGCCTCACCGACGGATCTCCTACTGAGACGCTGCAGTGCCTATATACAGTGATATGTAGAAGCTGCAGGAGACAATCGATGCAACATTTGTAATTAAACTCTATTGGAAAAATGATTGTCAGTCCAAAATACATGCATTGTAAGAAAAAAACAAAGGTGTCCATAGAAACAAAGTTGTCCATAGCCTTTAAGGGTTCGTATACGTTTGTTTCCTTTTAAAACTATAGAATGGATAATTTTTCCTATTATGGCGCAAAAGTAGCGCTGATTAGTAGCTACAGGTTACCGGACTTTTTGCATCTCCTAACGTCTAAGTAACCTATTGCATATTAAGTATTTGTTGATGTGTTTAGGCAAACGCCCCATCAATCACGTTGACTAAGATGCATTAGTGGTAATGTACACACGAGACGTAATAATGATGGATTAAGTTGCGTTTTCTTTTTTTTTCTGCTGTGAAACAGAAGACACCTTTTTTTTGTTTTTTCGCGAAACGGTTAAGCATTAAAAGTTGCTGCGTCCTGCAAAATTCCATGTTAAATAGCCCAGTTCTGCCTTTATTCTCATTTTACAGATACTTTCCCCCGATCACTCTTACGAGGCCAGTTTCTTTGTCAGATAAAGTAATACAAATGGCCGTATATTTGGCAGGAAGTGTTGCTGTTCAGGGCTGTTGATGGTGCGCTGTCTAATGCACTGTAGATACAACACCAATTCTGCTTTATAGTGACAGTGCTGCGGCAGCAGTTTTCTGTATCAGCCATTCTAACCTATCCGAAGGATTTTACAGAGCCTTCACAGCGATACTGAGATGATTGTTGGGGTTCATACAGTGAAATTTTGCCACGGATTCCACAGCAAATCCACGCCAGCCGAGTTTTCCATTCACTTAAATGGGAATCTGCGCCAAAGTATGTGTGATATATATATTTTTTTAATTTATTTAGTTATTTTTCCAGTTCACAGGTTTAAAATCCACATGCAGAAAAAAGTAATATGTCACTTCTTGATGTGGGTCCCACATTGTAAAATCTGCATGTAGATTTTGCTCATTGGGCTAAACCCATTTGTGCTTCCGCGGTTCAAAGCCATGAAAATCTGCATCAGAAATCCGCAGGAACCATGCAGATCTGACCCGGATTTTCAGTGAAATGCACTTCAGAAACATCAGATGCAGAAATAGGCCGTGTGAACATAGCCTTAGGCCTCATTCACACAGGCTGTCAAGAAATCAGTGTCAGATTTTGATGCCAATTGTCAATAGGGTAAATTTGTATCCTGCAGCCAAATGCAGTTTTAGGCTTCCTGCACAGATTTGCATTGCAGAATCCGGAGCGGGATTCTGAAGTCAATGGAGGCAAACCGCAGCATGTCCTGTCTCTGGGCGTTCCCTCACATTGCATCACACAGTGTTACTGATGGGGCTGGCGGCAGCATCGCACGGCGTGTTAGGTGCATGAGAGTGCGATATGAGTTTTCCCATTGAAAACAATGGGAGACATTCCGCGATCCTGACAGTTGTGGCGGAGGATCGCTACATCCCCAAAGTGATGTGAGGCGGTTTTGATATAAAAATGCCTTGCATCCGAGGGGAAATCATGTTGACGAGCGCGATATCAGGCCGAGTTTCACAGCCCGATATCGCACTCGCCCCTGTGAAGTTAGACTAAGGCCGGCTGCACACGGCCGTGACAGGCTCCGCCGCGGAATTCCGCGGCAAAGCCCGTCACGGCGCCCCCCAGAGACCCCATACTTACCTGCGGATCCGGCGTCCTCGGTCCCGCATGACGCTTCGGCCTGACACGCCGCAGCGTCATGTGACACGCCGGCTACGTCACATGACACGCCCACAGCGTCACATGAAGCGGCCGGCCGTGTCATATGACGCAGCGGGGAATCGGTTTCACGCTATCTTCCGCTGTGCTACCGCGGAACATACTGTGACGGACGGCTTCCATTGACTGCAATGGAAGCGGTCCGCGCGTACGCCCGCGGCACATAGAGCATGCCGCGGGTGAAGTCGGGTGATTTCACGGTGCAGAAATCTGCGGTGGAATTCTGCACCGTGAGCACTGAGCTATTAGGGGAAGGAGGCCTAAGGCTACTCTCACGCAGGCGTCTGTAAACCCAACACGTTTTAAAGCGCTTGTGAACTGCATTTTCAAACTTGTTTGAGAGCATTTTTTAACACTCCCCATTATGGCAATGGGTGATGAAATGTGTTAAAATTTGCTGAAACACACTGAAATAGAGCAAACAACGTTAGAAAATCGTGGCGTTAGAAATGCTGCCCTCGAACGCTCGTCTGAGAAGCCCGATTGAAATCAATAGAGTCGTTTTATAGCATTTAGCACAGTGTTTAAGTGTCGTGCTAAACACTGTAAAGAACGGCCCGTGTGTGAGTGGCCTTGCAGTAACCAATCCTGATGGATCCCATTTGACTTTTCTGGATGGGCATCCTGACTAAGCCATTGTTGATATGTACGTCGGGTGTGTATCTTATCATGGGGGTTGTCTGCCGGTCATCTGATTGAAGGGGCCACAGGACTCATTAAAGTCTGAAGAAGACCCCATTTCGAAGTTTTATCCATAAGAGAATGAAAAATTTGCATCACATTTGCATGAAACTCGCATGTAAATACAGTGTGAGTGCGATATGATATATATATATTTTTTTAACCCACTCATAGCAAATAGGCGAGATTTCTGCAATCTAGCAGAAGAATAGGTAGGACATGATGCATTTTTCTGTCTCACAGCATAGCACACGTAAGTAGAACAATGGGTTCTATTTCCATGCACGAGAAAATCGCTCTTGTACATAGGCCCTTAGTAGGATCACTTGACAATAAGTAGATGACAACGTTTCTGGTGCTGAGACCCTTAACCCTTTCCAATCCACTGTCTGACGTCTAAAGACATTCTGATTGAAGGCTGTACAGCTTCGATGTCGGAAGACGACCGGCAGGGTATTCTTACTGTATATTACTGGCCGCTCTGTTGTCGGGGGGCCTCTCCAGCATGTCCCATACCGCAGTACTGGCTCTAGCCAGCAGATGGCGCTATTGTATAATGGCAGAAAGAGAAAGCCTCCTAGGAAACCCTGAATCCAAAATTGGATCGCAAAGGGTTAAGAGTCAGCTGCAATCTGTGGGGAAACCTGACAGTAAGGCTACGTACACATGAGCGAGAATGTTGCGTGAGTTTTGGTCGCTGCAAGAATCAACTCGTGCCAATATGAACTCCATTCTTTTTATTTTTATTTTTTTTCTTCCCTTCACAGCGATTTTGTAAGTTTTGGTGCCAGTTGTTTACACATGCCGTGCAATGTGATGTTTCCTATTGAATTCAATGGAAAACACTTGCAATGCCCTAGCGCTGGAATATAAGCCTGAGGATTGCAAGTTCACAGAAGTGATGCAAGGTGGTTTTGAATAAAAAACACCTTATATCCGTGTATAAAATTCACGTTTTGTTTCACGGCCCGATACCATGTAGCCTAGGGCTACAGTCACACGGGCAACCCTTATATCGGGCCGAGAAACCCGGTCTGATAATAAGCTTGCCAACGTGCATTTTATCCACAGATGCAAGGTATTTTTATGCAAAATCGCTTCGTATCACTTCTGTGTAATTGCGATCCTCTGGCGCTTGTTTCACACGCGTCAGAGGATCGGCAATTGTTTCGCATTGATTTCAATGGGAAGCCTCACATCACACGGCATGCAATGTGTTCGACTGTCCCATTGAAAACAATGGGCGATGCGTTCTGAGGGATGCAAAATAATAGGACATGCTGCGATTTTTTTTTTCCTCACGAGTTTTGTGCTCGTGTGAATGTAGCCTAAGGCCACATGCACACGGGCGGGTTGGATTCCGCATGTGGGAGCCCCTAGCAGAATCCGACCCTATGCCCAGTCGGCATCCGCACCCTGTATTATCTTCTCTTTTCTGTACTGTAGATGGTCCACATGGCTCGCCGTTGGACATGCACAGTACAATTTTTTTTAAACTTCTGCTTTTCCGTCGGAATCCGCGGCTCTTCTGCAATGTCAATTGTGGATGGGCTGCGGGTCGGAATTCTTCCATTGACTTCATTGGAAGCCGTCCATGTGGGAACCGCAGGAAAATGGAGCATGCTACGATTTTACATCTGCAAGTGGAAACCGCAATTGGTTTTGCACTCGTGTGCATAAAGAATCATTTTTCCATAGCATGCTATGGAGGCTTATTGCTGCGTAATCTGGAGACAAACGCCCGCTCCGGATTCCGCAGCAAAAGTCCGCCCGTGTGCACGAGGCCTAAGTGTCCATTTTTCCTGCAGCACCACCACAGGGAAAATGTAAGCATCACAGAGTGTCTAATAGACAGCAGGTTCTCCAGAGCAAGGCGAGGAAATCGCATGTTTTTTCGTGCGATGCGAAAGTGAGTGAAAACGCATGATTATGAAACCAATGAATTTCCAGGGCTTTTCAGAAGGATTGCAAGAGCGATATCGGGCCGTGAATCACTGCCCAATATTGCTCTCTTCAGTTGAAAGGAGCCCTGACCATCCTTCACTTTGAGCAAGAGATAAGGATCCTGAATACCCTCTATTAAAAGGGTTGTACCAAGATTACATATTATTAGTTGGTATTTCCGTCAGCCGCATTGAAATGAATGGAGTGCCAAATGCACATCCTCGACCAGCGCTCCATTCATTATGACATTACTGCTGGGGTAGAAGCGACCCCTACAGTGACAGGCAGAGTCCCATGTCCCGTTTTTGAGATCACCGGGGGTCTTAGTGGTGAGACCCCTACAGATCAGTAAGTCACACCTTATCCTGTGGATAAGGGCGAACTTGTAATCTTAGTACAGCCCTTTAAATGGGGTGTTCCAAGATACACAGCCTCAATGAGAATGTGGGGCTTGGGGCAGTCACAGCTGATCGCCGCGAGTCCCTCTCTGGGCACCCCCGGCCATCCCATTGTCTGGTTGCCATGTGCAAAAAGAAATGGGACCCTTCTGAGTGCCGGATCAGGAGGGAAGTAGAAAAGCTTCTTCAATTTAGCAGTTTAAAAGTCCAGGCGCGGTGACGCGTTTCACCACCAGGCCTCGTGGCTTCCTCAGACCATGGCAAGCTATTACAAGTGACGTAAGAATACTTTGAAACTGCTAAAATAAAGAACCTTTAGGCCCGCACCATCCATAAGATGTAACCTTATGTCTTAGGGAGGGAAATACTTCCCAGCCAGGATATAAGTTTATGTCTTATAGAGTTAAGAGGTCAAACGGGTTGCAGCAGTATCGCAAGTTCTAACCATACCCCCACAGGATAGGAGATAACTTGCTGATTGGTGGGAGTCTCATCACTGCCGATCTTGAGAATGAGGAACCTGTGGCCCTCTAGGGGTCGCTTCTCCACCCCGAGGTGACGTCAGAATGAACGGAGCACTGGTCAAGCATTCATGGTCGGCACTCCATTCATTTCAATAGGGCTGATGGAAATACTCGAGTGCTTTTTGCACAGCTATCTCCACAGTCCCACTATGAAGGAGCACCAGTACCCTTGTGCGACCAGCACTCCATTCAATCTCCTCCTCATTGCAAGGGGTGCAGTAAGCCTGCAATGAGGAGGACAGGGGAAACAGGACCCATGTTCTCAGTTCGGTGGGGGCCCTCAGTGGTGAGACCCCCACTAATCAGCAAGTTATCCCCCAACTTGAGGATAGGGGCTAACTTTCAATTCTGAAATACCCCTTTAAATCTATGCTAGTAGCCCCATTGCCTGATTTGCATATTTTCTTTGCTATGGTTCCAGTAGAGTATATAGTCAGCACCCAGTTATGTATCTATGAACACGAGGTTCTGTACATAATAAGCTTCCCTCCCGGGTGTCATAGTCCCAAATGATCTGTTGGTGTCTTAGCATCAACAACAAACACAATAGCGCTTCTGCGAAAAGGTTCCCGTTTGAAGAACCTGGCAGTATTAATAAAGCCTCTATGTATATTTCTATTGTTTTCTCTGTTCATCTGTTACATTTAATTACTTCTATGATCGCTCGGGCCTCTATGTAGTTGAGGAGCAGCTGCTGTTTGCTCCCACCCATCTTCATTGATCATCGCAACCTGGGAATGTTGTGTCCTGATGCTCAGTGTGATACATTATGTTACAGTGACAGAAATCAGGCTTAAGCATCGACTGTATGACAGATTCATGCATCCTTCACTGCTTCTTTTCCGTGCAGCGTAGTCTTTGAAAGGGTTATTTTGTCACTCGCGCACTTAGACTTGCATATCAGGTCAGCGGGAATATGAAAGCACTGACTCAACTGCACTGCCCTGTAGTTGATGTGGAAATGTTGATAAACTAATGGGGTATGAAATGTGGGCACTTTATATTATTTGCATACAGTCTCCGAGGAGGTATGAAGCAAGCATAACGTGAACAAAATCTCCAGCCATTTCATAGGTAGCAGAGGTTTATACCTGCTCGTGTTCAAACATTGTAATGCCGCACGTGGCTTGTTCTAGTGTTATGTGCCGCTTACAAATTCTCATTTCTTGCATCGCTATAACCTAGTAATAAAATGGCACTTCATTTGAATCTTAAGCGATATACAGTACTTAACAGTTGTTTTTCAAAAGACCGCCATAGTTAGCCAAGCTCTTATTCGGTGTGCCTTTTGTTACTTTAACAATAGTAGTGCGTTTGAAAGGGGTGTCCCAAGTCAACAGCCCCCAATCTTATGCCCTATTTAGGCATACGGATGTTTATGGGGTTTCCCCCTTCGCAATTGACCGCATGGTGCCGAGATTGCAGGGTTCTTTTGGTTGCCTTGGGGGGCTCTCAGGGCTGGTATGTGTTTGGTTTTTTTTTATTAATTCTTTATTTAAGAATTTTTCTTGCTTTTCAAAACAAGGATTCTGCTGGGAATCAACATTATTTACAGTAGTTTTTAAGTATAAACAAATAATAGCTGCAGACCAAGGCACACTCCGACCAGGCTGAAAGATGGTTCAATCCTCCGAACTAAGACCCCCTGCACAGAATCGAGTCAGGTTCCGCATTTGGGATCCCGCAGCGGAATCTGATCCTGTACCTGGCCGGTGACCCCACATACCCCACAGAATCTTCTTAACCTGTACTGTGGATGGTCCAGCCGGTGCACATGCGCAGTACAGATTTTGCTGTGCAAAAATGGGGAAGGGCAGCGGGTTGGACGGCTTCCATTGAAGCCGTTTGCATGGAATCCACCTAAAAATAGCGCATGCTGCGATTTTTTTTTTTTTCTCAGCGGGCGGAAAATCGCAGTTGATTTCCGCTCGTGTGCAGGAAAAATCGCTTTTACACTGCATGCTTTGGGGCAGTATTTGCTGTGGAATCCGGAGGTGGACGCTCGCTCCGGATTCTGCAATGTAAATCTGCCCATGTGCACCCGGCCTAAGAGTCCGCAGTCTGTAACTATAGCATTAAAATGTAGAATTGCATTATGACTCTGGGTATCCAGGTGAGGAAAGGGAAAGGCATGTTTGCATAACGTTAGAAACAAATTGTTAGTTGAACGAAATTCAGTTAGTCGGAACGTATCACTAATCAAATCGTATGAACAGACGGAAAAGTCCATCACGCAAAGACAATATTTTAAGGGTAGGGCAAACCAATAAAAAAGACACAAACAAAAAAAACAATAAAAGAGAAGGGAGAAAGAGAGAAAAAAAGGGGGGTATATACAATATATTGAGTATATTTGATCTCGCGGCACCCATCACGTGTACTGTCTTTGATACCCATCCACTGTCGCCTCCGTTTGCAGTGGTGTCATGAACAACGAAACCAGACTGCTATTGAGTGGAACCGGGTTGTCTTCAGTGATGAATCCAGGATTAGTTTGGGCGCTGACAATGGCCGTGTGCGTGTCTGGAGACCTCGGGGTGAGCACGTTAATCCCTTTGCTATGGAGCGGCACACTACCCCCTGCTGGTGTGGTGGTCTGTGGGGCCATCGCACACGACAGTCAATCACCCCTAATAGTGGTTCGAGAGACAATGACAGCAGAGCGATATGTTCAGAACATTCTGCAGCCACATGTCCTTTCAACAGGCTTCCAGCAGGATAATGCTCAGCTGCACACACAAGGCGGTCACAAGAATGTCCCCACAACATTGTCACATGTCCATGGGCCCAGTCACTAGATTTATCGCTAGTAGAACATGTATTGGACCATCTAGGGTGCCAACTTCGACAACTTACTAGTTTCATGATCTAGAGGCTCAGTTACAATAAGTGTAAAATTTATAAAAATAGAAAAACAAAAATGTAAAAACGTACCTCCCCCTCATTCTCATTTTCCCCGCAAAATTTTTAAAGCAATAAAAAATATATAATTAGCTTAGCTGCATCCGAAAAAGCCAGACTATCTAAATATCACGGTGAACGCTCACCCCGCCTCCCAATAAAAATTGAATGAAAAGAGATCAAACTATCACTTGTACTCAAAAGTGGTCACAATAAAAACTACAGCTTGCCATGCAAAAAACAAGCCCTCAGCGGAGCCTTCAATGGAAAGATAAAGCTTCGAGGCTCTGAATATGATGACAAAAACAATTTTTTAAAAATAAATATTATAATTAGAGATGAGCGAGCGTACTCGTTTTGGGTATTTATGCACTCGAGCACCGCTTTTTTCAAGTAACTGACTACTCGGACGAAAAGATTTGGGGGGCGCCGGGGGTTGCAGAGGGGAGTGAGGGGGGAGAGAGAGCTCCCCTCTGTTCCTCACTGCTACCCCCCGCTCTACCACGTCGCCCCCCCCCTCCCCCGGTGCCCCCCTCCTGAATCTTTTCGACCGAGTAGTCAGTTACTCGGAAAAAGCGGTGCTCGAGTGCAAAAACACCCGAAACGGGTACGTTCGCTCATCTCTAATTATAATTTTTTTTAACGTAGTAAAACATAAAAACTATAGACATTTTAGCATTGTAATGGTACTGACCCAGAGAATGATATTAACATGCCACTTTCACCGAACCATGAACACCACAAAAGGAAAACCCACGGAAAAATAGCACAGGTGCAGTTTTTTTTTCATTTCACTCTACTTAAAAATGTTCAAAGTTTTCCAATACTTAATATAGTACATTAAATGGTGCCATTCAAAAAGTGATTCGTCCTGCAAGAGAAAAGCCTTCAGCTATGTTGATGGAAGAGTAAAAAAGTTATTGAGACCTGGGTGTGAAAAAAGGTGGAAACCTGAAAAATGGCTGGTAGTTAAAGAAAATGTAGCAGATAACTAATACAGATAAAGTAAGTCCTTACATATAACAGTCAGAAAGAGCTGCTGGAAGCTGTAAATCACTTTCTGTGTAGCCAGCGGGAGCTTCTTCAGAGTCTGTGCAGAACATCATGTACCAGAAAAATATCACAGAGCCACCCAAAGAATTAGTGCCACCTCGGGCAGGAAAAGGGCAGTACAGACCTGCAGTACCACATTGTACTGTAGAGAGGCGCTACTAGACAGCCAATCAGTGCATGCAATTCAATAGTACTGATTTTTCACCAGTGAAATGCCCAGACTTATTGGATAGATTTTACAGCAAAGTACGTGAGCCGCAGATCTGGACTATTTGTGACATTGTATGTGGAGTTCGGTTTAAATATATAGACCTAGAAAAACCATTGTTTTTTTGAAAATATTGTATTTTGAGGCCATTGTGTCTTAACTGCTTCAAAACCACTTTGTGGTCTTGAAGTGTGTATGGAATGGACTCGGGGCCATGTCTGCTCCATACATGGCGGCTATCGGCTGTTTTTGATAGTCACCAGTAACTGCCGGATCAAATTAGCTCTGATCGAGGCAGTTAACTGTTTAGGTGGTGCAATAGAAGCTGCCTGTGCATCTCAATAGTGAGCAGTGTTATTCTAGAGTGCCGATGGACTACCATGGCAACCCGGAGCCTAGAGACGTCACCCAGGGCTGCCATGCATAGATGCCTTTCAAGCCCTGCCAAGGCAGGGCTTCAAGACCAACATCAAAAATTACTATGTACTGTAATACTAAGTATTGCAGTATATAGTACAAATCACCAAATGACTAAGTTCAAGTCCCCTATGGGGACTAAATACAAGTAGATAAACTTTATTACATATTTTTTCACAACACTTAAAAAAATTCTTAATGTTCACCTCACCCTTTTTTCTAAAAATAAATAAATAAACCCTACCTATTTGGTATTGTCATGTTTTTAATAGTCCGAACTAGTAAAATATCACATTATTAATCCCGCTATGGCTCTTGGAAGGTAGGGATGAAAAAAATTAAAATAAAAAAGGGATATATTTCTGGTCCTACCATTTTTCGTTGTGCATTGTATGACCTATGTAGATTAAAATATTTTTGTAATTGATTTTCATTACATTTTTTACTTTGCTTCTCCTGCACCTTGACTGCATTACATTACACTGCATGCTGCTCGATTTTATTCTTGCCAGCCGGCTCCACGTCAACTCAGTTTTCTGCTACTCTTTGCTAGTAAATATGTATCTCTATGGGCGGATTTGCCGCGGCAATTCCGCCTGGAATTTCGCCACGGCAAATCCGCCTGCTGACGCTAATCCCGGGATTAGCCAGCCATGTGGACGAGATTTCTCAGAAATCTCGCCCACACGGGATGGCGAATCCGTCGCGACAAAGCCGGCGTTGCTGTGCTGATTCGCCGGCTGGAGCATGGCCATTCTTTTTTTTTTTCCGTTGCAGCGCCGCTGTCTTCTATGGGAGCGCCGGCGCAACGGAAAAGCATGCGGCCAAACCGCTCCAAAACCCGTGGCCAAACCGCAAGATTGTCACTGGGAATACGCCCTGTGAAAACGTAGCCTAATGCAATCTGATTAGAGTTTAGATGTTCCTAGAAGAGAAGAGGGGCTGGAGGCTGAGCCAACAAGGAACCGGATATATAGATTAAAACTCAACGGAATCCAGCAGCCTGTAGTGTAACGTAAGGCCATGTGCACAATGGCGGTTTATGTTTGTTATTTTTTGTCATGGGGAAAGAAAAGAGGAAAGCCAAATCCTTGTTTCGGGAATTCCCAAATACCCTGATTACTATGGCGCACTAACCAAGGACTTACCCATTAATCAATATGGAAAAATGGTTGACAAAATGAATATACTCGTAGTTTTTGCAGGTCCGCTTTTAACCCCCTTAACGCTCCATGGCGTACAATTACAAACCCCAATCTCTGACGTATGGAGGGGGATCAGGAGCTGGTCCTGCTCCATATATTGCAGGTGCCGGCTGATAGCCCCTTAAATGTCAATTCTGACAATGACAATATTTAATCCCCCCCGCCGCCCCCCCCCCCCCCCCCCCCGCAATGAGTTCACAAGGTGTCGTTTGGTTGCCATGGCACTTGGGGGCCTTCTGAAAGCCAGTTTTACATTTCTTACAGTTCTTTTTCCCTATGGGGACTAAAAAATATGTATAAAAATCTGTTTAAAAAAGTTTTATTAATTATTAAAAAAAGAAAAGGCTGAACAAAAAAACAGCTTGAACAAAACATGCTATGGATTTTAGTGCAGAACCTTACCGTAAATTTACATCGCTGCTGCACAGAGCCCAGCGAGCGGTGATCTAAAACGTCAGTGTGAGACCCCTTTCACACGAGTGTATATTGGCCGCCGTTTTCACAGCCGGCCGATATACGCTACGATCTGATGCATTGGATTCCATGGCATTAGATCTCATGACCGTATTCCCGAAGCGTAAAAGCGCCTGGCCGGGCCAATATAGCGCTGGGTGCTTTCATGCCGGCCCACAAAGATAGTCCTGGAACTATCTTTCGGGCCGGAATACGTCGGCTGCTGCATGGGCTCCTATGGGAGCCAATAACAGCGGCCAAAGAAGAGAGGTGGAAGGGAGTCTAGCAGAGTGACTGCTAAACTCCCTCTTCTCTCCTCCCCTCCGGCTGTTTGCAATGGGAGGCAGTGGGATGGGGCGGAGCTAAGCTTTGCTGCGGACAAAGGGCGGGGAGGGAGCTTAGCTCCGCACCCTCCCATTGTACACAGCTGGATGGGAGGGGAGGGGAAGGGAGGGAAGGCCCAATGGTATTGCAGGCTCGGTGTGTATGCGCTGGTCCAGTGCCGTCTGAGCAGACGTACAAACACTAGATTTGTGCGCCCGTTCATGCGTTTTTACGGCGTGTGAAAGAGCCTTGAGGTTGTTAAGCTGTTAGAAAGGATGATAATGGGGAACAACAGATTCCATCGATCTGCATAAGGGTGCTTTTACGTGGGCCCCCTATCTCCTAGTAATTCACTCTAACGAGCGATTTTGAGCGCTAGTTGTCCCATATAAAGTGGTACCCAACATGATACTGAGAGAGAAATTACTCATTAGTTGCTAGACGCTTCTTTACAACTCCCTTAAATGAAGCGACTAGTCAGCGACTTCTCCCCCCCTATAAACAAGCAGTCATTTGTCTTTCTCCACCTGCATTCACTGAGCGACTATTGCTCCTCTGTGAAAGTGATGTTATGTCTTCGTACCACAGAAGCATAGTAGGGATCGGCGCCCTGTCTAAATGTGCTGCATCAAATATAGATAAGATAAACTTCGGGTTGTAATGTTATTGCAACAATTTTTTTTAGAAGTGGTCCATCCAGCCGCCCCCTGTACTAGAGGTGCGTGTAGTCTTACCATATTTATAGGACTTAATGAATGATGTATGGGGTAGCAAAGATGAAAAGGGTAGCTCTATCTAAAACTGATCTTCCTCTTTAAGAAATCGCAAGCACTCCTCAAAAGGCTGGCACTGTGATTATCTCCTGCATTAAGGCGCTGTTTATTTATCGCTATATTTTTACAGGCTCCGTTATGTCTTACAGTAGATCGTTATCCCGCAGATCAAAGTTCTGCCGGCTCGGTGATGAGAGGGGACTTCAACAAGCTGCATCTGTTGATTATGACTCATTGCAGATGATAGATGACCCACTGAACTCTGAAATTCCTGTTTTTCCTCTAGGAAAAATATATTTAGAGAGAAATATCCTATTCTCCATTTGATATTGGCCGCTCTGAAGCCCAAAACCCATTTCTCTGATGCATCCCATTACATATACGTGGAAATGATAATATTGACGGGTTCCGTGTATGACATTTGGGCTGCCGTTGGCTTATCCTCCACTGACCGTATGTATAATTTACACTCTTTTTCTTCTCTTCGTAGGCAGAGCTTCTTCATTGACTACAAGGACGGCTACTAAAGCTGCACTGAAAGTAAGTTACAGTGAAAATACCGCCCCCTTCAGGTACACTGTAAATGTTTTACAAGAGAGTTCATGTAACAAGATTTGGTATTCCCTGATGTCCTGCAGTTGGTGTTAAGTCCCCACTTGACATGATTGATGCTGCTGTGTAAATTGTACTAGCTGTGACATGGCCGGTAATAGGCATCACTGGATCTTTTTTTTTTTCCACTACAGATCTGTCTTTGCAGAATAGAAAATATTCTGTATATTAAAGAGCCATTCCGAAAGGCACCCACAGATGCAGACACTGATGCCACGTCGCTTACTGATTTTATATATATATATATATATATATATATATAATAGTAAATCATGAAAATGCTGTTCTCTCCCACAATTCCATGCACTGCAGCACAAATTGAAGCACTCCCCAGTATGGACAAGGCCCAAAAGGCTATGTTTACATCACACTTCGTCTACCTGTCGAAGGTATATATCAGGGGGGTAATGCATGCCACTATAAAGCTATATATGCACTTGCACAATTATAGACAAACACAACTTAACTAAACACCAAACAGTTTTACCGTTCATGTCTTTTATTGAGCAAATTGAGTAAACATCCCGGGAGGCAGCAGAAATGCAGTCCTAAGCTCTTGTTCACGACCTGAAGGTTGCAGGTTCAATCCCCGCTTGGTTCAGGTAGCCAGCTTAAGGTTTACTTAGCCTTTCATCCTTCCGGGGTCGGTAAAATGAGTACCCAGCTTGGTGGGGGGTAATAAATAAATTACTTGAAACCACTGCGTAATAAGTTGGCGCTATACAAACAACAAGATTTATTTATTTAACTGCACATTTTGCAGGTGCTCTACCCATTAAGGGTGGATTCCAGATTCCAGAGATTGAAAGTTTTTTTTTTTTTGCACATTTTCACCCATCCACTGGATAGGTGAAAATCAAACTGGAATGCAACCACTAGGACTCCCACCAATCCTGAGAACGGGAAAGCCATGGCCTCCTCTTACATGTGGTATACATATTTTTTTATGGGAGTGGCCAACTGTATAGAAAAGTGAGATCTGCACCCAAACATGGTGTCAACGTGGCTTGTCAGTGTGCTTCTTGGCCCTCCTAGAATGACTGAGCTGCAGAGCAGACATGCAGAGCAATAACAGAGAAAGCAAGGGAAATTGTGAGCATTGGTAGTAAAACACCTATAGATGCTGGTAATTGTCACCCGGCTTCAGATAACGCCTAATCTCAGGTGAATGAGAAATTGGCATACGTTTGTGGATGTTTTCTTCCCATTCATCAACCTTTGTCTTGAATTAAAAAGAACTGATCATGATGGATCCTGTAAGAAATGCCTTATAAAGATGGAGCTGGTGGAGACACTAGGGTTATGGCTTGAGTTTATGACAAAGGCCATGACACTGTGGCGGATCTGCCATCACATGAATCCTTAAGGGCATCACCAAAGGACATTGTTGGCTTTAGTGGGATTCGTTAGAGTTCCTGTATTTTCGGTGTCAAATACTGTGCACTGAAAAGCTTAAAGGGGTTGTCCCGCGGCAGCAAGTGGGTCTATACACTTCTGTATGGCCATATTAATGCACTTTGTAATGTACATTGTGCATTAATTATGAGCCGTACAGAAGTTATCAAAAGTTTTATACTTACCAGCTCCGTTGCTGGCGTCCTCGTCTCCATGGTGCCGACTAATTTTCGGCCTCCGATGGCCAAATTAGCCGCGCTTGCGCAGTCCGGGTCTTCTGCTTTCTTCAATGGAGCCTCTCGTGCAGGATGCCGGCTCCGTGTAGCTCCGCCCCGTCACGTGCCGATTCCAGCCAATCAGGAGGCTGGAATCGGCAATGGACCGCACAGAAGAGCTGCGGTCCACGGAGGAAGAAGATCCCGGCGGCCATCTTCACCGGTAAGTATAGAAGTCACCGGAGCGCGGGGATTCAGGTAAGCGCTGTGCTGTTTTTTTTTTAAGTCCCTGCATCGGGGTTGTCTCGCGACGAACGGGGGGGGGGGGGGGGGGGTTGAAAAAAAAAAACCCGTTTCGGCGCGGGACAACCCCTTTAATGGAGCCGCTGTGAAGAGAGCAGAAGGTTCTTGAACTTTTTTTATCTTCTAGATTAATTATTTTAATATTATTATTATAAATTAATTTGCAATAATGTTTATTATAAGATACAAATATCAAACTTTCCCTCATTTAGCACATTTTTCCAGTGCTGGGTTAAAAATCGTTTCTCTGGCCACATATTAAGTTGGAAAAAAACTCTGTTGCAGATTTGTAAGGTTTTTTTTAAAAAAATGTATGCCTCTGTAAGGGGCTGATCTCATCCCGTTTTCATTGTACGTTTAACTTATGCGTTAAATGTACGTGAAAAACCTATACAAGCTTATGTAATTCTAAGCATACCAGTTTTTTAGCTTATACATTAGAGGAAGCCTGTCACATATTTTTTGCGCTATAAATCGAATGTACAGTACATTGTGCTATGTGGAATCCAAAGATACCTTTATTTCTGTAGAGCATAAATCCACTGTCCAGATATTAACTTTTACCGAAGGCAGCGGACGTCCAATGATGATTGCCAAGCATTTTCTTTCCATTAGACTGTTACCATGATGGAGCAGTTAGACGGAAACAAAAAAAAATGCCCTTAAACGTATGGAAATGTATAGCTTTGTTTTCTGTTGACTGCAATGTAACAAAAACGTAAAAAAAAAAAAAAAAATTCCACGCATGGAGCATACTTTTTTTTGTGGGATAGAAAAGTTTGATCTGCCACGCTTTTCTATTCCACAAAAAAACCCCACAAATGTAAGGGATGTCAAAAATAGTCAAAATTATGCACTTCTGAAATATGTCTGTCTAATGGTAATGTACGGGCACATCAGGCAATATGTTTTAATTTTTTTTTTATTTTATTAGTACATATATGACTGACGAATGGCTAAAATGTGACGTGAAGAGCCCCTTATTGTGTTTATCTTTTTTATGTTTGTTTCGATGCATGTGTTGTTTCTTTTTATTATTTGCCAGACTGAGTTGGAAAGGATTTTTTTTCTTTTAAATGAGGAGAATTGGACTCATTGGGGGCTTTTGCATTGTGGGGGGGGGGGGGGGGGGGGGGGATAGGCTAAACTAGATGGACATGTGTCTTTTTTCAGCCTAACATACTATGTTATTTATACTTATGTTATGTGTATTACTTCTTTGTTTCTAATGATAGTTGTACATTATAGTACTTATCAATAAGCCTTTTGAATAAATAGTAAATAATACACGATTTTCTTTAGAACATATTAGGTTAGTGATATTTTGCTGTCAATGGTAAAGGGGTGATCAAAGTAATAATCCTACTATTTCTATTTGGTTTTAACCATGTGTAATTTTATTTAGCATTTTATGTACAAGCCGTCATTCCCTCCCACTGTTGGACAGTGTTTAAAGTTCAGCAAGAAGACAATATTTATGTGGCCTTCTGAGAGAACCACCTCGAGAGATGATATCTATAACTTCTTTAAAATGAGATAAAATATTCTTCAAATTCACGGTTACTTATCATGGATGACAGGAAGTGGGAAACATAATTTTGTTGCTTGGTTATTAATACCACGGCTCCTGGGACATAGCATTTTAGTAAACATAAATTTGAACAGGTAACCACATCACAGCTGATAACCTCTTGAGCTTTAGTATATTAAATTGTTCTAATATATGTTAGAGTTTACGTAAAATGAGTCCCATTAGGGAAGCTTGACGGAATACTTTAAATGTGTCATTTTTTTTTCCTGTACTGTGGGGATAAACTGGGCTCAGTCTTTACTTTAAAAGAACAGATTCACTTTTAAATATATCACAATTATGTCCAATCTATGTTTGTTCTTATGTACATGTGCTTATTTAGCATTTCAGTGTATTCCTATGTGTTTGCTGCATGAAAATAATACTTCATTTACTTTTATCCTATTAAAGGAAAAGTGTCAAGAGAAAATGACCAATTATATAAATCAAGTTTTCATGTTTTTGGTGATTTTTTTATTTAAAGGAATTATCCATGTTATAGTTTATTGGTAAAAGCCCCTTTGCAAGTAGTAACATAACAAATCAGCATATACTCCGTTCTTCCCACTCTGTTATTGGCTGCAGACCTTGTGCCGTCCCGTAAACCGGACAGACTATAGCTGTACACAGAGACCAGAGAAGGGAACTGAGCACCATCGCGGGACACAGAAGGAGCCGTGAAAAGTGGGAATATGCTGATTTGTTATGTGTATATTATGTTATGCAGAAGGGCTTTTACCCTTAAAACTATAACTTGGACAACCCCTTTAATTTATTTTTGATGTTACCATCTATAGATTTTTTTCAGTCCTGAAATCATGCAGTTTTCAAACTGACCACTAAACCTAATAACAGGCTGACACTTCCTGTTCTATAGAGAACTTTTCAGTAGTTATCACATTATCATCACAGACAGGATTACAATGAAAGGTGACATATAGACTATAGATAAAGGCCCATTTACACACAAAGACCATCTTTCAAATGATTGAAAGTTTTAACGATCATTTGCATAAAGTGTTATTGGATACTAATGTCCATTAACACTTTATCATCCTTATTTGCACGTAAAAGGGCCTCCTGGAGCTGTTTGCAGAGCTCAGCATGTGGGCTAGGCTCTGCACACAGCTGCATTATTCTCGCACAGACTGTCAGCAGAATACAGTGTGATATCCTGGCTCCCACTAAGAACACAGCATGCGGTCTCTAGAGAGATACTTTATCTCTCTGCGGCTAAACACTGGATTTTAGGCTCACCTTAAAATCATCGTTCAGATTCTTCTCTATAATGGCATCTGAGTAAGTCATAGAGCATGCCTACAACAGTCTCCCGTAGAAGTGAATGAGTTAACTTCACTACATTTTGTGAATGGTTCATGCCATCTTACTGAACTGCTGTTAATTGCTTTCAGAGATTTTTCTTTTACAGCAGTTACATGGCCCATATGAATCTGCTGACTGGAAATGTTCACTGACTTCTGTAGGAGAGTGTGGTGAGCATGATCTGTGACATGTGCAGAGGTTATTGTGCAGTGATGGGGAGGAGGTAAGCTGTGATTATCACTTCTATTTATAGGTGTTACCTTTCATTATAATCTGGCTTGTGGTGATAATAACATGACTGCTGAGAGTTTTTTTCTACAGAAAAGGATGTATCTGGCTGTTAGGCTTAGTGGTCAGTGGGAAAAATGTAAAATATTTCAGTCACCAGAAGCCTGGCCACTGCAGTGGGAACGGAGCTGTCTGCTTCCTGCAAAAATCAGCTCAGCGCACAGTCCAGCCAACAGCTAATCAGCAAGGGTTCTGGACGGCAGACCCCTGTTCTACTATTCATGGCCTATCCTAAGACTCGGCCATCAATAGTTTACACCCAGACAACTCCTTTAACATTACTGAAATTGTGATATAAAGACCCTGCCTCCATGCTGGGTCTTTCACCACTGGTTTAGAATAAACCCTACCTAATATGTTTGTTTTACATCGTCTTGAACCCCAAGATTTTTGCTTCTGGGTTTCGCTACATTTAGCTACTTGTTTACACTGCGGGGATACTACTTGGTGTTTGAACCTGACGATTTTGCTTGGGCCCTCTGACTCTCTGCTGTGCTCCAACTCTTCTTCAATAGCAAATGTTGGGGGATCGAGCGTGCTTGATTTCTTCATGCCAGTCCTTGTGTTCTCAAGAAAGAAAAGCTGGCACTAAAGATGTCTAGAGGCGGCTTATTCTCCTATCCCTACTGAGAACACATGCGCTCAGCCATGCGTACATGTGTATGGAGATATTTGGCTGACAGCTGTTCCTCCTGACAAGTTTTTGTTCAATGGCTAACTAAGCACGTTAATTGTGAGAGCTTTATGCTCTGCTATCACGTCACCAGCAGCGGTTTGGGGTGACGTCAGCACGGCAGCCCCGAACCATGTAATGTGCTGGGCGGTGCATGAGTAGTGTCATTCTGCGCTGGACCCCAAGGGAATAACCTTTGCCTCTGGTGCCAGTACTGATAGGCTGGCTGGGTTGTCTTTCAGCCCAGTCAGCCTATCACTCTTCATGTAAGGAGTGTCGGTTAGGTTACTTGTATGCTGGCCATTAAGCTTGTACAGTGGGTTCAGTGGTTTAAAGTTAAGAGGTCCTGTGTTAGTATTTCAGTGCCTTTTGTTATGTTCTTACAATAGCTCAATATTCTCCATAGTTCAGTGTTTAGTGTCAGGTGCTGCCAGCATGCTCCGGACTGCTGTTCAGTCTCTCTCCCAAAGTAGGGTTACCCTTTTCGGGGTGAGTGCTCTGGTTGAGGAACTGGTCTGGTTTGGGTGATTCTGGTATTCTAGTCCACAAATTTCCCTAACTTGCGCTGCACTTCGCAGTTCCAAATTATCTGGCCTTTAGTTTGACTCTGTTATCAGATCTGAAGTTTGTGTGAACTACTACGATAGTCTTACCAGATGTGACACTGGCACATAGAGGGCTTTGTGAGTGTTTGACTCCTCCCCCATGATAATGAGACAACCCCTTTAATGTTTAGCACATTGTGTCTTGTGACTCTCCCTCTTGCCAAGGGCTACACCAAAATGCATAGTAGGCCAAAGAGGCCCTTTAGCAGCAAGTTGTGACTGTAAAGGAATCGTTCCAAGTAAGATCTGCAAGCAAAAATCCGATCATTCAGCACTACCTGTTGCAATATTATTGTATCGACCTTAGTTTTACTATAGTTTTGCAATTTACCTCTACAGTCGTAATATCGATATGATCCTCAGTATTCGGTGAGCAAAAGTTACATTTCCTTGCCGCTGAATTTGTCGGCAGTGAGGGTGTTAAATCATCCAGATTTAATAGTTTTCATCTATTGTCTATTTTTATATATATAATTTTTTTCCCCCTTTTTTATATTTTCAATCTCCTACTGTTTAGGTATAGCTGCTGTAGCATTATGAAGAATGATTGATGATGCAGGAAAGTTTCTTTTGAAGCACTTGTTATATTGTGCAATGCACAGGGGGGTCAGCTACACTTGAGTGATGCATGATTTATCCGATATCCCTGCCACTTTCTCAGATAAAGCTGCTATTTTATCGAATATGCCAGAGACGGTGATTTAGAATTTATAAGCTACTATTTCCACCCCCTTCAAACCCCCCCCCCCTCCCCTTCTCCTCCGTTCCAAATAATTGTCCCGATTACTTTCTGGTTTTGCAATAAAACGTTAAAGGTAATTGCACACAAATGTGATAGAGCGCCAAAACACAATAAAATTAACCTGAATTAGCTCGCTTGTCAATGAGAAGTATTTATGAAATGCAGTACTGTAATAAGGAAGACAGATATTATAGCTCGGAGGTGAGGTATTGCTTTAATGTAATACTCTTTGAAATTTTAAAAAGAAACCATTATAATGGAGAGCGGTGTTCGAAATTAAGTTCTTATAATAGGATGCAATAACGCATTGGAAAGGTAATGTTTTCTTGTACGGTGTGCTTATGTGAATTACCCTTTTTTTTCACATTGTCGTTTTATATCCTACAGGGAATTGTTAAGCAGACAAGGACCCGAACCAGTTTTGATGAACTAAATTTCTAATTATTTATGAATGAATATAGCAACTTTTTTTATTTTAGTTTTAATGGGTTCTTTTTCTAATTTTAGTACAGATCTCTAAGAAAATGTAATTTACATTGATATCCTAAACATAGCCATAAAATGGAAGAATGCCTTAATAACGGCAATATTTTTTACAATGGTTCAAAACTAAATTATGATTTTCGCGGTGTGCTCCTGCCTGATGAGTCTGCTTAGAGATTGCCGTCTGCGGAATTTTTACTATTACACTGGTTTTATCCTGATTTTTTTGATAAACCTTGTCTGAGTAAAGGAAAAGGGCAGCCAATCATTTCATCACTTAAAGAAGGTTATTCCACCAAAATTATTTATCACCCATCCACTCTGGGACTTCCAGGGATCACGAAAACATTGCACCCAAGTCCGCTGAGTGAACAGAGGGGCAGGGTGCATGCTGGACCAGCGTTCCTTTTAGCGCTATGGGGCTGACGGAGATAGCGGAGTTCTGCACGTCAATCAGTATGGCTTAGAAGAAAACAAAAAGACTTTGTGTCGCTCAGTGTATACAATGTTCAGTGTATACAAACCGCAAAATATACAGTAGACGACCCACCGGTGTGTGGAGAGACCATCCTTGGAATCAAAGGGGTGAGCTGCCTCTTCCAGTAACCACCAGAAGGTGGTAATTGATGGGAAAAAGGGAAATGGCAGTCAATAGGATAGAGGTATATTTAATGATGTGAGATTTATATTGAGAAATCCCATATTGAATACACCTCCATCCTACTGAGTGCCGTTTCCCTTTTCCCTATTTGTATCAATATAGCTGGTAGCCTTGCACATAGCTTGAAAGAGTGTTCCTATCTCAGCTTTTCATGGCCAAGATGGGAAAACCACTCTTCTGTTCGGACCACCTGTTGGAAAGAGCTGACCGCTTCAGCTAATAGCCGTTTCTGTTGCTGTCATTGAAATGAATGGGATCTCTTGAAACAGTGTTGCGCACTGTGCTACACTGTTCCTGTAGCTCCCATTCTCTTCTATGAGAGCTACAGAAGCTGCGCTCAGTTCTTTTCATAGATTCCAGCCACTTGGCTGGTAACCATAGCAGCGGGTTTCCCATCTTATCTATGAAAAGTCGAAATTGTGACACCCAATTTAATCGAATTTAATAGCAGTTTAAGGATATGACTACACCATATGTAATTTTCACGTGTGAAAATCTTCAACTAATCAGTGGTAAAATCTGTTACATACAGATTCCTTACTGAAAGGGTAAAATGTAACCTACTCTCGTACCACCAAGAAGATCTAGCAGGTTTTTCAATTGTCTAACTGAATTGTGACCCCTAATTGCATCACCATATAATTACTTTGCAACCAGAAACCCATTCTAAAGTGTGAAAGGTAGTGTGTTTTATCCTCAAAGCATACAGCACTTCCAGAAGTATAAGGCTGGGGTCACACGGGATGGAATTTCAGCGGAATTCTCGCGGAATGGCTGCACCGGAAAACTGCAAGATTTCCGCGGGAAAAGCACAGCTTCAAACCCTGCGGCCTTCAGCCGCGGGTTTTGGAGCAGTTTCACCACCGGAATTCCGCTGCGGCTTTCTCTTTCAATAGAGAGGAGAGAGGCTGCTGCGGAAATGAGAAAAGAATTGACATGCTGCGAAATTGAATTCCGCGTCGCATGTCAGTTTTCCTGCGGCTTTTTTGCAAAATCTCGTCCACTTTGCTGGTTAATCCCGGGATTAGGAGCCGTGGGCGGAATTGCCGTGCGAACTTTCTGCGTGGAAATTATGCGGCGCTTCCGCCCCATGTAAACCCAGCCTAAGGGTGACTACCCACTACAGTTTTTTTCACTGCGAAATTGGCAGGGTTTTTTTTTTCTGCATGGGTCTATGGGACTTATAATGTTAAAATCGCGCAAAATCGCAATTTACCGCAAAATCGTCATTTTGCGCGATCGCGATTTTAACATTAAAAGTCCCATAGACCCCTGCAGATAAAAAAAACTGTAGTGGGTAGTCACCCTTATAAAGCTTATTGAAATTAAAGGGCAACTCCAGCAAAAACATTTTCTTCATCACTGCACCACTGACCTGATTGTTGCACTCTGTACGTCTCCTATGTATATTGCACTCGCTCCTGTGCAGTGCAGCTTCCTGTCTGATACTTATCAGACACTTTCTTGATTTTCAGATTTCCCCTTGGTTTCTCTTCCTCTGTGCTGTGCTGTCAATCCCATGATGCATCAGCACAGTATCACATAACCTGATGGCAGGACAATGTGATAACAGTATGATTATCATTACTCCCTGTGTTCTCCTAAATAAGCTAACGATCATAAGTATACATTTAGTACAATTAATTGTCACCCCCTGCATTATAACTGTGTGATAGGAGCTTATAATATTCATCATTACTGTAATAGAAGATTTTAGTCCCCCTGCCCCTACCTGTGCAGAACCTATGGTCCATTTAATGTCATCATAAAAGAATTCTGGTGACTAAAATAGTGATTTCTTGAGAGAACACAGAGACAAGTAATTCCCAGGGAGTCACAATGAGATCACATGACCCAGATACAGAGGAGGAGTCCAGGAATATCCAGATAGGGGGAAATAACTACTGTAAACAATTAGATACTAGCTGGCTTTTTATATACTGGGGGGTGGGGGGCCAATTATATATGAAATAGTCACTCCCCATACCGGTTTATTTTCTACGATTAATTATTCTATGCTGAAAATGTTTATAATTTTATGCTCTTCCATGTATTCATGTCTTTTTTTTTTTTTTTTTGTTTAGCGAAATTAAATAAAAATTAAACTAAAGTAGGGAGGATTTTTTTCCATTTTATTTTTATTCCTGTGCTGTAATTGGTCAGTATAAATCCACCAGAGACAATCTTTTGGAGTAGCAAGTGTGATTTATCGAGTCAAGCACTACAAAAGGCACCCTCGCAATTTGTTTCAAAGTTACATGTGATTAAGCTTTGGGCCATGTAACTGATAATATAAAAATAGATATCACTGAGAGGGGAGCGTAGACCAGGGGAATGAACGCTACATGACTACAAATCTGTCTATTACCAGACCACCTTTCATTGCTGCATCTAACACAGATAGTGTAGTGTTGTGCAAGTGTGAAATCCTATCATTAATCACAGCGGCGTGGAGAATGATCAGTGTCTGCTGGGAAAGGTCTACGAAATCCACAGGGAGACTGTAATGGTCAGAGTGTATTTGATTGGTGGGGGGAGTAGCTATAAGGATATTTTGGCATTGTTTATGATTGGAAGAGAAAGAATATTTTGAAGGCAATGTTCTGTCAATGGAAGTGTTTTAGGTTTAGAACTTTAGGTTTAGAATATCGAGACCCAACAGTTCTATACTTCGAATAAGAAGTAACCAAGACAATTTTAGGAGCGAGTATGACTATGTATAAATGCTATCTGCTTTGATAACATGACCTCTACTTGCTGGTTCATGAGATAGAAGTTAGTAACTGCTCAATATTTCAAATGAGTTCTAATACCCCTGCAGAGAGACACGTGAAGAATTGTCTCAGCAACGACATCAATAGGATATGCCACCAATGTCTGGTCGGCAGGATTCTGATCGCTGTGACCCCTGCAAATCGCTATACTGAAGTGGTGATAGAAAAGTGCAACTTTTCCTCTTTCCGGGGAACTGCATTGTCAGCCATTGACTACAATGTGTACAATGTGCAGCTTGTGGAGATAGTCGTGGATAGCTGACAAGAGATGAACCCCTTTCCTCAAAAAGAAGCCCTACCCTGAAAATAAGCCCTACCCTAAGTTTTCAGGGTTTCGGTGAGTTTTTAAATATAAGCCCTGGTTACACTACATTTTTTTAAAAAGGAAAACATTACCTAACAGGTACGGTCCAGGTCCTTCCCGCTGCTCGCTTCTTGCAGTCCTTGGCCGCCCACAGAAGATCACTTCCTGGTTACGGAATTCATAAATTCCACTTCCAGGAAGCGATGGCTCTGATTGGCTCTCAAGCGCTGCTCAGCCAATTAATGCAGTGCTTGTTGAACCAATGCAATGGCAGTGATTGGTTCATCCATTTATTGATTGGCTGAGCAGAGGTCGAAGAACCAATCATAGCCATCGCGTTTTGGAGGCGGGATTTTTGAATTTGCCAATCAATGCCGCGGCTCAGCACGTTGGAACTCCGAGGAGGGACCTGGACTTGCTAGGTAAGTATAATAAGACATCACCCGAAACAAAGAACTAACACCTGTTTTAGGCCAAAAATTCATATAAGACGGCTACAGGCTCTACCGTAGGGACGGGCTGCATCTTAATGAGGAGGGTGCAGCTGTGCTGGGGGATAAGATGGCTAGAAGGCTGGAGGAGTGTTTAAACTAGGGACTGGGGGGAGGGTAAAATGAGAAATAGTGGGGTAACTAGCGATCCGGGTCCAAGCAAAGGGAATGGGGGTCGAGCAGGGGGTGGGGTTAGTACAGTTAGAACTGATAGATCAGCCATAAGTACGAATAGCAACAAAACAAATTTAAAAAACAAAAAAAAAATGCTATAAATTGTATGACCACGAATGCAAGAAGTCTGATTGGTAAAGTGGGTGAGCTTGAAGCGAGAATGACTGATGAAAACTATGATATAGTCGGAATTACGGAAACATGGCTTGATGATAAGTGCGATTGGGCGGTGAATTTGCAGGGGTTGCAAGGAACCAGAAAGGGGGAGGGGTATGTCTGTACGTCAAATCGAACTTGAAGCCGAGGCTACGGGAGGATATAGGGGTAGGAGACGAACAGGTGGAATCTCTGTGGGTAGAAATACAGGGAGGAAAAAATAACAAAATCCTGATAGGGTCTTCTATAAACCACCAAAAGCAACAGAAGAAACTGAAAACTTACTACTAAGGCAGATAGAAGAGGTGTCAAAGCGCAACGAAGTAATTATCATGGGGGACTTTAATTATCCAGATATAACATGGGAGAAGGAAACCTGCAAATCTCACAGGGGTGATAAGTTCTTGAGAGTAATTAAAGACAATTACCTGAACCAACTTGTGCAGGAACCAACAAGAGGGAGGGCCATTCTGGACCTAGTACTCACCAACAAACCGGAACGTATAAAGGGGGTGCAGGTGGAGGGGCACTTGGGGAACAGTGACCACAATATAATCAACTTCCAGCTGTCAATCAATAGGAAGCCTTATCAGGGAGTGACAAAGAAACTAAACTTTAGTAAAACAAAATTTGTTGAGCTTAGAACTACTATCGGTAACATTAATTGGGACAACATCCTCAAAAATATCAGTACGGAGGACAAATGGGAAAAGTTCAAAAGGATCCTAATCGCCTCATGTGAGCAGTTCATTCCCTTTAAAAATAAAAGAAACTCAGCTAAAAGGAAACCAATGTGGCTCGACAAGACGGTAAGAGGGGCAATAAACGGAAAAAAGAAAGCGTTCAAACTACTAAAGCAACAAGGCAGCGAAGAAGCGCTAAAATCATACAGGGAAAAAAACTAAATATGCAAAGATACGATCAAAACTGCCAAGGAGGAAGCAGAAAGACGGATCGCCAAAGAGAGCAAAAACAACCTGAAGCTATTTTTCAACTACATTAACAGCAAAAGGATTTGCAGGGAGAGCACTGGCCCTTTAAAAAACAATGCAGGAGAAATCATTGATGATGACGAAGGGAAAGCAAATCTACTAAACAGTTTCTTCTCAAGTGTATTCACCAAAGAAAAGGAAATGCCACACGAGATGCAGGGGAATAAAACGAACCCCTCACTAAATATCTCATACCTAATGCAGGAGGAGGTGCGGAAGCGTCTAAAGAAAACTAAAATTGATAAATCGCCAGGCCCAGATGGATTACACCCAAGGATACTAAGGGAACTAAGTGACGAGATAGCTAGGCCGCTATACCTAATATTTCTAGACAGTATCAAGACCGGTGTAGTACCATTGGATTGGCGCATTGCCAACGTGGTTCCAATTTACAAAAAAGGGAGCAAAAGTGAGCCTGGTAACTACAGGCCAGTAAGTCTCACTTCAGTAACGGGAAAAATTTTCGAGGGGATTCTGAGAGACGCCATCGATGAGTACCTCAAGGAGATTAAGGGAATAACTCCTCACCAGCATGGATTCATGAAGGGTCGCTCATGTCAGACAAATCTGATCAGTTTCTACGATGAAGTAAGCTCTAAGCTGGACCAGGGAGAATCTATTGATCTTGTATATCTGGACTTCTCTAAAGCCTTTGACACCGTGCCACATAATAGGCTAATATACAAAATGAGGCAGCTCGGACTGGGCGAAAACGTGTGTAAGTGGGTAAAAAATTGGCTCAACGATAGAAAGCAGAGGGTGGTAATAAAGGGTTCACACTCTGATTGGACCACAGTCGCTAGCGGGGTGCCACAGGGTTCAGTATTAGGCCCCACTCTGTTCAACATATTTATTAATGACCTGATAGAGGGGCTGCACAGCAAAATATCAATATTTTCAGATGACACAAAATTATACAATATAATTAATGCAACGGAGGACAATGTGCGGCTACAAACGGACCTGGATAAGCTGGGGGCTTGGGCAGAAAAATGGCAAATGAAATTCAATGTTGAAAAATGTAAGACTATGCACATGGGCAGGAGGAACGGATGTCACAAATATTCACTTAATGGGGTACCACTAGGGAAAAGTGAGATGGAAAAGGATCTGGGGGTATTAGTGGATAATAGACTAAACTGGAGTAACCAATGCCAGTCAGCTGCTGCAAAGGCAAATAAAGTCTTGGGGTGCATTAAAAGAGGTATAGGGGCGAAGGACGAGAATATTATCCTTCCATTATATAAGGCACTTGTGAGGCCTCACATAGAATAATGCGTACAATTCTGGACACCGGTGCTCAGGAAAGATGTCACAGTGCTTGAGGGGGTTCAAAGAAGGGCAACTAAACTAATACATGGAATGACGGGACTGGAATACCCAGAGAGGCTGTCCAAACTGGGACTATTTACTCTAGAAAAAAGAAGGTTAAGAGGCGACCAAATAACCATGTATAAGTACATGAGGGGACAACACATGGATCTCTCCCGCGATCTGTTTACACCCAGGACCACGACGGTAACAAGAGGGCATCCGCTACGATTAGAGGAAAGTAGGTTTCATCACCAACACAGAAGGGGATTCTTTACTGTAAGAGCAGTTAGACTGTGGAACTCTCTACCGGAGGAAGTGGTGATGGCAAAATCCATAGAGGAGTTTAAAAGGGGACTTGATGTCTTTCTGGAGAAGAAGGATATTACAGGATATAAATATTAGGTTAAGTGTCAATCCTGGTATACAGGCAGGTAGGAACTATTAGGGGTTGATCCAGGGAACAGTCTGATTGCCATTAGGGAGTCGGGAAGGAATTTTTCCCCCAAAAAGGGCAAATTGGCTTCTGGCCTTGGGTTTTTTTTGCCTTCCTCTGGATCAACACAGTAGGATAGACAGGCTGGACTAGATGGACATTGTCTTCATTCGGCCTTACATACTATGTTACTATGTTATTTTCGGGGATACACGGTAGTAGCGCATCAGTGGGACCTCCACCGATCATATATTGTGGCATACCCTAGTTGTATGCTATCACTGTCTATGTTTGGACAACCCATTTAAAGAGATTGTGCTAACATAAAGTAACTATCCACAGAAAAAAATAACTTTGGTGGGGGTCCAACTGCTTGGACTCCCACTGATCCAGAGAATTGGGTTCCTAAAGGTTACGTCATGAATAGGGTGGAAGAAATTTCTGTGTATGTGTGCTTGTCACTCTCCATCCAACGCGGTCATTGAAAGGTATGGAGTGGCAGTGCACATGTACCGGCTCCACTCCATTCATGTGAAGACCTTCCGGTCTCCCGTTCTCAGGACTGGTGAGGGTTCCAGCAGGTCGGACCCTCAACGATCATAGTTATTCCCTATCCTGTGGCTAAGGGATAACGTTTTATCTTAGCACAACCTCTTCAATTATCTGGTCAGTTTTATGGTGTTCCATACACAGGGGGAATAGTTCGCTGATTATGTTGGTTTCTATAGGTGACACGTCCATGTTCATTTTCATACATGATTCCTTCCTCCAACACGGTATCACTTAAAAATATTTCTACGATGCCACATTTTTTATATTTGTAGTAGTTTGAATGTATCATTGGCTCTTTACAAAATCATGATCAATAATCTGGTAATGCGTTGCGCACTGAATGTATCTTCTGTTGCTAACTTTTAGGCCCATACCTATACATACACAAATAGGGGTTCTCTGCTACGGACGGTCACTTTTAAGTTGATCATAAATTGTTCTGTCCCCCATTCATCAGCCGTAATTTGTAAGAGAATTTATAAGCAAGTTTTCAATTTCGCTGTCAATATCTCCATCTAATTTGCGGCAACTGCAAGAATCTTCCTGTCCGCAGGGGCCGATATTCCTGCAGGACAATTTCATCACCCAGTGTATTCTACATCACAACAAAGGCCAAAGTGAGTGCAGCGTACTACTAGCTGGGGGTCTAATAAGATGGCCCTTCAGCGCATAATGAATCTAAAAGAGAATTAAGAAATATTAAGTATCTGACAAGTGCCAGAACCCGCGTTCCTCTCCATGAATTTTCCCATACGTTTGTCTACTATTGCACTTATTAGCGAAGTATTGTTGTCGTTTTATTTCCCACAGACCGCTCCCCAAAGCTGTTACTGTAATCACATATCCTGTCTACAATATATATCTTTTTTTTTTTTCACCTTAATTTTTTTTTTTAGTAGTTTGTGCTAAAAATTTATTTTGCTAACCTCTCTAAAAAAAAACCTGAAGAGATTGAGCAGACGGAGTTAGCACTGGGGGTGAGTTTCACAGGATGCATAAATCATAATTTTAGTCTGATTTTTCTTTTCTGCTGTGTCTTCTCCGCCGACTTGAAATACATTTTCTTATGGATTGCCTTGAGAAGATGGAAATATCAGTTGTCAGATTTTTGAGATGGTAATTTGTAAAACAAATTGATGCAAAAGTCTGAAGAGTGGAATTGCTGGTGGTTGAGAATGCGAGGTACTGGGAACATGGAAGGGGCATTATTACTTTAAATTGTTATTATTGGTCAGGGACCTGGAAACTCAGTTGTAGCTCTGTTCTAGATTTGTAAACTATCCATAAATAAACCATGAGGAAATACAGTAAGCATCCCTGACAAAATTAATAGACGTGATCTGGACTTGAGTAGATTTGATACTTGGGCTGTTTGTACAGTAAATAATAGACGTTTCAATCTGATCTGGTATGTCGCGTAGTTAAGCGAATTTACCGCATATGTTTAATGCTGGAATACAGGAATGTAAACATTCGCCTTCCATTCCGCAGCTAGATTGCTGCGCTCAATGTATGTGCGTACATGTAATAAAAAGACAATTTATGCAAGAATTAGACGTGGAGCAAACATGGAATAGAAGTCTGTAAACAAGTATGGCTCCAATGGAATTTTTTTTTATTAATATTCGGTAAATGAAAGGGTGGAGGAGCCGCTGATTCTGGATAGAGAATGTCATTTAGTTTAAATATTGGCATTTATTACTCGTGTTCAACAGTTTGCAAGCCCATGTCTCTCGCTTGTGTGTTATGAAATACGTCTATGTGAAACACATGTTGGGCAGGAAATATAGCCCACCATTAGACTGGGGTATATGTGGTCATTGATGATTTATTTTGCACCTGACTTGTGTCTGTTTCAGCATCCGATTAACCAGAAAGTCTAATAATCTGGCATTAGTTTCTAGCATCAAAATATGAAATTTTATCAGTCAGGAGCAGAGAAATGAAAGTCAAGAGAATAAACTAATAAATTCAGATAATTTCAACCCTTTTCAATCCATTGTCTGACGTCTAAAGACATTATGATTTAAAGCTGTACAGCTCCCATATTCGAAGATGTCCATCGGGGTTCTCTTACTGTACAGTATATGGCCAGCCTCTCTGCTGTCGGAGCCTATCCAACGTGTCACCTCATGCAGTACTGGCTTTAGCCAGCATATAGCGCTGTTGTATAACAGCAGAAAAAGAGTAAGCCCCCTAGGAAAACCAGAATACAAATTGGATTGGAAAGGGTTAAAGCAAGACTTGTCATTTTGTTTTTGGTATGTTTTATTCACCTTCCTCTCTGGGGGTTCTCTACCCTTACAAGTATACTTATGGAGGAAATTATTCTAGGCATTTTTGCTCAGTCCATATCTCCTTCAACATCGGCCATCGTGGGCGAGTCTGGAGGCACCATATACATTAGATGATTGGCCGAACCTGCCGAAATGGGTGGGTTTGGCCGCTTTAAAGGTGTTGTTCTGAGTTATAAAGTTGTCCCCTATCAACAGGATAACTTTATGATTGGTGGGGCCTGACCACTGGGACCCCCACTGATCTTGAGAACATGACTGAAGTGGCGTTTGCATATGTGTTCCGTAGCTCCTATAATTTCAGTTGCAGCGCTGGAAGCTGCTGAGCGCTTGTACTCGGCAGTTTCCTATGCTCCCATTGAAACGGTGGTCAGACCAAATCCCCTATCATTTGGGTAGGCATAGCTTTATAAGTTGGCACAGCCCATTTAGAGGGCCACGCCGGTGATTTTATTTTCATATTCATTACGTATCCATCCCCCCATTATGTATAAGCCAGCTAATGTTACCTTGGTTGGTTATTTCTTTCTAGCTGAAACTCCGGCCTCTTTCTTCTCAGAAAATCATATGATCTCAGTTCTGACCAGCTCAGATCTACTTGGGGTAATGCTGTCTGAAACTAGTCAGTTTCACAGTCTGGGTTATGGGGTTACATGGACTCTACCACACAAACTTCCTAGAGGGCGGCACAGACATTCCTGTCAGTTACTGGTGATGATCACACAGCTCCTGTAAGGCCAGGCTCACATGAACGGGTCGGTTTGCAGGAGGCCCGCAGCAGAATCTTGCTGTTAGCCCGGCCGCTGATGCTGCGCTCGGAAAGGAACTGTATTGCGAATGATCGTGGACGCTCGCAGGCGGTCATGTACAGTACAGGTGTGTTTTTTTTTTTTTTTTGTTTGCATGTTGCTTAGTGATGACGTGGTTACTCGCAGCCCATACGCAATCTTCGTACGCACGTATTCCACTGTAAAATAGAGCATGCTGTGATTTTTCTGTGATTTTCTTCCGCTTATGGAATACGCAATTCGTTTCCATGAGTGTGAAGGAAAAATTGAAGATGCATGCCTTTTAATGTCTGCATTGTACAGCGAAAAGTCAGCGCGGACGCAGATTGCGGAATCCGCAATGCAAATCCAGTCACGTGAGACCGGCTTTACACAGATATAAAAGAGGAGATCACAGCTCATCCTCCTGACTGTAGATTATTTAGTTGAATATAGAAGGTACTGATAATTACACTGTCCCCTTAACAGGCAGGAATAGCATAGCCTCAGCTAATGCTGTGCTGATCCATCATGGGATTGATTTGAAATGGAAAGTAAACATTCTTAAACCTGGTTTAGACACAACGATTATCACTCAAAAAATCTTTTGAGCGACAATCGTGTGCCTTTAAGCGCAAGGTGATCGCTCAAACGTTGAGTGATCACTTTGCGCTCCAAGCAGGGGACGCAGAAGACAAGCGGGACCGCTTGTCTTCTGCATCCAGCTGTTCTTTGCTTGGAGCGCCCGGCTGGTTTACAGCCGAGCGCTCCGACGGGGGATGCAGAAGACAAGCGGGGGCCGCTTATCTTCTGCACCCAGCTGTACTCAGAGCTCCCGGCTATTATACAGCTGAGCGCTGCAAGCAGGGGATGCAGAAGACAAGCAGGGCTGCTTGTCTTCTGTACCCAGCTGTTCTCTGCTCGGACCGCTCGGCTGTTATACAGCCGAGCGCTCTGAGCGGGGTATGAAGAACACAGCTGGACAGCTGTGTTCTTCATACCCCACCTGTGTTTAGGGAGCCGGATACAGCTGAAACAATAGTATCAGCTGTATCCCGCTGTGAACTCCTGATAAGGTTGAAAGACAAGGATCAGTGATTCCTTAGCAAAAACTGCACGATGTCAGTGCAGTCACACACAACGATTATCGCTCAAAAGACGGCTTTGAGCAATTTTGGAGTGAAAATCGTTGTGTCTAAATTAGCCTTTAGTCTCAGGATGGTGTCAGATAGGTATCAGATAGGGGGGCTGCAATTCATGGAAGTGACTGCACTATACAGAGGATACCTCCAGAGTGTGACAGGCAATCCGCTGAGGAAGGCAGGCATGGAAAAAAATATTTTGTTTTTTTCTGGAGCGACCCTTTGAGTCTTCATCACCAAGGATGGGAAGAAATCTTGTAGTTCTCCCGCCATACTGGTAAATAACGGGCTGCCTGGTAGCTACATGGCACCTTCTGCTCGCCTCTCTGCCATGTCCAAGGAGCTTAAGAGGAATTCACCAGCCGGTTATCTCTGCTCAGTCTTCTACTACTTAGAAATTGCACATTTTATTGAAGTTTGCTACTAAAAAACAAATGTACCAGATTATCAGATTTTGTGGGTTAAGGACTTTACTGGAGGAAGTAACTCCGGGGCTTTTTCCTGGTGCAGTTTTCAGAGGTCGGTCTAACTATGATAGACTGGAGAAGTCCTAGCGAATACTGGGGTAAACCAGATAACCGTTTATTCCACAGTGCGATTCTATCAGTATACGCAGCTTTATCCATTCTTTATATTTAGGATGTAGCTTTCTGCAAACAATCTATTAGAATGGGTAAGCAGACTTTGTCATGTCACGTTGCTCATTTCCGGAGGCAAACTTTGTAATAATGCGGTTGTGTGATTTTCATTTTAATGACGCTTTTTGAATATATGCCGGAGAAAAAAAAAAATGCATGACCTGTTGAGCTTCCTTTCAAAAGCATTGAACTCATAAATATGTATGGGAGTTTACAATAACTATATATTAGAAGCCTCTCTCCCTTTTCTAGTGTGTGTGTCTGTGAGCAGTGCTAATGCCGGCTCAATCTGCCCTGAGACACAGCATTCTCATAATGTGTCCCGGTAAAATACCTTGAGAATCCTTTTTCACAGTTATTTTGATAAGTGGCAAAAAAGGCACCCTACAGATTCTGTGATAATATGATTTATTTTTCAAAGGACACCTCCAGGATATGAAGTGCTATGAAGAAAAAAAACATCTGCAAAAGTGCTCGGTCCTGGATAAAGATTAATTCTCATAATATATTAAAAAGAGAAATATAAGCAGAAAAAAGCAGTACAGACTGAAGGGTACGAGTTCGGTGCAATTGTTGTTTTTTCTCCTCTGCTGCGTGAGTTAAATCGGGACGTATTTGCTCCAAATCACATATATTTTATGTTATTAGGGCCGCTTTTGCATGGCAATAATAATACATGCGCATGTTAGCATCCATATTACAGCGCAATACCCAAATCTGTTGCGATTCACATGAACTGAATAGCCATTTTATAAGACACACCCATCGCGTTGGACCTCTTCTGGCCTTCAGAACCGTAGCAATATGTCATAGCGTTCACCCACGGGTATCGGAGGACCCGGGATGTGCCAAGAATATATTCCCAAAACTATTACTCCACATCCACCAGCCTGAACTGTTGACACCTGACAGGAAGGGTTCATCGATTCATGCTGCTGGTGCCAAATTCTGTCACTCCCATCAGCGCGGTGCAACAGAAATTTGGATTCTTCTGACCATTCAATGTTTTTCCATGGCTCAGTGATCCATTTTTTGCTCCCTTTTACCTGTTGGAGTCTTGGCTTTCTGTTTCTCTTAGACAGCAATGACGCTCAAACTGACCATCTGCTCTTATCCCTGCTAAGGAACAATGAGGTGTGTTCAGACACGTTACTTAGAGCACCCGCATTGTATTCTGCTGCAATTTGGTTGATGGTGCAGCACCTTTTCGTCAGAACAATTCTTGACATCCTCCTCTGACCCCTTTCGTCAACGAGTAGTTTACATCCATAGTATTCCCCTTCAACTGGATGTTTTTCCTTGATCACGTCATTCTCGGTATACTCTCCACATCACCCCACGAGGTTTGCAGTGAAATCTTTGCCCTGGCTAGTCTAGCACTGATAACCAAGCCTCATTGGAAGTAACTCAGATCACTGGATTTACCATTCTAACTTGCTTTTATACTGCACTCCGGGATCATGGGTTGAATTTTCATACAGGGAATTTCTCATTAGTGTCTCTAATAAAGTGACCAATCAGTGTAGCTCACCATAGGTTCTTATGGTCCTGTAAGTCCGGTTCATGAGAACCCTGGAGGTTCCTAGCATCTATGAATATGGATACTGAAGTGCACCCCTATTATGACTGTGTGAAAATGGTCTTAAGTATGTAGCTTTTTTATGTCTGTCATTGATCGAACTACTACAGACCCCAAAAAGTTTACTGATAATGGTGATTATTCGTTCAGTCACATCTAACCCTCGGTCACTCAATGGATCAATGTTCTCCACGCATTTCTGTCTTTTAGCGCTTCTTTCAGTTTAACGATTGCCATGTTGGTGATGGCCTTAATTGTATCTAGCCATCTTGTTCTTTGTCGTTCTGATCCTGTCTTCCCACTGACCTTGCCGAGCATCAGTACTGTTTCCAGTGAGTTCGCGCGCATCACGTGGCCAAAAAAAGAGCCACTGTTTGATGATTTTGCCCTCTAGTGATATTTTTGGTTTGACGCGATCGAACACTAATTCACTATCCAACTGCAAATGTACAAAAGACTGCAGACATTAACTTCCATGCTTTATATAAAGAAGTAGTTTTTGATGCAGGTTTTGTAGACAAATCCAGAAGTGGATTCAAAAGGAAACCTATTTGTGTATATGGGGAGGCCTGTCATTCTAGCTGATGCAGGCAGGGACAAGCCGATGGGGCTTCACCCTGATAACTCTACTACCCATCCCTGGCTGCAGGAAACCTTTCATCATGTTTGAGCTCTATAAACTTTGATATGGAGCTTTAACATGAGGAACGGGTGTACTTGGAGCGGTGTTTGATACTCACCAGGTGCCCCATTGTTGCATTGTGTCCCAGCGAATTTGCCGCATCCACATAGCATGGCTCTTTTCAGCCCGCTCTATGCGCGCTCTCCCATTCATCTCTATGACAAAGTGTGTGGATTCAGCCGGCCAGAGATGTAACTTGAAGCTCCTGGGGCCCAATGCAAAACTTGTAACAGGGCCTCCAACTATACTACTTTACTCATAGTACTGGGTTCCCTATATGGAAAAGAGAGGCCTTATGGGCCCCCTAAGGCTCCTGGGCCCGGGTGCAACCGCATCCCCAGCATCCTCTATAGTTATGCCCCTGCAGCCGACTGAAAAGAGTCATGCTGTGTGTGCAACTTTGCAGGAACACAATTCAGGAATGGGGCGCCTGGTGAGTATCAACCTCCCCGCCTGGACTCTCTATTACCTCATGTCTGAACCCCATAATGTAGTTTATGGGCCTCAAAGGTAACGACAGGTTCCTATTTTAAGTATATACGCTTCCCGTGTTTTGCCAGCATAAAACTCTTGACAGATTCCCTTTTTAAGGCATTTTCCCATTAAGGAATTTTATGGCATATTGATTTGATATTCTCCAGATGTTTATGAGATTCCAATCATAGAATCCTAGAATGGTTGAGGTGGAAGGGACCTCCAGGGTCATCGGGTCCAACCCCCTGCTCAATGCAGGAGTCACTAAATCATCCCAGACAGATATTTCTCCAGCCTTTGTTTGAACACTTCCATTGAAGAAGAACACACCACCTCCCGTGGTAACCTGTTCCACTCATTGATCACCCTCACCGTCAGAAAGTTGATCACCCTCACTGTCATCTATCTCATTTTTTTTGCCTTTCTCTGGATCAATATTGAAGGGGGCGGGTAAAAGGCTGAACTGTATGAACATATGCCTCATATGTCCATCCAGTTCAGCCTATTACCACCCCCTCCCCCAAATGTTGATCCGGCGGAAAGCAAAAAAGACACAATGGGGTAGATAATTGTAATTACATACTACTATGATGTATGCACCTTATATGTTATGGCCCTGTTGTTGTTGTTGTTTTGAGCTGTTTAGTCGTTCACGACCCTCGGCAACCCCAAAGGTAAGCTCCCTCCATGTTTTTTGGTTTTGCGCTGCTTCTTTCAGTTGTGTGATCCATGCTAGTATCAGCTATGACAGTATCAGCCTTCGTGTCCTTTGGCAGCTGGGTCTCCTTTTGCCACTGATCTGTCCAAGCATTATAGATTTTTCTAGCGACTCTGCCCACTTAACATGGCTAAAATACGTGAGCCTGAGCCCGGTCATCTTGCCCTCCAGTGATATATCGGACTTCTCTGTTTGTTACTCTTGCTGTCCAGGACATACATACTATGTACAGGTAATGGGACGTGCTCTGTTCGTTGCTCCGTCCATATTTCTCATGCCAGCTACCTGTTGTTCGGGAATGGAGCAACACTATTTTCTGCATTAGCGGGGTTCTTGCCGTCACAACCCCATTGATTACATATTTCTTGCAAACCCTATGGATTGTATTAAAGTCCTAACCTGACAGTGAGATCTTCAGATCTAAATACCATATATACCCCTGATTTAGTTGGTCTAAAACTTCTTAAAATTCACATCTACAGACACTGAGCACACGGATTATTAGGCCGAGCCTCAAGCGGCATAACGTGGATCTTGCTGTAGATTGCACAGTGGCCTTGATCCCTCTACATTGAAATCTGCAGTGAAAATAAACTTACTCTGAAATTAAAAATGTGGACCGCGTGTCAAGTCCTGTTTGGGAAAATTCTGCTGCATTTGGATTCAATTTTTGTTCCAATCTCCTCCACATGGGCGGCGCTATACTCTGATACTGATATTTCATGCTACAATCTGCACAGAAGCTCCCAGCACATCTGCCCCGTGTGGACCTACCCAAATTGCACCATCCTTTTGTTGTGTTTGTACTTGTGTTCCTTGGTACTTTCTCCTATCGTCAGATACATGATCTCTGACCAAGCCTTGCTATCTGTTGTTCAGGTGTTCTTTATAATGACCCAGATCTTTAGCTCACCGAGCCGATATAACCCAACGCCCTGGCTGGGCAAATCTTATGAGTGCAAATGTTTTTCAGTTCACTGGTGGCTTAAGTTAGCAATTTGTCATAGTTCTGCTTGAACGGGATGGTGGACTGCGCTATTTGTTGTTACATCCATCAGGCTGTCATTTCATGTTAACCTTTTTAGTGTCCTGTTTCTTGATAACTGTCTAATAAAATGATTACCAAGTCCAACATTCATGCTGGAACTGGGATTTTGACTTACGTTCTTACTTTATTTATGGCAGAAATATAGGTGCTTTGTATTTTTTCTCATCTCATTTGTAACTTTAATATATATATATATATATATATATATATATATATATATATATATATATATATATACATATACAGTACAAGATATAACATTTTAGCTTTAGAGAACTTGTATTGTCAGTGGAGATTTAGGCAGCACGTTACTTTGTAGAAATGGGGTCCTAGTTTTCAGTTTGACCAAAGGCAACATCTGTATAGAGTTTGTAGAAAAAAGTCATAATGGTCTTACGCCAGAATTTTTGTGTTAAAATGTTTGGCGCAAGTCCCACTTGCCCCCACAAAAAGGAGGTATGGCTTGTCGGGAGGATGATTGGCCACCCCAGACCGACACATTAATGTAGAATTTACACCAGAAACTGGCAGAAATTATACCAGATTGGACTTGGTGTATCTTTTTGTATAGGCGCACGGAGATGCCGAGATGTGCTAAAAAATATATGAAGAGACGTGCTTCTCTTCATATATTTGGCGCATCGTGTGCCGGCAGAAATTATATTAAGACCGATGTTTAAAATGCCGCTCTTAATAAATTTCCCCCTATATGTTCGCTCCGTTTATGCAAGATTGCACACAAGCGTAATATGGTTGCAAATCCCAGCCTGATTATAGGGAGCGATGTTGCTGTTAGTTTGGGGCATTAAAGGGATATTTTCACCTTAAACATGATGGCATGCACAGGATCGATGTGGGGCTGCATCAATCTGCAGAGATGGGCTTCCTTAGCCCCCATACCAACCGGCAATGTGGCCATTGTATCCAGGTTGAGAATAAATGGAAAGGAGGCTTTTTCGTCAGAGTGGCTCTTTAGATTTCTTTTTATGTGAGTCACACATGTTCAGAAAACTCTCCAATCACTCTCCCTCAGTAGGCAGGACAGGAGTCTGGGAACTCCCCTTCTGGAATTGGGACCTGCATCTATAAAACATGGCTGTGCCATATATATCTGAGAATGGAATACACCTTTAAATTGGCAGTATCGGAATAAACTCCTATTACATATACATATGTAATAAGTCTGATCAGTGGAAATCCTACTGCTAAGACCCCCACCCGTCCCAAGAATGCGGGTCCTGTGTTCCCCTCTTCTCATTACTGCGGGTTGCTGCATCCACCCGCAGTGACATCACGCTCCTTTCAATGGGGCTGACGGCAATAGCTGAGTGCAAGCACTTGGCTGTTTCTAGCAGTTCCACTGAAAATGACTGCCGCTTTGTGCAATCTCTTCCTCAATGCGGGAGGTGCAGTAAGCCCACAGTGAGGAGAGTGGGGGTTTATGGGATCCTCGTTCTCAAGACTAGTGGGGATGTCTGTGGTGAGACAATGAACACAGGAAAAACATCCTCCAACACAATCCCTTCTTGCGCCCGTTTGATTTCACTGGGCGAAGCAATTTGTTTGACCACACATACCTCTTCTAGTGGCCACTGTTTGAGAAATGTAATATTGCATGTTAGCTATTCAAGTGATTGGGGGATCATGTGATACATGGCCAGAGTCCACTAGAACAATAGCCACACTTAGACTGTTCTGGGTTATAAAGGGGGTCCTGGAATGGTCATATGAACTGGGGCTGCCTTCATTAAACAACATCTTTTAAAGAAAAATTGCATTATACCAGAGTTTCAACATGTTTTCTACAATATACTAAGTTCTCCTTACCCTCTTATATGCTACTCTTTGCACCCTGTTTCATGTCTGCAAGTTCAGATTTTCAGGTGGTCTTCCCCATTTCTTTCTATTGCCCTGCTCTTTGCAATCCACTTTTAGGAAGGAGTCATGTTGCAAGCCTATAATTCTGCCAGTAGTTCACTGTCCTTAACTTCCTTTCCTTCACTTCCCATGCTGCATTGCTCTGTCTCAAGTTCAATCAACAGGGAGGCAGTATCTAAATACCCAGTTCTTTGCTGTCCTCGGATGATTGTAGGAGATGGGTATTCAGATACATTTTGGCTAGGTGATTATTTAACCAAAAAAGTAGTGTGCACATACATGTGCTGTAACAGCAGGAGAGGCAGAGATTGTTTACACAGTGTCTGCAGCTCTGTCAGCCTGTGAGTGTAGGAAGCAGTCTGTTGAGATAGCCCCTCCTCCATTGCTTAAAAAATGTCCCAGCATCCCAGGTACTACAGAAGCTCAATACCCAACAACAGGGAGTGGATCACAGAGGAGCTGAAAGAGAGACTGTGTTAGAATTTTTAAAAAAGGAAGTATGTTACAAGATGGATGAGACACACAGGCTATTAGACGAATATAAGTTGTCTGAAAAGTTAGTGCCCCTTTTAAAGTGTTCAGGCATTGTACCTAGACATTAGTCTAATAATGCTGCTTGACATTATATTTTGCTTACTGGTGACTTTTTATACTGCGCTTAATTCTGCTGGCCTGTCGCAGCCGGCTTTATACTTGTAGCGTAGACCCATCTTGTCTAATTATTTTAGCCTAGAGTCGGAATCTCCATAACGATCCAACTATAGGTTGTGTGCATAATTGAGAGAACCTTAGCCCTTTATTGGAGCAGATTGCCACCGAGGCAACATGCCTTCTGAAAGTCACAAGAGCATGCCTCGAAAATGAGGCTCTTCTCTATAAAACATTAGGCCATAAATCATTTTGAAATTCCCACCCCAATAAATCTTCCACAATGAAAACCTTTTGATACTCATTCGTTATTAATGACAAGGAGGACTTAATTCTGTTGGCAAACAGTGGTGTTCCAATTTTATACCTAGCATTTAATAGTCTAATGAGAGATGAATTTCTACGTGCTGGCTCCAGTTTACTCTTGCCGGAAAGTTAAAGCTGTGGGTTCCTCCGACGGCGCACACGCCTCATGTTTTCCTGATGAATATTAATGCTTATGAACAGTTTGACATCTTACGTTTGTCATTGTTTAAGAGGAAAGACGAACTTGCAAAGTCGGAGTTTACCGTTTTCTCATCCCAACCGCTTCTAATGAAGATCTCTGCGTACAGACGGCGTACGTATTAAGCGCACATAGCCCTAATGTTAACAACTTTTATATTTCCCTTTTAAATGTGAAGGTGCCAATTTAATTTAATTAGCGCCGCTGTAAATTTTTTATTTTATTTAATATATATATATATATATATATGTATAAAAATTTCCTTCTATTTTCTCACCACTTTAAAAAGCAAAGCTCAGGAAAATACGGCCCAGGTGCTGTTTGCGAACATTGCTTTAGCTTAAAAATAAAAAAAGCACACACAGTAAATTTACTGTAAGATGAATATAAAAGTTAAGTTGCTGAGTACGGAAGCAAAAATGCTCAATATTACGAATTCTCTACCTTGTGAAAATCTTCTTTCTAATGCACAATAAGTGACTAATAAAACCAGAGGAACGGAGAGTAAGCTATTTTTTTTATTCTTCCATTTTTATACTGGGAGTAATGCGTAGGTTTATAAGAAAACTTTTTCTTTGGAAGTTTACGATAGTTTGTCTTGTTGGAGGTCCGGTTGCTTTATTAACATTTTGTAATGTGTACAAATGAGAATCTAGATTGATCTGGTAGAAACCTGCACGTGTTGTTGGCCAATTTTTCATATTTTGTTTAGGCCCAATTTGCAAAGTACAGGACGCAAATTAGGCACTTGCCTGATAAAGCCTTTGGACTAGGTTCTCACTTTTTAAAAGGGTTGTCAGTAGAGATGAGCGAACGTACTCGGTAAGGCTGATTTCGCAATCGAGCACCGCTATTTTCGAGTACTTCACTACGCGGGTGAAAAGTACTCGGGGGCGCTGTGGGTGAGTGGGGTGTTGCAGAGGGGAGTGGGGGGGAGAGAGAGAGCTCCCACCTGTTCCGCGCTGCTACCCCACGTTTACACCATGCTGCGCCCCTGAGTACTTTTCACCCGAGTAGTGAAGTACTCGAAAATCGCGGTGCTCGATTGCGAAATCGGCCTTACCGAGTACGTTCGGTCATCTCTAGTTGTCAGACGATATTTTAAGCATAGCTGCAAATATGTTCAAATAGCAAAAGCAGAGGTGCTCACCCGTCCTCTCTCCTGGTAGCTTCGCAGTCCATTTTGCCTTGGAATGGCTACCATCTGACCGCAGCAGCCAATCAGAGGCTGCACCAGTCACATACCATTCTCCTGACTTAAAATATGGTCCGACAACTGGACAACCCGTTTATTAGAAACAATATCAAATTGCGTGATTTTCATGACTGCATCACAACTTCAATGTCCTCCAAGTGACCACAAGGCCCTTTTTCCATGGGGAAACATTGTAGGGGTAAACCCACAATTTTAGATGTTAGAACTCTCTTACGAATTCATTTTAAAACTTTGCTGGCACCCCAACCGATTCTGAGAACGGGGGTCCGGTCGGTCCCTGACTAAATCAAGCGCAGGTCATGCAGGAGCGCCACTGCTCCATTCACTGCAATGACGGGAGATTGCCGAAGCGCTTGGACTCAGTATTTCTCCGGCACTGTTATTAAAGTGCGACCTCTTCTGCATTCACTCGGAGACAGACTGGATTCTCGGGATTGATAGTGGTTCCAGCAGTTGGACCACCACCAGTCATAAAGTCATCCTCTCTCCCGTGGATAGGGAGTTGCATTAGAACTTGACTCAAACCTATCAAGTTAATCCACACAGAATTTTGGATTTAGATATTAAAAAGAAATGGTTTTCTTAATATAGTATTACTGAATCGCTCCTACAGTTGACGGGAGTCACACTATTTATAACATTTTATTGGGGATTGCACTTAAAATTGCAACATTTCTTGGAGAGCCCAACAGCATAGAGATGGAGGAACCTCCATTCTGTGGATCGCAGGGGTGAATTCTAGCCCCACGGTCCCTTTTTTGTTTCGCTATTCAATGTAGATCTGAGCTCCCAAACTTCCTTCTGACAGACCCGCGACACATCAGACCATAAAAAAATATAACAAACCCTTTAAATTCTCATTCTTTATGGTAAGACGAAAGAAGATGCAATGAAGAGGATGCTGGACAGATAAATAGAATACCCCGAATCTTTAATTTGTTACAAATATAAATAAATAAGAGAAAATAGATGAATTTATCGATTTTTGTCAATGTTCTGCAGCTTAAGCAGTGAAGTTCCAAGTCCGTTACACCTGTCTATGTAGACTCTTGTTAATGGCACCTCAGTTTACAGTGTATCATTTCCAGGCGAGGTGGCAGCGCAATAATGAATATATTGAGCAATGACCATCGAGCCTCTAGCATTGGAGGAAGAATCCTCTGGTGAGGAAATCTGGAGCCTGAGCAGAAAGATATAAGGCTGTACTTTATTCCGCAGAAGTTTGGGGAAATCAAAAGTGGCTAGTATTCATTGCATTGAATTTATTTATGTACTACATGTCTATATCTTTTTAGTGAAATTTCAAATTCATCTCTGAGTGATGGTAATGTTATTCCTCACAAAGCTTCAGCTGCTTGTTGTGGAGGGATTTGAAGATGGAGAAAAGTTTTTTTTTCTCTCCTTCTGGTACACAAGTGTCTTGGTACATCAATACTATTCCACTTGAAGCCTTCCACTTAAAAAGTTCAAACATTGACGATACTTTTCACATTTGTTGCACTTGACACTCGGCTTCTGGGTAAATCTTGGAAAAGGAGCATTGTAAAGTTGTTTTAAGTTATGTTAAATAAATGCAGCAAGGAGGGGAATTATTATAGTATGGATATAGAAAGCAAAGCTTCTTTTAAGTGCGGCGTGGACTCGTGTCGTACATATTACTCATTATATAGCAGCAGCCATAATTACTTTGCTAACTTTTTTCAGCTTTTTAAATCTCTTGTCATAGAGAGTATTTATTGGTGGAGTCCTGGTGGTAAGCTAGAACAAGGGGCCGGTGGTTCCCGGTAGAATGCCGTACACCTGCTCTTCCAGTTCATCTCTATCATCTGGTGCAAGTCTTTGGCACATCTTCACTAGTCTTGACCAGCTGAAACGCAGCTCCCTTTGTCCTGTTAGCTGCTCTCTGTAGTCTAAAAAAAATTCTCCTAAGGTCGTTTTTAGAGATGAGCGAACGTGCTCGGCCCCGCCCCTTTTTTGCCCGAGTACCGCGATTTTCGAGTACTTCCGTACTCGGGCGAAAAAATTCGGGGGGCGCCGTGGCGGCGCGGGGGGTTGCAGCGGGGAGTGGGGGGGAGAGGGAGAGGGCTCCCCCCTGTTCCCCGCTGCTACCCCCCGCACCGCCGCGCCTCTCCCCGCCCCCCCCCGAATCTTTACGCGCGAGTACTGAAGTACTCGAAAATCGCGGTACTCGGGTGCGTAAGTACTCATTACGAGTACGTTCGCTCATCTCTAGACTCGTTTTCAATTGGGTGATAAAATCGTGCCAGGCAAAAGCGTGTGAAAACGTAAAATTATGAAACCCGTGCTTTCCAATGGTGTTATTCACATCTGCAATGTTTTCACTCCTGCGATGTTGCGTGATTTAGAAATCGCTACCTGCCCTATCTTTCTGCGAATTGCTCTTTTCTATCGCCCATGATTCCCATATAGAGCCCTCGTTTTATTGCACTGCAACGCACAAACTTGCGGTTCTCATCGGCGCGTTCTTAACATTAGAAACTCCTATTGTCGCCTTTTGTTCAAGAAAATCGTGGGCAGCAGCGATGCGTGATGTTTTTCCAAGAAAAAGCATTGCTGCCGCTCGGACATCGCATGAGTATATATGCAATGTGGCCACGATTTTCTTGCGTCGATATCGCGATCGCCCGTATGAAACTTGCCTGAATTGGGCTTCTATGCTTAGAATTTCAGCTGATAGTAGCCATAAATGAGCAACACTCTCTTTCCGCAGGTGGCTTGGTAGAGAATTACCATTAACACTTAGGACCTGGACTAGAGCAGCCAAAAAGTGCAGTTTGCACCTAATACAATGAAGTTGGCCCCCAACTTCCTAAACGTCCCACCTAAGAATTTTGGTAAACTAAGTGCCCGGATGCTTCTCCATATCCTAATAGGGGCTAAATGCCTCATTGCTCTCTTTTGGAAGAGTAATGCTCCACCCTCCATCATGGACTTACACGCATGTGTCAAAGATCTCTACCACATGGAATACCTCTCAGCCCCCAATCACAACTCTGAGGACAAACTCCACTCCATATGGGCATTATGGGACTTTTATTCAGTGTCTGCAAATTTTATAATTTTCCATGACCTCCATACTAGCTTCCCATTCCTTTCTTTTCCCCCTTTTCTCTGGTGTCAGGCTGTTATTTCTCTTAATGTGTGTTACACTTTTTTTACATTTTTTGTTTTCTTGCAACTTATTTTGTATGCTAGTTCGTTAACTGCCCTTTTTATTTGTATTTCTCCTTACTATTTTTGTACTCCAAAAAACCTTAATAAAAAGTACAGTTTAAAAAAAAAAAAAGTTGAACAACGCTCTGCCTAGCACTGCCATTGTTCTGGCTTTCAGTGGGGGTCTAAAAATGACGGGATCAGGAGTTTAAAAAAATGTGACAGCCCCCCCCCCCCCTTACTGTGTTAGTCAGGGAGAAAAATTAAATGTAATTAGCTGATACCTTATGGCAGATCTAAAAAAAAAACACAGGGACACCCAAAGCACTACTACATCTTGTGGACCCTAGTGGAAAAATGGTGGTAAATTGCATTTAAAAGGATTATCCAGGGCTCAAATATTGATGACCTATCCTTAGGATACGGCATCAATATCAGATTGGTGGGGATTCAACTGCTGGTACCCCAACTGATAAGCGGTTTGAAGAGGCTGTGGTCTCATTTTTGGCCAGTGCTGACATCTTTACCGCTCACACGGCCTTTCTGTGGCTCATTTACATTCAAGTGAATGGGAATAAATTGCAATACCAGATACCGCAGCTACGCAATGAACGGCGCTGTGCCTGTTATACAATGATTGGGCTGCAGTGCTCACCTAATCGCTTTGATACTAACATTTCAGAGCTGCATCTTTAAGTTCACCCTTCTGTGTTAACCATTTTGTCACTACTAGACATATGGACCTCATAGATTGGTGCCAACCTGCTTGCATCCCCTTTCCTTATTGGCCAAAGTGACGAGCCGCTCATGTAGAGCCACCCTCACTCTGGCAGACCCAGTCCATCCACCAGGAAATAAGTATGGTTCCATGCAGCCCATTTCCTTCCCTTTTATTGGAGGTGGACAGCAGGGGGTCACTAACTTATCTTGAGTCACACAGACGTGTAGTTATAGACGTGTGTCTGGGGTTGGGTGTGACAAACCATCTAGGTTATATTTTCCCAGAGGAAGCAGTTCTGGCTTTTACTTTACTTCATTCACATTAGTAAAGAGGAAAATAATTATTCTATTCCGTGCAGTAGAATCAAACTACTTCAAAAAAACTGCCTTGAAAGACCCTAAAATTACAAAAAAGCATGTAAAAAAATGCCTTTAATTCTGTTGAGGCGTAGATGCTGAGGACATCAGTGTTTTCACATAGGTTTCAGGTTGCGGTGCTGTTTAATAGTGGTATAGAACACTGTGCAGCAAAGCCAAATACAACCTAATCTGCAATATCATTTAGAGCTGCGTAATGCCAAACATACTAAAATACATTAACCATTTTGGTAAGCGCAAGACCAGATGTACCGTTTTATATATTTTGTCAGCTGCATGAGAAAAGGAAATTTTCAAATTTAGTGGGAAAATATAGTAGTAGTGAAGCGCTAACACTGCCATGTAACTGAAGGGAAGACCGCACACGTCCTTTTTTGCACCATGGATTGGAATTCAAAGAGAAACAACATTTTCGCATTTTGCGCAGATAAAATGTATAAAAATGTACTTTAGAGTTTTATTAGGTACCTTCTCTATTTCTGCCTTACCCTAAATTCCGGATTCTTCTGGTTTTCTAATTTAAAGTGTTTGCAAAGTTACTTAACTTTTTATGTAGGTGTAAATGGGAATGTTCTATAGGGTTCGTGTTTCATACGGATCCCAAATACTGTGTTAATAAAAACACTGTTCCATTGGACGGATATTGGATCATGTTCACCCCAAGCTCACACTGCAGGACAGAATACGGTTCCATACTACACACTAAATTGTGCTGAAATGCATATGGTTGTGTATTGTGCACGAGGCTCTAACTTTTCAGACAACTTCTGCTCATCTACTTACTTGTATTAAACTGTATAAAAAAATAAGATCAGCGCCTACTCGCTCATAACAAATTTTCAAAGAATTGTGTGAATACTTATAGTACTCACCTGGTGCTCGGTAAGACCCCCTGCCTGGAAGGTCCACCGGCACCCTGTATCCTTGTTAGCTTGTAACTCCAATCCGGTTTCTCCGGAGAGCGATCAGTGGGGTAACAGCCCGAAATCGGCTGTTTGCATATACACCTTATAAGAACCAGAAAAATCCCCCCGCGCTCGTGGTCTCCCGGAATATCAAAGGACACGATGGTCCATAGAATATAATTAAGATTTTATTAATTATCTGTTGCTACGCGTTTCGGCAGACTAAACCGCCCTCTTCAAGCATAAAATAAACATTTCACAAACACACATTTATACATATCATCTAAACTCACATTGATCCGCGGGGGGATTTTTCTGGTTCTTGTATTAAACTGTAATATACTTACATTAAAAACTTTTAACACTATACATCATGTTTGATGCGGCTGTCCTTCTGCAGTTAACTGGAAGTCATTAGGTACAGAGTTGCTGTAGTATCAGGGACACAGGATGTTTCCTCAGCAATAGCCCCTCCTTCCATCTTCATAGAGGCGCCCCCCGTTACATTCCTTCTTCATTCAGAGGCTGCAGGCTTACAGATCAACAGACACTGTGATAACGATCTTCACAATCTCTGCCTCCCAGTATGTTGTGTTTACTCACCATCTGGCCAGAATCCCTGAATTATCCTGGGAGAGCAAATAGGCGGACTTTAAGATACTCCGAACCCCCCCCCCCCCCTTCCCTGGTGATTGGACCACAGACTGTGTAATGCAGCCTGGGAAGTAACATAGTATTTTAGGCTGAGAAAAGACTTGTGTCCATCCAATTCAGCCTATTTCCCCTCCCCCACCCCCATTCAATGTTAATCCAGAGAGAGGCAATTTTCCTCATTGTAGGGAAAACAATTTAATTCCCGACAATCAAAATAATCCCTGGATCAACATCTCTTCTGAAATAATCAGGGACTATCACAGTGACTTGAGAAAGGCCTAACGGTCGAAATGTCGCTGTGACTGTCTGTGATGGGGCAATAAAGTTTTTTTTTGTATTTAGCACCCCTGCATGCTGCCTGAGCTGCTTCTCTACTTTATAACATGTAATATTGTTACACTTCAGGAAGGCGTCCGGGCACCTCTTGCACTCTTTTAGTGATTTTGCCATCCCCACATCCTCAGACAAAAAGTTCCACAGTCTCACTGTTCTTGTAGTAAAGAACCCCCTTCTATGTTAGTGTACAAACCTTCTTTCCTCTAGACCTAGAGGGTGCCCCCTTGTTACAGTCACAGTCCTGGGTATAGATAGATGATGGGAGAGATCTTTCTATTGTCCCCTGATATATTTATACGTAGTTAGTAGGTTTTTATGTTGCCCCAGTAACTTGTAAAGAGGAAGAACAATGTTCTCGTCATGTGCACCTAGCCTCCTTTGATGCACCCTATGATCCTATTTGCTTTAGCAGCAGTGAGGGTGAGGAAGTACAGGACAGTGAACTACTGACAGAATGCTAGGCTTACTACATGCCTGCTGCATAAAAGTGGATTGCAAATAGCAAGGCAACAGAAAAATAGGGGAAGACCACCTGAAAATCAAAATTGGTAGACATGACACAGGGTGCGAACAGGAGCAAATGAGAGGGTAAGGAGAACCTGGTATATTTTCAGATAACTTGTTGAAGGTACACTTTAAAGTAATAGTACACTTTATGATGGACATTTTAGCTGCTATTCTGCAAGTTCTGCTTGAGCAAATATATATTCTATAATTACTTCTGAGGTGGAAGGGAGAAGAAGAGCAGCTAATGAATACGTGATGAAAAGTCTGCACACCTTTCAAATCCATTGTAGCTGAGCACCTTGGTTCATCTTAGCAATTCTGTCGCAGGACGGGGTGAACCGGGAGGGACGGGGATGACCGATCGGGATAACAATTATTTGTCCACATAAACCGATTGGTGGCCCATGTAAAAGAAAATTGAATTCGTACCATCAACAGGCATCCCGATCGGCGCCTTTTAGTTTAGGTCTAAAAGGACCTTTACCCTCCTGCTTTGTATTTCGTTTCCTCATCATCTTTCAAGATCTGCGCTCCCTGTCAGTGAATCAAAACATTTTCATCTACATCCAGAGGCTCTCTGTGGTGACTCAGGTGCACAGCACTATTGGAGCCCAGAGAGCCATGGAGCCACCTGAGATTCATGATGAAATCTCCTCAGTAGTGCAACTTGCGAGTGAGCAATATGCTTCGTTTTTGGAGCAGAGGAACGGAATCAAAAAGGAAATAGATGTTTGTTCTTTCTTTTCTCATTTCAATGGGTTTTCAAAAAAAAAAAAAAACAAATAGAAATCTTTCCTTTTATTTCCATCCCGTTAGGTTTTCGTTTTATTTATAGGAACAGATAGTGCAGTCTGCAGCACTATCTGTTCAGTTCAATAACCGGTAACCTAACGGGATGTAAACAAACTTTCCTTTTGCTTTCTGTATTTTTGAAATCCCACTGAAATTGGGGTAAAAAAAAGGTTATTTCCATTTTTAATTTCGTTTTTCTCCTGCAAAAATAAAACGTAGAAATGGAATTATGACTGAAAGTCATAATGCAGATGTGAATGGTCCATTTACTGCTATGAACGGTTCACCTGTCCCAATCCGGATACTATTAGGACCGACATTCAGCTTCACTAACAATTCAGAGTGCTTTATAGTGGGGTCCCACATAGCAGCCGACTTCGCAGCTGAGGTGTGGTGTCCATTCGGCCAAAAGCTGCATGAATGTACTTGTCCATGTGACTTTCAATACGACTGTCTGATTGATAATGGCTTCAGAACCATGGCCATTACCAATATGTAATCCGTTCTATAAGCAGTCCATACAAAAACCTTGCAGCTTGCATGTTTACGTGGTCTCTGAGCAGCTACGTGGGACCTTACCCTCAATAACACGAGGGATTGGGATTCGTCAATTACGTTATTAGCATAAATATAGGAAACCCCTTTAATGGATGTCTCGGTATTCCGTATCCTATAGATACACGTCATCACCTTTTGCATTTCGCGTAAATACAAGAAACGACACCAAAAGGCTCCTCGGATAACTCTATATCCTGTAATGTGAGACTGGAACATTTATCGGCTTGCAAAGCCACTATATTTACCGCATGTGCCGCCGTGGAGTGGGGACAGTGATGCTATTATTTTCTGGGTTGAACTCGCCTGAATTGTTTAAAGAGTTCATTAAATCAAATTCCACAATGCAGATCTAGTCAATTAGAGGACAATTCTGGTCGGCGGTTTCATTCTCCATTCTCTTATTTAGGATTAAGGCACTGGAAGACATGAAAGTCCCTTATACTTAATTGAGTGCAGTGTTTCTTGATTTGCATATATAGTACATCTGATTTGCATTGTACAAAACTAAGCGCACAACTCTCAGCCCCTGCTGGTTACCCTACTAGAAACTTGAGAGTTGTAATACATATTTTTTTTTTCTCCTTTTTACAGTCTGTATTGAGGAAAGAGCCTATTTAACATTCGGTTACAAGATAACCTCTTTTTTCTCTCCTTTTTTTTTTTTCTTTTTCTTTTAAGGGGATTTAATTGTTGTAACTGAGTTTCTTTAGCTTTTTTATATTTGAAATTCTCATTGAGGGCAATTCTGAAGCCACCATTAAAACGGTGTCAAAAGATTAATTCTCTAATCCCAATTCCTGTGAAAACGAGGGATGAAAGAGATGGAAAAAAAATGCATTTTATTTTGCAAATGATCCTTAATTTGCCATGAAAATCAATTCCTCTACTGTAGTCAATTAATATAAATAGCTTTTAGCTTTAGGTAAAATCAGTACAGATTAAACCGCTATGATCTTAGCAAAAGACATTGGCTCTTCATCTGGCTCTGCTATCCTGCCATGCGACGGCTTCCACTATGTCTGTGACATTGGCTGTTGGGCACACAACGTGGCTGCATAATTGTATGAGAGCAGAATCCTGTGAGAAGCCCTTAAGGGCACGTCCTACCACTATGGCTTCATGGAAATGTTCCTTCTATTGTACGTACTACAATTGCTGTGAAATCTTGTTACTTGATTGCATATAGGGACCAGTTCTGATGCACACTGGCACAGAGATTTCGGTTTCACATTTTTGTTTTAGCATTAGATAACGACCCCCCTGATTTTGAGCAATAGTTAGTTTAAACTAAATAAGGCTGAGTTTACACTAGAGTTTTTTTGGGTAGATTCTGTTTCACAAAAAAATACAAAAAAACAAAAAAAACAAAACAGAACTATACAATATGGAAGTGAAAACAAAATGAATGAGTAGCGTTCCTTCCTTTTTTTTTTTTTTGAAGAATCCGTTGGATGGATCCACCCAAGAAAAGAAAGTATGTTTTTTTTCTTTTCCATTCTTTTGCACTCCTGTTTTTCAGCATTTTAAATGACTCGGGTTTTTTTTGTATGGAATGGAACGGAATGGGGATAAAAATGCTTTCTTTTAGCTCAGGCCAGGATACACACGGTGAGGCCGAGACACTCCTCTGTATTAAGGTACTTTAAAGGCCCATTTAGACACAGCAATTATCGCTCAAAAGATGTCTTTTGGGCGACTTTTGAGCAATAATCGTTGTGTCATTTATATCGCAAGATGATCGCTCAAACATTGAGCGATCACCTTGCGCTCTGGAGGATGTAGAGAACAAGTGAGGGGGCGCTTGTTCTCTGCATCCAGCTGTTCCCCGCTGGGAGCGCCCGGCTGTCATACAGCTGAGCACTCTGAGTGGAGGATGCAGAAGACAAGCGGGGTGGCCCCGCTTGTTTTCTGCACCCAGCTGTTTTCTGCACGGAGCACCCCGCTGTTTTACAGCCGAGCACTCCTTGCGGGGTATGGAGAACGTCATCAGGGAGCGGGATACAGCTGAAACAATAGTATCAGCTGTATCCTGCTGTGAGTCCCTGATAAGACTCATCGTTGTCTTTCAGTACGCTAAAAGATAACGATAAGCGACGGCATAACGAAAACTGCACGATGTCAGTGCAGTTAGACACAACGATTATCGCTCAAAAGATGGCTTTGAGCAATTTTTGAGCGATAATCATTGTGTCTAACTGGGCCTTTATATGGCCCAACTATTCTCCAAAAATCGCAGTGAGTGATTTACAGCAATAGTTGTCCTGTAAAAAAGTGGGACCTAACAGGCTACTAAGTGAGAAATTGCTCATTAGTCGCTAGTCACTTTATTTCAGCTTATTGAAACTAAGCGACTAACGAGCGACTCCTTGCTCCATGTAAACAGGCAGTTGTTCATCTATGAACGTCCGCCTGCTCACAGGGTATGGAGGCCGGTGGCTGGAAGGGATTTTTGACACTCTGCTTCCAGTTACTGAATGGCGGTCGCTTCTGTTGGAAAGCACAAAAGTGATAAGTCTTGGGACGACTTTCGGGTCCCAAATACTGACTCGTCTGTCACCGGCCTTAGAGTGGTTAAGAACAACAAAAAATGCCATAGACAAAAACACATTGTTTGTAGAGCACTTCCTTTTTTCCTATTGACTACCAGCAAATAACTGGCCTGCTGATCTTTGTAGGGTCAGGTCCAAGCACCTTCAAATAGAAGAAACTGAAATGGTACTATAACTTCTAGAGGTCTCACTCTTTGAGGAAGGCTGGACAGAATTGAGTAGAAGGAAAAGTGGACTTTTTTTTGACTAGCTCCATTAATATTGCAAGACTTCCTCCACCATCAGTTATAATGTCACATTAGAGCAGGTTGGTGGCCCTCAAGTTCCTGTTGGTAATGCCATTTAGTAGGTGGGAACCTTTAGATGGCTGTTATGAGATCCAGTCAATAAGTAGAAATAGCTTGTCTTCTTTTTAGCGCATCATAATCTGCCTCATTCACTGCAAGTTATTTGTAAAATAATCCAAAGAAAACAGCAAACTCTTAGGTCTGATATCTGCTCCAAATGGGGCTTCACTGAGGGGTTGTCTACAAACAGACCTCCCATGTGCTGTTCTGAAAGAGAGCAGATATCTTCCGAGAAACTATAGTATAATGCCCTGTTACAAAGAGTAGATGTGGATGGCAGCTCCCCACCAGATGACTGTCTGTATACTGGAGGTTAGCTTTGCAGACAGAATTGCATAACATAGAAGTGTTACCAAGTTGGACTTGAGGGAAATGACACGGGGTTGACAGTAATGTCAGAGCAGTACTGTGATTGGGTTGGCGCTGACTTACCTGAATTGTGGAGTTCTAAGATATCCTCCCATTCTTCACCTTTAACTTCCACATAGGATATGGACTTTACTAATTGGATACCCAGGTAATAACAGCCCATGATAATTCTCTGTGGACACCCAGATAACAACAGGCTGAGTTTGAGATGTAGTCACCGCAGACCCAGGTAAGTAATGGACAAGGAGCAGTAAGTTCTAAATCGTTAGCAAAAGATAGAATCAGGAGGTCCGGCCAGGGTTGGTATCTCGATACTTCCAATCAAGTGGGGTCAGGCAAGACAGGTCACTTAGAAAATCTATAGAAGGCAGCAATAAAAATGCCAGGCTGAAAACCAAGCAATGGAATTCCTTTTTAAGGTCATGGGGACTGAAATTACGTACTGCACCAAGTCAACAAACCAAAGGCTGAAGGCCATACATGTGCTTATTTTGGCCATTCCTCTTCAAGTAATTCAGGACAAGATCAAATCCAAGATACTGTACTAATTCGTTATGTTATTATATTTATCCTTTATAAATCTTTCTAAAAGTTAATCATACTTTCTAAAAAAGACATAATAAAGTATTAAAGTGTACATTTTTAATTCTAGATGGCGCTAAGAAATGGAAACTGCAGAATGGAAGAGGTGCTAATTAAGAGCCCTATAGGGGAGATTCAGATATCAGGATGTGAATTGGGAATACATGAGATAAAACTGCTGAGTTTTGAGGTCGCTGAGTCAAGGTAAGGTTTCTTTTATGATTGTTTTTGTATCTGAAAGGCGATGCGCACTTATGGGGTTGTTGACATTTATAGTTATATGTTAAAGAAATGGGTCCCATATCATCTACATATTCTGTTTGCAGGATTGTGGTCTACAGCATATTGCTGCTTGACTATCCATTGGTTTTTAAGAGTTTGAATAGTGCCATTATCTCTGAACCACTGATTATATCCCGCTTTAACCTCTTCAAGACCAGAAATTTTTTTTTCATTTTTTGTTTTTTAGCCCCTGCCTTCAAAGAGCTATGACTAGCGAGCTCCGATCACGGCTGTTAGAGATGGTCAGCTGTTAAAAGCAGCCGATAGTTGCTGAGTATGGACCAAAGTAGATTCCCAAGCCCATTGTGTACACCCTTTGCAACGACATAATGTATATTTACATGCTTTGGTGGGGAAAAGGTTAAACAGACTGTCCACCTTTTATCAATGTGTCATTTTTAGGTTCAATATTCTGTGTGGTTTCACTTCCTTACATTTCTTATTTGTGTTTACGGCTCCCTTTTTATAATACAGATCTTCAATTTTAACATTTTGGCTGCCTGTATCTGCCAGTAGGGGGAGCTTTGGTGCTTACTGCACAGTGTTACATTATGGAGTACAAATACAATTGCTGCTTTCCTGATCAGTCACTTGGCTCATTAGTTACTTAGAAGGGCTGTTCTCCTCTATAACTTGGGCATAAATGGGTAGTCTGGGCTTTTTTCTGGATAGGCCATCATTAGCTAATAGAGGAGGATCCACCGATTAGGACTCCCATCCATCAGCTGATCGTCCAGTGCAGCGAGCCAGACTTTGTCATCAGGAAACAGGAGAGGAAGTGGGAAGGCCGTGCTACTATTTCACTTACTGCTCAGGACAGGATGCCAGTAACAGGATCAAGAAGTGGAAAAGCGCAGTGCTCCCATTGATTTCACTGGGAGTGAAGCCGGTGCTCCCACTTCCTCCCCTGTCTGCTGATGCCCATGCACTGAACAGCAGGCCATACAATCAGCTGATGCATGGGGGTCCTAAGCAGCGGACCCCTGTCCAGAGGATAGTTCATCAGTTGAGAAGAGGCCAGACTATCCCTTTAAGTAATAAAACAAGATCTTTACAACAGTCTATCCTCCCATAAGTCTACTTTAACCTTTTAGCGGACAGTTCATAAAAAATAAAGTAAAAGTGAGAAAAAGTTGTAAAAGAACAAGAATCGTAACAAGAATAATGAGTCAAGTTCTTTTTGTGGGTCTTTCTGTTTAATTAGTTGTAAATGTTTGTATTTGATATTTATGTTTGTTTTTTTAAATTTGTTTATGGTCAGGCATGTGAATGCGTGAATCAGTGTTTTTTGTCTCTCTCTCCTTTTACATGCATTTATGCCCACATCAGCCACTTACTGTCCTCAGCAGTGTCATGATTTTGTAAAACTTACACTCAGAAAAAAATCGAAACACTTTCAGAATCACCAAATACCAGGCAATTATTAGTTCTCTTATATATATTTTTTATTTTCAACATTAACTTTTTTTTAATGCTACTTTTTATGCAACACCAGGAGGCTTCAACAGAATAATCTCTTGTCTGTTTATATTTCCCTTTTCTGTGGTTTTAATTGATGTTAGTGTAGGGACTCACAAGGAAACGAGGACCCTTGATGCAGTCTTGTGTATTTTGGCCAAAATATTACCCAATACCTTGTGTATTTAGCAGTATTTATCAGTAACCTGCAGTGCGGCTTTGAACGCTGGGCGAGCCCAGGGTGCCAGTGCGATTCACTTGTGAGGCGCAGGGCAGCCCGCAGAAGTGCAGTATAGCGTCATTAATAAACTGTAAGCCTACATGGTGCACTACACGTACCATGTGGCCTGACACCCTGCATAAGTACTAAGCAGCAGGAGGGTTTGTGAATGGCTGTTCATCAGTGCCTTTAACATGTGCTATTTGTTCCTCTACTTTGGCTGTCTGCATTTTGAGGGATATGTGGTGTCCATACCCGCCCTCTTGTATCAGTGCATCTATAAGTATATGGCCGCTTTAGATTCAGAATAAAGCTGTTTTCCCATTATTATAAACCAGTTCACTATAGAAGGTCAGAAGACAATTATGCAGTCGCATCTAATCGGTTAGGTCACATGTCTGACGACGGAGTGAAGACAGACCGCTGACTGTTTCCAAGTGCAACCAGCAGAATACTAAACGCAGCACAATATGCAAATGGAGAGTAACATAAAATAAATGAAAATTGGTACAAAAAAAATAAATAAATAAAATCTGCAAGAATTATGTAGGTTTAAAAGGTGGAAATCTACTTTAAGACTTCAGTTGTACTGTATGGATACTGTGTTCACATACAATACATTGGACACATTGTAATTGTGCTCACTACAGCACGGTCCATGGATATGCTGCATATGCAGAATATATGTAATGCAGTACATACGTGGACGTCAGCCTCTTACAACACACCGCTCTCAGATGTCTAATTTAAGTTTAGATGTAAACGGAGAAGAAAACATCTGTCAAGTTCTGTACAAAATGAGTAAAACAAAGCATCTGCAACATTTAGTACAGATGTACCCTATAAAGTTGTCTTCAAAAGTGTAAATCTGCAAAATCCAATTTTGAATGAAGGTAATAATATAGTTTCTATATCTACGGTCTACAAGAGCCTTTCATGTAAAGTTTTGGCTACTTTTACATAAAACATCCCTTTACATTCTAACATCCCTTCAAAATTAATTTATAAAAAGATTATTGAAGAAAAAAAAAGAAAAATGACACTAATTTTACATGCACAGCAAAATTACCATTATAGACTCCTAAGAGTTCTGAACGGCAACCAAAAAAAAAAAAAGAAGTAGGGGAAAAAAAATCTGTCTTTCAAACAATAAAACACAATGTTACACTGGCATCGGCTGTGTTTTTAAAACAGTACAGGAACAAGCTGAATGCGTGCTTCACTGGCTGGAGGGCTTAGCAGCTTTTCATTTGTGAGCGCTGAAGAGGGGCTCCCCTGTGTCCCAAACAAAAGATACGCTGTGAGAGAACACTCTGAACGCTTCACCTGCTGTAGCCAATGAGAAAAACTAAGACTGCTCCCTGGCACTAGCCAGCATACAAAAAAATTCAACACATATATATATTTTTATATCCATTTTTTTTTTTTTCTTTTTTCTCCACTATAGCAATATTGTCTCGGAAACTTTTGATATCCTCAAAGAAATACTCTCGAGAACTCCATCACAATTTTTTATTTTTACACAGATTGCCTGCAAATTACTTACTGCGGTGATTAGTATTCCAAGTGTGGCTACATGCATGCAGATTTACTGTACCTCAATCCATACAGATTTTTGAAATGAAGTAAAAATAACAACAAAAAAATTACAATTTTTTTTTCTCTTTTGCAACTTTGTAAGACAGATGAGCCCTCCTGGTATTGCCTAAAAAGTAGCATAAAAGAAGTTAATGTGAAAAAAAAAAAGGGAACTAATAATTGCCAATGCCTAGTATTTGGTGATTCTGACAGTCCGTCACTTTTTATCTGAGAGTAAGTTTTACAAAATCATGACACTGCTGAGGACAGTAAGTGGCTGATATGGGCGTAAATACATGTAAAAGGAGAGAAAGACAAAAAACACTGATTCCCGCATTCGCATGTCTGACCAGTAACTAAATTATAAACAAAGCAAAAAAAACACCCCACAAATATCAAATAAAAACATTTACAGCCAATAAAACAGAAAGACCCACAAAAAGAACTTGAGACATTCTTCTTAATATGATTCTTTGTTATTTAACTTTTTTTTTTTCACTTTTAATTTATTTTTTTATGATGTGTCCCCTCAAAGGCTAAAGGGATAGTCTGGCCTCTTCTCAACAGATGACCTACCCTCTCGACAGGGGTCCGCTGCTCAGGAACCTCCACGCATCAGTTGCTCGTCCGGCCCACTGTTCAGTGCATGGGCATCAGCAGACAGGGTAGTAAGTGGGAGCACCGCACTTTTCCACTTCTTGCTTCTGCTATGGACATTTAAAGGAAACCTGTCATCGCACATAAGCACTGTAAATTCCATTATGGTGCTTCTAGTTTAGGTGATGGGGAGTCCAGGGAGCTGTCTCTCATAGTCATCTGGTCCCTTGTTCCTGCGGTGTCCCCAAGCGAAGTAGCGCATGCACAGCAGCTTGACCCATTTCAGAAGGCTGTGCACGCTCCCCTCCCATAACGATGAATGGGAGGTAAGCATGCACAGCCTTCTCGAGTCATGCTGCTGTGTGTGCACTGACGGACACTGCAGGAAAGGGGGACTGGGCGAGTATGAAAACAGACTCCCCAAACTCCCCATAACTTAAACTATAAGCACTGTAACGTAGTTTTTGCTGCTTATGACAGGTTCCCTTTAAATTTCTATGGAAAAAAGCATATGATACAACTTAACGAGGATTTCCGGGATTTCAAAATAAATCTTTTTGACATGAAATGGTGTAAAATAAACAGAACATACTTGTTAAATGACCTGCTGGACAATCCCAGCCACCACAATCCCTGCTGCTGCGGTTCCATAAGCTGCTATAATGGTGAAGTGCAAATCATTGTATTATGTGACTGCTGTGGATAACAACTGGCTTCAGTGCTCATGTGCTGCTGATGGCAGTATTACCACCTGCTGAGGCCAGTGATTGGCTGCAGTGATCATGTCAATGAATGCCATGTGACTGCTGCAAGAGCTTCCGGGACCGTATTGGCATGAATGGGGTGGCTGCAATGTACAAGTAAGTAGTATCCGTAACAATTGTTTTTTGTTCCTAAACATCCCTTAAAGTGAATCTGTCGCCATCTCTTTGCAGTCCTCTCTGAGGGCAGCATAATATAATTACAGTTATGTTGATTACAGTGAGTTATCTGCTATATGTATCTGTGGAGTAGTTTAGGAGAAACTTGCATTTTATCAATATTAGCAGTAGTCCTCCATATTTATGAGCTGCAGCTAGCCCAACCCACCTCACCCTCCGGCTATCAATTGTTGGCTGGAGGGCGAGGTGCGTGGGCGTAGCTGCAGCTCATGAATATGGAGGACTAGTCCTCTGTGTGGTTACTACTAATAGAATTTAAGTTTCTAACAAACTACTCTACAGATACATCTAGCAGACATATCACTGTAATCAGCATGCCTGGCACTATCTTATGCTACTCTTAGAGGGGACTGCAAAAAGATGGTGATCGATTCCCTTTAAAGGGATTCTGTCAGCAGGTTCAAGAAGTTTGACATGGAGCCGAGCTCAGATTCCCAGAAGCAGACTGTGCCGCCTTCTCCCTGCCCACTATATAGAAAGAGTCGGCAGCATCAGTGGTGCAGCAGCAATTCATCCAAACAGATAACTTGTATTCCTCATAGGTCATAACAGCAATGTTTCGACCCAACAAATGGGTCTTTTTCAAGCTTTTTATACATTGGACTGTTTGGGATTTGGGTCTGATCATGTGAGGCATGCATCTGATCCACTCCACCCAAATCTGGGGTTTGGTGAGTGCCACTGATACTTTTTTTTTCTCCCTGCCCGCATCATGCAGACTGACAGCTTTCTCCCTGCTTGTGTATAGAGAGAAAGCTGTCACTCTGCATGCGGGGTGAGGCCAGAGTGGCCCACTGCCATGACTCGGAGCTCAAACGTCAAGAACCTGGTGATAGAATCCCTTTATTGTCAGTACAAGCAAAGTATTTACGAAGAAATTAAGACTTTCATATGCACGTTATTTGTGAAATGTTAAAAATTGTTAATCCAATGCTGACTTTTTCTCAAAGGAATATTCTTTTTGTTAAGATTTATTGTCATTGGAACCTTTGTCCCTATAGTTCAGGGTCCCAGAGACGACACTGGGACAAATATCTGTCTGGGATGATTTAGTGATCCTGCACTGAACAGTGGGGTGGGACCCGATGACCCTGGAGGTCCCTTCCAACTCTACCATTCTAGAATTCTATGACATGCATATCCAGTGGATATATATTGGAATACCCCTTTAACGTCCAACTGTATAGCAGAAATTGGAAATGTGCCTAATGTGGCTATTTTATGTGTTAGGGCTAACTCACCTCTCAGGTGTCTTCTCACACCCCTTCAGGGTGCTCTCCTTGGGGAGAGACTATGCCATTCCCTGACCCACTCACCGCCTAGGTGTGTGGAGACACACTTTTTGAGTGCTCTCCTAAGGAAGGATGACACCCCTCCTCACCTACGTTACAGGCCTCTCACCAGCGAAGCCAGAAACCTACTGTACACTGATGAGGGGCAAACACCCCGAAACAGCTGTCTGTGTATGGTTTCCTTGCTCAGTTTCCTATTCCCAATCATTGTTTTACAGACTTGTTAAAAAGTCGTACATTGATTTGAAGGAATGCTGCCATCCATTAGGTGGCGCTGCAGAGGTATTGTTCCATTTTCCTTATATGCATAAATTGTCCAGGGAAGCATGCAGTGCCTTATAAGTCTCTTTACTCACCTCTCCGTTTTCTTCTCATACCCCTTGTGAGTGCTCTCCTTGGGGAGAGATGATTCCACCCCCGACCCACTCACACCCTAGATGTCTCCACACACGTTTTGAGTGGAGAGACAACACCTCTTTTCACCCAGGGCTCATACATACGCCCATATTATGTATCCCTCTTGTATTATGGTGCCATAGACTTCTCTGGCGATGCGGTTCACTTTCTGTAATCCTCCAAATCTATACAGAGGCATAATAATTCGTTGATCACAATATATCGTCATATATAGCAACTACAGGGCAGTAATACAGATGAGGGAAAAACTGTATAGGGACCCTCCATATAACGGCGCCGTATGCATGAATGCAAACACAATAACAATACAGGTAATCTGTAGATAATAAAATGTGCATTGCGTTATATGGACGGTTAGTGACAAACGGTGAATGAATTTCCATAGCGAGTGTGGGTCGTATTCAGATTGCTGGATACCTATTTAATCCCCCCCCCCCCCCTATTTATTAAAACTTTTCAAGCAGTAAAAACATTTTACTTGTTAATGATTGAAAGTGAGAAAAATGTAATGGCAAAGATCTCGGGAACCTCCAAGATGTCTCCTCCTAACCATGCAGAAGCAGATTTCTCTCCTACTGTATGTAGTTTAATTTCTTTGATAGGGTTCAGTAAGCAAATGCAAATAGATTTAATGATTTGCATCAGTAGATCATTTCTCAGTTTAATATCCTCAGATATTTTGGTCAAGGACTTTTCCTTTTTGGTGGCTGGCAGTATTTCATATAATAAAAAAACCTTAATGCTGGATACATTATGATACATTCAAATGAAATGATATATTTTAACCATTTATTCTTGGGAGTATTTTTCAAGGAGCTGTTTCTGTCAGTCTAGTGACAGTAAAAAAGGAATCTATCTTAAAAGAAAATGGAAGAACTCTTAAAAATGAATATGGAACAGTTATATTAATGCACTTTTAAGGAATAATCATTACGGTTTGGGTTCTGACGTGAGATGATTGCCTGTAGGCCTCAAAAGTCCTGAGCCACAAAAAGGGTCTTTAAAAAGACAGAATGCAAATGCATTATTCTGTCAGAAATGAAAAATACTTGCTTCAAACAACTCCAGAGATCACCGAAATAAAATGCCAGCGTGGTGGTTCACTTCATAAGTAAATTTTTATTTTTTCTTAAGTGCTTTAGGAAAACTAGGATTTCGAGTAGAATGTAATAAATTCTGTATAATATAGTAAAGTATATATGGTATAGATTTATCATTATTAAATACAATAAAATGATTTTTGGGAGCAGTAAAAATAGATCTTAATGGAGAAACCAACTGGAAGCAAGTAGCTTTGTCAGATCTTCTACTGTATATTACTCCAAGAGCATCAGTGTTGAGACCTTGAGCTCTGAGAATAGTTTTCTATGGTTTGATAACATTTTCTGTTAAAAAAATAAATAACTAAGTGTTTATATGTTACCAGGACTCCTAGAGAGAGTTTTTGAGTCCTGCTTCTGCCTCAACACCCACAAAGAGAGCCTGTGAGTCCTACTTTTCCCCGCCTGCACAATCAGAAAGCCTGTGAGTCCTACCCCCCAACTAACACACACAGAGAGCCTGTAAGTTCCACCCCCCCATCACCCCATACACGCAGAGAGCCTGTGAGTCCTACCTACCCCCACACACAGAGCCTGTGAGTCTTACTCTCTCCCCCCCACCCCCGTGCACACACAAACACGGAGCCTGTGAGTTCTATTCCCCCTCATGCAAAGAGCCTGTGAGTCCTACCCCATCTCCCTCCCCACCCTGCAACACACAGAGCCTTTGAGTCCTTCTTACCCCCCCCCCCACACACACACACACACACACGCACACAGGGCCTGTGGGTCCCACTCACCTCTTCCCCCTCATGCACACACACACAGAGCCTGTGAGTCCTACACTCCCCCTCCCACCCCCCACACACAGAGCCTGTGAGTCCTACATCCCCCCCCACACACACACACACAGGCAGAGAGCCTATGAGTCTTTGTCCCCGCCCCCACACACACAGTGCCTGTGAGTCCTTGCCCCCCACATACACAGAGCCTGTAAGTCCTTCTTCCTCACCCCCTCTACATGCACAGAGCCTGTGAGTCCCCCTCCCTCCTCCACACACGCAGTGCCTGTAAATCCTACCCCTCCCCGCCACACACACACACAGAGCCTGTAAGTCCTTCTTCCTTCCCCCCCCATACGCACGCGCACACACACACAGAGGGTCTGTGAGTCCTCCACTCCCCCCCTGCACCTACACACACAGAGCCTGTGAGTCTTAACCCCCCCACAGGGAGAGCCTGTGAGTCTTACTACCCCCCCCCCCCCCACACACACACACACACACACAGAGCCTGTAAGTCCTTCTTCCTTCCCCCCACACCACACAGAGCTTGTGGGTCCCACTCACCCATCCCCCCCACAGAGCCTGTGAGTCCTACACTTCCCCCCCAACCCCCCCCCACGCACAGAGCCTGTGAGTCCTAAACCCCACCCCCACCCCACAGAGAGCTTGTGAGTCTTACTCCCCCTCCACCACCACCACACACCAAAAGAGTCTGTAACCTCTGTGTTCTCTCCACACACAGAGCCTGTGAGTCCTGCTCCTCCACACACATAGAGAGAGCCTATGAATCCTGCACCCCTCCCCCATAAACATAGAGTGTGCGACTCTGGCTGTCGCCCGATATATGTGATGAGAGCTGTGAGCTCTGCTTCCCCCAACTACATTTAGAAGCCAGTGAATCCTGCTTCCCCTGCCCAGACACACACAGAGTCTGTGAATCCTGCTTCCCAACCTACTCATAGAATAAGCCTGTGAGTACTGCCCCTCATGCATGAAGGAGCCTCTGAGTAATGCAGCCCACCTCACACATAGAGAGAACCTGGGAGTCCTCCATCCCCCCCCCCCCACACACACACATAAGGACAGAACATGTTACCCCTCCTTCCCCACACACACACACAAGGAGAGAGCCTGTGAGTCCTCCTTCCCCACACACACATAAGGAGAATTCTCTCAGCAGGATCCGACCCATGCCCCTGCAGTGACTAGTGCTGCTCACCTGCTTCCGCGTCTCCTCAGCTCTTCCATGTGCCGGCTGCTGCCCAGCCGGCGTATGTGCAGAGCAGAGCCGGCGCATCACTAGTGATGTTTCTGTGTGGACCTCTGCGAGACCCGCACAGAGATAGAACATGCCTCCATTTGTTTTTTGCGCGTGTTTTCACGCCGACAAGTCACAGCTGTGTGCATAGGATTGCATTATGTCCCGCCGTGGAATTTCTGCCTGTTTGCAGGAGGCCTTAATTAGAGAGTCTGTGAGTCCTGCTTCCCCACCCATGCTTTGCTGATTAGCAGATTTCTCTGTATGAGTTTGTAGATAGTGAGAATTGTAAATCATTGTGTTTTTTGAACCCCCATATCATGCCCTGACTCTCCTGACTCTTCTAGGCATTACGCAGTACATTTAAGTACACGGCCCTATTAAAGGGGTTGTCCCGCGCCGAAACGGGTTTGTTTTTTTTTCAATAGCCCCCCCGTTCGGCGCGAGACAAACCCGATGCAGGGGTTTAAAAAAAACAAAAACGGATAGTACTTACCCAAATCCCCGCGCTCCGGTGACTTCTTACTTACCCTGCGAAGATGGCCGCCGGGATCTTCACCCTCGGTGGACCGCAGGTCTTCTGTGCGGTCCATTGCCGGTTCCAGCCTCCTGATTGGCTGGAATCGGCACACGTGACGGGGCGGAGCTACAAGGAGCGCTCTCCAGCACGAGCAGACCCATTCAGAAGGGAGAAGACCGGACTGCGCAAGCGCGTCTCATTAGACGCTAAAAATTAGACGGCACCATGAAGACGAGGACGCTAACAACGGAACAGGTAAGTGAATAACTTCTGTATGGCTCATAATTAATGCACAATGTACATTACAAAGTGCATTAATATGGCCATACAGAAGTGTATAACCCCACTTGCTTTCGCGGGACAACCCCTTTAAGGTTCCAGTTACAATGATCTGACGCTGGGTATATGGCTGAGCTGCAATTCTAAACACAGCCCATGGGTAACCGTGTCGCTAATTCTGGATGAAAGCGGATACTTTTTTCTAATTTCATGCAACCCCTTATGGCTGTGTCACACGTGAGCGCACAATAACCGTAAGCGCAAAGCATTACTGCATTCTGACATCACTTTATAAGATGGGAAAACGCCTGTAACCTGGAATTTGTAAACGTGCCCAAATGGGTTAAGACCCTCTACCAAACATTGTTTCTTTAATCCATGGAGATTTACCGGATATCTCAAAATTGAGCAGCCAGGGGGCGATGGCCCAAGATAATGAAATTAAGCAATGTTCACCTGAGACATTTAACACCGCTTCGGTGCTCCCTGTCGGTCTCCGTTCATGTCCTGCAGCGCTGGTGTTGTGACTGCCTGCATGCCACCACTGCGGCCAATGTTTGCCAGCTGATCAGCTGCAGTGGTCACACACGGGCCGCTGCAACACCAGCACTGCAGGACAGCGACTAAGACGGGCGGGGGGCGGTCGCACTTGGGGACTATGAGTGACTGTTACCTACCTGTATATTTTACCTAGACTTCCCCTTTAATCTCTCCAACACTTGATAAGACTACTGCCCCAGTGCCTTCCTTATAACTATATTTTATTGTTCTCCTGCTGTATATACTATATGTAAAGAGTGTCCGATTTCTCAATGTTACCATGTAAGCTGAACAAGGAAAACCGTGTTATTAGCATACAATGGTTCACTTCTCAATGAGGCGACTACTTTCTCCCCTTCCTTATTTTTAATGTAAATAATAGAGTCGCTGTGGAGCCGGGCGCAGGTACTATTCCTCTGGTAGTCCGTTTAGAAGGCAGATGTGCTCCGTGATTTACTATGCATCACCTTAGCCATCATTCCCATAAGTATTAATTTTAACTCCACTAATAAGAAACTGAACAAAAGTGGAATTATGAGTTCAGTAGTGTTCTATGAAAGGTCAGTTGTTAAAAAGGCAGACTCTGACATTCTGAGAAAAAGGTGCCTTCATTAATCATCCTGATAAGATAGCGGTGGATATACTTGACCAATACCAGTAAACCTTACATCTTAATGTCCCTACCAGTGGTGGGTAAAATCTTTTTGCACCAAAAAAAGAATTTATTTCATTATTTGCCTATAATCTGTATTGTGTAAGTGGTGCGAATCTTCTACTTGGAAACTGAGAATTAATTAGATGTTTAGTATTTATTTATTATCCATATTATTATCAGGCCTGGTTTGATATTTTAGATACTTTTGTGGTACATTTTATAGTTGGTTGCAAAACTTTTAGCGTTTGTACAAGTTGGGCCTCATTCACACAGGCGTAGGCAATTTTGACCTGTGAAAAACATCGAGTCTATATACGTGCAAGAAGGTCCAATTAATTTCAAATTTTTTTTCCACACAGTCTCCCGGCAACATGTGTAACAAAACGCAGTCAATACGCATGTAACATAACGTCCGTATTTACAGCTTTTTTTTTTAACGCTCCCACAGATTATCATGGGTTATTGGGGTTCGTACATACGGACCAAAATAGGACATTCTGCAGTTTTATTTTCACACGCATAAAAAAATGTGTCAGAATACACCAAGCCAAAGCAGTGGCGTCCTATACTGTCCGTATTACCTCCGTTAAACATATGGATGTAATACGGACAGAAGATACATCCCCAAAAATGAGACCTTTAAAAAAATGTAAATTTAATTAGAGGGGTTTTCCAAGTTATTTATTTTCCATAGTTATGGGTCTCTGCTAGCCAAAATTATATAAAAGTAATATACTCCCACTTCAGCGGCAAGCTGCGACAGCATCTGACTGGTGACCTCACCCTGCCAGAGAGCCTGGTGAAGTCCTGTAAACCTGTCACATGGGCTTCTAACATAGAAGCTTAAGGCAGATTTACAGGATATCACTGATGATGACGTTCCTGTCCGCCCTCCTATTGGCTGCAGCGATCACGTGGGTAAACAACTCGCATCACTGCTGCTGCCAGATGGAAATGGAGGATGAGAGCAGCGGTGGGGTAACAGTGTGCAGCGAGTTTGTGTGTTTTTCATTTTCACACAAACATTTCCCCCCCCACTGCCACGAGTGATTAAACACTGGATAACCCCTTTAACCCCTTGAGTGGCAGGTTTCCTACCACCCTGTCGTGCCCACCAGGGTAGGTTTTTTAAAATGGCCTAATCATTGAATTTCAACTAGTTTTGCAGTTGCGTCTCAATAGCCATAACGTTTTCATTTTTCCATTGACATGGCCATATGAGGGCTTGTATTTTGCGGGACAAGTTGTGATTTTTTAAACAGGGGGGAGGAAAAAAAGAAATGGGGAAAAAAGAAAAAAGGGGCCATGTCATTAAGGGGTTAAATAATGTATTAACTTCCTTCTCTGGGTCATTACGACGCATGGATACCACATGTGTGATTTTATTTTTGATTTTTTACAAAGTAAAGGGAGACAAGTGTTTTTTTTATTTTTTTAATAATTTTTTTACTTTTTTTTTTTTTAATTTAAAAAAAAAATTTTTTTTTTTTTTGTCCCTTTAGGGGACTTCCACAGGGACCCATCAGGACCCCTGATCACATTCCGGGGTCCGATGGTGACAGCCCTTTACATGCTGCAGTGACAGCCCTTTACATGCTGCAGTCACATAGACTGCAGCATGTAAAGGGTTAACACAGCAGAGATCGGAGGTTTTCTCTGATCTCTGCTGTAAGAGCAGGTACCTAGCTGTCCTCTGACAGCTAACAACCAGCTCTCCCTGCCACAGGGACCATCGGCTTGCTTCTGACAAGCCGATGGTCTCTATGGCAACCTGTAAACAAAGCAGGACATTGCCGACATGTCGGCAATATCTTCTGCTGGTTTTTCAAAGCCCTTGCTTTGTTCTCTGTGGGACTGTGCAGGCAGAGCACACTGTCACAGCTTGTGGCATTGTGCTCTGCAGCTCCCATAGTGATACATAGCCCGGAAATCTTCCGGGCTATGTTGCTATGAGCAGTGGAGCTCGTCACGGAACTTTTCCGGGCGTGCCACTCAAGGGGTTAAGGGGATTTTCTGGGACTTAAAATGGTAACGGAAAAAAACCGTATACTCATCTGCTGAAGCCCCGGACGCTACTGCTTGGATTTTGGAAGAAATCAGTGCACGGTCATGTGCTATACATCGCTCAGGCGACATTCCCTTGTGCTGTTGTGGTGAGAGATGTTCTGAGAGCCTCCAGAACGGGATACTGCTCTCTTGGCTTGGTTGGTTTATACTACTTATTTTGGAAGTAGTAGAAACCACTTGAAAAAACCCAAAAGCTTCTTGTGGAGGAAGAGCCCAAGAGAACAAGCAGAGGTTGCAGCCAGCAGTCTGGATGGGGTGTTGCTCCCCAGACTGTCCTGCATTGTCTGCCCATAAATTCCTGCTCTCTTTGTTCCATTTGTATGTGGTCTCCTAGTAACTTGCAAGCAATCTGCATCTATACGTGTTGTTAAGTACGTATGCACGGCGGATCGCACGCATCCATGGGGATCAATGGAGCTCATATGCAAAATCCGTGGTAAAATAGAACACGCTGTGATTTCTCTACCGCTCTATCTGCACTTCCTACCCTCAAGTAGGGGTGAACCCGTCAAAGTTTATGCATTTCAATGCCTGCAGCGGAACCCGACTCTGGCCGTGGCTGAGGACAGGGCAGGTGTTCTACTTATCCGTCCGGGTTTTCATTTTGTTCCCTGCAGATCTGCACGGAAGCGCCGGCAGCGCACCGCCGCACATGCACAGCAGAGTTTTTTGTTTTTGTTAGACTCCTGCTTTCCCGCGGAACCCACGGCCTGTCCACAATTCAATTGCGAATAGACTGCGGATGGGATAGCTTCCATTGACTTCAATAAAATCCATCCGTGCGGGATCTGCAGTGAAATGGAGCATGCTGTGATTTTTTTTCCGGACCAGAAGGTCTGCAAATCAAATCTGCATGTTTTATTTTTTTTGTGGACGCCCATGTATCCCTATGGGTGGCTTGATTTGCGGATTCAGCAAATCCGATCCGCCCGTGGACACTGGACCTTAGAGAGAGGCATTCTTTGTAGCTACTTTGGCTAATGGATGAGGGCTATGAATGAGCGACCAACCTCTAGTAACTAAGACTTATCTTGTAGATGTTCACAAAGGAGATTTCTAAACCAGGCAACCCAATTAAAGAGGTTGTACCAGAATTACAAATTATCCCCTATCCACATGATAGGGATAACTTGCTGATCGGTCGGGATCTCACCACTGAGACCACCACTTATCTTAAGCACAGGGGTCCGGTGTCCCCATCTGCCTGTCAGTGTGGGGGTCGCTTCTCTCCCCACAGTGATGTCAGAATGCAAGAAGCGCTGGCCGAGCATGCGTGGTCGCTGCTCTATTCATTTCTCTGGGAATGACAAAAATACCTGAGCGCCGGCCGCTCGGCCATCGCCGCAGTCCCATTGTAATTTAATGGAGTGCCAGTGCGCTCACGCAACCAGCGCTCTATGTAGTCTTCTCTACAGGGAGTGCAGTAAGCCTACAGGGAGGAAGAGGTTGTATATGGGACCCCTGTTCTTGGGATTGGCAGTGGGACCCCTACTGATCCAGAAGGTATCCCCTTTCGCGTGGGTAGTGGATAACTTGTAATTCCGGTACAACCCCTTTAAGAGCTTCGAAGACTAAGATAATTGATTTGTTTAGGGCATTTTTGTGGATTATCTTTTATTTGGTCCCTGAGATCTGGCCTAGAATATCACTGGTGACCACAGATGGAGTTTCCGTTCCTACATTTGGAGAGACATATGGCAAACTGTGTCGCCTCCTGATTATTCCACGACCCAAATAAATGTCCCCACTGCCAATATCAAGGTGCTGCAAGTGACCAACGCTGCCGAACACGACTAACAAATGTGCAGCTCTTCGGACCCACTTACTGCAGTCAGGTAGGTGGCACTCTTGTCTTATTTAGCCCAGGCTGCATCCGTAGTTCAGGATCACATCTAAAATTTAATTCTTCCCCAAAAATGGGGGGCGAGAGCAATAACAACGCATGGTGACATGTGCTGAAAACTTCATACTTGATTGATGAAAGGGCTCTTCGGACGCTGGAATTTTCCTGCTTACGTTTTCCAAAGGATGTAAATTGCTGGGTCTGCAATAGACAAGCTTCTCCCTTAATGTCATAATGTTTGCTTAATAGCTGTTTGTGCTACATTGACTTAGTACATGCATAGCTTAACATAAATGATTACATTTGATTATGATTAAAAACTTCTTCCATTAGGAAAAAAAAAAAAAATAATCGAACAGAAAAGCCTACAAATGATTTGTTGTTGGAGTTTTCTGCTTCATTAGACACAGTGTACACTATGTGGAGTCGTTGTCTAAGAGTTAGAGAGACTAGTAATGAGCTGTATAATATCAGCCTTTTGACAAAATTTAAAAATAAATGAAATCTTTTCAGAGCAGTTTAGCATGCAAATTAAACCCAAGAAACAATGACGAGATCTGTCGCTGTAGGCCAAATTGGATGTCACATCTTGAAAAGACAGAGACAAAGAGTGCAGGTTTTTCCCCATTATGATCATCTGCATACTTTAAAAAACAATCCTACATTTGGAAATGCTCAAGGCGGTCAGAATTTTTTTTTTTCACCCATGTAGCAAATATATGAAAACTTGCAAAATGTGCAGAATTAGCAACGAAACTGAGCCCTCAACCAAATTTCAACACTTGTTAAATAAATTGAGGTTCTTCAACTTGTGCGTGATCGCTTCCGACTGCAGAAATGAGGGAAGCGCTTTTATAGGGGAAATAGAGCTGATTGACAAGGCAGGTAGACGATCTTCTATCTGATGCAGCAGTCACTAATAGCCAACGTTAGCGGAGGGTAAGGGTACAGAAGTAACTTTTATGACTCTGGCTATGCAGCAACTATTCTCATGGGGAATTGGCATTTCTCATTCAGCCAAGTGGCTGTGAGTGGGAACTAACCCAAGAAAGACCGACCAAGGCTGTATGGGAATGGTCCAAAAATGCAGGGCAGAGAAAAAGTCATTCAATGGCCATAGAAAAATTGGCTTTGTCCCCAGCACTAAAGTCATGACTATTGCAGCCATGGAAAAAATATATATTTTAGTGTGAAAGCTTTTTTTTAAAGTGGTTGTCCCAAGTTTTAAACTTATCGCTTATCCACAGGATAGTGAATAAGTGTCTGATTGGTGGTTGATCAACAACTGTGGTTTCCCGACAATCACAAAAACTGGGGTCCCATGTACTCCCCCACCCCCAACCCACATATGAATGGAGTAGTAGCATTGCAAAGCATACTACTGCTTCACTCATCCCTATGGGACTGCCGAAGAGAAATTAAGTGCAGCCATCAGTATCTCCGTCAGTCCCAAATGAATACCCAACTGTGGATCCATTCATTCTGGAACATACGAAATCCCTGTTCCTGTGATCGCTGCGGGACCCAGTGGTCAGACCCTCCATGATCAGATGAGATGTTTACAACTTAGAACAGGGGTTTTCTGAGTTATGAAGTACTGGTAGCAGGGGAGAATGAAAAACAAAACACTAAGACAAGTTTCACATAAGCACAATCATATTTGCGTGCACCTGAGCACCGTGTACTTGCGGAATGTATAGTGCTTTTTTGAGCGTGCATCAGTGTATTTTATTGTACTTTTTGCCCCCGCAGGGCATGTTCATCTGCACGTGGCAAGCAAAGACACATCGATTTAAAATAGCTAATTAGTTCCAGATGCGTTTTTTCCAGTGCAATTGCGCAGTGGTTTACACATCTCCTTGCGTATTATGTGAGCCTTTGTCCACCTGCATTGACTTCTAAAGTGACTTCTGCAAATGTGCAGAAAAATAGAGCATGTTTTATTTTTTTGGCGCGATCAACATGTGCAAACAAAATACGGAAATGTCAAAGAACCCATTGAAGTCAATGGGTTCTATTCTCTGCGAATTGCGCACACAAATTTTGCATAAGCAAATAGTCCATGTGAATCTGGCCAGATACTCACCTCCCCACTGCCAGCTCTGGTCTTCTATGTACTCTGGCTGCAGCGGTCATGTGTTTGTTTACCCACGTGACCGCTGCAGCCAGTAGGCGGCCTGATAGGGATGTCATCCGTGACATCCCATAAACCTGCCCAAGGCTCCTACATTAGAAGCCCATGTGACAGGTTTACGTCATGGCCAGAAGACCCAAGGATGTCACCTGTCATATACAATTCGGGCTCCACAGTGAATATATTGCTTTTATATAGTTTTTTTTTTTCTACACAGAATGCATATGCTAATTAGTGTGTCACATGGATTTACACAAAACGTTATAGGTGAACCTTATGTGTAGCAGTATTGTGCAAATTACCCTAACTATATTAAGGCCGGCTGCACACGAATGAATTTGCATTGTGAAATCCGCGGTCAGTATTCGCACCGCGGATCCGCAGCAAATGTTGTTTGTTACATGCTATGTAAAAGCACTTTCTCCTACACACTCGCGGAGGAAAAATTGCAGCATTCTCTAGTTTCGCCCTGATATCGTCCAGACGGCTTCCATTGAAGTCAATGGAAGCCGCCTGATCTGCGGCCCTTCCGCAATTAACATTGCGAAAAGGGCGTGGATTCTGTGTCATCGGTTTGCGACTGCGTGGGAGAACAAATTTTGGAAATAAAAATTGTACTGTGCATGTCCAACGGCGAGCCATCCAGGCGATCTGCAATACAGATTAAGCAAGGTATGCGCAGATGTCGGACGGTCACAGGGTCGGATTCTGATGTGGACTCCCACATTTTGACCCGCTCATGTGCAGCCAGCCTAACACTCACCCTTTTGGCCAAACTCTGGTCCAACTAATTTGGAAAATTCTGGCTGCCTATAGCCACCACTAGAGGGAGCTTATTCCAGACTGGTTATTTATTGAACTCAACAATAAAAGCATGCACAAAGCTCCTCAGCTTCTCCTACTAGTGGCAGCAGGCAGCCAGAAAAGTCTTTGAGCTCGGCTAGAGCAGGGGATTTGTAGCAATGTATCAGAGAAGACAAGCTCCAACCACTATAAAGGGAAATAAAGAAGCTGACCAACAAAGTGTTTGACCTAAAACAACCTTTGTAGAGTTTTTCATTCAGTTATCACCTAGGATTAGGGATGAGCGAACGTGCTCGTTTAGGGCAATTACTCGAACGAGCATTGCTTTTTTCGCGTAACTGCCTACTTGGGCGAAAAAATTTGGGGGGCGGGGGGCGCTAGGGTGGAGCGGAAGGCTCTCTCTCCCCCCAGCTCACCCTCGCAACCCCCCCCCCCCCCCCCTGCGCCCCCCGAATCTTTTCGCCCGATTAGGCAGTTACTCGAAAAAGGCGATACTCGCTCTAGCACGTTCGCTCATCTCTACCTAGGACCCATTCACACAGGTGTATTTTACTGCCCAAATTATGGACATATTAAAACACTATTGATTTGTCTTGGTGCATTGAGTTGCGCATTTTTTGAAGACTGATCGTTCATGTAAAAAACCCGCAGCGTGTCCTATTTTTGGCCATATTTACGGACCAAAATCAACCATTGAAGTTAGTGGGATGCAGTTGCATGCATATTCACTGCATTTTTTGCGTATTTTGCCAGGAAACCGTATTAAAACGCGTAGTTACTAAGGATACAACACGAGCATAAGAAACACACGCACCCATCACAAATGCATGCAATATGTACATACATGTGATGAAAACAGTGCGTTATTCACGGACCGAAATTGCATATGTCGGTGTGAACGCACCCGTAGGCTAGGTGCAAACGAGCTATAACTACACGTTGCACCTGAGAGACTCGGGTGAAACTGGCATCGGGCAGCACACGGGCACTATCACTTTCAGATATACATGGACACAGCACATTGGCATGGGGGCAGCAATAGGATATGCCATGAGGATCTTCATGCGGACCATCAGTGCATGTGAAAAAACGTCCACACGTATAGCTTCACAGGCTATAACGGGGCCAGGGACAGGACGTGGCCCCAAAACACACTGTTGTGCCAGGGGGTGCGAACCCTCATCCGTGCGGATACCTTCTAGCATAGCCCTTTGTACGCCACTACTCTGTAATGTGGTGCAGTATGTAGTCTGTATGTAACACATGGAACGCTCATTTGCACCCAGTTATCTCTAATAAACATGACCAAGTTTAAAGCGTAGACCTAGAAGGTCCCTTCATCTTTAAGGAATGTATTTAACAATGATATTTCAGAAAGAAAAGCGCACAGATGGTAGCGCCCCCCCCCCCCCCCCCCCCACCCGGCGAGTAATAAAACCCACTAGTGCAGATTTACTGGTAAAGGAGTTTTAACTGTAATACTGTGCAATGGTAGGTTATTTTGTGTTCAAGAGCTACATTTATCACAAAAATGATGATATACAAATCACTTCCATATCACAGAATGTTCTTGGTCAAAATTGGCTTGAGGCAAGTGATATCTTCGAGTAAACAGTATATGAAGACCATATCTTAAAATGATAGATCACCTAATTTTATTCTGACAGTGGTTTTTGCCGCAACAAACATCTGTCATTGAAATACCAATTCAGAGATATGGAAGCCAAATTGTAGAGCTTTCCAAGTATTTGTCAATCTGCACTTAAAAAAGTACTCTTTATTTCTACATACATATTTTTAAGAGGGGGGAAAAAAATCCCCCCTCGAAGAAAATAAGGGGCTTGATATGAGGTTAATTTAAGCAGGCGCTGTCATTTCTGCAGCCTCGGTTGTTTGGCTCCGGTGTACACGGCAGGACTCGTTCTTTTCTCTGTATTTTTTGCTGTCTATAGGGGGTTTTTTTTTGGGGGGGGGGGGGGGACTGTAGTAGTAATATGGATTGGGGGTCAATAAACTAATTGGCATGCAGGTATGTGATGATTATTGCCATATTTTGCATCTTAAAAAGGGCTCTTACATGATATGATTCTGAGATGGACAGGCGGGGCGGATTACGTGAGAAAAGCGGGAAGGATTTGCGCAAGTCTACAAGTACAGTAAAGGTACCTTTGCACTGAGCAGCTATCGTTCAGATAGTCGCTGAAGCGTACGAACAGTCGCTTGTTTGCTTTTACACAGGGAACTTGTTGTTCATTAGTTGTTTGACAACGTATCGTTCATAGAGAATCTCCATGCAAATTCATTCACAAGTCATTCAAATACGAACGCCCATAACTTTACGCCAGACGACTTATGATCAACCAATGGCTACTGTGTAATTTTTTACAAATTTTTTCTTCTGAGGCCGCTTGCACATGGTTGACGCGATAATGCCGCAAGAAAATCACAGCCATATCGCATCTGTGTTCTGTGGGATATTCCCGTGTTTTCTCACGGCGATATTATGATTTTGTACCGCTCTTTTGCCAGGATTTTTGGGAGGGCTTGAAGTATAAACCTACCCTGAAAATAATCCCTAGGTGCATAAAAAAAAAAAAAAACATCACCTCTCAGGCACTGTTAAGTCCCCACACGTCTCTCCTGAAGCTCCCTGACTCTTGCTTGAAGTTCTCCAGCAGAGCTTCCTGGTTAAGACTCTGAAAATCCCCGCCTCCAGGAAGCTCTGCCTCTGATTGGTTCTCGAGCGCGGCCAGCGCTCGATGAACCAATCACAGCCATTCATTGAATGGCTGTGATTGGGTCTTTGAGCAGCGGCTCTGATTGGCTGAATCATGGCTCTCGAGAACCAATCAGAGCAATCACTTGCTGGAGGCAGGGTCTTCAATCCCCATTACCAGCAAGAGATGCTTTTTCGGCGCTGAGGACTGCATGGAAGCCTGCTGCAGAACCGGAGACCAGTGGGAGGAACCCGGACGGTGCCTACTAGGTGAGTATTGCTTTTTTCATGTACTGTAGCTACAGCTTATTTTCTGGGTAGGGCTTACATTTCATGCCCCTCCTTCCCTGAAAATCAGGGTAGGGCTTATTATCAGGGTAGGTGATCAGCTGCTTATTTATGCAGCAGTGCTACTACAGGTGAAATTAAGTATTACATACAGGTATTCAAATGTATGGGCGTCCATGAATGTTACACCAGGATGTTCTGTGATCGATACAGCGAGTGCCACTGCTTGTTAGCAGCTGTCTGCTCTGGCTTTTGATTGTAGGTGCAGAGAGGGGGAGCCCTAACAAAGCATATGAACATAGACCCAGGTTTGGGTGTGACATGGTAAACACAACAACTACCTTTCTATAAGGACCAACATCATATATTTTCCTAATATTATCCGCAAGGCTACTCTGCGCACATTTATCAAGTATATTAGCAAAATATTCCAAATTACTAGTGCTGCTGATTGATTAGTAAAAGATGGTGGGGCAGATTACTGTGGAGAATTTGACAGGTTTTTAGTACAAATAGGTAACAAATGTTGCATCACATTTATGATGCATTTTAAACCTTTCAAATGCTTTTTCCAACACGTCTGACAAAAGGATGTGGCTTTGTGGAAAGGAGCGTGGCTTAAATGTACCAGATTGCACGGTTGTGACACAATTTTTTGGAGTAAACTATGCTAACGAATTGACAGAGTTATCATTTAGCAGAGATACTGTCGTAAATCTGGTGCAATCAAAGACTGTCTAGTCTGGGTATGCGCTGTAACTATAAGGCCGGGCTCACATAAATAGTCGGATTCCAGCTGTGAGCCTGGCTGGTGACCTTGCATACCTGCTTGAACTGTCATGCGCAGTACAGTTTTTTCTTATCTGTGTTTGTATTTTCCACCCTGTTGCTTAGCAAGGATGCAGGTGCATGGAGCATATTCGCAATGTTAATTGCGTATGGGCTGTGGGTTGGACGCCTCCACTGATTTCAATGGAGGCTGTCCGCAGAAAAACAGAACATGCTGCGATTTATTATTTTTTTTCCACTCGCAGAATACACTATTCATATCCGTGAATATGGAGGAAAAATCAATACTGCATGCCTTTTAATGCCTTATTTTTGCTGTGGATCCTCCATGCTGACAATGATCGCAGGATCCGCAATTTGAATCCGTTCATATGAGACTTCCCCCTTAGACAGTATTAGTGAATCTGCAGCTCTGGGGTTATGGGTTCAGATCTGTTCAGTCATTGGTGTTTGCATGGGGTTTCTTCTACATTCCAGAAGCATACTAACAGGTTAATTTGGAATTTAGATTTGGAGGCAGGGATGGATGTAAGTGATGACAATCTTCTTATAGCCAAACTACTAACGACCACTTGTCAGGTAGTATGTGAGTGCTTCTCATGCTTCACCCCTGGTGACGTCATTGCCCTGCCCCCTGGTGACATCATCGTAGGTCCTACAACATATATAAAACACAGAGCCTGACACACAGAAGAACATCACAGTTAGGGCTCTTGAAAAGGGGAGGACAAAAATAACAAAATTAGAATACAGCTAAGCAATTATTACCTCACACACAACTCAGCGGTCCTGACAGAAGACACCAACCTACCATCACCTCAGAGATCCGGTGGGCTGAAGGACCTGTGGTGACTTCACTGCTGTGGGAGGAGCCATTGTGCAGTTTGGTAGAAAGTGCTGTATACTGGTATAAGCCGACAGCAGCTGCTACCAGGCCCTGCGATGACATCACTGTCATGTGATCACCTGTGTGGGTGGAGTCAGGAATCACATGACATGGGGTGATCCCTGTATGCAGGAGTCTGGTGATGTGTGGGGTCAGGATGGATATAAATGGATGTAAAATGTAGCAGAGTTGTGTGTGTAATGTGCTGTGTGTGTGATGTGTTGGACTGAAGATAGATGTAGTAGAGCTATGTGTGATCTGTGGGAATCATAATAAATATACAATGTAGCAGAGCTTGGTGTAATGTGTGGGAATCAAGATGATGTACTACAGCTAAATGTAGCATGTAGTAGAGCTTTGTGTGTAATGTGTGGGGTCAGGATGGATGTAGTAGAGCTGTGTGTTATGTGTGGGAATCATAATGAATGTACAATGTAGCAGAGCTGTGTGTAATGTGTGGGAATCAAGATGAATGCACTACAGTTGAGCGTGGCATGTAGTAGAGCTGTGTGTAATGTGTGGGGTCAGGATGGATGTAGTAGAGCTGTGTGTCGATGTGTGGGGATCATTATTCATTTACCATGTAGCACAGCAGTGTGGCGCATTGCACCACCAGAAACACTGGTACTATAATTTCCTAATAATTACTAGTACTGCAATATAAATCAGTGAAAAAAAGTAAACAGGCACATTGTCAGACTGGGATCTTATGCTTCAGAAGAACATGGTGGACGGGGAGGGTGCACTCCAGTAAGGTTTATCTCAGCCTTTAAGATGATCGGTAATAATTCTGTTTAAAGGTGAAAAATCCGGGCATAACAATGAGAATTGTGCAAGAAGATGTTACATCGCGGCTCCTGTCTTCTCGGTTGGAGAAGTGCAGCAGACCGATGCTTGAGAAATAATTGATATTTTGTACAAATTTCATAGAACCAACCACTTGCATTTGATATTCCCAGACAAATCAATATCAATAGATGATACTTTTTTTCAACTTGTTAAGTGTGCCGGCGAGCCGGAGAATGTAGGAGTCTTTTTCTCATTGATCTTGTTACCTCTTCGGTTTCGAGGAAAAAATCAAGTTCAACAGAAAATATCAGCATGGTGTCAATTTAGATGTATGAGCCGTGGGTGTGAAGATGTAGTAAAGATCGTTTCCAAACATATTCTGCTGAACGTTCCTGATATGTAGAAAGGAGCAGTAATAGAGACTTGTTAGACACGGACATTGTTTGCCTTCGTGTCTCCTCTCTAGATGTATTTGTGGGAAAGTAATGCAGACTTTATTAGGGGAGGCTGTCAGCCGGAACGCGCTGTCCAGACTGATATGTAGTTTTATGGGGAAATATTCTGTATAACTTGGGTTTTATTCTTTTATAGCTCTGCTCATTCTGAGGGGGACAGTCCAATGGGCGGAGCTATCAGTGATTGACAGCTGTCCTTGTAGATACAGTCATACACAGCTGTCAGTCACTGATAGGACCGCCCATTGGACTGTTCAGCTCAAAGTGAGCAAAGGTTTAACCCCTTGAGGAGCAAGGGACAATTTTTGTCCCACAGTTTTAAACTGCCCACAAATTCCATTGAATCATTTACAGTCCTGTAAGGGTTAAAATGATTAAACTACAAGTTATACAAAAGTTTTCCCCATAAAACTATATATCAGTCCGCTTGGCTCCTCATGCTCTACCACATGATGCCTGCAGTTTGGACAGCTTGTTCCAGCTGACAGACTCTGTTTAAGTTTACAATTAGAGATGAGCGAACATACTCGTTTCGAGTAATTACTCGATTGAGCACCGCGATTTTCGAGTACTTCCGTACTCGGGTGAAAAGATTCGGGTGGGGGCGGGGGAGGCGTGGCGGAGCGGGGGGTAGCAGCGGGGAACAGGGGGAAGCCCTCTCCCTCTTCCCCCCACTTCCCGCTGCAACCCCCCACTCACCCACGGCGCCCCCCGAATCTTTTCCCCCGAGTACGGAAGTACTCGAAAATCGCTGTACTCGGGCGGAAAAGGGGCGTGGCCGAGTACGCTCGTTAATCTCTATTTACAATGTAAGTTGGCAAACTTTGAGCCACCAGTATAACTCCGGTGATAGCAACTTAGCAGTCCATGGGGATGCGCAAATGTGTGTACGCCATACGCTACGAGATGCGTGAAACACTGTGTAATTGCGAACTCATTAGACTAATTAGTCATGTCAATCAGTGCGTCACCGGCACCTTGGGTCAACGTTCTTTGTCCTTTGGACTGTAATGCCTCCTTCAGTTTGTCCAGACGTGTCATGTAATACAGGGCCATGGAGTATTCCATCCTTTGGGAAGGGTCTTTATCTCAGAAAACACCTTTGATGCCCCCTTCTGCACTCTGAACTTCTTTGGATGCAAGAAGCATTGTGTCTCCATTTTTCTGACTGCTCTTTTGACTAAAGATCATATATATCCATGTGTCATCCATCGTCGCCAGTCGAAACAGGAAAGAACATTTCGGAGCCGACTGGGCAGACGCCATCCCCATGTCCGGATAATATTGTAAATTATGGACCCAACGCTTTCTCTAGAAATGTCCAGAGCCTCGGCTATTGTCTTGGCAGAAATTTGTCGATCTTCCAGAATTATGTCATGGATGACATATATGGTTTCTGGAACGGTCACCACTGGAGGACTTCGGTGATGGTCCTCATTATTGGACGGTTTTAACCCTTTAATGCTGCATGACGTACAGTTACATTATGGAGGTTCCGGGTTTGTATGGCTGGAATCGGGAGTCTATCCCGCTCCATACAATGTGGGTATTGGCTGTCTTTTACGGCTGTCAACCACCCGCAACAGCTGCGATCAGCGCTCACATTGATCATAGTTGTTAATCCTTTAAATGCCCCAATCCGAGTTTGGGGGTCCCAAATGCCGTTGAGTTGTCATAGCCTTCGAGGGCCTTCGGAAGGCGTGGCTTGATAGATGGCTTGCCAAATTGCGTATAATGTAATACTATATTGTTACGTTGTACTGCAGGAATGTTCAAACAATCACAAGTTCAATTCCCCAATGGGGACTAAAAAAAAAGTTAAAATAAGTAAACACAACATTTTTAAATAAAGTTTTGACTATAATGTAACATGAGACCATGGAAGTCTCCTTTCTGTTTGATTTCCGGTTTTTCATGGAGACAATAGCATAGCAGTCTATTATTTCTCTTAAGAAAAAAATGGAAATCTTAAGGAATACAGGCAAACTAAGCTGAAGTGAATTGATGCACTTCTGCTCAATGGAGTAGCTGAAAAATATTACCTGCCATTACCAGCAGTGTTACCAGCTGATACCTGCAGTACCTCACGGCCATTAAAAGGGGTTTGTCATTAAAACCTATCCAGCTGCTGGGCCCGACGTAAAATAAAAAAATATCTTGCCTCTCTTCGGCCCCCTGGGATGCTGGTGGCGGTCTCTAATGGACTCGGTGCCACTTTGGGAAAACGACCTGACTGAAATCAAGTTACCGCTGCAGCTAATCAGAGGCTGCAGCACCACCCTCACTGACTACTGCCATCATGGCTCCCAGAAGTTAGCACAGTAACGCCGCAGCCTCCTGCTGGCTGCATCGGTTACTTGACTTCCGCCAGGACGTCCACCTGGAAGCAGCGCCGGGCCTGTCTGAGACTGTCAGCTACATCCCGGGGTGTCAAGGAAAGGTGAGTATGTCCAATTTTCTTTTTTTACGCTGAGTCCCGCAGATAGAGGGACAGGTTTTTTTTTAAATTACAAACCCCCTTTTAAGTCAAATTGCTTTTACCTGTACTCCATTACAAGACGTGGCTGCACCTCTTACATGTATTGGGTGCAATGTGTGAGCACAGCCATATGTCCTGAATGTGTATTAAATGCTCAGCACTCCCTGTTCTCTCTCCTTATTCCGCCATCCCATTATGAAGACCCGGTGACATAAAGAGAATGGGAACCATATCGTAAAGGTGGCCTTCTTTATTATATTACTTTTCGTATTGATCGCGCCAGTCGCTCCGAGTACGCGGCACTTATGATAGGACTGTAATGCGCTCTGCTTTGCGGCGTTTTGTTTGGCTTCTGCAATGACACAAGCGATCTAGCTGGTAATAAACAGTTTTCTGTCTGCGGCCTTGAGGCATCTTCACATGCATAATCTTATTATAATTGAACAACATAATCTGTGGGATCGGGAGGCCTCGGCTCCAATCTCTGAACTTTGTACAAAAGGGATTTCCTAAAAGAATCTCCTCTGCATTCTATAGAATTGCGTCTGGTCATCATTTCATATGCTGCTTTAACAACAATAAGAGAAAAAAAATTATGAAAAGGAATCGAAAGAAGAATAAATTAAGAAAAATGTAAGAAACTTAACCGCAGAAATATGATTTTTATTTACGCCATTTGCTGGGATATTATTTTTCATTGCTCCGATCAATTTGTCTGTCAGGCATGCTGTGAGGTGGAAGAGGCCAGCAAAAGCAATTTAGTTCTCCAGGTTCAAAATGGGAATGTTTTGGGAAACCTTGTCACACATTATTCCTTCATATTAGGAGTGCAGTGTTTATTCCACGGTCAAATTAGAAGGGCCCCATTGATATCAATCAGCTGTCCTCCCGGAATCTCCGCACCATCCATATCCGTAGCAGAGGTCCGTGCAAGGATTGCTACCAATTTGTATTGCGCTTTTTTTTTCTTCTTACCATTATTACACAAGATCCACCCCCCTCTGACAAGTCGGGCTTTTTGTTTGGCTTGTTCATTAAACGATTCAATGTGCATTTTAATTGATTGTACCCAAGTGACATCATGCTGAAACATCTTGCTTATGAACATTATTGACCTAGCCTTAACTTTAATTAAGCCATGATTTTCCTGCGCTATATGCCTCCCTGTTTGACAAACATAACACAAGTGATGCTTAAATTAAATATTTCCTAGAGGTGGCACACACATAATCTATGTACAGTCATTATACTAGGTGCATGCTAAATTGTTATGTATGCACGCACGTCTTCTGCTTTAATTGATGTCTTTCTGGAGATTAAATTAGTGATTTAGAGGGGTTGTCCAATTGTAAATTATTGATTAGCTTTCTTTAGGATAGGCCATCAATTGTAGATGTGTTGCCAGTGAGCCCACTGCTGATCTGTTCGCTGGACTGGTCTGCTCATGCACTAAGTTGATTTCTGCAGGAAGCAGATAGCTCCATTCTCACTGCAGTGGCCAGGCTTGGAATTTCAGGTAAGGTTCAGATTCAGTTCACTAGGAACTTTGCCTGTAATACCAAATCTGGCCACTGTGGTGGGAACAGAGCTGCCTGCTTTCTGTAGGAATAAGTTCCATGCACAACCACACTCGCTGGGCTAATAGCTGATTGGTGGGGGACCCTGGAGATAGACCTCAGAGTTCTACTATTGATGGCCTATACTAAGGATAGACTTTCAACAGTTTAAAACAAAGCAACCTCTTTAGGCACAGCTTCCAATATTTTTGCTAGCAGACCTTTTTTACACCTTCAATTTTTCACTTGCACTTTTTTATCGTGTAACTCCTGATGAAGCTACTGCTGAGTGATGAAAAAAAAACAGCCACTGGGTTATCCTGGCGGCTCAGCCATCTGTATAGTCAGCGGCCATCCAATGCCACATGCATGGAGCTGTCCTGCCACTGATCACGTGTGTTTCATCTTTCCCAGTTGCTGTAGGAAAGGTATGGCGTTATATGACTGCTGTTCATAGGAAACAAATGCAGGCAACAATAATAGTTTGCTTCCATTGAGCTTTTTGCCAGTAAAGAGCTTATTTTGGGTGCATATTGGAGGTAAGTGTATGATGTAAAGCACAGCTGTGACTACAGGGGGCAGTGAATGGTAGACACCCACTGTTGTGGCTACTGGAAGAAGAGCTGGTAGTGATATGAGGAAAGGGGGTACTTTTCTGATTGCTAGAGGAAGCGCTACTGGGGCAAAACCATGAATGTGACTCTTGGAAGATGAATGGGGAAAAGGGAACACATGAGAGAAAGAGGTACTTTTCGGATTACTAAGGGAAGGGAGAATCACTGCTGTGACTACTGGGGAGAAAGCACTAGTGTGACTGCTAGGGATAAACTGGGAGGGAGGAGGAGAGAGACACTGCCATGACTATTGGAAGAAGAGATGGTACTGATTTGTGGAAAGGGAATACGTCTTACTAGGGGAAGGATAAATCACTGCTGTGACTACTGGGGGAAAGGCACTGGTGTGACTACTGGGGGATGAACAGGGGAGGTGACTCTTGAGACTACTAGCCAGGATGAGAAATCTCAGTTATGGTGCTTTTTTACATTCCGATTTCCAGCAGGATTGGATTATGTAGACTTGGCTTGGCTTTTACTAGCTGGCTCTCACACTTGCTTTTACGCTTCAGACTTTGGGGATCCGGACGACGGGAACAGCGCTGTTTGTCTACATTCATGGATGAGATACGTGTGCGTAGATCAAGGACACTACGTTTGAGTGCTTTATAATACTGGAATATCCTCAAGACCCAAACATCGCAGATTATAAAAATATAGCGGTCTATGTAGAGAAAAACATAATGTAATGGGGACAGTATGTAAACTTTTAAGAGTTTTCTTGCAAATTGATCCTCCGCTGTTACATTTGTGACAAGTTCCTAAATAAAAATGACAAATAAATGGCTTGTTCTAGGCAGGAGAGAAACAATGCATATCTCATATGTAGCTCCCATTGTTTGGCTTCGGAGATGAGACATGTAGGAAGCAGCTGACTTTGTCAAGAGGAGGACTGTGAAGACATGATACCAGGGGAGCTGAGCATGTGAGGATCATTGTAACCAAGGGAGATAAGAGGAAGGATCAAAGCATCAAGGCAAGGAGGGGGAGTTAAGAGTGCCGTGCCCCGGGCAACCCCAGGAGAGCCGGCTGGTAATGGAGTAGCCCAAGGGAGTCCGGGATAGAAGGCTGAATCAGCTGTTACATGAGGGGTGGTGATGGAGCAGGAGTGGGGAAATAAATGAACAATACAATATGTACTTTGGAGTTTCATAAAATATTGCATGGGATATTCAAGCTTAGGCCGGGGTAGTGATAGCGCATGGCCTGGACAACTGAAAACAGTGCAAAAAATATACTTACTGTATAGTCCTATAGTTGTGTATAATATATGTATGTATAATGAAATCATCACAGTACTGAGTCACCGAATGGCCACTTTACTACTCTATTAGAGACCCCAACCCTTTCACGATTGAAACTTGCCTGTATGGAAATTAGACCCGTGCCCCGCAGCGCAGCATAAAATCACATGACAAGTTTTCCATGGATCAGTTTCAGTTTGAATCCACATTAGATTAAAAGAAAAACCAGCAATTGGAGCAACTTCCAACATGGCCAGGTCATCATCAGTGCCAGACTAGCTGGGGCCGGGATTTCACTACCAACCTGTGGGGTTTTCTTGTACAGTGGTGTGAAGAGTAGATCAAGAATGGTGTGATCGAGGAACTACATCAGTGAAAGGGGATCCTATGGGATTAAACAACTTGAAGCCAAAAGGGGTCAGAGGAGGATGTCAAGAATTGTTATGACCGACAGATGCCGCATAAACAAGCAGATTACAGCCAAATGGAACGCTAGTGTTCAAGCTAATGTGTCCGAACATGCAGCTCTTTTCATAGCATGGATGGGTTTTAACAACAGACAACCAGTTCCAGCGCTATTGCTAAGAGAAACAGAGAGACAAGACTCCAGGGGGCATAATAGTACAAAAATTGGGTTACTGAGCAGGGAAAAAACATCTCCTGGTCAGATGGATCCAGATTTCTGTTGCACCGCGCTGATGGGAGGTCAGAATTTGGCACAAGCAGCATGAATCTATGAACCCTTCCTGTCAGGTGTCAACAGGTCAGGCTGGTGGAATAATGGTGAGGAGATGTTTTTTTTGTCATTTTTTTGTTCCTCTGACACCCGTTGATGAATGCCAGGATGAATTCCTACAATTCTGAACTATAAAGGAGATTCAACATGCTACTTGGTTGGGGCCTCTAATAAAGTGGCCATTCAGAGCAAGTGCAAGACAGACGTGATATTCTGGAACTAAAGCTGAAGCTTGCGGTTGATCTCAAGCAGTAACACAAGGAATGAACCACAATCAGTGGGTGAGACATGGCAGATTGATTGTTCTTTAGATGGGCCACTCGGCTTTCGTCATCAATGGGTGGCACTTGCACTGGCAACATGACACCGTGGGCTGTGGAGAAGAGAACTGTCACCAGAACCAGCAAGGATAACAGGAGTGATACAACCGCCGACACTTCCCGTGGCCCATTGTAGGAGTGGGAGAGGCGAGGAACATGGGATTATATAATCCAGTGGGTGGAAAACTATGAGCGCCCTCCAGTGGTTGACACTTCAATACAAATGACGATCCTATACGGTGCTAGAAATCCCAGACTTTGGGGCTGTTCTTTTTTGGAACTTTTAACTTAAAATATGCAGAGTAGTTCTGTTATTACAGACGGGATCTTAGGCACTAAAGAGGGGTAATTGTGCGGCTTCGCAGACCCCAGTGCTACTTCTCCTGTACGTAGGACCGTTCCTTGCTTGCTCTTGGAGACATAGAAGGCGTCACTCGGTAGAACCATGTCATTTCTTACAGGCATAGCTATTTAAATGTTATGAAGATATGATGTGGGCGCTCTGACAAGTGGCTTGGAGCGGTCTGTCCTGGAATGTTTTCCGCAATTGCGGTTGAGTGCAAATCCGTTGGCTACTGCTATGTCTTGTCAAAAACTGTGAACATCGCTGGAGAAGATCCGTGTCTGCGCTGACAGATTTCTTATCAGTATTTTGAGCTGTCACCAAGGTGTATAGACATGTCTGCGGAATAACATAAATACAATATATTGCAGAGAAAGTGACGCGCCAGCCAGTCAAATGCTTCTCTGCAAATAATCGGGATCATTAGCTACTCGCTGTACAAAGCCGTACGGCTTCGGTCTGCATCATTTAAATATCGCTATTATTACTATTTCCTTTCTAGTTTTTTTGGTGTTTTTTACTCTACAGGATAATTCTGCTGAAGTTAAAGCCGAGAGCGCAGAGTAAAGTCGGCTTCAAGTTTACGGCTGTAAATACCCAATTAAGTTATTGCTTTCAGACCTTTATTTTTGTGGTTGAAAGTGCTGAGGCAAGCGTCATATTACACTACAGCTTAATTTGCTGGTCCTTAATTCAGAATGAGAGGTATATAGGAATTGCACCTAATTAGACACAATTTTACTAGTTGCTAGGCTGACCACATTTTTACAGTCTTGCAGTCCACTGGTTATAAAGCAACCTCTCGCTGTCACCGCAGTAATGACTGTGTTATAGTCTTTGATTCCAGAAAATGCTCTCGAAATTCTGTACTTTGCTTAGAACTTTATATCTTAGCCTACAACAATTGATGATGGGAAGTGGATACAGAACTCTTCGACTCGCCCCCCCCTCCCTCTTCCCCCAGGGCAAAAAGAAAGAAAAAAAGTGTAAAGCAATGCCCTATGGTCACAGGACGGGTAAAGGGAGAGCACCCAGTAGGTGTGTGGAGACCTATAAGGCCATGCATGCCCTCTGGAAACTTATGCAAATGTGAAGATGGAGCAATATCTTTACAGCACCACTAATTAGAAGGAGAATAAGGGGTTAAATCCTGACCAACGTCTTCTCCAGCGAGCAACCTACTTAAACTGATAAGGGGCAAAAACCCTGAAACAGTTGTTCTGTGCATGGTTACCTTTTCCTTCTGTAGAAGACTCCGGCTGTGACTTATGGTCCTGGTCATTCCCACTCAGACATTGATTTGCACGAATGTTGCCTTCCAGCAGGTGGGGCTGTAGAGGCATTGTTCTATCTTCCCAATTGCAGAAAATATGTTAATTGCCTATTATAGGCTCCCTCTAGGGGTTGTCCAGGGTTAGAAAAACATGGCTGCTGTCTTTCAAACACAGCACCACCCTTGTCAATGGGTTGTGTTTGGTATTGCAGCTCAGCTCCCATTTACTTCAATTGAGTTGGGCTGCAGTACCATGCACAACACATGGACAAGGGTGGTGCTGTGTTTGGAAAAAAAAACTGCAGTTTTTCTAATCCTGGATAACCCCTTTAATGGCTAGTCAGTGGAGGTCCGCCACCTACAACCGCTGCCGATCAACTGATTACCTTGCCAAATCAAGCTGATGTGTTGTTGTAAATGCACAGCTCCATACACACTGCAGTGGCCCACTATGGTATTGCAAGCAAATTTTCAATTGGAGTGATTGTGAACTTTGCCTGCAACACTATTCTTGGCCACTGCGGTGTGTACGGAGCTTATATATTCCAGCAACACGTTGAATCCATACTCTAGTGCAGCAGCCCTGCAATGAGCTGATTGGTAGGGATCCCGAGTGGTGGATGCCTGCTGATCAACTGTTGCTGCCCTATCTTCAGGGTAGGCCATCAGTAGCTGAAAGCTGGAAAACCCCTTAGAGGTCTTGTTCACATAACATATGAAATGTCATATCCAGGTCGGATTGTTCCAAAGTGGATCTGGCACTTTAATCCGTGGCAGAAATCTGAGGTTGAGCCTCAAAATTCTGCAATGGATTTTCATGTCAATTCAGATGCGTATTGGTCCGAGCTAACGGGATGGCTTCTCAATGCATATTCCATGTAGATTCCATGCCAAGAATTAACACGCCAATTTTTATTTCTGCAACCGAAATTTCTAAAACTGCACTATATGAATTATGGCGCGGATTTCCATAGCATGTAATAGAATGCGAAAAGGATGCAGATTTGGTTGCGGAATCGGGGGGAAATTACACCGTGTGAACAGGACCTGCGGGAATTATATCACTGCTTTTATCATCCTGTTTACTTGCTTTTTGTGGACATGCACAAAATCCACCCTGTATATAACCTTTAAAATGTAGCCTTTCAGACGGCTCCATCCCCTCATACTGAAGGCTCATGTATGGTAGATGTTTGAAACTTCTGCTCTGGTCTAACTTTGTACTAGAAAGAACCCCCCCTCCCCCTTCCCATGATTTGTACGTAAGCTGCCGGAACTTAGCAAGTAATACAGAACAGGAATCCATAGAAATGTACAACACACCACCTGCACTAAAAGGCCCGAGCCGTCAGGAGAGGCCGCTGACAACTGATAGAGTGATGGGGAAACCTACTGACATGAAAGCCCAGAACTTCCTAGCCTGCTGCTCCCCTGCTGGTGACTTCAACACTGGTTTTTGGGGGGGGGTAAATATGGAAATATGGGCAGAAAATGCAGTTTGAGAGAGGCGGACTTTTCCCGCACAGCACCTGTGTACTGACACTCAGCCACATCTAACAAATCCCCATTTTTGTTTACTTTTATGACCTGTCACAAAATCTTACAGCGTCTTATATTTCCCACAAAAATACCGATTGTGGGAATGTTATGTCCTGACTGTAACGCACGCTGACAGCGCAAGTATTTGTTAGGTGACACTTTTAGTTATGAAGTGTATTAACTCTGAAACCCGTTATTGAGAGCTCACAAAAAGATGACGAAAGTATCTATCTATCTAGCTAGCTATCATCATCAGAGCTTGAGCGGGTACAAAGGCGGGCAACTAAAGTAATAAATGGAATAGGCGGACTACAATACCCAGAGAGGTTAGTTATCAAAATTGGGATTACTTAGTTTGGGGGAAAAGACGTCTGAGGGACGTACTAATAACTATGTATGGTATATCAGGGGACAATACAGAGATCTCGCTCATTTATTTATACCCAGTACCTAAACAAGGGGGCGCCTTCTATATCTAGAGGAAAGAAGGTCTCTACACGAACCTGCAAGGGGGTTCTTTACTGTAGGAGCAGTGAGGTTGCAGAATACAGATGAGCGAGCGTACTCGCTAAGGCAAACTACTCGAACGAGTAGTGCCTTATGCGAGTACCTGCCTGCTCGTCTCAAAAGATTCGGGTGCCAGCGGGGGAGAGCAGTGAGTTGCGGGAGGGAGCGGGGGGAGAGAGTGAGAGAGAGATCTCTCCCCCGCCGGCAACCGAATCTTTAGAGATGAGCAGGCAGGTACGCTCATCTCTATTGTGGAACTCTCTGTCTGAGAATGTGGAAGGAATTTTTTCTCTTAAATAGGGTAAATTGGCTTCTACCTCATTGTTTTTTTTTTGCCTTCCTCTGGATCAACATTGGGGGCAAATAGACTGAACCGGTTCGACATATTTTGTTTTTCTGATCTTACATACTATGATACTACGATCATAAAAAGCTAAGAGGCAGCACTTCAGATTTGATTAAATACAATAAAAATGGATCCTGTATACTTCCATATGGGCGATGCTGCGGCTCTATGTAAGGCCGAAACGTTGCAAATATGGGTGAATAAAGTAAATAAACTATTCAAAATATAGTGGAATTGTTAAGTCAGTTGTATTATGCCCACTAAATCATTACCCCCTATTGAATGGATGACCCCTTTAATAGTGAACAATATAGCTTTCTCTGGGCAGTGGTTTCCCTTTTACGATAAGGAAGTGATACTTGTCCAGCAAAACGTGCAACCACAATCATGCGCTGGCTGCTCTTGACTAGCAATAACCAGGGCCCGGTGGTCTTCATGAATGAGGACAGAACTGTTTTTGTTTGTCCAGATTTTGGTTTATCAGTGACAGAACCTGTTTCTCGGAATGTGGAGAGAAGTTTGGCCCCTGCACTGTGGGTATTGGGAGGTCTGGTTGGGTGACATTGATTGAAATCTATGGCAATGACACATGCTTCATTCACCTGACATAAGGACGATCACAACATGTACTCCGTCATTCCCCTTGCCTGTATTGAATAAAATTATTGTGTTAACATGAGAATGAATAAAGTTATTAAAATGAAGCACACCGTTGTATTTCTAGTTAAATTCTCTGCCAGTTTGACATATCACACACCTTCCTTCCCATTGGAAAAATAAATTCAAAATGGCCGTCCTGTTGGTGACAAGGTCTAACAGGTTTTCCCCTTCTCCCACAGCTTGTTTGCAGACTTCCATCACTGTCTGCCATGCAGTTCTCATTTTTTATGGGTGTTTCCACACTTTTGAGACATCCTGTATAAGGCCAATCTTACGTTTAGGTAGGAAAACCTTTACGTCAAGGATATTTATATAACGACCTCACAAGTTCATGAGGGTTGGCGCTTGCCCTTTGACTTTCTCACCACCGTTCTGAACATTAGAAAAACATTAGCGATTCTTTGTATGGTAAAAGCTGTTGTCTAAATAGTTAGACAATCAGTGTTAATCATATCTGTTTTACAACTTAATGTTGCATGAAAAAACACATTCATCAGCATATTTGTTAGCATTCGTCTTTGTAGATGGCGAACTCATTATAGCATAGGATGAAGCAATGGAAATGAAAGACAGAGGTCACTGATTAGTGAATTATAATGCCGCTCTATGATGTGTTGGTGGTAAGACAATGACTGCATGAAGATGTGTTCTCCTCTGTGTAGGGGGATTAAATTGATTGTACGGGATGATACATTTCTCTTAAAGAGCACTTAAGATGTTACACCGTGAATATGTGGAAAAATAAGTTGTGCTAAATACTGTGCTACCAGCTCTTACAAATCATTAATCACGATACTTAGTGACCCTTGTCTGTTCTCTTCACGGAAAAACTCCTACAAAAATCAGTAAACCTGCCCTCCACTCAGGATGCCTTCCTTACATCTCCGCTTTACATTGTCCAACTCGGTCATAAGAGCAGAACAATAGAAGAGCGTTGGATTCAGCAGATGCCGACTATAAAGGGGTCTGTCGGACTTCTAGCATGCCACCTAGACAAAATAGCTCAGAATGCTGTGACAAATCTGCCGATGCGAACATATCCTGATAGACTATACATTGTAGTGAAATCTCTTGGTTAGGGGTCCTCACCCTGCAGACTTATAGATGGAGCAAAGTGTTGAGATACCTTTCTGTGCCACCGTTGTTGTTCTTTCAATTGCTTTACAATCACCTTTGTTGTGTTGAGGTAAGATAGCAATAGCTTTTCAGTGGCTTACGATAAGATAACTTGGCGCAGAAAGTCAGCACAGTCAAGTTAAACTTTGTTACAACTATAAGGCCTCCACACGTGCAACAGTCGCATGATTTTGTTGCGTTGCTACAAAGCTACAAATCGCATGTATGTAAAGTTCATGCTTTCCTATGGGTTACATCACACGTGTGATGTTTTGTAGCATGCAACATCCCGACACAAAAACCTCTCGGGTTCCGCAATATGCCCGTGACTTGTGAGGTTTTGTAGCCCGTGTTTCCCTATGGAGCCTTCCTCTCTGTTGCATTGCACAACAACGGGATTTTCATGCGGTGCGATGCAACTTTGACAGTATGAAATCCTACTGTCAAAGCCCTAATCTAAGCCCTAGCTGTAGGAAAAAAAAATCAGTATACATCAGCTTAGAAGCGCTGTTAGCCCAGCTGCATCTTCTCCCCATCTCCTCTGGCCTGGAAGTGCTGTCTCTGATTGGCTGACGTGTAGCCAATCACAACTTGCGCTCGATGAACCAATAACAGCCATTCATCGAGCGCTAGCTTTGATTGGCTAAGCATCAGCCAATCACACCCAGCGCTTCTAGAGGCAAAGATTTTTCAGTCCCCGGCCGGAAGAGATGAAGACCAGTGTCGTGGACCATGAAGAAGCTGCATCGGAGCCCCGGACAGCGCTTCTAGGTGAAGTATTTTTGTTCCTGCAGTTAGGGCCTATTTTGAGGGTAGGGCTTATATTTTAAACGCTCCCCCCGAAAATCCTCACATGTGGTGCTATAGAGTCGTGGTATTGCGAGAAGATGCAGCGATATCGCACAGACCCGCGATGTGATATTCCTGCTATTTTCTCACGGTGATGCCATGTTGCCTGTGTGAAGGAGGCCTGAATGTAACCATTGGCTCAGCACAGTGAGAAGGATGTAAAGGTTGTCTTCCCATAACTGGCAGTGATGAGAGGGCACAAAGCACTGCATGACCTGTTGGTGGAAAAAGCAACTCCATACTAGAGTTCACCCATGCGTTGCACTGTATATGTCATACAGGTTCAGTTTTTTACTCTGTGAGGAACATATGGTGATAGGACTGGAGTATTATGTATTAATTCAAGTGTTTGGCAGTCTACAGCAGTCCCATTGAAATGAATGGGGTGGCAGCCTGCACATTCGACCGCCACGCCATTACTTAGGGGCATAGGAGACCCGATTCTCAGGATCGGTGGAGTCCTAGTGGTTGGATCCCCGCCAATCAGACATTTATCCCCTGCCCTCTGGATAGGGAATAAGTATTAGAAGTTGTCACAACCCCTTTAATGATCACCTATTTTTTTTCTCTGCATTTCAGCAAGCATAACCTTTTACTGTTTTCATTGATGTGGCAGCATGAAGCCTTACTTTATGCAGGAGAAATTGTATTTTTTTGTTTTCCTGTCTCGGATGCATATATGTTACCTGTATTCGGACACCGGCTTGCATTAGGGTATAGAAGCTGCTACAACGCGTTTCAGGTATATACCATATGGTTTGCCTACCTGAAGAAGGGTTATATCTGGACCAGAAATGCGTTGTAGCAGCTTGTATATCCAATAAAAGCTGACTTGCTGCTGACTTGAGATTGAAGGGGTGAAATCTGCAGTAGATTTGCACCAAGATTGACTACAAAAGGTTTAGCAAATCAGCCACATGTGAACGCACTCTTAAAAAGGAAAAAAAGGCCGGACAGCGGATAACAGTATAAAATAAAGGCAAAACCGTACTCGCCTTTCAAATGCCCCCCTGTCCAGCACTGCCGGTGCGGTACAGGAAGCTTCTGCAGTGATCAACATTCCTGTGACTGTGCAGCCAGTCGCTGGCCTCAGCTGTCATCTGTACATGAACTGAATGTGACCGCTGAGCAGTCATGTGACCGAGGTACAGCACATGACCAGGAGCACCTAGGACCCAACCGGAAGCACTGGAGCAAAGGGGTCATTTAAAGGGAAGCGGTCATCAACTATGAGCACCATAAACTAAGTCTTGGGAGCCTCTTCTTATACTTACCTGGTCCCCCATTTCTGCGGTGCCCCCCAGCGAAGTCAGCGTGTGCACAGCAAGCGTCAACCTTTTCAGAAAGGAGTGCGCAAGCGTTCCCATTCATCTCCACAGGAGTGCGTGCACACTGCCTTCTCAACAGCTTGCTGAGCTGACTTAGCTGGGGGACACCACAAGAGCCGGGGACCAGATGAGTATGACAGGAGCTCCACATCCCCCGCACTATAAGTTCACTACTGATTTCTGTTCTCTCTTTGATAGCGTTCTCTGCTGTCTCGACGCCACTATTTGTGCATCTCGGCCAGCCACTTTTAATATTTCATTCTTCTGTTCAAACACACAAGAATCATGTAAAGTGCGTTAAAAAGTTGGAGAGTTCTATCTCCTCATGTTCTTCTGGCTGTTGTATGTCACTTAATGTATGAAGAAATCAGATTTACCCTGTTTAGAGATGAGCGAACCTACTCGGCCACGCCCCTTTTTCGCCCGATTTTCGAGTACTTCCATACTCGGGCGAAAGGATTCGGGGGGCGCCGTGGGTGAGTGTGGGGTTGCAGCGGGGAGTGGGGGGGGGAAGGGAGAGAGAGGGCTCCCCCCTGTTCCCCGCTGCTACCCCCTGCTCCACCTCCCCCCGGCGCCCCCCGAATCTTTTCACCCGAGTACGGAAGTATCTGAAAATCGCAGTGCTCGATCGAGTAATTACTCGAAACGAGTACGTTCGCTCATCTCTAACCCTGTTCCCTTCTAATTACCCGGTATATACCATACTTGCGGTACAACTTTTTAATGCAACATAATAGTTATATTAATCACGCTGCAATAAAAAACACCTTCCATTCCCTTCAGCCATCTATCATTTTATCAATTAACGAGGTGTTTGTTTTTACGCCGGACTTTTTATCCTCCTTCGTTTTTTTTTCCGGGAAATCTTCAATTAGACCACGCTCTGTAATTGAAAGAAGCTAATTTCATCTTCCTCTTTTCACAATGCCATGTTCAACTGCCTCTTGTTGAGAGTTATTGTTCACAGCAGCTTAACATCTAAACGCCACTTGTGTTTAAGGAGATAATGCAACAAGCCGATTGAATTACTTAAATGGGACCATATTAAATTACCCTGAAGTTTCATAAACCAATATTAAGAACACTTTTGTGGTTCAAAGAACACGCTATCTGCACATCATATGCATTGTGACAGCCTGAAACTTGTTTTAATCCAAGGGAAATAAGAAAACCCTCTGCCCATATGCACCGCTACATTAATGAAAGAGAACGCGGATAATTGTGCTCAATGGAAATGTAATAAAGAGGACGACTGATACATTGTATCGCCAGCCAGACTGGGCTTTTTTTTAATTTAACCTCTGAGCTTATCACTGCCTGTCTGCTATTTGACAAACTGCTACCTTCTGAGGACACATCTACTTAACAATAAGTTTTCCGCCAGTTGACAGCCCATCTCCAGCGATGTGCTCAGGCATAAGTTGGTGTTTCTTGACCAGAGGCTCATCTGGAGCAGTATATACAAAGAGAATGAGGGATTTTTCTAGGCTCCGTACACCACTGTCAGAGCAGGCCCACATGAGGATTTTCCAAGACCGGCAGTGATACTATAGCTACTGCATTAGTAAAACTGGTAAGCTTTTGTATAACACAGATTGGTGACCGAGGCATTGGCAATGGTGTAACTATAGGGGACAGGGAGAGTGCAGTTGTAACCATGTCTGTGAGGCCCCCATGTAATATCCTGCAATGAAGAAGAGAGGTTCTTTATGTCCACATCCCTTAAGCGGGTTCACACGGGGCAGAATTGCCGCAGAACTTCCATGCAGACTTTCTGCACGAAAATTCCACCTGCAATTTTAATCCCGGGATTAAGCAGGAAAGTGGATGAGATTTGAAAAAAATCACCTCCACACGCTGCAGCCAAGCCACACTGAAACTGAAATGCGGTGCGGAATTCAAAGCCGCGACATGTCAATTGTATTGCCGTTTTCGCTCCCGGCTCTTTCCTCTCTATGGGAAGAAATGGCCACAGCGGAATACAGGTGGTGAAGCTGCATGTCCGCTGCAGAAATCTCGCAGAATTTCCATGCGGACCCACTGCGGTCATTCCACAAGATTTTCAAGTAAATTTCGTCTCGTGTGAATCCAGACTAACTGTAGTGTGAGATGGCAATTAGTACAATCGCCTTCCTGTGTTGTGTACCACACAATACTGATTGCATGTATAAGCAAATATAACCAAAATCCCAGGCTGCTGCCAGCTCTGCTACTTCATGGCACGATACCCAGATGGCCTAAGGATATACCAATGCCGCTAGAGATCAGAATACCAGGGGGTGCAGAAACAGGGAAAAGGCATCCACCGTTTTAATACAGACTTTTATTAGGGTATACAAGCTTCTACCACGCGTTTCAGGTCCAGAATTATTCCTTCTTCAGATATATATCTGTAAATATATATCTGTAAATATATACTGTATATGTATATATATATATATATATATATATATATATATATATGTATATCAATCATATGGTATACCTACTGGAAGAGCGGTTAAATATGGACCAGAAACACATTTAGCAGCTTATGGGACTTTAGAAAATCCTATATTTGAATATTGGTGGGTTTTCCTTGATTTTGCACCTTGTGGTAGTTTGATCTCTAGCAGCCACTCCTGCAGCAACAGGCCCTTCAGCTCCAAGACGATATGTTCATCACTGCCCTCCTTCTTATCCATTGCCGCATTGCAAAACATTTACAAGTGGCAGTGTGCTTCGGTAGACAAGATGTGGATCATCCATGACTTCTAAACCAAGCATGCTAAAGAAATCAAAACTCATCAACCCAAGCCACTGAAGAGAAGTGTTCATAGGAACCAAGTCTGGTGATGCTGAAGTTGGTTTCTTTGCGACTCTGTACATTCATTCTGCAATGTGGCTCATTGTAGTGCAAATCAGGGTGGCCCATAGAGATATGGCAAAAAATAAAGTGGCAGCTATACAGCAAGACACCGTCCTAATTTGTTACATCTGCCAACCGTAATATTAGGGTAAAGTTTTAGCTTTAAATTCCAACTGCAGAATGTGCTCAAAACTGATGTAAATTATGAGAAAAGGCGCCTGCCGGCAAGATTTCCAATTACACAAGCTACAGCATTAATATTAACCCTTTCCAATCCACTGTCTGACATCTAAAGACATTCTATTTGAAGGCTGTACAGCTCCAATGTTGGAAGATGTCCGGCAGGGTATTCTTACTGTATATTACTGGTTGCTCTGTTGTAGGGGGCCTCTCCAACATGTCCCATACCACAGTACTGGCTCTAGCCAGCAGATGGCACCATTGTATAATGGCAGAAAGAGAAAGCCCCGTAGGAAACCCTGAATCCAAAATTGGATTGCAAAGGGTTAACCATTTTCTTTTGCAAAATAACCATTATACTTTAAAATATTAAGTATTGACAATGGCATTGGTCCTGACCATCTACACATTTGTGCTCTTCCTACAAAAATACCTCAAAGTATAAAAAAACAGTCAAAATTACGACACAAATGCTTGATAGGCAGCGCTTAAGGACCGGACAGCAGACTTCTTGGTAATCTGTGTTGGAACAGCCTTGCGATTTGCTTCCACGACTTGAAGCAACAGTTGTTTCTCTTCTTCGTTATTAGTTAACAGTCTGAAAATTCATGGTCTTTGTCGTAGACATAAGAAGCTGACACTGTGCGCCAAATAAAGGTTTTTTTAAAGGAGAAAAATTAGAAGGTTTCTTGCTTTATAACTGAAAGTTGAGTTTTTTGGGCCACCCTAGTGCAAATTCCTCTACATGCCCGTGTGCTTGGTTTTATGCGTCTGCCGTATAAGAGTCATGGCTTATCTCATACTGTTCCGTCAGTCATGTACGTTCCGTTTAAGTGCAGATCGGCACACCCATATACTACAGTGTTACTCCTGTCTGTCACACCGCCGACACATGGTACCTCGTTACTGATCACAAGACATCAGCTGTTTCTAACGCAGCGATCGTTAAGGGTATGACCGGCACCAGAATAGGAGCTCTTGAATATTCCAGTTACCTTGTACCACTTTTTCCCACTCCGACTCCCATAGATGTTTATTACATTCTCCTATAAATACCTGATCCTTACAATTGCATTAATCGCTTTCGTACAGTATTAGCAAAGGGTCACAATGCAGTAGCTAAATCTTCCACCAATGAACTTGGGCTCATCCACGGTTGACTAACAGACCCTCTGCGCTGACTTCTTCATTCGGCTTCAGTAACAAGTGTCAAGTCTCGGAGACTCATTACATTTGCTGTAGGGGAAAAGAGTATTTTCAGGAAAATCCAATTATGCACAAGTCTCATTAAAAGGTTTATAGTAAAGAGTTGCTCAAGGCTGCATTTACTCTTCAGAAATGGACTCGGGAATAAGAAGGTGTTTTGTCTCTGAAATATTCTCGCTCCTCACCCTGTAATGTTTGTAAATGAGCCTTGTAGTTTGCAAACTGTTTACGTAGAGCAGTTTTAATACCCCTTATATTGCAGTATATTTCAAATGTGCTTACTTATGTCAATGAGACAAGAAGCCTTTACTCTGCATTGTTAAGACAGTAATAAAACAGGAATGTTTCTGTTTGTGCAGTTTGATATTTCTGCAGTCTGGCAATATTCTGCAAATAGCTTAGAAGCACATTTTTTTGAAGATGATGCAAATCCCATTGTGGGATTGTAGCGCTGGTCATATGGAAGTATCATAGTAAATAAACTGCAATTACTGGTGGCAAATGCTCCACATGACCTTGGCTGACCGCTTATTTACGGCTTGTTAGGTTTGGGGATCCGAGGTATTTGCATTGGTCAAATTCAGATTTTATGTTAAGGAAGGGTATAAGGCCAAACCTAGGCCTCATAGAGTCATTAAATAGGCTTAGTCATTGTTGACCCGTGTGACCAGTTTCTTTTTTTATGGAGGGTTGCCCGAATAGTCTAATGTATGAGCTGCTTAAATATGTTTTTTTATTTTTGTCTTTATTGACCTTTACGGAGAAACGTGAGCAGATAGAGCAAGAAGAAAAGGTTTCCGTTTTGCTTTAGATTTACTTTACTTGAAAGTGAATGTCAATTCTAAATATCGTTCTGCCTCAGAGGTTGTCCTGGATATGACACTGATGGCTTACCATCCAGAGAGCACCGGTGTGCCTCCATTCTGCTGATGGGTGCAGGCTCTGTACGTGCCCCCCCCCCCCCCCCCCACCACCACCAATCATACATTGATGGCCTTCCAATGGATACAATTTATAAATCTTTCTTCGTTTGAACTCCGTTATAAATCTATCTTCAGAAATTTCCTAAGAACCCATAATCATTTAGATTTGCCACCTTATTACGCTGCCTTTAAAGGGTTTGTGCCAAAAGCGCAGTCCATGTTCATATGCCTTATTAGGGCGCATGAATATCATAGAGCGGTGTCCCCACTTGGGACTCCCTCTGTTACCCAAAATGGAGAGCCATTCAGTAAAAGCAGCTCCTGTTGTGACTGAACTTGTGCACTCCTTGTATTACAGGGTGGCCATTCATGGCCATACTAATAACTATGCATAAATCTATTGGAGGGCAATACAGAGACCTTTCCCATCTATCTATACCCAGGAATGTAACAAGGGGGCACCCTTTACGTCTAGAGGAAAGAAGGTTTCTACACCAACATAGAAGGGGGTTCTTTATTGTAAGAGCAGTGAGACTACGGAACACTCTGCCTGAGGAAGTGAGGATGCAGAACTCACTAATAAAGTTTAAGAGGGGCCTGGATGCCTTTTTTGAGCGTTATAATATTATATGCTATAATCGCTAATTATTTCAGAAGGGTCGGCGATCCGGGGATCATTCTGATTGCCAGACTTGGAATCGAGAAGGATTTTTTTTCCTTAAATGGAGAAAATTGGCTTGTACCTCTCTGAGGTTTTCTGCCTTCCTCTAGATCAGCATTGGTGAAGGTGGGGGGGGGATGAGCTGACCTAGATGGACACGTCTTTTTTCGGCCTTACATACTATGTTATTGTGTATGGCCTGTAATACATTTTCACTACAGCAAGCATTACAGGGCAAATGGGGGTGGGTGACCATTTTCGAAAGTAAAATTGACTAATAGCCAGGTGTTCCAAGAGCGGGGCCTTTGGTGATCAGCTTTTTGCCCTAGGAGGGATTGTGTCAAGTTGCACAACCCCTTTAAGGGCAGAATAAGGGCTCTTTCACATGAGTGAGATTATTTTGCAATCTGCATAAGAAAACGCGGATCAATCTGTAGCATCCCTCTACAAAACCCAAGGGTCTACCGGTGGATTTTGATGCAGAAATGATGGCAGAATCAAGCTATTTTCAATTCCGCACCACAATCTGCAAGGGGGCTGTGGCTTTTGGTGTGAAATTTACCCCATCTTGTGGTGCGTAAAGCGAGCTAATGCTGCCCATGTAAAAGAGCCCTATGTGATAAAACGTAAAAAGAAACACTAGTTGCCTGCTCTCTGCCCTGATGATCCATTGGGGCAGCTCCATTGGTCCCCCATGGTTTCTGCTTACATGCGGCAGCAATGATGTCTCACTCTGCCCGTGCCCATTGTAGCCAGTCGGTGGCCACCGAGGGCAGGCCCTCGGTATCTTGAGGGGTGATGCAGTATTATGTCATGTGACCGCTGTAACCGCAGATTGGCTGCAGCAGTCACATGCTGTCCGCTTGTAAACAAAGGCCGGGAGGATCACTGGGGGAGAGAACAGGCGAATAATGTTTCTTTTTATGTTTTTTTGCATTTATAGGAGTTTTTAATATTTTTGTAAAGCCGGATAATCCTATAAGTTAGTGTCCTGTGAAATTTGCTGTAGATTGTACATTTGGCCAATATAGAGGAAATTTAGATTGTAAGCCTCCTAGCCGACAGGGACTGATATGAGCGATGACGATCTCTGTGCAGCGCTGTGGAAGGCGTTCGCAATATATAAATAACAATAAATATGCAGCAAATCCGTTCAATTGCTTTATTTTGTTTTATCTGGGTGTTTTTGGATCGGTCACCTACTACTAGCAAATAGACATCGGTGCTCCAATCACATCGGATTTAGAAAAGGAAATCCATAATATGAAATATATCCTATATTAAGCATTACAAGAAAGTTCATGGCACGGCTCCTCAGATTGATGTTTGAGCGATTGTAAATCAATCATACGGTTCGTAAGTTTATGTTTTACTACGCTGTCTAATTTACAGGTCACAGATAGCTATTGCTGCAAAAAACAGGCTGAGTGCTTCCTTAACAGGATTGTTATGCGTCGCGATGCCGTCCCATAAAAGAAGAATGTCTTAAGAGTATGCTTATGATGCGCTTAGTTTTCACTGCTACAATTCATTGTAGGCGGCAGCAGAATACATTGTAACCGGGTATCTCGGCTGTTCTCCTATATACATTTACATCATGTTCTGCAGTTATATGAAAAATGGTTTTGCAACGATGCACATTTATTTGTAGGTATACATTTATCACATACATATTCTATTAGAGGACGTTGTAGACGTGTGTTCGGGTTTTATCTTCTGGATTTTACTTTTATAGGCATAGTGTATTGTATATGTTGTAAGTTTATATATACCGGTACTGCTCTTGGGCCCGATGCTAAATCTGCACCAGAACTTGCCAGTCATCCTCTTCGGTAGCAGAGGGAGCTTTGAAATCCCTATTGATATGTCTTGTCTATCTACTATCTATCAAGGTTGCCCAAAATTAAGACGGAGCGGACTCTCATGGGTGGGCTTGGTAGTATTGGGACGTAGAATAGCCAAACCCTCAAGATATATTTCATAGACCTCATAGCGCCAACTACAGATGCTCTCACAGAAGATCCTTAGATTGGTTTTCATTTGAGGGAGGGTATGTCCTGATGGGAAAAAACCCTTCTAGTGGTCTTCTTTTATAGCTTTGGTGTTTACATAGTGACTTCTTAAGCATTATACACTGATAGATCCACCAGATTCCCGGTACTGACAAATTGTTGCATTCTGATGAGGGGTTTAGATTGGTACTGAGGTGGTTATAATTAAAGGGTTTGTTTCTGAACTAGGAAAAAAGTAGGGGCAGGGAATGGTGTAAAATAAAGAAATAAGTAGTAATTTACTCACTAATGGCTCCCGGTTCAGCGTAGTTACCCTGAACCTCGCTGCTCTAATCCCGTTAGAAGCTGTAGCAATCGCATGTCGGTCATTGCGCACATGTTCGCTCAGCCCGTGACAGACTGCAGTGGTGATTTTGCCACGGACAGCATGTGACTGCTGAAGCTGTGATTGGCTGAGGGGTCATGTACACAATGAACAACTCGTGACCGTCGCGGTTTCTTTTGGAACTGGGGCTCCTGCATTAGACAGGGGGATAACTTGAGGAGGTATGAATTATTGTTGTTCATTTTACACTGTTCCTTGACCCTGACTTTTTTTCATTTTTAGTCCTCTTTAACGATGCGACAGAATCCTTTCAAAAGTATCTTTAATGCGCTCAACTCTTACCACAGTGACATCTCGACCTCATTTTTATTGTGTTATGGAACTTGATAATGATTATGTTGTATGATTGAAACAGTGATATTATAGCATCTTTGGGTACTATTGTATCTTCTCTCCACAAGTATGGGTGGAGACCTAGTGATGGGCTGTATCCGCCCAGTGTACGCCCACAATGTATTGATTGGCTGCCTGGGGCAAGGTCTTAGCAGCATGGAATGAGTTTTGGCTTGGATGGAGGGTTAGGGTTAGTTTAAGTGTTAGGCTTACATTATTAGCTGTAAATGCTTCCATGTGAGAGCGGGCCAGGCATTCACATGGAAGCATTATAAGCTAATAATTTAAGCCTAACACTTTAACCCTAACCCTCCATCCACGGCAAACCTCAGTCCCCATGCTGCTAGGGCCTTGCTCTAGGAGACAATGACCAGGTGCCCTGCGATGGGACTGCTTATAGTGGTGCGTGCTGCGGCAGATTGGGAGACTGAACGCTGCAGCTGTGTTCTCCCTGCTTGCTGGTGGACCTGCTGTGGAAATCTCCTGCAGCCAATCAGGACCTTTGGGAGCATTACCAGACCCTTAGCTGTCACTCAAGGTCTCCACCCATACTTGTGGTGGAGACAAGATACAATGGTACCGCATCTTTGTACCACAAGTATCAGCTCAGCAGGTGTGGACCTACTGTGACAGACTGATTTGGCTTGGGTTTCCTCCTGAAGGCAGCACTTGGGGTCCTGTGGTTTTTACCCTTTAACCCCATCTGTTGGCATCTGATCTGCACTACAAGAATCCCCAGACTGGAGCAGTAGGCAGGGATGTGGTCAAGATACAAAACTCCTTGATGATAAGGCTAGCCGAAGGGTCATGGCAGGCAACAGACAGGTATGGTGTAACACAAATACAAGTTAAGGTCAAGAATGGAAAAGACTGGAAAGCTGGGTGAAACAGGCATGGGTCAAACCAGGAGCTAGTCCAAATACAGAAGCACCCTTATGTACCAAACAGAACCAATCTCTCAGGCCCCCCCGGTGGGGGAGGGTGTCTTAACTAACGTGAGAACTATCCTTATTGCCTGGGAGCAGGAAAGATTGGGGTGCATGTTGGCTCTTTAAGAAGCATGCTGGATGCACACACGGACCCTATGTGCAGCAGTAAAAGTACAGTTTGTATGGCGTCTGATGCCAGGGGATGCGGTTATGGCTGCGTCTGACCCGAGGGGTAGGAGAGGAGCGGCGTTGGCCTGCTAGAAGCCATCATGACAATAAAGAAGACTTTTGGAAAGTAACTTCCATGTCTGTCTGGAATTTATTTATTGGGATTGTGCGGGGGTTGGGAACTGTTGATACATAAAGTAATGAGGTGATCATTCTATGAGGGAAGCAGATAAAGGTATCTAAGAGCTCTATTTAGGGCGGCTTCACATGAATGCATTCCTATTGTGGAACCTGTGGTCGGCGTCCGTGTGGAGGATCCACTGCAAATTGCACACATTGAAAGGTATGTAGTTTTGCTTTTTCCTTTGCTCTTGTGGATACAAATTGCGTATTTCGCGAGTGGTGTAAAAATTACAGCGTGCTTTATTTTGCTGCAGACTCTGCGCGGACGACCTCCATTGAAGTAAATAGACATTGCAGATGGGCTGTGGGTATCCGCTACATTGCCCAGCGATGGCGCGGGAAATACTAATATTTAAAAAATTCTGCAAAGCGCATTACAACAGTGAACATCCACGGTCATCCGCAATACAGATTCTGCAGGTATGCGGGTCGCCGGATGGGGTCACAGCCGCATGCCGGGTCCAGCTTGCCCCAGTGCGGCTGGCCTTACTCGGACAAAAACGTGAAACTTTTTTTTAATATTCAGCTCCGAAACAAAACTAAACCCAACAAACCACTAAGAATGTATTCAGTATTTTTAAAGCCCCGATTACCTTCTAGATTTTTAATTTATTTTTATTCCATTTTTACAACATAGCCGTACATAAAATCTCCATTATCCTACTTTATACAAGCAGCTTAAGTAGGCACATGAAAGATGTTCACAGGCTGCTCATAGTAAATATCATCTCAAGATCTTTGCAGACTTCGTAAAAGCAGGTGTACAAGGTAGGGCAGGTTGTCCTTACTTGCCATTGATGTCTGTGTTTTAATGTCTGTCTTTGCTAATCAGGTCATAATTGCAAGCGCAGCGTAGGCTCAGCATGGTGCAAGATCTTGCCGGGAACTTTTCATGTGATATTCTGATTAGTTAACAAAACTGAATTTTCAAAGTGAATCTCAGTAAAGTCAGGCAAGCAGTCACATAACCTGCAACCATCCAGTCATGCTGGGATTTTTGTAGTGATGCAGCCGTGACTAACCATGCCCTTACCTGTGCTGAATAAAGGAGAATGAAACCAGTTCACTGCTTCTTGTGGTTTCGCTTAGAGACCTGTCCGAAAACATTAAAAAAAAATGTCAACTGCATGCTAAACCACAATCATACATGTGGGCTGTTACCTACTTACCTTCTCTAAATAATAGATGAACCAATCGAAATCCTTTCGGGTCGAACCAATGAGAGGCCGCAGCAGCGACGTTTCCTTCGAAGACCAAAGGAGCCACAGTAGAAGCGCGAGTGTAAAGAGCAGCAGCAAGTTTTTATGTGAACACCACTTCTACGTATTTGTGTTTTCAGGAGCCAATGAGCGTTGACCATTGGGAGGAGTAACCATAGAAAGCCAATCGGCTTTCAATGGGAGGTGATTTCTGAAGCAGCCAATAACTCCCTCTAAAGTGGTTGGCTAGGCCTTGTAAGACAGGCGCCTGCATGTAAACAGCAGTCAATAACTAAACAACCAATGACTATTTTTTGGAGAGCTGAAATGAAGCAACTTATTACTTTTGAGTGATTTGCCGCTCATGGCTCAGTTGATGGCCGTGTTTATATGGAACAACTGTTCATACTCTGTTGGTGCAGAGATAATAAGCTTCCATATTAGCCTAGTTGTTTCCCAAACTTCTTACCATCGAGAAAATGTTGAAAATCCTATTCTCTTTGAAGGCCTGGCCTTCTCCTTTGAGGAGTTGCCCCATTGGGACAATGGCTTTCCATGTACCCTATGTTTCAGGTTCTATATCTGCTACTAAATATTGGGCAATACAAGGGCAGTGTGGACACCTTCATTGGACGGAGGTGCAGTGGTGGGCTGGTTCGGGATCAGACTTACTGGTGGGGAGTGGCTGGACACAGCTGGAACCATTACTCTTGGAAGAGTGCCTGGTCACATGGTTGTCGGGGCAGGTGGGCACAGTAGTTGGCATCGACACATGCTAAAAATGGTTAGACAAGTTCAGGAGCGGAATCTATAAGGGCTCATGTCCACTAGCAAAATTGAATTGCGGACTCCGCATTCAATTTTGCCCATAGGGAATCATTGGCCATTTGCGATCAATTAAATTGAATTTTGCACCCACGGATGGCATTTTAATAGATTTGTGTTTTTCACGCGCGGGAGAAAAAACGCAACATGCTCCATTTGACCGTGGATCGGCAACATTGCTATCAATAGGTGCGAAAAACCGCATGAAAAAAAAAAAAGGCATTTAAAGCAAATTTGCGCGAAATCTGCTGCGGAAATCCACAGCAGATTCTGCGCGGATTGTATTTTTCGAGTGGACATGAGGCCTAAGTCCACAAGTTAAGTCAGCGATTTCAGGTGACGGCGGGCAGCTAACCAGTAAATGCATTCACACAATATACGGATTTGGATGTCCATCTGTTCGGTAGCAGACAGTCCTTGTTCCCCAGGCTGCGATACTCCACATGGCGGTGACACTCACAGGGACTGCTCTCCCTTCTCCTCTCACAATTTCCTGCCGCGTCACACACCCCACTCTTACACGGAGTTGACCTTTAATATATGGGGGCCACCCGTTTTTAATGGCAGCATCCTCTACACAAGCACCGACGCTGCCGCAGAAGAAGAAACGCAAGCAATCTTTCCACAAGCGATGCCCCAAAATGTAAGAAATACCATTCTCCCGGGGCACAAGGCGAACTACAGAAGAATTCCTTCACTCCGGTGTCTGTCTACCATATTCACAGGAGCCATGACATGTCATTATGATCCACGTTGTAACATATCCCATCAAATCCCAGCAGCAACGGAAAACTGACCAAAAAACAGGCCAGACTTGTGAACGGAGCCGTAGTTTTATGGCTGTAATGTGCCTGATACTGTGTTTAACTATGAAGTATGAAAAAGTTATTAATAATGAATTGTGAAGTCCATGCAGGATGTTAAATAAAAGTGGGAGATGAAAATGTGTTAAATATAGATGAATTGCTGCTTTTATGCAGCATCCGATGAAACGCTGGGAGATGCGGAAAGGATTTGTGTTTTTCTCACAGTCTATAGAAATGACGCAAGTAAATCTCATCCCGATATCGGGAGCAGAGGAGAGTCCTCAAGAAGCGGATTAATAGTCGGCGTGTCACCGATCGCCTGATATGATTTGTCTGTAACGCCAGTCGTAATCGTTTCGCAACAATTCTCTTTAGTTTGTGATGTTTTAACCCTTTGATCACTGCAGACAGTTTTGGACTTTATGATGAAGTATATTTTTTTATCATCCTCGCCCTTCAAGAGCTGGAACTTTTTATTTCTCCGGCAACATGAGGTCTTGCATTTTCCTGGATGACTTATATCATTAGAGTGGCTTAATTCTAGAAAACTTACGTTTGAAAAAAATGTTAATTAGTTTTTAGGAGGGGGAGGGGGGTAATGGAAAAACAACAGCAATTTCACAAGAGCCAAGTAGAAGATTGACCAAAGGGATGCACTTAAAGGGGTTCTGTCATTAAGAAAAAAACAAATTCTGTACATACCTATTCCTGCTCAGGCCACCTTCTTACTAGACCTTCACCTCCCCAATCTCTTCCTGGCTCCTCCAGTCCCCTGGGTCACCTCTGCACGGAATTCTCAGGTGGGAAACAGGAAGCGGGTGAGTAAGAAAAATCTATCACCCGGCTCCCTATTACCTGCCCTAACAGCACTATAAGTTAGTTTATGGTGTTCTAGGCAGGTGACAGGTTCCCTTTAAGGTTATGTTCTGACAGAACGGAAATACTGGGGATTTTCTGCAACGGAAAATTCCACAAAAAAGCCTGCAGTATTTCCTCATCAAAAGCAGTGCGATAATCTGCACCGTCGGTGTGAATCTGGACCAGACATTAGCTGCAGTTCCGCGGCTGACTTCTGCATGTGCAGCGCTCCTATTACCTCCCAAATGCAGCTTGTACGCAGAGTGCAGCGCACACCGAGAATGGCTACTCAGCGCTGGTAATGTGATGCCACTTCCACATCACATGACTGGAGGCTGCGGCCGCTGCTGGGTCCACCGGTTAGTGGGGCCTCCTGCATAACTTTGTAGCTGCGCAACTTTTCTTTTCTCTCTACTTCCCCTTGTTCCTTTATACCGAGTCCCATTAGATTGGCCTCCAGGTTTTCTGAATCTGCCAAGTGGGCATTCTGCACTGCTCACAGTCAATGGGATTGACGGTGGGCAGCGAAGACAAGTTCAGACTACCAGAAGCTGGTTCTAATGGGACTCCATACAGGAAATGAAGGGTGAGTAGAGAAAAAAGAAAAGCTGTGATAGGACAGCGGGCCATGATTGCAAAACTATGCGGTGGCACTGCTGACCGAATTATGTGCCAGGTCCTCTTGAAGAAGTCTGTTAGTCTGGCACCCGATGGATTGGATGGAGTACCACGCCTGATTAAGAATCCAGCGGTTGCAGCACTTCATGTACATCCGATTGTCTGGAATCTTCAATCATCTCTCCTCGGTGCGGCTGGATTTCCTAGATGATTGGAAGTTTTCTCACATAGCGCACACATTAATGCGTTCCACGTAACAATCCAAACTAAACTGTTCTAAATAATTACTGTGTACATATACTATTATAATGTGTATTCCAATTACCTTGCGCTGCCTGTACAGGAAGGGGTCACAACGGGACACAGATGGAGCGCTCCAAACCTTTAATAATGCACTTTAATAGCTGGCTTATTTGTGAATTAGAGGGGCCCCGAAACCAGTAAATACATTTATTATTGCAGCCGCTCTGTACTTTTGCTGTATATATTGCACTTCGTCTACATTAATTTATCGCAGAGTGTTTTCATAGACTTAAGTAAATATTTCTCCCATTACAGTATTGGTAGCTGCCCTTTTATCGTGGCATTTCCTTACCTCTCACTGTTTACTATTATCAGCACTGTTTGGTTTTAATTGTACCACCTAGTGTGCAAATATCAGATCTGCTATGCGTTCTCAATGCCGTGTGTTTAATTATATTGTTATCAGGCTTTGCAGATAGTCATTACACATCTAGTGGCGGAGGCCCATTCCTCAGTCATTTCTTCAAAGTGCTAGGTGCACATCGGTGCAATTAATAACTCCAGACATGTGCAAGATGACAACTATACCATACTTCTATAAGATGGGGGGAAATAACACTACATGGCAGAGATTATTATAGTATATTACACCCATCAGCCAGAACAATAAAACAGGCGAAGTGAATGATGATGATTGTGTTGAGGCAATGGCGACTGTCAGGAGGCGGGGTGTATTAAGCAGCGAATCAACAGTCAGTTCTTGAAGTTGATGTTTTGGAGGCATGAAAAATTAGCAAGTATAAGCGGTTTTGATGAGGGCCAAATTGTATTGGCTAGATGAATGGGTTCCAGCATCTACTTAAAGGGGTTTGCCGGGCAAATCGTATTCATGACCTGTCCTTAGAATAAGTCATCAATGGTTGATGGCTGAGGACTTGTCGCTCAGTTGATCGCCCAGCTCGCTTATTGAGAATAGGCCATCAATTTGATTTGCCCTGGAAACTCCTTTAAGTGTTGGGTCTTGTAGAGTGTTTCTGGTATGTAGTGGATAGTACCTACCAAAAGTGGTACAAAGGAGGACATCCGGTGAGACGGCAAGAGGGTCATGGGTATACAAGGCTTGTTGATGTGTGTGGACTGAAGGCTAGTCATCTGGTCCAATCCCGCAGAAGAGTTAAGGCCCATTTACACGCAACGATTATTGCTCAAAATTTGTTCAAACAAATGAATTTGAGCGCTAATTGTTACGTGTAAATGTGAAGCCATCGTGCGCTATTCGCTGCATAAAAATAGTCATTAGTTCATTCGCTTGTCGTTAGGTTTAAACGGCGTTTGTTCCGTCTTTTAAACGACTTGAGGGGAGGGGTGATTTTTTTTGTCCAGCTAAACAAAATGACTCGTGGCAGAAGACCATGGCTTTTGTTCACACTAATTAAAAACTTCCTGCAGACTTATTCCTCGCATAAACACCCCCCCCCCACCTGAGCAAACAACATATATGGTGTTTACTTAGCTAATAAGGAAATCAAACGATTATATTTATGTGTAAACACTCAGCATTTGGAAGCAAAAAGTAGTTTGTTCATTCAAATTACAATTGTTGCGTGTAAAGTGTTTGTATATATATATAATATATTTTCCTTAAATCTCAGAATCCATGAAATCTGATAATCTGACACTTGTTTACAACTACGATATAAAGCAGAATTAGACTATTAAGAAGAGAACGAATTAGACAATTCCTTTCCTTACGAAATCTAGTTACATTAGTATTTGTGTTGACATTTTACTTTGGCCTTTCTTCTTGTAGATTCCCTATAAATTAGTGTTTTATGCTTTTTTTATCCTATGGCTGTCCGGAATATTGGAAAATCCAGTGCTATTGATCCTGGATTAAAGGAATTTTTCTCGCCCCCTCCCTCGCCTGTGAGGTCTGATAAGTGCAGTTTTTTCTTGTCTGGTTAGTACGGTGTATTTGCTGTTATTGATATTATAAAGTATTCATAAAGCAGTTCCATGTTTTCACTGCAGCACATCATTATCATCAATCACCACTTGGCTATAAGCTAATAAATAAAGATCAGTTTACCGGCTGTCTATAAATGATTAATATACACAAATTCTCTTACTGCTAAGTAAAACAGCTCACACTTGATGAACTAGGGCCGTGCGGACGAGAGGGCTTTATATTACATTATACAAGTCTTGGGACCCGGTACAGTACATGGCCGTATTCGGGTGTACAGATGTGGTAGATGTTAACTGGACGTTTAATGCGTTATGATAGCGTAAAGAGTAGCTGCGCTTGTGTCCAACTTCTGACATGTCAAAAGTATTGATTAGTGGGGGTCCTGCTGCTGAGACCCCTGCTGATCGCTAGAATGAGTGGGCTGCAGCACTCAACCAAGGGCTGAGCCCCTTCGGCTGTCTTTGCTGCTTTTTAGCTTCTTCCGGGCAGCTGAAGGGGCGTAATCGAGAAGCTGAAAAGCAGCTGAGGGGTACAGCGCTCGGATGAACTCTGCTGCCCATCCATTATAGTGATCAGTGGGGGTCTTACCAGTGGGACTCCTACTGATCAAAACTTTTGACACGACAAAAATGTAATCGCATTTTACTTACAATGTTGTAAATCGAGTTATCACAGTGTGTCAGTCATGTTAACGATTGTTACATCTGTATCCACAGTACAGTGCCTGTAGACACTGGCACCTCCGTGTGCCAACAATTTTTCCATGGAGGCAAATGAGTTTTTCTTATTCCTTTCCATGAGAAATTCTTAGCTAGAGTTTGTGGCATGTGCGCCAAGACACGCTGCATTGTGAATGTACTCTGCCTCTGAAGCGCCACTTGACGACTACATTTGACAACTATTCTACCTAAGAATCCTTCAAGGGATCTTTCTAAAAGATGATTGCCCTTCCATGATACCAAAAGGAGATGGTGAATGAAGCAGAACATGGGACAGATACACTAGCAGCTCTACAAGTCAGTCAGATTATGTTTATACCAATCTGTCAGATTGATGCCTTGAAGCAGGATAGACCCAATTTCTGCTGTTTTGAATATTAATGAATGGTTTCCACTTATTAGGTTTTGTCTCTATTAACGTTTTTCGGTTGTCAAACATTCAATTCGAACAATTTTTATATAATCACTTTACATTACACATGACCATCCTTGTACTTCGTAAGTAATAACAAGAAGAGGAGGAATTGGGTCCATTACAAAAACTTTAACATTTGGAAATGCACCAAGTGATCAACAATGCTTGACGTCATCTTTACACCGGACCACTCAGCTACATTTACATATGGTGCACGTCCACCGGACCACTCGGCTACATTTACATATGGTGCACATACACCTGACCATTCAGCTATATTTACATATGGTGCGCGTCCACCGGACCACTCAGCTACATTTACATATGGTGCACGTCCATCGGACCACTCAGCTACATTTACATATGGTGCACGTCCACCGGACCACTCGGCTACATTTACATGTGGTGCACGTCCACCGGACCACTCAGCTACATTTACATATGGTGCGCGTCCACCGGAACACTCAGCTACATTTACATGTGGTGCACGTCCACCGGACCACTCAGCTACATTTACATATGGTGCACGTCCACCGGACCACTCAGCTACATTTACATGTGGTGCACGTCCACCGGACCACTCAGCTACATTTACATATGGTGCGCGTCCACCGGACCACTCAGCTACATTTACATAAGGTGCACATACACCGGACCATTCAGCTACATTTACATATGGTGCATGTCCACCGGACCACTCAGCTACATTTACATATGGTGCACGTCCACCGGACCACTCAGCTACATTTAGATATGGTGCACGTCCACCGGACCACTCAGCTACATTTACATAAGGTGCACATACACCGGACCATTCAGCTACATTTACATATGGTGCATGTCCACCGGACCACTCAGCTACATTTACATATGGTGCGCGTCCACCGGACCACTCAGCTACATTTACATAAGGTGCACATACACCGGACCATTCAGCTACATTTACATATGGTGCATGTCCACCGGACCACTCAGCTACATTTACATATGGTGCACGTCCACCGGACCACTCAGCTACATTTAGATATGGTGCACGTCCACCGGACCACTCGGCTACATTTACATAAGGTGCACATACACCGGACCATTCAGCTACATTTACATATGGTGCATGTCCACCGGACCACTCGGCTACATTTAGATATGGTGCACGTCCACCGCACCACTCAGCTACATTTACATGTGGTGCACGTCCACCGGACCACTCAGCTACATTTACATATGGTGCGCGTCCACCGGACCACTCAGCTACATTTACATAAGGTGCACATACACCGGACCATTCAGCTACATTTACATATGGTGCATGTCCACCGGACCACTTAGCTACATTTACATATGGTGCACGTCCACCGGACCACTCAGCTACATTTACATATGGTGCACGTCCACCGGACCACTCGGCTACATTTACATATGGTGCACATACACCTGACCATTCAGCTACATTTACATATGGTGCATGTCCACCGGACCACTCGGCTACATTTAGATATGGTGCACGTCCACCGCACCACTCAGCTACATTTACATGTGGTGCACGTCCACCGGACCACTCAGCTACATTTACATATGGTGCGCGTCCACCGGACCACTCAGCTACATTTACATAAGGTGCACATACACCGGACCATTCAGCTACATTTACATATGGTGCATGTCCACCGGACCACTTAGCTACATTTACATATGGTGCACGTCCACCGGACCACTCAGCTACATTTACATATGGTGCACGTCCACCGGACCACTCGGCTACATTTACATATGGTGCACATACACCTGACCATTCAGCTATATTTACATATGGTGCGCGTCCATCGGACCACTCAGCTACATTTAGATATGGTGCACATCCACCGGCCCACTCAGCTACATTTACATATGGTGCACGTCCACCGGACCACTCAGCTACATTTACATATGGTGCACGTCCACCGGACCACTCGCCTACATTTACATATGGTGCATGTTCACCGGACCACTCGGCTACATTTACATATGGTGCACGTCCACCGGACCACTCAGCTACATTTACATATGGTGCACGTCCACTGGACCACTCAGCTACATTTACATATGGTGCACGTCCACTGGACCACTCAGCTACATTTACATATGGTGCATGTCCACCGGACCACTCAGCTACATTTACATATGGTGCACGTCCACCGGACCACTCAGCTACATTTACATAAGGTGCACGTCCACCGGACCACTCAGCTACATTTACATAAGGTGCATGTCCACCGGACCACTCAGCTACATTTACATATGGTGCACGTCCACCGGACCACTCAGCTACATTTACATAAGGTGCACGTCCACCGGACCACTCAGCTACATTTACATAAGGTGCACGTCCACCGGACCACTCAGCTACATTTACATAAGGTGCACGTCCACCGGCCCACTCAGCTACATTTACATACGGTGCATGTCCACCGGACCACTCAGCTACATTTACATATGGTGCACGTCCACCGGACCACTCGGCTACATTTACATAAGGTGCACGTCCACCGGACCACTCAGCTACATTTACATATGGTGCACGTCCACCGGACCACTCGGCTACATTTACATATGGTGCACGTCCACCGGACCACTCGGCTACATTTACATAAGGTGCATGTCCACCGGACCACTCGGCTACATTTACATATGGTGCATGTCCACCGGACCACTCGGCTACATTTACATATGGTGCACGTCCACCGGACCACTCAGCTACATTTACATATGGTGCACGTCCACCGGACCACTTAGCTACATTTACATATGGTGCATGTCCACCGGACCACTCGGCTACATTTACATAAGGTGCATGTCCACCGGACCACTCGGCTACATTTACATATGGTGCATGTCCACCGGACCACTCGGCTACATTTACATATGGTGCATGTCCACCGGACCACTCAGCTACATTTACATAAGGTGCACATACACCGGACCATTCAGCTACATTTACATAAGGTGCACGTCCACCGGACCACTCAGCTACATTTAGATATGGTGTGGAAGTTTTTAAAACATTGATTATGCAGATATGACTTCAACATTGATAACAAGACTAGTGTGGTAATCAGTGCAACTTCACTAATGTAGTGCTGTTATTAGATCAATGTCCTAAAAACTGTTTACAGGTTCCCCTTTAAAGGGAGTGTTTCGCCACCATCTCACCCCCAAAATTGACTTTATTGGTCAGCAGTGGATGAGAAATTGCTCACTTCTAATCACTCTCTTTTCCTAATGAGCCCCATGTACCCATGTGCAATTAGGTTCCAAAGTTATTCCGTGCTGTATGTAAATGAGCAGAGAAGAGTCGCACCGATTCGTGAGCTGCCAAGCTAATTACACCCTTTTTCTCTCTTTGGATGGCTCGTTGCATCAGCCGTTACGTCTGACAGTTAAGAGAAAGGGGACTTGTTATCTCAGCAGCTCATGAATCCGCATGACTCTTCTCAGCCAAATGACTCTTCTCATTTGCATACAGCACAGGATAACTTTGGAACCCTATTGCAGGGGTACATTGTCTTATTAAAGGGGTTGTCTCGCAGCAGCAAGTGGGGTTAAGCACTTCTGTATGGCCATATTAATGCACTTTGTAATATACATCGTGCATTAAATATGAGCCATACAGAAGTTATTCACTTACCTTCCCTGCGCTGGCGTCCCCGTCTCCATGGCTCCGTCTAACTTCAGCGTCTAATCGCCCGATTAGACGCGCTTGTGCAGAAGGGTCTTCTGCCTTCGGCTCGGTCTGGCACGAGCGGCATTCTGGCTCCGCCCCCTTCTACGCGGCATCGCGTAGCTCCGCCCCGTCACGTGTACCGATTCCAGCCAATCAGGAGGCCTAATTCATATTTTCAGTGGTCAAGGAAGTCAAGATCTGGTCCACTGCTTGCATGGTGCTTGTCTGTGATATGGAGGCAAATTAAAAAATGTCACAATTAGTTTCTCTGGCTGAGGGCTCTTACTCACTGGCGATAGACTTCCCTGCGATGCGAGTGAAAACGCATGATAATTAAACCAATGATTTTCAATGGTTTCATTCTCATTTGCGATGTCTTCACTCCAGCCTCGCAGCGCTAAGAAAAATCTGCAATATCGCCTATTATTTCCAATGGGGCCAGCAGCAGCGCCGGCCCCATTGACATCAGTAGGAGAAGATTGCGAAGCAGAGTAGGAATCCCCCAGATAGAGGAGAGAGAGGTGGGCGGAGCTACAGGGGATCTCTGACATATCTCCCCATATTTGCACAGATAGGGGGCTTTCCCATGGCTTCCCCGAGAGAGGGGGCAGGGCTAGAGGGGTTATCATAGTGAACCCTCTCTAGCCAAGGGAAGGGTGGGGCTAAAGGGCGGATCCGGCTAGCCCCACCCCCTCACTTGGCTAGAAAGGGATCACTATGATAACCCCTCTAGCCCCGCTCCCTCTCTTGGGGAAGTCCTGGGAAAGCCCCCTAGTCCCGCCCCCTATCTCTCTTTAGAGTCGGAAAGCACAGAAACATTTTCATGCTGTTTCGTGTGTTGAGCCCCAGTGATCACATTTAACCTTCTATCTAACCTACTTTAGCATTAGCATATTAGCAAAGAGCATGGCACAAATGGAAGAGTGTATGACTGCAGGACCAGAGTGCGCAGCATTTGTTCGTAGTGTATTAGGCCAGTTTCATTGGGCAAAAAACTCGTGTGAGATTTGTGCCATGCGAAACGCACAAATATGAACCTCATTCTTTTGAATGGAGTCATATATGAGTGATGTTTTATGTGGTGACGGAAATTCACTGTATGTCCTATTCTTTTGAGTTCCTCGGAATGCATCGCCCATTGTTTTCAATAGGAGAGTGAAAAACATTGCACAGTGTGCGATGGGAAGCTTCCCATTGAGAACAATGGGAAACACTTGCCGACCTTCCAACACAGCTGAAAGCCGCGCTGGACAATTATTACTTTACTGTAGTGATGGGAGGCGGTTTTGCCAAACGCTTCGCATTGCTGTGAAAACACATGTTAGTGAGCATGATATTGGGCCCAATTATTGCGTTTGCCCCTGTGTAGGTAGCCTTAAGGAGTGTTCACACAGTGGTATTTACTACGCTGTGGGATTACGTCACAGCCGCTGAAAACCGCATTGTGATGGAATTCCTGATTGGAACCAACAAAATCCATTCATTAGTGAAAAGAACACCATTTTCTTGTCCGTTTTCCAAGGGTTCCATTTGTTTTCATATTTGGTGTATCGAATAACATAATCGACTACATAAGTATAACGGAAACTAATGGAACCCTTCCCAAAAGGGTGTCCGATTCACTAATACAACTGAATGGTCTTGTTCGTTTCTGTTGGGGTGTTTCGTGACGGTGCTGTTTTCGGCAGCTGTGATGGAACCTCCTGACGGAATCTCCCAGTGGAGTAAAAGACAATGCTGTAGGAACACTTCTTTCCCATAGAGGCACACGGGACTCCATAGTTGCTGTAGACACAAAATGATTGGAGACGGTTATTTCTAAGGTGTGCATAGCCTTTAGCCAGCCGCTCTCCTATAAATCCGTTACAGATTAGGGGGATGTGCACACGTTTGGGCGTGGGTGCATATTTTGGTTGTGGTACATTTCTGTAAGGAAAATTACCATTCATACAAGTAAATGAGAATTTTCAAGAACTTTCAAAACCCGTCCATATTGTAGGATCCGTCGATGGGCGGCATACCATGCTCATTCAATGGCGAAATATCATTCTGAATCTGCATGCACGCTTCATCTCGGATATGATGTTGATGTCTGGCGGAATTTTTGAACACCTCCTTAGGAGTATAACGATGAACGCTGAAGTGCCATACAAGCAGCACTACCGATACCTGACCCCGAAGGCATTCCGTCACAGCGGGCAGCCACCGGCAATGGGTGTGCTCTATACACCGGTCGGCCCAAGGCTTTCATTCCCCCTAAAAAGATTGATTCCTGCCTACGTTGTTAGCGTCTCTCCTCGTTCTCGCCACATTGGCTCTTTTGTCTGTTCTCGCAGTTCTAATGCTCGGGCAATTATTTTGTTTTTGTGTTCATTGTAATAATAGGAATGCAGGTAATAGTAGAGAGTAAATTTCTTACTGCAGATTTATTGCACTATCAGCCAAATTTTTTAAGTGACAAGAACCAAAATAATCATTAATTTTTATAGGGCACAAGTCTGGCTTTTTGTTTGACACAAAGCTGTATAAAAAACTGCTTCTGATTTTATGCACATTGTTTTTAGTTAATGATTTTCAGCTGTTTGTTGTTCCTCTGATAGCATGAAAATGTACCATATGCTCAGCCAAAAGACAAATGATTAGCAAATGAAATTCTGGACAGCTGTCTGACTGAAAGCGTTTGGTTGATAGCATTCTGCTATCATAATTAGCTTAAGCTTTGGGTTAATTAACTTTCTACCTGGATATGCATAATAATAGCAAACTGCAAAAAGCAAGAAGCTTTCAGTACATCAACAACATTGCTGTCTTTTTTATTTGGTATTTCAAGAGCATATTAGAATTTCAAGAGTGATTAATCCAGGGAATATTGTCATCTACTGTAGATTTTATTTGCAAGCCAGATAATACTGAAACAATTGGAATCTATTATACAGCAGAAATAGCATTTTCAAATTGTAATTAAAGTTTCTAAAGGCAATTGCTAATTTCAGGGCCTTTGTTGGGAGAGGATTGGGCGTAAAGGATCGCGGTGCTTGTATGGTCAGCTCGCTTCAATGTAACGAAGTATCGGCATTCTCATTAGGGCAAACAAAAAGTTATCAGAACAATTAATTCAGTATTTTCTAATTAGAAATGTAAAATAAGTATTACCATTAAAATGAAAAAAGGAATTTTTTTTTCTATTGTTACATTTTCTTTTTTTTCTTTTTTGTATGGGGATTTTTTTTTTTTAATTTTCGAGACGCATCAGTTTTGTAAATCAATTTTCCGTTTTTTCTTCTTTTTTTTTTAATGGGGAAGGAAAGACTTTGTCCTCTTTCTCACTCTTGTTTGCATGATTTACCAAAGCACTCTCTAAGACGCTCATCATCTTAAGGAGCTGCTCTGGGCCTTTGGAGAACACAAGCTAGTGAAGTGTATTGTGGATTTGGAGTAAAAATTGTAGTTTACATTTCCCAAAGCACCAGAGAGCCTAGCACTTAATTCTGAAATAAGCCATGCCTGTTGTTATAACTGGAAAATGTATATTTTGAAAGGGAAAAAAATCCAGAAAACACATTTCTTTATGTATTCAGTGGACAGTAAAAATATTTTGTAACGATTATTTAAATTTCACTCTTGAGAGGTTGACTTGCTCATAGGCAGAAAGAGCACCTTTACAAGTGATAGAGTCGCTGGTGTCCTTTTTTGATACTTGATCAACATTTTTACATAAATATTAAGGATAAGGCCGTGTGGCAACTTTTGGTCAACCAAGTGAAGCAGTGAAATCGTTGCTTTACTGGGACTCTGACAAAACTTAAATGTTTCCTTCGAAGTGGAAAAGACTTAAAAGTCGCACAACAAGTCTCGCTAAAAGGGATTGTGCCGCAAAAGACTTTTATTACCTATCCAAAGTCTGATCGATTGGAATCTCACCACTGGAATCCGCATATGGGGGTCCTATGTCCCCCCTCCTTTTCACTGCAGGCGTTCTGGCGTGAGGAGGGAATTTAACTAAACACTTTCGGGTAGAGAGCTCTTCATTCGTTTTCAGTAGTACTGCTGAAGATGGCCAAGCGCTTGTACTCGGCTATTTCCGTCAGCCCCATGGAAATGAATGGAGTGGCACTGCACATGTGCAACCTCTGCTGCATTCAATCTGATATCACTATGAGTGGTACACAGTCCGCAGTCATGACAAGAGGGATACATGGGATCCCCAATCTTAGGATCAGCAGGATCTCAGCGGTGAGACCTCCAGCGATCAGACTTTTATTAACTATACTATGGATAGGCGATAAAAGCCTATGGGGGAACAACTCTTTTAATGTTTTTTCCGGAAATAAGATATTGATGAACTATATCTTTAACAAAGGCCATCAATGGAAGGCCAACCCCAGCTTCCTTGCCTATCAGCTGCTTGAAGGGGCTGCAATGCTCAGCTGAGTGCTGCAACCTTTTCTTAATTGTGTGACTACTTGCCCATTGGTCACATAGTCTATTTGAACTGGAGTCCCACTGATATGAATGGGATTGAGCTGCAGTACCAAGCACCACCATTACAAAGTGTACAGTGCTGTGCTGCTATTCAGTGACGTGGCTAACGTGCTCACGTGAACAAGCTGCAGCGGATTGACAGGGGTGATGTCGTTGGACCCCAGCTTATCTTATATTGATGACCTATCCTGTGGATAGGCCATCAGTTTCTAAGTCCTGGAAAACCCCTTTAATTTTCAGATTCTAGCATGATATGCAGATGACCAAAAATCACTTTGGAGCCGTAGCCATATAAAGGGATTCTGTCATCAGGCTCATAAAGTTTGACATACGGAGGCAGGCCGTGTCTCCCCACCCGCATCATGCAGACTGACAGCTCTTTCCTCTTCTGTAGGGAGGGAGCTGTCACTCTACATGCTGTTGGTGGGAAGAGGCTGGCCCCGGGACTCAGAGCTCATGAATCCGATGAGCGAATCCCTTTTTATATATGTTATGTTCTCATCGAACTTTTGATTAACGTTTGTCATATTTTGGGGGATTACACGCTCTTATGCTAAGAAACTATGCTCTTCAATACAGAGGTGTTCCGCAAAGAACACAGGCGTAACGTAGTCCGCTAGTATATATAGTATACAGTTGCACGCATTGGGAAATTTTCCCAGCGTATATGGCAAACATAAACCAAAAGCGGGATGTGAACAGAGCCTTAGTTCGCCTGCACACGGCGGACCCGGATTCTGCATGTGGGTTCCTGCAGCAGAAATTGTCTCTGACCGCAGCCGGTGACCCTCCTTACCTGGATACCTCATTCTTCTTCTTTTCTGTACTGCGGATGGTCGCGGTGAGCCGCCGTTGAACATGCGCAGTACAGATTTAAAAAAAAAAACTACTGCTTTCCCACAGAATCTGCGGTTGACATTGCAGACGGGCCGCGAGTCAGACGGCTTCCATTGACTTCAATGGAAGCCATCCGTGTGAACACCGCAGGAAAATTGAGCATGCTGCGATTTTACCTACGCAAATGGAAATCACACTTGGTTTCCGTTGGTGTGCAGAAAGAATCACTTTTCCATAGCATGCTATGGAGGGTTATTGCTGCAGAACCCGGAGGCGGACGCCCACAGCAAAGATCCGGCCTTAACCTATACAAATAATTGTCGTTCTGCTTTTCCGCGTCAAAGTGACAGACCGATCTAATAACTGAAGCCACAACTCATAATTAAAATAAAGCTGAATAACCGTACATATTTAAAATAAATGGCGTGTATTGAGAATCCACCACAAATGACGTATGATACAGCATATACACGTGTAGTGTCCCAAAGATAGGATTTTTGGTGATCTGTAAATGGGTTGCAAAAATACTCAAAATGTGTTTTTTTTTTCATGTAAATTAGCCACTAATGAATATATATCAAAAAATATTGTTTGAAGGAACTTCAATTTCCCTTCCAAGAAAGAAAAGCAATACACCGCAGTCACTTTGATGTAAACATAAAAGCCAGGACTTTTAAAGGGTTAAATCCTCCTCATTTACTTCCTTCCGGAGGTCCCATTTAAGCTGACATGTTCGTGAATAAGTGTAACTTGTCATTCTGTAAACAGCAAAATAATTTTTTTTTAAGCAAAGCTTTGTGCTGTCCCTTTAATAGACTATTACCTCCAACTCGCGGATCAGGAATACCCAAGATGCTGTAACTAGCAAGCGTCATCACATTACAACTGTGCTCTATTGAAGCGGTGAGACTCCGAATCCTGTAGATAAAATAAAACATATGTGCATAATGCCATCTGTCTATCAGGTCTGTGTGTACCTATATAATGGAGAAAGATGGCAGGACTTAAAGCTGGAGGCACAATTCAACTTCTCGCTGTTCTGCAGACGTAACAACATATTGGAATCTTTAATGTTTACATGCCATCGCCTTTTGCCGTGAAAGACAACATCATTTGCATGCTAACAACACACGCTGTTCCCATAATGGAACATATGCTGAAAATATTTGTTATGATCATACAAATGGCTGAGTGTTAAAGGAGCTCCGAGCCTCTAATGGAGACTGCAGGCTGAGAAGTGTTCTGGGAAGGGTCTGTGCAGAGTATTGGCGCGGTGTATGGGGGGATCTTTTGGCATTAGACTTCAGTGGCTTTGTAGGAGGATGATGATGGGTTTGTAGTACATTCAACAGGAAGTACTTCAGTTTGGCTGAAAACTAAAATCTCAATTTTTGAAAAAAATCTCATCGCAAATTTTTAAATTTTTATCTAGATTTTTTTATTTTTTTGTTCTTGTTTTGCTGATTACACAATCTAAAGATGCCAAGACACCTGTTTTTTTTTAAAGGGAATCTCATACACAGCAATTCCTTAATATATATTCATTAGAGTTAAGCGAACATGCTCGCCTGAGTATTAGCATACTGGATGGTGCTCATTCCTCGAGCGAGTACCACGCTGAGTTCGACTCCTCCCTGTTTTGACCCCTCACCAGAGAGAGAGAACAAAAAAAGAAGCTCGGCACCGGGCGGGTCAAATACAAAAATGCTCGGGTCTCCCATACTCGAATAGAGCTCTCCAATATTACGAATAACGAGCACCCGAGCATTTTGGTACTTGTTCAGCTCTAATGTTCATTATCAGGATTAAATGGGACAATTCTGATAAATGCTGATCACAGAATTACATGTATTACATGGGGTACCGGGATGACCACAGTCATCCCGGTACCCCATGCACTATGTACACACCACACCACAGCCTCTATATACTATCCCTCCTTTACGCATGAACGTCCCACTCCATGGTGTCCTGCACACCCCACTTCTCCCCCCAGCCTGATATAAGCCCCAACCACAGGGGGCAGGGCTAATCTTAGTTTCAAAGTTCTGTCGAAAGTTACATTTGCGCCTTAGCAAAATGATGAGTAATCGGAATAATCTGATAAATTGCCCAGCCCTATCTTAAAGGGGTTGTACCACAATTGCAAGTTAATCCCTATTCACAGGAGAAGGAATAACTTGCTGATCGGTGAGTAAACTGCCGAGAATGAGAGTCCCATGGCCCCCGTCGTCCTCCCTATGAGGTTACTGCATACCCTACAATAGGAGATGACTGACTGGAGCGCCATTTGCGCCAGCCCACTAGCGCTCCATTCAATTTCAATGAGACTGTGGAGACACCCATGTTTTTTTAGACACTTTCGGACATTTTTCTGATGTATAAAAAAGGGGTGTGGCTTTAATTGCACAATAATTTTGACACCGTTTTTTGGCATAAACTAAGCCAACTACTAGATGGTATAAAGTTACACCAGGCAGTCTTAAAATCTAACAGATTTACCATCCACTTGTGGTGAATCTTGTCGCATTTTAAGACTGGGGGGGGTGATTTACCAAGACTGACATTTCCACCGCCTTTCTTAGTATAATTTCCACTGGCACAGGATGCATGCCTCTTTATGTGTTAGACGCATCTCGGCACCTCCCTGTGCTTACATGGAAATGTACTCCAGGTCCGCTCTGCTGTACATTTCACACTAGTTTTTGGTGTAAACTATACATAAATCTGCCGATCCAGGACAGCCGTGCCCCGTCCCAACAATCCCCAGTCCTTTTTCAGGAAAGTGATGAACAACAAGAAAAGTCTCAGACATTTTGTCGCAGGTTGGGGTTTATACAGTCTGGCTTTTAGACAGAATTAGTGAATGTTGCCCCACTGACGTTCTAATATGTTAATGGCCTTGGGTAGTAGAGGCACCTTGACATACTGTTAAGGCAAAGTGATTGCACGGCATTGCCTTTGTGCCCTTGCACTCAGCAGTGGTAGGACGTCTGTGGCATACATCTGCACTCCTGCCAATTGTAGCAGTTAAAGCGGTTGTGTTAACATGTGTGTTTGGTCTCGCTTCCAGCACCTCCTGCAAATAGCGGTCTATCCTGGGAGAAGTTGCAGCAAGTGGGACATTACTACAGCTGAGGAAAAGTCGGGCTTTATCAGAGGCCTACAAGCGGTGGGTGGAGGCCACCCATGACAGGGTTAATGGGGTGTGGGAAGGAATGGGTTTACAGGCACAGAGGAAATGGAGTTGGAGGAGTTTCAAAGTGCGGGAAACCTAGGGGAAGAGTTTCAGAAGAGCAGGAGCGACAGGAGAAAACTGAAAGGAGAGCGCAGAAGTCCCACCCTCCCGCCCTTTGGGAAGTTATAGTGAGGGGATGGTATGGTTAATTTTAGTAATTAGAGAAGGTGATGGGGGGAATGTGTTGCATTGTCATGGCAGCGGCGGATGGGGGAGTCGATGGAGTCGGCATAAAAGTACAGTGGGGAGAAGGCAGGGGCTGGATAGCCACCTTTTCCCCCTTTGATTAATTGTTATGGTGTGTGTGTCGTTTCTTGGCTCTGACAGGCGGAGTCCTTGCAGAGATGGTGGATTTTCTAGTCCTGTAAAGGCTAGTGGGTTTTTGTGAGTTGGGAGGTGGGCAGCTGAAGGCAATTGGTGATATTGGGTCTCCTAAGTCAGTTGGTGGGCTGCTGCAGGCATTTCAGATATTTCCCTAAAATGGTAAGGCGACAGATTTTTTGGGGGGCTCCCAGGACCTCCCCTCTTTGGTGGAGAATGATAATTATTATGGTTGAATTGGGTTAATATGTTAATTTTATGTAAATTTATCTTTGTAATAAAATGGCTGCTGTGGCCAAATTATCCAAAAGATATCCAAAAGATAATTGGTGTCTATGCTTATTCGGTAGAAATGAGCGAACCTACTCGTTTCGAGTAATTACTCGATCAAGCACCGCGATTTTCGAGTACTTCTGTACTCGGGTGAAAAGATTTGGGGGGTGGGGGGAGGCGTGGGTGAGTGGGGGGTAGCAGCGGGGAACAGGCGGCAGCCCTCTCCCTCCCACTCCCCGCTGCAACCCCCCACTCACCCACGGCGCCCCCCGAATCTTTTCGCCCGAGTACGGAAGTACTCGAAAATCGCGGTGCTCGTGCGAAAAAGGGGCGTGGCCGAGTACGCTCGCTCATCTCTATTATTCGGGCATTTGAGGGGAGATCGGTTTAAATGTTTTAAGGCTACAGCTGAGAACGACTCCGTTATACCTGAGTCATGTATTATTACAAAACGGCTATTCCCATTGTGAGATTGAAAAAAAATAATAAAGAATTGTAAAAAATTCCAAAATTTAAAAAAACTAAAGCTTTAAAAACCCACATTTTAAGTGTATATATATACGATATATACAGTTATTGTAAGCCAGCAACAAGCTGATAGTGATATTTCTTTTTATGCTTGCTCCTCTGTAATTATGTCCCTGTTAGGGCTCATGTCCGCAGGTGGTTTTCACTGCATATTATGTGTGCAATGCACGGACACGTGATACGCGGTGAATGGAGTCGATGAAAGCCCATTGACTTACATTGATCCATGCGCATTTGTGTGTAGACACTGTGTATCGAAATGCGTGAGAAATAGATCTCAGCATGCTCTATTTCTCTGCGTACCACGCAGCGTGAGCCCTATGCATTTGTATAGGCAGTGTATGCAGCGCTGTCCATACGCAATACATTGCATATCGGCAGCGATTTCATACACAACCCCGCAATGAAACAGAGCAGTGGAATTTTTTAAAAATGCAGCCAGACTGCGCATGTCCGTGTGCGTATGATACGCGGGCATGCGCAGTACACTCTCTGCCAATACACGTCTCTGCTGGCTCTCTGCCGCCAGACCCGGTATTTACAAACACCAGTAAAATGTTGCGTGGACACCCACAGCGGTTTACCGGTACAGATTTTCAATGAGAATGCTAAGAGTTAAACCCCCACCCAATCTGATATTGATGGCCTATCCTAAAGCGGGCCATAAACTAGGGCATTTGGTTGGCCCAAAAGCCAATTTAGACTGTAATCAGCCAACCATCTGTAACTTTGGTATCTGTTGTGCCTGTTGGTGCTGCAAACTGATGGCAGATTATCTGTCAAAAAGTTGATCTGCCAGGATGGATTTTTTTTAGGTTGTTAGATGCTTAATTAAAAAGTCGTTCATACCTAACAACAAATCTGCATCCCATCAGTGGAGGCTATAGATCAGGACCAAGACTTATGGCATTATTGTCCAAGGAGACAATCTTCACAGAAGAAGCATAAACAATAAGTGTTTCTGTGCTCTGAAATCCCTAATGTATGGCCAGCTTAATACTAAAAGTGTACAGTGGGCAGGCAGAGGTTAAAAATATCAAACCAAGCCATACTCGCCTCTCCAATCCCTCGCCAGTCTAGTACCACCACCACTTTGATCCTCTCCATTGGCCCTAGTTTACTTTCACTGCAGTAGTGATATTCTGTATGCACACATGACCGCTGCAGCCATTCGCTGGCCTCAGCAGTCTTAATCCATATACTGCTAAGGCTGATGATTGGTTTCAATGGTCACATGTATTTGAAACACCGCTGCTGCAGACAGTGTAAACCCAAACCGGTGGGGAGGACTAGAATGGCGGCACTGGACCGGATGAGAATCGGAGCGGTGATCATGGCTTAGTTTGTTGTTTTTAACCATTGCCTGCCTGCTGTCTAGTTTTACTTGACCCCAGAAAACCCATTTAGAAATGGGCTATCTATATTATAGTCTTGGTAAACTTCAGTAAGTTAAAGGGGTTTTCCCGCGAAAGCAAGTGGGGTATACACTTCTGTATGGCCATATTAATGCACTTTGTAATGTACATTGTGCATTAATTATGAGCCATACAGAAGTTATTCACTTACCTCCTCCGTTGCTAGCGTCCTCGTCTCCATGGTGCCGTCTAATTTCAGCGTCTAATCGCCCGATTAGACGCGCTTGCGCAGTCCGGTCTTCTCCCTTCTGAATGGGGCCGCTCGTGCCAGAGAGCTGGTCCTCGTAGCTCCGCCCCATCACGTGTGCCGATTCCAGCCAATCAGGAGGCTGGAATCGGCAATGGACCGCAGAGAGCCCACGGTGCACCATGGGAGAAGACCCGCGGTGCATCGTGGGTGAAGATCCCGGCGGCCATCTTGCTAAGGTAAGGAAGAAGTCGCCGCAGCGCGGGGATTCGGGTAAGTACTGGACGTTTTTTTTTTTTAAACACATGCATTGGGTTTGTCTCGTGCCGAACGGGGGGCCTATTGAAAAAAAAAAAAACGTTTCGGCGCGGGACAACCCCTTTAACTAGGACAAATATCCGTCTGCCTATGCTTCTGTGAGAGGAAGCCGAGGATTTAGGGCTGGGGAGCAGAAAACAGAATTCGCAGGCAGAGAATTGTGAATTTAAAAAATCAGCATTTTAGCATTTTCTAGACCTGATGGCACATAAGAGCACCGTGTGATATGTCAGTGCTATATAAGCAACACGTTATAGAAGCATTCTCCTTTCCTCCATATTTAGCCATTGGGTTGGTTCTAGGACCATCACGGTTACTCCATGGCTGAAAATGCAGCAATTTTTCTTCAGTCCATAAGTCGGGCAGCTGGGTGGAAAGCGGGCAGGCGCCATTATAGTCAATAGGGTCCACCTGGCGCTGAGATGAAACCGTTCGGCCACAGAAATTCCCCTTTCTTGCTCTCCAAACGGAGCAGGGAAGCAGAATCCCCAGCACCGGTGTGAAACCACACTCATTTGCATGCTATGGGGGAAGAAAGCGCTGTCTGAGGCTGGGTTCACATGAGCAGAATTGCCATGGAATTTCCGCTGGCAATCTTAAACCCGAGCCTAAACAGCAAAGTGGATGAGATTTGCAAAAATTTCGTCCACACACTGTGGACAGTCCGTTGCGTCCAAGCAGCGATGAATCTGATATGCCGTGTGGAATTCTAAACCGTGGCATGTCAATGTTATTGCCGTTTCCGCTGCTGAGGTCTCTCGTCTCTATAGGGAGAGAGGGCCACAGCAGAATACAGGTGACGAAGGCATTTTGAAACCTGCACCAGACGGCGCAGGTTTTGTAGCTGTCTTTCTGCCACGTAACTTTTGCAGAATTGCATGTGGCCTTAGAATTACAGTAGAAAAGTTTTTATCTGGTGTCGGTGGAAGTTCAAAGATGCCACATTTTTAGATATTCTGGATTCTTCGCCTTTTCCATGTATTTCCATTGTTTATTATCTTGAGTTACGGTTTGCACCCTCTGACATAACTAGTAACACTTAGATTTGGAGTTAATTTGTTACATTTTTGCTTGCCATATTTAGAGCATAAATCAATTATTACTCCAAGATGGTAACAATGAGAGAACATAATACAGCCAATCTATTTTTATTACTTGTAAAGCACACATTGAATCATTTCTGCGCTTGGCTTTCGGTAGAGCTCACTGTGTAACATTTCTCCCTCTATGGAAACAAATGAGGAATGTATTTTTTTTAATTACTTTCACATAGTTTATGTAATTGGGTCAAGCTGACCTTAGACTATTATCCTTAAGATTATTAAATTACTAGAAAGGCTTATAAAGCAGCAGATCATTGGACCCTTATTAAAATGCCATTAAAGTCTAATTAGATCTATATTTGTATTAAGAAATGAATCCTTAGGATCCATGTTGCTCACACATGTTCGGCATAGATGTTCCGAAACATTTTTATCAATGCAGAATAGTCTCAGACCAAACCATTCCAAATGCTGTAATTGCATGATATGAAGTCAAATGGTTGATTCGGATACCATTTCTAAAGATTTCTGTCATCCAGAAGAACATTAAAGTAAATCTTCAGCTTTCAACAAAATACTGTGCTGATTATTTTCTTAATACATCATACAGACTTTTAGATCTTCTCTATAGACTTAGACTATAGCGGATAAAATTCTGTCTACCTGTAGCCACCACTAGAGGGAGCTCACTGTATACAATTTTATGATTGGGTTCATTGTATACACTTTTGCAGTAAGCTCCCTTTAGTACCTACAGTTGGATTGTATTACTTAATCAGGTTTTCTGTGGCTAAAATATTGATTACCTATCTTCAGGATAGTTGGTCAATATCAGATCGGTGGGGCCCGACTGTCAGCAGCTCTGATGATTAACTGTATGCAGAGGCTGTGGTGCGAGTACCATGGCCTGGTACCATTTTAGGCGAGTACCATGGCCTCTTTTACTGTTCAGTGACATCACGCTTATTTAGCATGTGGCCTATATGCAGCTCAGTCCAGAGGAAAGGCTGCGGCGCTTCTTCAAACAGCTGATCGACCGAGGTGCCGGAAGTTGGACCATGACCAATCTGATATGGATGACCTAAGGATACATAATCGGTATGGAAGTTTAAGAAAGCCCCTTTAGAAGGTTTGGCCACTTTCTAGTAAATTTTCTAAAGCATCATAACTTTTAGTCACAGCAAAACTCAAAAGTCCCCTCCTTCCTTAACTGAACTCTTCAGCTCAAGGCCCCTGCTGCCCGTAGGTAGGACATATAACCTTTACCTGTTGTAGAAAAGATCATTTTCAAGGGAAACCAATATGCTGTGAACTTCACTGATTTAACAAGCAAAGTTTACATTTACTAGAAATCTCGTGCCAGGAGGGGTCGTTTTCTCCTTGTGGAGATATTAGACATTAATGGCCATACTCAGATCTTCTGGGAACTTTTTATGGGAGATATTGCAGTGCCTCTACAGCGCCACCTCTTAAAAGGAAACTTTCCTACAAGCCAGTGTCTGACCTGTTAAAAGACCCGCGTAGAAGTGGACACCGCTGCGCAGCAAGTGGTCATGCGGGTAAATCATGTGACCACCGCTATCTTGAGTCCTGTGGATGTGCAGACCGCATGCATCCTTTGTTTTGCTCCTGTATTTTGTGACAGATGTTGCTAGTGAATGAAGTGACTCGTTTCTAATTAACGCAATTGTCCGGGTTAGAAAACCTATTTTCCTCTACCATATTGAGGAATCCTTGGGTTCATATAGGGAGGGGTCCTCTGTTCAGAATCCTCATCTCTTAGCCAAAATGTAGAGGCTACAAAAAGTATCCCTGGCTCTGGATGACCTGTCCTGACAGAGAGAAACCACTAATTTCATTGGGTACCGTGTAATGCCAAACTTACCCTGTGGTGGCACTGCAGAAACTTTGCGAGACCAAAAATTTCCTGTGTTTTTTTTGGTCGTTCTTGTGTATTTACGTGTGCAAAAATAGAAAGGCAGGAAGGCCCATTGATTTTCTGCACTGTCTCATTCTCTTTAATGGCCGTTTTCAGTGCACAATAAACACCCAATAAGGACATGTTGTTTTTTTTTTTTTTCACGTGACTGAACATCGCAAAGCACAAATATGCTCATTTGGATGAGCCCTTACTGCGAAATTCTCTACTGATTACAGCCGATCACTGGAGGTCCCAGCAGAGGGACACTTTATCTTGTCATTGTGAAGGGACGTTTCTAACAAGTAGGGGTTGTCCAAAGCAGAGAACCCCTTTAGGCAGTCTGTCATAAGTAGCCAGAAAGGCATCTGCTCTGACTCATTATGTTCTGCTGGTTTTCCAGTTACTGGTCAATATCCCTTCAATAGGGCTGGCTTTTTAAAATAAACGGAGCTGTACTGACCCCTCCACTGCTGCCGGGATCCAGTGCTGCAGCTTCGCTCTTGTCCTGGTGCTTCTTGTGACATCTGATGTCACCGGGAAGTCAGATGACCGCTGCAGCCAATGAGAGGCTGCAGCATCACCGCTAGTTATCCTGGCATGATTGACGCGGCAGCCTCTGATTGTAAATGAACAACCCCTTTAAGTTGGTGAGTCAGTGCATTAATCTGCCTTTACTTCCTTCTACCTGTTTATATGTAGGCTTGTACTTGTGTTACACGGGTTGTCTGTTTTACAATCCCTCTTTATTACAAGCTCATCACAGTCTGACCCACTGTGGAAACCATCAGTAATCAGCTGTAATCTGTAAGCGAGACTGGCAGTAGGGGGTTAATAAACCCTGCAGTGTCCCCACAGGAGAAATTAGGTATTACATGGCGCGCACAAAGATCAATAGACTGTAATTTTGAGAAGCACGCGGTCCTCCCTGAGAGCAACACTTATGATAGCTCTTCCAGTAAATGAGAGACACCCACTCCTTATCAATGGGGAGTTTTCAGAATTGTTTAAACATTCCCAGGGGGCAGATAAGGGGCAGAAAGAAAGAAAGAAAAAAACTAAAAATTGTCCCCGCCTCTTACATGTCCGGCTGCTCCAACACTTCGGGTCTGATCTGGTACCAGAAGCCTTCGGTAGCAGTCATGTGACAATCATCATTCATGTGACCGCTGGCTTCATTCGTTGTGTTGTTCATGCACACGTGACCTCTTAGACCAGTCATTGGCTGCAGTGGTCACATGATCACATGAACGCTGATCACTGGAGGAGCTTCCAGCACATAGCGGTGGCTCTGAAGTGGCGGGACATTTAAAAAGTTTTATTTTTTATTTTTGCCACTTATCTATCCCTTTTTATAAACTTTAAATCTCAAAAAACTCCTCTAACTGAAAGTAGAGTATTTGATAATGAATTGTATATTTCAAACAACCCTGCAAATTTTTGGTGTTTTTTTTTTTTTGTAATAAATGTAATTATAATGGACTTTACAGTGTCTTGTAGTTTGATGCGTTGTATCGTGGGGTGTCAATTATAGCTGTCTCGACGGATTACATATTGTCCCCCCCCCCCCCCTTCCCCCTCTTTATGGTCTGGGGGAGTATTTTACAGTTTTCGAGGATTTTAAGACCCGTGAAATTTTAAAAAATAAGCAATGAGCTAAAAAATATTCCATCCTTTCTATCTATTTCCGTGAATGCTGACAACGTTGGAAACATTTGCAGCGGACTTGCGTAAGAAGCGCCGATGCCGACTAATAGACAGATTTCATGCGTCTATTTAGATGGAAGAAAATAAATGAGGGAAGGAAAAAAAAAAGAAGCAACAGTTTCTGAATGGTACACTAAAAAATAATTACACCAAATTCAGGACCAAGCCTCAAAATCTAACGATCCTATATTGCAATAAGGGGATAATTCCACTTTAATTAAACACAGTAACACATATTGAGCCTTTTTTTTCCTGGAAAGCCTATCCGGTTATCGGCCCTAAGAGTAAAGCCGGCACTCCTGCATTACAGTAAATGATTAAGCAATGTATATTAACTTGTATAAACACAATGCGCCATAATAACTGTGTTTTCACCCATGTTTGAACTAATGCTACTTGGTAAATAGCAGCGCACCGTGTCAGAAGTCTGCAGCTTTGCTGGGAATATATGTGTTTTATTACGTCTCCTGACTTCCCCCAGGCACCTCGGTGTTACATTTATTTTATTTTATTTTTTTAATTTTTTTTTCCACTTTTTTTTAAATATGACTTATAGCGGCGTGGAATGATTTTGTAAGTTCCATATGTTAAATATTGTCGTCCTTTATGTGCAGCGTCTGTTCTGTGTTTCCAATCCCTTTGCTGATTAATGCATTGCACTGCAGAGCCATACAGCAGCGAAGGGCTTATTATTTGAACATTATTTGTTGTGTCCTCCCCAGATGTGACTGGGATAACCCTATTAATTCATGCACTGTTTCCACGCGACTCCCGGCTCCATCTGTACGAATTCTTCCCAAATACTTAGGAGGATTTTTTATGGTGCAATATAGAGAGATTATTTAGATGACTGTAATATATGTTGCCTCTTTAGTAGGTGGTTAGCGCATTTAGATTACATTTAAATTACCCGGTTATTTAGTGCTGGCATGCCAGTATAGAAATTTTTTTTTGGCAGTCTATATGAAATCGCTTGCTTTTATTTAGACCGGTAAGTCAATTGTGATCACATTTGATTTTTTTTTATTAAGTATAGAAGAAGCGGAAAAATATATAAAAAACAAAAAAATCTAAATATTTATTTGTTTTTCTGTTAATGTTATTTTTTTTATTTTATTTATTTTGTTTAATTGTTTTAATTTATTATTATTATTTTTTATTTATTTTTTTTGGTTCTTCTTGCATTCCTTGCTTTATTTGTCTGCTTCGCCACCTATAGTTCCGCACTTGTTAAATCCCATTATTTTCTTTTTTGCGTTTTTGTACAGACGCATCCCCAATAGAAAGGAGGGTGATGCTTTGACATTCACAAATACGGAGGATATGAGTTATTTATGCCGGGATGTTGCAGCAAAGTCCTTATCTGCATGTGGCACTAAACAAGGATTTGTTGTGGGATTTGAGAAGGTTGTCTTGCGCTTCGGTGTTAAGCACCCAAAACTCTAGGGGACTGGCACTAATTTCCACTCTCTCATAAAATAAAATAGTATTCATAACAAGTGAAGTGGCTTGACATAAGTAATGATGGCATATGCAGGCGAAGATTACCACCCCAACAGTATAATCAAGGTGCTTGCTACTAATGCAAGTTAAATTGAGACAATAACACAGAAACTTGCATCGTGGGATTAGGAGTGTACTTGAAATGCTGACATCGGCATATCCTGACAGAGAGCCTGTCTTGCTTTCAATTTCTAGTCCTACTTAATGACCTCAAAATTTGTATGTCATTAACACCGTGTACTAAAGTGAGAGCGAACAAGGTTTGGGAGGGAGAAGATTCCCTGTCTGAGTTGACTTTTGTCTGTTCTGGTAATTGGTGGCTTTTTCTTGCCATATTAGAGAACGGCGCATGAAGTCGAGAAGCCCCAGAGGTCTATATAAACATGCTGCTAGTATGGAAAAGCCTCAATCTCCCAAGCGTTAGACAATAATTTACATACCTTGAATGAAAAGTCATTTATGCCTGGAAAAGCGTTATTGCCGGAGCAAATTTAAGAACGCTCCTCGTATGGAAATCTGAAATGAAGCCATATTAAAATCTGATGCTTGGATCAATATTGTGGAACCCACATAATTAAGGCGGCTTTATTTATTTTTACTCCCGCAAAGAAAAAAAAAATAGAATCCTAACTAATTACACATGATCTTTGCTACTCCGTGTGGCAATCATGGCATCAATCTGAGGTGGAAGGGAGAATTAATAAAGACACTTGGACTATATTAGCGGAGTGACGTTTGGTGTCATGAGCGCCTTGGTGTTTTTGTTCCACGTTAGAAGCTCAACCAGAACAATATTTATGGTAGGGGGGATATTAGAAGCTGCTACGTATTATTATACTGTAGAGTGCTGAAAAGGACCGACAATGGATATTTCTATTTGCTATACACAATGGCTAAGCTGGAATAGGCAGTATGGGCTCTATGTCTGGCATATACGTTTATAAGGAGTGTTCCTGGTGTATAATTGATGTGCCTATTGGCTTTGGTATATAAAGGGTGCCAAAAGAGTTTCTTTTTGCCATACATTTGGTTGATGTGCAGATGTAGCAAAGTTTAACTTGACTATTGCGATGGCACAGCACTTTCTCTTACTTTTCAGTAACTTTTGTTGTGTTAAGATAATGTAACTTGCCACAGAATTGAGCTAAAGGGCCACTCCAGCAAAAAAAAACAACAATTCTCTATCTCTGCCCCCCTCATTGGAATGTTTGTCACACTATGAATGTCTTATATGTATGTTGCAGTTACTTCCATTCAGTGCAGCCTCCTGTCTGATACTTATCAGGCATTACCATCTTTACATTAGAGAGGGATACTACAAGGAGTGTCAGTGACAGATGTATCCATCTGTAAAGGCAAACAGTTCGGTATATATGTATACATTTGGCGACAAACACTAAACACGTATGCCGAGTGTGTTACAAACAGTACTGTGTTGCCAATTACCAGCACTGATACTATCAGTAACAGTTCTACTAAATAATGTATCACTGTTGTAAAGCCCACTTAATTTACTAGAATAGCAAATAACTGTTGATGACATGGCTCTAAAAGTGCTTTAGAAAATAACATTCTTCACTAGAAGTCATGCCTTTCCTAGTATAACCATTGACAAAAACAAATGTATCAAGGAGTTGTTGCAATCCAATGAAACTTTATATGTGTGAATGTAATGATTTAATATGTCATTGATTACAATTTTCGAGAGAAGTGATACGTTTATTGGGGAAAACAAAGGAGGCTATAGTACCCTGTTAGGCCACGTCCAGCCTGGATACATGATGAGATGACGTTGGGTATAAAGGCATACAGGCTCCATATGTTACCCTGCAGTGTTCCAACTGGGCCTCTAGATCCTACGCACTTGTAGGCTGCCGTAGATGGAGTCATAGCTGGTCCTACTATTGCACAATTGTCAATAAATCTGCCACCTGGACAGGCCAAGGAAGTGTGGTAACCTGGCGGACCCATTCCTGGGAAACCCTTCATGTGTGTGGACCAACATCATCATACTGGAAAATGCCTGTTGGAAGCCGCCATGAGAGGAACACATGTGGCTGCAGGATTTCCTGCAGATGTTGCTGAGCTGTTATTGACCCTTGTACCACTACTATAGGGTGGCTGGCTATCGCATGCAACGACTCCCTAGACTTTTACATAGTAAAGACGGGATTGAAGTGCTCGCCACAAGGCCTCTATACTCTATTACGACCGTCATAGCTAAAGATGATACTATTCCAATCTGCAGCAGTCCAGGTTTCCCGTTCACACAACTGCTACAACCTAAGGTGATGGTGTTGGCGTGTTAATGTCAAGACACATATTGGGTGCCATGACACCAAATTTCCTTCTGCTAAGTTCCTGGAAGTGTTCCAAGTAGTGACGGTTCTGCAATAAAGGTGACACCAATGTCTGAATGGTGGACAACCAACCTGTTGGATCTGCTAATGCTTGTCCAAAGATCAAACAGTCCTCTCAACTGGGGGTCTGTCTGGGTCTCACGTAACTGCTGCTTTCAACGCCTCATAACAGCTTGGTCAGAACAGTCTAGGTGGCGGACAGTTCGTTGAAACGACCATCCTGCTCCTTTAATTCCAATTCTGCGCTCCGTTTCAAAGCCTGTTAACTGGACAAAGTGATTTGCAGAGATAAGTCTAGCAGCCATCTCTCAACAAGACCCACACTACACAAAAGTAGCCTTTGAGAGCCTTTTTATAAGGCAACGGAGGAAGCACTTTCAGGGCCACTGGGAGTAAGACCCAGTGTCTTAACAGACCACAATTATAATCATTTACATATCTGCCTGAGACATAACTGCAGGTCAAGTTTTGCAGCAATCCGACACTTTTATAAGGGGGAATTATTTTTTTTGTCAATGAGTGTACAAGACTCTTCTTGGCTTTAGATGCAGCAGATTGGCATTGTACACTATAATTTTAGTTTTATTATAAACAAATCCTTTTTTAGTGTAGACTCATTCATTGCTGATTCATTCATTCACGGTATATAAGTACAGATGCATCCTTCATTACGGGTGTTGTTCTACCAAAATAAGTTATCCTCTCTGCAAAGGGACCCCCACCGATTCCTAGAATGGCCATCCATAAATGAATGGAGTGGCTGTCATATCTGTCGCTTCATTCATTTCAGTGGGTCTGCAAGAGATAGCCGAGCGCTTGAACTCTATCTCTGGTAGTCCAATTGAAATGAACGGTTACGGAATAATTTTGGTGGGAAAACATTTTTAGCTTTTCTCTAAACCCGACATATCCCAAGATTTATGGCGCAAGATGTCAAACATGAAAAAAAATAACATCTATATGTTTGTTGTAGGGCTGTGGAATCGGCAGAAATGTATGGACTCCAGCTTCTAAAAATATATATCTATGAGATATACATGGAGATGCACATAATATAAACACGGTATGATTAAATGCAGAATTTGGTACATATTTATTTTCATAAGAATTTAGAAAAGTTTTGAAATGTTCCTTTCAATGAATAGAACATATATTTATGGGACATTTCAAGACTTTTCTAAATTTTTATGAAAGGAATTATGCAACAAGTTCTGCATAGTGTATTGAATATTTCTAATTTAGTAGGGTTTTGTGTTCTGAAATTGTATATTATTTTAGATTCCATCTATATGACTTGATGAATTATACCGTAATGGTTATAATAAGCCTGATGTTACTATTTTAATACAGTAAATCTATCACTAAAAGAACATGAATCATATATGAAGGCGTCAGAGTCGGAGGCTTGGCTTACAGGTTGCCTCGAAGGTTGCCGTTCATTGGCCATTCAATCCCCATAGGCTCATATGTGAAAAAAATGAGTGTGCAACAGCCTAAGCTGGAGACTATTCTCAATACAAGAAATGTCAGCTTGCTGTGAGGATAATGTGTGTGTTATTTAAGCCTCGTTAATATGTAGTTATTGGGGTGAGTTGTCGTTTGAGAGCTTCATCGTAGAATTTCCACTCTCTGGTTTTACCACCACCGACCGACGGACATAAAGGTTATGATTTTAAATTAATAGATTCATGACGCCCTTAGAGAGGATATTACCTGTAGTTCAAGTGCACTTCTTCAAATAAATGGAGGTCCAGCACTAAGGAACAATAGCATTTTATGTGTACATTTTATTTATGAAAGTCTCAGGCCAGCAGCGCCATAAATAAAAGGAAGGTATAAACTGCCAGTCTTCGGAGGAGATGTATACGTTAGCGGGAACTTCCCCGATCGCGCAACTTCACAAACTTTTCATTTCCTTTTGCCATTACTAGGAACACATTATGAATGATCACCTAATAGTCATTTTATGCATCATTTTTTACTGATGAGGCAGATATTACTGTTTTTCTACCAAATATTCCCATCTATATTTGTTTGTAAGTGTCACTTCCCGCACTCACAAAAAAGGGAAAAGAGCTTTCTAAGAACAGCTCAGGCTAGTGGACGACAGACAGTGGGACGTTGCTGCACAGCATTATGGTAGTTAGAATGGGTTTCGATTAATTATTACATTGGTGGTATTTGGAGGATGAATTTATAAAGGTGTCCCAAAAAAGGTAAGCCCACTTCAGTAGTGGTTATCTATTACCTTTTTTAAAATCTGAATTAAATTATGGCAGCAATATGTACCGTAATATAATCTTGTCTTTAATGATGTCAGAAGGCGGACGATTGCTAAAGCCATCAAGTGGCCATCAGGAGAGTTGAATAAAATGGCGAATTAATGCTTGATGATCCCTGTGAAGACTGCAACCAATATTAATTCACCCAAATCAGAAGTGTCTGGATGTTAATGTTGACCACTTTCAGCACCAACTGGGATTGCAGAAGTCAAACATGACGTACAGTTATCCTTTTCATGTCTATAGAAATCTATCGTATTTTCCGGCGTATAAGACGACTTTTTAACCCAGGAATATCTTCTCCAAAGTCGGGGGTCGCCTTATACGCCGGAAATACACTGTAGGAAAAAAAATCAATACTCCCCTCCCGCAACGCTGCTGCAGGCTGTCGCTTCCTCCTCCAAGGTGACAGAGCATTGCTTTCTGGATGCAGTCATTTAGTGGTTCATGAGACCCTTTTTCTCATGATTGGTGGGGTCCCAGCGGTTGAAACCCCCCACTGATCAGACACTATTCCCCTTTCCTATGAATGAGGAAAACATTTAAAAATTGGTGCAATTCATTTAGATTACAAGTTCAAGGCCCTTCATCTATTAAACCCCAATAGAAATGCTTCTTTCCACTGTCACGTGTAAAGCTTGATGTTGATTGTGATCTGTGCAATGTTCCTGTGATAACACTTATATCAGAACAGGAAATATTGTTTTAGGGACCTTGCAGCACAACTCTGTGATTTGGGTCAACATAACCAGAAATTGGCTTTTTAAAACACCTAAAATTAGCATTAAAGAGTGGCTAAAAGAGTTATTTCACTATGACACCCCCTTTCAATGCACCATATTAACACATATGTACATTATATAAAAGCCATTATGCGTGGCTACAGATGTATGTACAGATTTCTTACCTTTCCTCTTGGCACGACATGTCCCAAGATGGGTAGTACAAGATGACCGGCTTTGAACAAAAAAAAAAACACCTTGATTTTGGGATACTCTGTTGGGAGATGTCTATGCTCTGTGTCTGTATGTGGCTAATCAGTGGTCATGTTGTGGACTGCAGCCTGTTGAGGGTTTTGCTATCATGTCACCATAATGTATTGAATTTTTATTGTGAGAAGTTGGAGTCGTTAAAGAGACTTTCAACAGTTATGAGCTCAGGAGCCGGGGCACTAAGTCCAGAGATGCCACTTACCATCCTTCCGTTCCCCTGCTGTCAGCCTGCAGAGCCACCACTCTGTATACTCTGCACTAAATATATATGTATGCTCAAATTGATGAGGACTAGTCCTGCCTTTAAGAATGTGCATAAGTAGTCAGCTGTATTTAACAAGCAGCGGCATTGAGGGCAGATAATGGAGGGAGTGGGAGCAAAATATAAGAGTGACCTCCCAGACTCAGAGTCCCACCTCCTATGGGCCTATAACTTTATCGCCTCCAATGAGTTTCATAAATTAGAGTCCCTTTAGTGAAATTCATGATGAGATGAGGGTGGACACATCTGTAATACAACATCACACCAGTAGTGGCCACTGACACAGAAATGTATAGCCAGCCACATCTTCATCCGGTGACAGCAGCTGATTGCTGGGGATCTAGTTTGAAATCAAAAAGGTGTTTTCTGGATGGTCCATTCTGAAAATGATAGATTGTTGTGAAACATGTTAGAGCATGAGGATTTGATATCCATGTAAAATTAGTCGATACAATTAATTTCTTCAATTACTATCTATATTGCAGGATTTCTGCTTTGTAAAAGTTTGACATTTCTACCAACTTAGTTTAATCAGTAATAATACCAACAGCAAAGTCATTAAAAGGATATAGTACATCATTAATTAAAGATGGAGAAATTGGTCTCCGAGCTGATTCACAAATATAATTGGGATCCCAGATGAGAACAATCAACACCTGATCTAGGTAAACGAGTAATGTAACCAAATAGAAGATCACCTTCCTTATTATTATTTGTAATAAATATCCTTTAATTTGCTTGATATAATTATTCTTCCAGGGTTTGTACACATTTGTGTTGTGATCTGAAATCTGGGAACTTTAAAGTCAAAATTTAAAGAGAACCTGCCATAACCATTTGTTAGCAATTTTGGCTACATAGTTTTGCAACTGTCACCCCGCTGACTCAGATTATACCTTTCTTTTTGTTTATACTCACTCCTGTTCCCCCGGGCAGGCTCTACATAGAGTTGGCTCCTGATACTAAATGTGTCAAGTGGGCGGAACCCATCGCTTGCTGACATTGGGTGGTGTCTGACTTGATTGGCAGTGAGCTGTGGGTGCCGCCCACTTGACACATTCACATTGTCTGGAATCTAAGATGAGCTAAAACAATAAACAAAAACTTTGTTTGAGTCAACGGGCCATGAATGCAAAGCTGACATAAGACCAGTATAGGACCTCTTTAAAATTGCAGGCTTTTTTTTACCATTTTTTCCATTTGGCGACTTATAGGAAATAAAGACAAGTATAATTTTTCCGCATGGCGTTCAACACCGTAATATAATTCCCTATCTTATTCTCTTCTGAAACCAGTGACAAAACACGCAAAACACCCGGCGCTGTGTAACCTAGCTGGTATGTCACAATCACGTTAGTATATTTGCCCTTTTTAAGTGGGTGAAAGCTGAGGAGAAGGTGGAGACCCTCAAGTCAACACTCTCTTTTTTTTAAGACAGGGCAATTTCCTGGTATTGTTCATTAATTTCTGCCTTTGAAATGCCATGTCAAGCGCCCGTAGGAAAGCGCACTAGCGGTGTCCCTTGGACAGCTACTCACCATGGTCCAGTGCAAGATGAAATTACAGGTGCAGAGAAATGCAGAATTAGAAGTCTATCTGATGTTGCAGTCTATGGAAGTCTGTGCTTGTGTTGATGACAGGACAATTCCAATTTTGACAGTTTAATTTACTGTTGCCAGTGGACAAGAGCAAAAGGAGAATACAGGGTTAGGCATCTGCCCCGTATAGTGTGTCTCGCATGCTGGCTTGCAAAATCATGGCTCCCTCAGCTTGTCTTGCTCAAATGAGACAGTTTTCAGCTGGGAAAATGGAATATATCAGTACATGTAATATTGCCTGACCTCATAAAACAAAGGGGGGAAATTGCAGATTCTGACAGCCATTATGAATGCTGTAGCGGCATCTAAACGACTCCGAGCCCGGCTGCAGTACACGTCTCTAATGGAAAACATAGGCTCGGGAAGTTGACTTGCTGTATGGAGCAAAAATGACTTGTCAGAAATTTGTTCTTAGATGTTAAAAAGGCTGTTGAATTCCTGAGTATGTACACAGAAGAATGTTTAGCCTCAAGCAGAATCTGAAAATAGCCTGTAAACCGAGGTGGTCTGCTGCCTTACTCCGGAATGGGAAGCAAATTGTGGGGAGAATGACGTTAAATAGCTAGATGTAATGTTCTGCAGTATGGCCTTGGAAGGGTGTATGATATAAAACCTTTGGCGCAGGATTGGGTAGAGTATTCCATTTTTTAAAGAATGTTTTTTTTTAATCTACACTTCATTTGTTCAATTTCCTAGTAAGTAATACTCGGCTAATCCGAGGCACTGGACTGGATCATGTCCAAAATTACAAAAGTTAATTTACAAACGATACTTGGCTCCATTATTAGCTCGTGTTTAAGAAGACAAAAAGTAAATAATGCGCCTATCGGTCCATAGGATCATCTTGGACACTTTCAGAGACTTTCTAAAGTTGTTATTCACCCTTTACCAATATTTTTGCCTAGATGATCCCCATTTTTACGCAATCGGAAATTCAAGATTAAGTGATTCATGACCAGAATTTACTTTGATGCTATTTTTTGCTATATATCAAGAGGGCTTCGTGGGTATAAAGTTTAAACAAGGGACTATTGTAGCTTATCGTGTTCAATTATGAAATTTTACTGCTTTTGCTGTCTGGCTTGTTGATTGGTAAACTTAAAGGGGCTTTACAGGGAGAATACCATTGGTGACCTATCCTCTGGATAGGTCATCAACAGTTGATTGGCTGGGGTCCGTCAATTGGGACCGCGGCTGATCACCCGATTGTGTGCCCACTGACAGTGCTGCAATTACAGAGCGGTTGGAGCAGAAGCAGTGGAGGTCTACACTCCGAACTCTGTGAAGTGGCCAGTCCTTGTAACTGCAGGCACGGCTACAATTGATTTCAATGAAAGCTACACTTGCAGTTGCAAGCACCGGCCACTACACAGAGGTTGGAGCAGAGACATCCGCTGCTTCCACTCTGACCCCTGTGTAATTGCGGCACTGTCAGCGGGCATACACTCAGCTGATCGGTCAGGGTCCCGAGCGACGGACACCAGCTGATCAACTATTGATGACCTATCCTGTGGATAGGTCATCAATAGTATTCTCCCCCGAAAACCCCTTTAAGAAGGCAGACAGTCACTGATGCTACTAACCATTATGTTGCTGTTGAAGAAACTAATAGTTGCCCAGTGATAGTCACTCTTGTCATTTTATGATAGAGACAGTGAAATTTTACTCCAGAACCTTTAAGCCCAACAGACCAATTTGGTTGCTCTGTATTGATAAAAGTCTTGAAGGATGACATGGATGATAGGCTTTGAAATTCAAGAAGTCATTTGAACAGGCGCCATGTTAGGGCTCCCCATGCAACGTCCGATTGCGATCTGGATAGAAATCACACAGGAAAAGAACCCATTATTTTCAAAGGGTTTACACAGACGGGCAATTTTTCCACTGTCCCATTTTTGAGTGATTCTTGTTTAAGAATGGCCAATTATTACCTATGGGAGCATGAAAAATATTGCATCACAGTCGCATGCCATGTGATTTGTATGTGAGTGCATACAATTTTTTTTCCATTTGTTTTCTATTTTAACTATAGGAACAACATACCATTTTTTTTTTTCTTCATGCTTTTCCAAAATGCATGTATAATGATACACATTCTGTTTTTAATGCCAAAGTCATAGAAAAACCAAGGGTAACATAGGTCCGATTTAAATACAGCATTAACCATATTTGAAGAGGCTTGACCACAAGATCCTCAGCAATATCTGTGTTCAGGGTTTAGCTATTACTGTGTTTCCCCAATAATAAGCCCTACCCTGACTTTCGGGGAAGGGGGGGGGCTTGAAATATAAGTAAGCGAATCTCTATACTTTGGGTCCTATAAGTAAGCGAATCTCTATACTTTGGGTCCTATAAGTAAGCGAATCTCTATACTTTGGGTCCTATAAGTAAGCGAATCTCTATACTTTGGGTCCTATAAGTAAGCGGGACTAATTATTTGGGACCTTGCTGCCTCTGTGAAGTGGCTTGAAATATAAGCCCTCCCCCTTTCCCAAAAATAAGCCTTAGCTACACTACATGTAAAAAAAAAAAGAAAAAAACTGCACATCAGCCAATGAGAGCCAGCACTCGATTAACCAATCAGAGCATTAGCTTGCTCGAGGCGGGGTGTTCAAGCCCTGCTACCAGGAAGAACTTCTCTGTCGGAGTGCAGGAGGACATGGAAGCCTGCAGCAGCGATGGAGACCAGCGCGGGGGACTCGAACACCAGCTGCTAGGTAAGTATTATAAAACACCCTCCGAAAATAAGACACTGTGCCTCTTTTAGGGCAAAAATTAATATAAGACAGCGTTTATTAATCTAAAAAGAAAAATGTTTCAGCTACAAAGGGTCTTTTTATGCAAGGAAGCAAGACAAATGTAAATATGTGGTTAAAATGTTGCTATTTTTTAAAGGGGTCGTCCTAGGATCACAGGTAGAGGGAGGACAGGGCAGTTTTTGAGACCAGTGGGGTGTGACTCCCACGATCAGCAAGTTATGTGGATAAGGAATAACCTGTGGTCCTGATATAATTAACATCATTTTGGCCGCGGTTACCTTCGTCTCTGTGCCTTAGACTTTCTTCTATATTGGGTCATATGGACTTTCATACATGTTTCCTGTATCTCTGTAGATCAAGCTTTTAGTTCTATCCGAGTAGAAATATTTAACATTTTAGTAAACTTGTGATTTAGGGTACAAAAGGAACCAACTGTGCAGCTCTTTGGTGTAGCACTCTACTAAGAAGCCCTCTACTGCTGGCGATGAGTGCTATTCATGTGTGGAAACCACCTCGGTTTGTATATAGATGTTACCTGTGGCTTTTGGTGAACATAGAAGTCAGTGTTTTGTAAGCCCTCTACGGAATTAGTTTAGATTTTTTTTTTCCTTCCCTTAATGTGTTGTGTTGCTCGATAAAGGAGGGCGATAAAAGTAGAATGTTTATTTACTGGGAACTCCAGTGTCTCAGGTCCGAGTCACCGAGTCAGGTAATTTACTGTGCGGGAAGTAACCAGCTGACTGGGGCAAATTGCTTACAATACCAAATGATTTCCTTTCAACCCAGCGCGATCAATATCGAGTGCCTCAGTTAGGTTGCATTATTGGGAGTACGAGGAACGCATTCCTTAATTCTCCAAGGGCTGAAAGCTGTTTTGGCTTTGGCTAATTGGGCCAGCTTGTGTCTGAGCAGGTTACTGTGTCTTTCGAGCTGCTGCAATGATATTTGGCCATCTCTTTTTGCTCAGAAGGAGCTTAATACAGAGTATGCCACTCTTCGCTGCTTTGTGTTAGAATTTAAGTGCTCTTGAATTAAATACAGCTCATGAATACTACAAGAGTATTCACTTGGCAGGAGGACAACAAAGCTGGTGGGTTAGGAGTTCCAGTGGCTGACTTTATCTACGACCAAGAAGTGTTGGGGTGAACGAGGGGTTTATGTGTGGCGCTGAGTTGGCTAAATAAGGAAAGGAAAGACATCGAGAGAAAACAACACAAAAAAAACTAAAAAATAAAGTCAACGCTTTATATTTGTTTAAAAAGGTGCTAGATGGTGGTTGGGCTCCTGTATTGTGTGATTTACTGTGTCCGTGATGCCAATGATACCAAAGGTTTCCAGTGGTTTTGGTCTTTGGTTCACGGATAAATGGTGGCACGCTGTAAACAATGATGCCTTTTCTGCACAACTGGTTATAATGTCATTGTTAGCAGAGGCAGACTAAGAATGCATTTAACACATTTTTTTAATATATTGTACATATGGTATATAATGTATGACGGTAATACATTTCATATTGTATTTTATTTGCATTATATTTACCATACAACTAAATTGAAATAGCTGTTTCCGAAAGGCAATGTCTGTCTGGAATGTACTAATAGTAAAGGACATCTGTCGGTGTCTTTGCGGCTACTAAACCAGTAGTACGACAGGGATGCTGATATGGGGAACAGGCTATACAGGCCTTATTTACTGGTCATGCTTTATCAGGAACCCGGAAATCAGCTTTTGATATTGCTGCATGTTGTATTTTAATGAGGCTAGAATGGTCAATTAGTGGGTAGTTCATTACTAGAGGGTGGTCCTTGGCTTTCTTTATTATGTGACTTCCTAATCCCTCTCCCTGGCTCTTGGTTGGCCACTAGAGTCTTATGTTATTCTTGGCTGTCAACCAAGAGCCAGGGGGAGGGGTCGAAAGTTACATAATGAAGAAAGCCCAGGACCTCTATCTAGCCATGGACCCGCCCATCAGACCATTCCAGCCTCATTACATGGTGATATTAAAATTTGATTTTTAGCTTGTGCCCTATGCCAGCGTATCTGTCATGTCATTTTAGGTTTAGTAGCTGCAGGAACGCTGCTATGGTGGTTGTAAGTGGGCATCACCCATTCAGGATCCTCATCTATTAGCCAGAGTTCTCAAACTGGGAAGCCCCTCAAGTTGTTGGGGGGGGGGGGGCAGATTTGACAAAAGTGATCACATTCTACCCAGGCCTTTCTTTTGTTGCAGCAATCTCTGCTTTAGAAACACAGTTGACCCATTTTGTGCTCAATTACAAGTTATCCCTTATCGATAAAATAGGCAACAACTTGCTGATTAGTGGAGGTCTCGCTGTGGAAGTTGTGGCCGATTTCGAGGACGGGAGACCCACTGCTTGTCACTGCGGCGTTGCTTCTTACCCCGTAGAATAGAGCGCTGGCTGAGCATGGTTGATATCCAGATATAGTGACAGCAGCTCAAACCCAGGTGCAATAAAAAGAATTTTCTTTATTCCATCAGTAAAATCTGCAACGTTTCGGCCATTGCAATGGCCTTTCTCAAGCATGTGCGGTTGGCACTCCATTCATTTCAATTGGGCTGACGGAAATACCTAAGCTCTTTCCGCTCGGCTATCCCCTCAATCCCATTGAAAGGAAGTGGAGTGTCGGCGTGCTGGCACAACCAGCGCTCCATGCAGTCTTCCTCTCACAACGGGGGATGCAATAAACCCTCAGTGAGGAGAAGGCGGGATAGGGTATCCTCTTTCTCTAGATCGGTAGGGATGAGGATAGGGAATACTTGTGATCCTGGTATAACCCCTAGATCACTTTAGATAATTCTTAATTTTGGCATGACCTCTAACCAGTGGTGAAACCTATGTAAAAAGAACTAAAAAGGTTAAGAAGCCATACTGGAGCCGAGCAGACCATTAATTTCAGTGACGGCTGTGTAATGCATCATTTCTCCTGTGGGGGTGCTGCAGAAACACTGTACACTTGCTGCCCTAGATTACACTTGATTGCTCTGGATCCTAACGGTGTTGTACACGGTGTGTTCAAAGTAGACAACCCCAATAAGAACGAGGTGACTTTTAATAAACTGTAATTTTATTTATTTTTTGTCATTTACAATATTTTTGTTATTTTTAACCGGTTTGTGAACTAATTTTAAATTTTGTTATCCTATGATCTAGTTTTTTTTTCTTCTTTTTACTTTAACGAAAGCGATTACAGTTCTGAGAATAGTCGGTGATTATAAAGCATAAACTCCGTGTGATGCATGCTTTAAATATTTTATGCAATAAAAATATATATTTGTATGTTTTATGCGCGTGCGAATGCGATATCATATTTCAGATCCTATTAGACCGTTTAGTTCTACCGCTGCCATGTTTTATTCCGTTCGTCATATAAAACGACGCTTATATAAAATAGAAGATCAGTAATTGCTACAGATCTAACTATATTATCCTGCTTTTTGGGTGAGAATAAGCAGAGTTCAGACAAATTAATTGAAATTATTTTGAGCAATGCAAATAAAATGTTCTCCAAAACGTGTTTTATGGTCGGAATTACAATTACCCTTTGTGTAACATTGCCAGAGTCGTCAGCCATAATAGTCTGGGCTCTGGCATGTGCAGCTACTGTAGGAGTAGCCTTTCCCCATCAACACTGACTTTGTCCTGCTTCTCTTATTCTGGCAGCTGCTTCAACCTGCTCAGTCTTGTCAGTTAAGAGTTCAATATCTGCCGCTGTGAATGAGAAAAAATGGGATGGGTAGGACCATTGTATTTGGTCTTCTGACCCTCCATGTTGCCCATGAGCAGTGAAGGGTAACTTTTGACAAGTTGTGTCAGATGTGACAGGCAATCTAGTTGAGTTGAGTGGAAATGTGCTGTACAAGTTTGAAGCCTTAGTTGGGGGCATCGCTGGTGTTCAATGCATTTAAATTGATGACAAGCTGCATTGTGGTGTTCATTTGAGCTCCTATATTATGTGGTTTCAGTTCTCTATATTATTTTTGCATAAAGCAGACATCGATCCCATTTATGCGCTGCTTACATTGTATACGGCGTCTCCAGACCCGCTCTACTTATACACAGTATTTAGCCAATTGACTTCTATGCTGTTTTGTATGTTAACACTTGCAAGATAGGAAAGGTCTTGTAGAAATCGTTGTTTTTTGTTTTTTACCCACCACTAATATTGTATAGATTATGAGATGCTTATGTTGTTTGGAAATATCCTGAATCAGATAAAAAGATGGTTCCTGCTGTAGAAGGGGTCGTCTGAGAGAGATTGTATTACCAAAGGTAGAGAATGTCCTAAAATTTAAAAAAAAATACAGAAAAAAAGGTTCACTCACCAATCGATGCATTTTTTTGCTTCCACTTTTTAGTCACAGGTGCTTTTTTTTTTAATTTGAAATTTATTTTTCCTATAGTGAGGCCTACGACTAAAAAAAAAACTGAAAAAAAAAACTGTCCCAAAACTGACTTCGATTTTCCAAAAAAAAAAAACCCCCAACAACAAAAACAGCAAAAGTGAGAAAAGGCGCCACTGCTAGAATCATCGTTTGTAGGGCATTTCATATTTTACTTTTCACGTAGAACAAACATCTGACTGCAGCATTTTTTTGCCAGAAAAACTGTCACCGCAACAAAATATGGTGTTTTTACAATAAAGATTGTGCGTGAAACCAGTCTAAGGGCTTATTTACACAAGTGTGTATTGGCCAGCATTTTCACGGCCGGCAGATATACGTTTCTATCTGAGCAGTAACCCCCCCTTCCCTCCCTCTCACTGGCTCTCTGCCTCTCTCCTCCCCTCCGAGTGGTTTGCAATGGGAGTGGGGTCGGGATGGGGGCGGAGCTAAGCTCCTGCCCCTTGTCCATAGCTAGCAATGGGGTGGGGCTAGCTTAGTAGAGCTTAGCTCCGCTCCGCCCCCTCCCATTGCAAACGCCAAAGTGGAGGAGAGAGGCAGAGAGCTAGTGAGGGGGAAGGGAAGGGGGGGAATGCTTAGATGGAAGTGTATATCTGTCAGGCGTGAAAACCTGACCATTATACGCTCGTGTAAGTAAGCCCTAACTCTGATATGATCAACAGACTCTCTTTGTAGGTTGCGGGTTGCTGTGCAGGTGTCATGGCAACCAGGGGCCTTCTGAAAGGCCCCATGGATTTGTCATACCAGAATGCCTATTAAGCCATGCCTAGGGCATGACTTGATAGAATGCCTCTTAGAACGGTGTATAATGTAATGTTATGCCATTACATCATACTGCAGCAGCGATCAAGGCTTTGAAAAAAAAAAAAAAAAGCCATGTAGCACCCCTCCCCACCCAAAAAAACCCCAAAACACAACAAAAGTGAGAAAAGGCACCACTGCTGGTAGGGCATTTCATATTTTACTATTCAGCTACAACAAATATCTGGTCGCAGCATTCTTTTGCCATAAAAGAAAAACTACCACAGTGCAACAAAATATGGCGTTTTTACAATAAAGATTATGCGTGAAACCAGTCTAACGCTGACATGGTCAACAGACTCTTCGTGGGTCATTGCTAAACAATGTGCAACAAGTTTCCCTTCCTCAGACCAGAACGTTAATATTCTTCCAACCTTATAGCGAATCTTGGCATTTCTTTTTATTTTTAGTATAAATAGAGATATATAATTCTGCAGAGAGACATTTCTTAATATATCTTTAAAAGGGGCTGGAGCTCTCATAAATACAAATACTAAGCTCTGAATCCCCTATAAAGACCAAGTTAGAGAGTGCATGCTAATGCAAATCCGCTGACAGCGCTAGTTATGGCGGCGGGAGAGGGGATTAAACTTCTCTTTGTCCAGATTTGTAGTATCTGCTACTTTGGGATACTGACTTCCCTCCTGGGCCTAGGAGACAGAACAGAACACTGCCTCCTAGTGGATAGATATAAGCAGTCCACAGCATAGACTGTGGCTAGTCTATAATGCTACGTAATGATGATAATAATAATTTCGCAGCACTTTACAAATCAGAGGGAACGTGTGTAGGCAAAATCAGACATTGCATGTAATAAGGTAACAAGTAGAGATGAGCGAGCGTACTCGGAAAAGCACTACTCGCTCGAGTAATTTGCTTTATCCGAGTATCGCTGTGCTCGGGTCTGAAGATTCGGGTGCCGGCACGGAGCGGGGAGCTGCAGGGGAGAGCGGGGAGGAACGGAGGTAAGATCTTTCTCTCCCTCTCTCCCGCCCGCTCTCCCCTGCTCCCCGCTGCGACTCACCTGTCAGCCGCAGCGGCACCCGAATCTTCAGGGACGAGCACAGCGATACTCGGATAAAGCAAATTACTCGAGCGAGTAGTGCTTTTCCGAGTACGCTCGCTCATCTCTAGTAACAAGCAATTTGAACAATAGAAATGTTCACAAGAGCTTACAATCCATGAGGAAATAGGGATGATACAAGAGATAGAAGTGTGTGTTCTGTACTATGGTCCAGCCATATTTTATGTAAATAGCTTTGTATACATAAAGCCGCATGAGACGGTATCTGTGTATGTACAGAGTTATGTTTTAGGAAATACTCAACCCCTTAACGACAAAGGACGTAAGGTTACGCCCTGCACGCTCGGGATGTGTATGAAGGAAGATCGCGGGATGATCTCCTTCCATACTACGTGGGCGCCAGCTGTTTCTTATACCCAGCACCTGCTCACAACAGCTCCTATAAGCCGCACTGCATCATACTGTAGGAGCGATCAAGATTATTAAAAAAAAGGTCAGTAAAAATCCAGTCTATCAAAGCAATGCTCAGTCAATCACAGGCAGCTCTCGCCTGTCATTCATTTTAAATCCCCGCCTGCTGAAAGAATTGCTTTGAAGATTCGGGGACAGGGCAGAGAGCACACGGCTGAGCCCCGGCAGCTGGAAGAAGGTGAGTATGATTTTTTTATTTTTTTATTTTAACACCATTTTTCCTTGTTTTTCAGGGAAGGGCTAATATTTAAAGCCCTTCCCTGAAAAACAGTTACAGGATTCCGGCAGCTGGATCCCCTACCGCAGCTGTCATCTGTGACAGCTGTGGTAGGGAATTCTTTATTCCCCTCAGGGATTTGTAATTGCTTTGCTGCATGTGTCACAGATGTGGCAGGTGCAGCAGGGAATTCTTTTTCCTCGCGGGGATGAAGAACACATCTGCTGCACCCAGCAGATGTGTTCTTCATCCCCGCGGGGACACGGCAGCGGCGGACAGCTAAGTATTTTTTTTACACTAAAATTCTTGTTTTTTAGGGAAGAGCTTATATGTAAAGCCCTTCCTTGAAAAACAATCACGGGGTGCCGGCAAACCATTGCCTTCAGTGGAGCCGCCAGCAGCTGCCACAGCTCCATTGAGGACAATGCGTGCATTCCCTTTTGTGCATGGATGTCCTGTCTTTGCAGGCACACGCCTGTAAAGCACGGACATGTGCACACACAATAGGGAATGCATTGGGGCTAATAGAAGCATGTTTTTGTGCACGCTTATGCACGCACAAAAACACGCTCGTGTGAAGCCACCCTCATCCCATTTTAAAAGGGGAAAGGAAAAAGCGGAAATGGAAAAAGAAAATGGACATCCTTAAGGGGTTAAAACTATAGGTGTTGGGGATTAACCTGATTGTCAGAAATTGCACATTCCAGAGAACTGGTGCAGCTCTAGAAAAGACTTTAAGGCAGGAATGGGAGGCTTGTATTAGGGAGGAACATAGTCTAAGGCCATTAGCAGAATGAAGCGATGAGGGAGGAGATATAGAAACAGGACTGGTGCTGTCTTATGTGGCATCCATCACAGATCACACTGGCATTCATATATAAGGTCATATAGACCATTACCGGGGCCCAGAGAAATAATACTTATTACAAACCGCACGTGATTTGTACATGTTCTTATTTTTTCATCTACAAGTCATATTCATTCATTTAAAATATTAAATTCCTTATTATTATTTTTGAGGTTTTCTATGAACAACGGCATTTTCACACGTTTTATTTTCTTCTATATTCATGTTTAATTATGTCAGAGGTGACAAAAATAATCAAACTGTTAAACACACACAGAAAGGGCCCTAGAATTTCAATTACCTCTAATTGTCCTCATTAAAACGTCAAGTTCTGAAAAAATAAAGTCAGACCACCATGGCACTCTAAAATTTCACAGGCTTATGACTCGGCTGCCAAAAAGCCAATCATTGGTCCCATAAAGAAAACAGTGAAAAAAAAACTTTACATAGTGCATAATATAATGTAAAAGAGCTGGAGAATTCAAAGGTCACATTAAGTGGTTAGGTAAACAAGCTGGGGAGAAATTGGAATTTGCTTACGGGGATAATTTTCCCAAAGTTGTACGGTTTGGAGAAAGGTTATGGAGAAGTTAAGAGCACTCATTCATTATGGGGGGCATTCCCAGCTCAGGCGCTCGTTAATGTTGCCTTCTCGTCTACCTTTTGGTGTTTATTGTGCACTTTTACAAATTAAATTAATTCGAAATCGTAGTATTGACTGAACTTTAGTAATATAAAAGTGTTCCGCAGTCAGTCCCATTCCCACAAGCCTTTTTCATCCCTTAAAAAATCTCTGTTTCATTAGTAATAATGTCAAGTCGTGTTCATTATCTAGTATGATTTTAATTTGCTCGTGCTTCTTTTGATATTCATAGATGGTAAATTGCTCAGCTTACCTCGTGTCAGTAGATATGTCCTATTAATGTTACAGCTTAGTAGGATTTCTGGTGATATTTACCGATATTGTCTGGTTACCGGCGCAAAATGACATTTATTTCACTCGTATTTAATCCTTGATCTATGATGTAATGGCCCATGAAGAATCTTAACCCTTTAAATCATCATGTTCCACCATATCCGAGAGTGAAGATCTCTTTGGATTGTATCTGACACTAGTACGCACCCACCTACCCACCCTCTCGGATGATTTTAGGGGCAGGCAAACTAGGCATTTGCCTTGGACTTGCATTTACTAGGGGCACTACAGAAATCCCATGAGCAACCTTGTGGCCTTTTTACGTGATACGATTATTGGGCACGCATGTTCACTTGACTGATCGTCGGTCTGTGGAAAATGGATCAACAATGAGCCCATGGACTCGTTGGTCAGCTGGTACATCTCGCCATGTGAATGGGAAGATGTACCGCCTGCCTATGGGGACGAGTGAGCGTATTAACAACCGTTCCTCCTCACAGCGGTAATTCTCGACCTGTGCGAGGCCGGCTTCACAAAACTGGATTCCTATTGCGGAATCCGCTGTTGGCGTCCACAGCAAATCGCTCTCATTGAGCGATTACGAATGCGTATACAAATTGCATATACCCTGAGCGGAGGAAAAATCACAGCATGCTCTATTTTGCTGCGGACTCCGGGTGGAACACCCCTATTTAATGGAGGCTGTCCGACCCACAGTCCATACACTATCGATATTGTGTATGGGCCGCAGGTGCTTGCATCATCGCCTAGCGACGGCATGGGAAATGCAAATATTGAAAAAAATAATCTATACAGCACATGGCCGCCTGCGCTCGGCGGTTATCTGCATTACTGATAATGCAGGTACATGCGGTCGCTGGCCGGCGTCACAGACGGATTCCTCTGTGGGATCTTGCATGTGGAATCCATCTCATCTGTGTGCGGCCGGCCTAAAAGAAAACTACACACATGAAGAGCAGTGATATTCAGTCCTCTCTGTCTCCATGTACGGTGCTATCATGTGGGCAGTATATGGGAGTATTATTGAGGCATTGTACTATTTGGACACTAAGTGGTCATTTTCTTGGACTTTGAATGCAGAAATTGAGTGGTCAGCATATAGTGGTAGTGTTATTAAGAAACTATTTGGATACTGTGTGGTGGTATTGAGAAGCTGTCTGATAATGGTGATCGAGGAAGCTTCTTCCTGGGGTACCATTTTCTATAAGACCAACGATTTAATATCTGTGACATTTCCTGAGGATAGTTCATCAATATCTTAGTCCCCAAAGAATCCCTTTGAATTGTCAACTTACTGTCCCTTATAGATTGGCTATACGACAAACATATGAATAAGGCTCAATGTCCACGGGCGGATTTGATTTGCGGAATCCGTGCGGGATCAAACCGCCCATAGGGAGACATGGGTGTCCGCTAATGAAATAAAGCATGCAGATTTGATTTGTGGACCCTCTTGTCCTGATACAGAGTCGCCAAAAACAGAGTCGCAGCATGCTCCATTTCAGTGCTGATCCCGCATGGACTGCTACCATTGAAGTCAATGGAAGCCATCCGATCCGCGGGTCATCCGCAATTGAATTACAGGCGGGCCGCCGATTCCGCAGGAAAGCAAAAGATTTAATCCGTACTGCGCATGTCCGATAGCAAGCTGTGCGGACCATCTGCGGTACAGAAAACCAGAGAATACAGAGGTCCGCACGGCCACCGCCGTCTGCCTGCACTGGTATGCAAGGTCCTTGGCCACGGGCAGGGTCAGATCCCGCTGCGGGTTCCAACACGCGGAATCCAACCCACCTGTGAACATGAGGCCTTACATGGACAATATTAGATCTATATTAACAATAGAAATTAGAAGTGAACGGGGGGTGTGGATGGGCTTCATGGGGGTGTGTGGATGGGCTTCATGGGGGGGTGTGGATGGGCTTCATGACCAACCGGTAACTGAAATTTGTAGACCACCCCCATTTATTTGTATCAGATGGCTGATCCTTCTGGGTAAGATACTTTGTTCTCCTAGATGATTAGTTTGATTGTTTAGTAATCCCAGCCGAGTTAGATTTTCTTGATCTGCCACCGAATAGAGCTGGAATGTCTCTCACCTGTGTTGTGGAGAAGCGGCCTGTTGTAGGAGGCACAATCCACGGAGTTGTCCTCGTTCCCTTCATCAGAACACACTGCAGCATCGCACGGAGCCCGGCGCGCCGCTGGTAATTCTCTGCCACCATGAAGTTCCTCAGCCTCATTTATTTTTAACTTGATAATTATAACCATGAGCTGATTTACATTTTTTCCCATTTTCAGACCAGATTATTTTATTATTAGACTCCATGAGTGTGGGTTTTTAAAATTGAATTATGATGACATTTCAAGTTCCAGTTAATTTAAAATGTTTAACGTTAGGTCATTAGCTTGACCCTCCATTTGGTTTCCCATCATTAATAGCTTCATTAAACTGTTTTCTTCGTCTTTCATTTTTGTTTCTTTGTGTTTAATGTTCTGACATTTTCATGGGATGCCGATAGTAATTGCTAGCTTAAGGAAAGTAGTTAAATAATGTATGAAATGCTATATTATCACGGCTTATTACTAGGTCTCTATGTCATGTATAAAAATATTGGTGCTGCGAAATACTGATAGTCTGCCATCTGTATGTACCAGTGTGATTGTGACTTTTCAAATCTACTGCCCTGCAGGCATCCCCCTGCAGCACTTTTACCTTAGTCGCAATATTATAAAGGATATTTTCTTCCTTTTTAAAATAAAAAAAATATGAATACTGTGGAAAGATCTAAAATTCTATAGAATCCTGCATTAATCTGGCATTTTAAAAGGGGTTGTCCAGTTGTAAGATATTGATGGCCTATATACAGGATAGGCCATCATTAGTATATCAGATGGGTCCATTGCCCGGGACCCTTAACGATCAGCTGTTCACAAATGTGGTGCGCTTAGTCACTGAGCTGATTTCTGCAGGAAGCAGACAACTCTGTTCTTACTGCAGTGGGCAGGCTGGGTATTGCAGGCCAAGTTCACATCGAAATGAATGGGAACTCTGTCTGTAATACCAAGTCTGGCCACTGCAGTGTTAATGGAGCTGTCTGCTTCCTGCAGAAATCATTTCAGTGTACAAGCACACTGGCCCTAGGGAACAACTCATTGGTTCAAAATGTTTTTATTAGGACAACTCGTGTATACATAACATTACTTATTACATTGCATTTAATACCATTCAGTAAAATCTCTCACATTGACTTTCTCCTGACTAATGCATGTTCTGGTATCCTGCATTTGAGTTTTCTTGTCCTTAGAGTTTCACTTAATTAAAGCTAAATTCTGAATAGTTTGGTGTACACTAATAACGAGAGATGATAACACAACGGTGCTGAGAAGATATCAGCAGAAAAGACAGATTAGATGACAAGACAGAGGGTGGTTGTGGAATGACAGGGAAGTAGGGGAAGGGGTAGGTGACGCGTTGTTATCTTGCCTCAGTATTGGACCTCGCGATGCCAAATGTAGGGATGTTCCGGGGTTTGGGCGACTTCGCCATGGGACGGCGACGCTGCAGATGTCAAATGGGGGTGGCTCCCGTTTCCCTTCTTCCCTCTTCCAGGGTGTCCCGAGGTGCATCTAGAGCAGCGTCGCCCCCCCCCCGGCTTATCCAGTCTGCAGCCTCAGGAGATGACCTAAAGTCTAGCCATGGCTGCCAGATCGCATAGAACTTCTCAACAGTCATTTCCTCCTCCGCTCTCATCTCCTCATACCTTGCTAACTCATTAACCGCCTCCACCCAGTGTCTTCTGGTGGGGTGGTCCGTGGACCGCCAAAACCTTGGTATGACCTGTCTACCTGCTTGAACAAAGAAGCGGAGCAGGCCCCTTTTAGTTTCTACAATGGACCCCGGGAACATGGATAGCACTGCTATTTCCAGTGTGAGTTGTATTTCCTTCCTGCATAGACGTTTGTGTAACCTGGACACATCCTCCCACAGGGCGGCTATCGGCGGACACTCCCACCAGACGTGTGACATATTTCCCCTTACGTTCGGGCATCTCCAGCAGTTGGGGGTGACCTGTGGTAACATTCTGTGTAGCCGCTCTGGGGTTCTGTACCAGCGTGACACAATCTTGTAGTTTAATTCCTGTCGTCTAGCGTAGACCGACCCTTTGTGTGTCAGGGCAAGTGCCCTTTCCCAAACCGCCGGTAGGAAGCTCCTGCCCAGTTCCTCTTCCAGGCCGCTATGTATCCCGGCTGGGAGGCCCCCATCTCCCACTCCAGCAGCATCTTATAGAGCAGAGAGATTGTGTGTCTGATTGTGCCAGTGGACATGCCTATTTTTTCAAAGGGTGTGAGTTCTTGTGTTGGGCTTGGTCCAGGCGTCAGGGAGTCCAGTGAACCTCTCATCTGCAGATATTCCATCCAAGCCCCCGGAGGGACCCGTCCCTCTGGGAAGAGCTCTATTAGTTGTTTTAGCCCCATCTGCCCCCACACGTCTCTCAAGCGTGGTGATGTATTTGCGTGGGTAATCAGCAGGGATTTTCGCTGCTCAAAGGCTTTGAACTGTGGGTTTGCTAGCAGTGGAGTGAGTGGACCCGAGACCGAGATCAGCGGGTATCCCCTCAGTAGATCCGACCAGGCCTCTGTCAGTTGTCTCAGCAGGGGGCACAGGTCAGGGGAACCTCTAATCAGGTTGCCCGGTATCCAAAATACACCTTGTGCCAGTCTCGGGTCTAGCTCGTATTCGATCTCGACCCACAGCTTGGACTCTTTGTTTTTTAGGAGGTTCAACACGCAGTTGGCTATGTTGGCCTTATAATATAATGAGAAGTCTGGAAGTCCCAGTCCCCCTCTCTCCTTAGCTCTAGTTAGCGTGCTGAGTTTTAGTCTTGGTCTACGGCCTCGCCATATGAATTTTGTAATTAGAGAGCGGATATGTCTTAAATAGGGTCTAGATAGCTTGACTGGGAAGGCCTGGCAGATGTATAAAAATTTCGGGGAACAACTCATTGGAAGGGTCCCCGGGGAACAGACCTCCGCCAATCTGCTATAGCTGACCTATGCTAAGGGTAGACCACCCATTGTTTACAACCGGACAACCCATTTAAGTGCACATTTCAATGTATTACGGATTAGTAGACTATACAATCTATTCCACAATTATCTCTCAAAAGTTTTGCTGCACAAATGAGTTACTTTAGAAGAGGTTTTTTAATTTCCGGACTATTAGTGGATAGATTGCCTTATGTTAAATGTGTCAAAAAATGTTGTCATGCTCTAATCAGTAGACTGAACTGACACGTGACTTTTTGTAGCCTTAGGCCCGATGCACTCAGTTTTATAAGGGTGCTGTTATACAAGTTCTTAAGACAGTGCTAATGGCTTACCATTGGCCCATATTTAAAGTGACCCAAGACCAAAAGGCAGTATATTAGCTGGCATTTCCCTTATTGCCGTACAGCCACCAATCCACTTGTTACTGGAGCCATGTTCCGGTGATCCAAGATGGCTGTGTTGCTTCTTAGACTACCTGATTCACATTGCGCACCAGTAATCTAAGGCAATACAAGTGGCTCGGGTTGGCCAGCACTGCTCATGTGAACAGCCCTGGCCAATCTGAAAGCAGCATGCAGTGGCTAATATAAATGCAGAATTTGCATCAGATATTCTGAGAAAGGGCGCCAGGAACCAGTGGATCAGCAGCAAAATAATAAGTACCAGGGCACCAGCAAAATAATAAGTACCAGGGCACCAGTTAACAGAACCCTCACCCTCCGTAGACCTAGGACAAAATTTGCTTTAAGTGCTTTTTATATGCAGGCACACGTAGGCTTCATCATATACTGTGTTACAGATGTCTTCTCCACTAGAAGCATTGCGTCTAACAGTAAGTATAGTGGCTCGTTAAAGGCACATTACTGTGGCGCATGAAGTACACGAGTCTGCTACCATAGAAGAGCCACTCATGCAAAAATGCTTCTTTGTATGGAACTCACTTCTTATGAGATTGGTACTGTAAGGGTAAGTTCACATGTAAAGGGTTGACTGCAGAAATCCACAATGGTAAATCCACACCAAACTGTGTAGATTATCTTTTTGTGGACTATAATTTGCAGTGATATTTTTTGTCATGTAATGTGAGTCACGAGAATTCTCACAGCGGGATGCGAGCCGTGCCCCTGCACTGATCCGTGGCTCACCTGCTCCCGGCGTCTTGCTCCGCTCGGCTATGTGCCAGCTTCCGCCCAGCTGGCACATGCGCAGTGCACAGCCGGCGCGATACCAGTGACATTTCTGTGCAATATGACCAAAATATTGAATTGCATATTTATCCTGAAGTGTCTTGCATCCCATCTGCCTGTCTCCCCCCCCAATGTCATGACCGAAGATAGAAAGTATGGCTGGAGGAGCCCTTAAGACCCCCTGGGATGCAGAGCTCCCTTGGTCAGAACTCCAGGAGATTGTACCAGCTACAGGACCTGCCCGCTACCGGCTCTCCTAGTGCCCAAATTCAAACCAACCTAATCAGTGAGGTCTGATATCCTAATTTTTATGCCTTTTATTCTTGTAACTGTTTTGTCTGTTTGTTCTTTTTTATACTATCTTTTTGTACCCTTAGGCCTCCTGCACATGGGCGACACGGCATCGCCACAAGAAAATCACAGCGATATGGCATCGCTGGTCTGTGCGCTATCACTGTGGTTTCTCACAGTGATACCGCGATTTTGTAGCGCCACATGCAAGGATTTTCTGGGGGGGGGGGGGGTTGCTTTAAATATAAGCCCTACCCCAAAACTATGCCCTAGCCGCAGGGGAAAAAAAAATAAGTATACATCACCTGAAAGCGCTGTCCGGGGTTCCGTTGCATCTTCTTCTCAGTCCCCGGCACTCTTCTCCTTCATCTCTTCTGGGCGGGGATTAAAAAATCCCCGCCTCCTAGAAGTGCTGGCTGTGATTGGCTGACGCTTAGCCAATCAGAGCCAGCGCTCAATGAGTGGTTGTGATTGGTTCATTGAGCGCTGGTTGTGATTGGCTAAACGTCAGCCAATCACAGCCAGTGCTGCCAGGAGGCAGGGATTTTTCAATCCGCAGCCAGAAGAGATGAAGAGAAACAGTGCTGGGGACTGGGGAGAAGATGCAGCCGTGCTGACAGAGCTTCTATGGTGATATATATTTTTTTCTGCAGTTATGGCTTTGCCAGTAGGACTTCCTACCGTCAAAGTTGCATCGCACGAAAATCGCGTTTTCATGCGATGTGATGGAAGGCTCCATAGGGAAACATGGGCTACAAAAGCTCATGAGTCACGGGCATATCGCCGAACCTGCAAGTGTAGAGATGTTGCATACTACAAAACATCGCAGGTGTGAATTAACCCATAGGAAAGCATGAGCTTCACATACATGGATTTGTAGCAATGTCCCAACGTGACAAAATCGCGTGACTTTGTCCCCCGTGTGAAGGGGGCCTAATAAGCATGGCTTTTTTTTGTAATAAAGTCTTAATGATTAAGTTCAGTTCTTGTCACTGTTGGAGCGTATTGAGTGCCAATCCCTGGTGTGTTACCAAACTTTAGGTGGCTGACCTGCCTTACAGTAGAATGGTCCGTGATGATAGCGAGGAACTTGTGGGGGCACGTAGGACCGTGCAGGGTGTAATTTATGCTCCACCTTGAAAAGAATGGAAGTAACTTAACCCCTTCATTCGCGTCCAAGTGCTGTAAAGGCCTGATTCATGACAGACAAGCCGCAGATTAAAAATCCTCACTTCATGTTAATTTCTGCACAAAATCTTTCCACTGCGTGTAGATGAGATTTCTTACAATTTCATCCACATTTCCCGAAGACTTTTCAATGCTAAATATGCCAGAAAAATTTGCAGCGTTTCTGCCAAGTGTGAATGGGATCGAGCTTTTACAGTAGCACTCTGGGCTGGTGCACAGCGTACGGCGCTGCAATGGTTCCAGAGCAAACAGCTGATCGGTGAGGGTCCCGAGGGTCAGACTGCTGCTGAGCTGACATTGATGACTAATCCTAAGGATAGGTCAGCAAGGAAGTCTTGTGAAACCCCTTTAAGGAGCATAAAAGGAACAACCGGCAACATCAGGTACGTACAAGTAATAAGTATTACTAAATGGTCTCGAAAGGGTAAAAGATAGAACATGTTGGTTAGAGGCCTCCCATCTGTAGGATGAAGAAGTTCCGGTAAGAGGTAGCATCCACATCCTCAGTAATGACAGCCATTATGAATGTAACCTGATTAATGAGCCAAATTGCATTTAGTTCATTATGGTATACACATTTTAGAGGTATTGCATTAGGGTAAAGATGCAATTAAATTCCTAATTACAAAAATGCCAATGTGGCAGCATTATTTACACGACGTATAGTCAGACCTGCCAGTACAATAGTGAGGATCTGATATTGAGAAATAAAGTAAGATTATAACTCGTATTCGTATGCTCGGGAGGCTTGTAACCCACTGTGTTGTGGTACAAGGATTGTCCTGCTTCATGCTCCATCAAAATGTTTTGACAACTTCGACTTTTACAAGAGATTCCTTAATTAAAAAAATACACTTTGAAACCATTTCAGTTAATGAATTATGAACACAATTTCCTTTACAAAAACCATTTATTATATGTAGACATCGCTGTTTTTGTAAATGGTAAAGTGGACTCCTGTATTCTTCTACCAGCAGTTTATTACTGATGTTTACTAGTTAATGCGTTTTACTCAAGCACAGTACAGAAGACCTAAACTGTGAGCACCGGACCCAAGTCCAGGGAAACAACACTGGCCCCTTAAAGGGTTTGTCTGATAAAATGAACTATCCACGGTATAGGTAAATAAGTATCAGATCACCGCGAACCCCACTGATCACGAGAATGTCATAAGTGGCCCCGAGTGGAGCGGTGGTCACATGCGCACTACGATCCCTTTACTACACCCAGCTATATGCATGTCTCTAAAAGTGTTTTCTTACCCTTAAGGTACATGCTGGAATAACATAGTAAAAGTGTTGGACTTTACAGGGAATAATTCCTAAAAGCAATTTTAAAATATGCAGAACTCCCTTAGGGCTCAGTCACACGGGCGTTTGTACGCGCGTCCGTCAGTTGCATTTGCCGGCCGCATCTAAATAGAACCAATGGTTTTCAGTGGGAATGGGCACATGTGCACAAATGCATGCGGTGAAAATTATAAGACACCGGTTCGCAGAACGCATGTTACTACGTTCTGCGGCAAACCGGTGTTCTGTGTGTATGAAACCCCTGGATGCTGTCGCATCCTGGTGTTTCACCGTCAGCTCAATGGGGCCAGCGACAGCAGTGCCGATCCCATTGAGAACATGTAGTGAAGATCGCGATCCTCTGCCACAGCTGTGGCAGAGGAGAGTAATGTTCTCCAATTGAATTCAATGGAGCCAGCAATACAGCCGGCTCCATTTAAAGCACTGGGCTGCCGGCAAGCGCTGTAGTAATTTCCGTGAAGGGGCTTAAAATATAAGCCCTTCCCTGAAAATCAGTCCAAAAATGTTTAAAAAAAAAAAGTATACTCATCTCTGCAGCTGCCGGGGCTTAGCCGCATCCAGCCGGCTCTTCTCCCTCACTGCTCTGAGGATTTAAAATCCCCGTCTGCTAAGAGGGCTGCCTCTGATTGGTCCCTGCACTCAGCCATGAATTCATTGCCTCTGATTGGCTGAGTGCAGGGACTAGAGATGAGCGAGCACGCTCAGTTAAGGCAGTTAGTCGAGCGAGCATTGCTCTTATCAAGTAACTGCATACTCGTCCGAGCAAATGCGCGGGGGGGGGGGGGGGGGGGGGGGAGAGATCTCTCTCACTCTCCCCCCTGCATTTGCTCGGACGAGTATACAGTTACTAGAGAAGAGCAATGCTCGCTCAAGTAACTGCCTTAACCAAGCATGCTCACTCATCTCATCTCTAGCAGGGACCAATCAGAGGCAGCTCTCAGCTGTCATTCAATAGCTGAGAGCTGCCTCTAATTGGTCACAGTGCTCAGCCAATCAGAGGCAGCCCATTCAGCATGCGGGGATTTTAAATCACCGTCTGCTAAATACTACTCAGAGCAGTGCAGGGAGAAGAGACGGATGGACGCAGCTGAACCCCAGCAGCTGTAGAGAGGTGAGTGTAGATTTTTTTAAAACACATTTTTGGATTGATTTTCAGGGAAGGGATTATATTTGAAGCTCTTCCCTTAAAATCACTGCAGCGCTCGCCGGCAGCCCATTGCTCTTAATGGAGCTGGCTGTATTGGCGGCTCTATTGAATTCAATGGGAGAACATCGCTCTCCTCTGCCACAGCTGTCACAGCTGTGGCAGAGGATTTCCTCATCACTGCAGGAAGTCCCATTTTCACCAGACACTGTGACAATGCTGTCACAGTGTCCAGTGACAATGGGACTCCCTGCGGAGATGAAGAAATCCTCTGCCACAGCTGTCACAGCTGTAGCAGAGGATCGTGATGTTCTCTGTATGTCAATGGGGCCGCTGCAGCTGCTGCCGTCCTTATTGACCACAGGTGAAACCCCTGGATGTGACAGCATCCAGAGGTTTCACATCCAAGGAATCCCCTGCTGCAGCTGTCACTGCTGTATTTGAGCGGATAAACGCTGCTAGCAGCGTTGTTTCCGCTGTGATGCCCACTTCGGTCACGCAAATTTTTGAACGCATAACTGATGCGTTCAGAAATTCGTGCGTCAAAACGCCCGTGTAACTGAGGCCTTACAGAGCTCCAGAGCAGTGACTCTTCGGATCTTAAGCCGTCAATGGAGATTGAAGAGTCATTAAGCAAACTGTAGCCTATAGCAGAAATCTTAAAGGAGTTGTATCATTACAAGATATGTTTTTTAATGTCCAGACATGAAATAAATAAAAAAGGCAGAATACTCATCTGTCTTTAGCCCCGCGACCTCGATCCCTGGTGCAAATGGACAATTAAACGCCGCAGTGTCACTGTCATGAACTCCTGCCATCATGGCGTCCAGGATGTGAGCACTGATGCCAGGAGTGCAAACGGTATCACTATGGCCTTTAATTGACCACAGCAGTAACCTGACTTCCGCCGTTCATTTGAATCAGGTGCCAAGATCGTGGGAGTCGCTCAGCTGGGTCCCAGGGGGTCCGAATACAGGCGAGTATGCCCTGACGAGAGACCATGTCTTATTCCCCCATCAACATACGATAAAAATCAGTAGATTATGATTGTGTTTTACCAGCTGTGACAGTCAAATGTATTTTCATCTTGCACCCTGTCATACTAGAACCCTGACATGCTTGGAAGATTTAAGAAGGTACACCAGTTTTAGGCATGCGAATATGCACATGACCGGGTCTTGTACTTAGAGCTTGTAGAGCAGCTCACGGTGTACAGCAATCTATATCCCCCGAGAGCAGCATTATATGATACGGGGTTGACTGTATCACTTTTTTGTCCTGTTAGATTAATTCGGAGTCCTTCAGAATCTGCATTCTTAAAATTGGAGACACATGAAGGTGTAACATGAGCCTGCAGAATTGGATGAGCATCAAATTATGGATCCATAGTATGGTTATGTACATGAGGAACCAGGGGTCAAAAAGGGGGATATCTCTGATCACAGTATAAAAAAACATATAAATCTAGATCTAATGGCATATTTATTGATAGTTATCTCACTTTTTGTACTTTTAACATAACTTTTTGACTCCCCGGCCATTCTGGAACCGTCTCGCTCCCAATATTTATGGCTACAAGGAACTGCCCGTCCCCCGTTTTTTTTGCCAAAAGTCCCATCTCAACACGGATCTCTAAACTGCGACAATTAAGTATGATTTAAACTGTCGGAAGAAGAGTGCCCGTTACATATTTAATAAATTCAACTGTGGAAAAATGATTTTTCTAATTATCAGCGCCAAAGAATGATGCAAATAAATGTGGCAATAATCTTGTTAAATAGTTTGGAGCCTTTAGATTATTTAATATTTCTTTCTATTTATGAGAAACATAAAGCTGTCACTTCGGGAAAAGAGAAGTTTCTCCGTATTTTACGAGATGATAGACCGTGCCAATTAAAGAGTATTATCCTCTCTTGTGAAGGAAGCGAGCGAGCAGTTACCCCGACATCTTGATTAGAGTAATAGCGCCAAGACTGACGTCCGCAAGGAGCTCGGCTTCCAAACCTAATGATTAAATAAACTTTTGGCAATCAGGCCTGTGAAAGTTCTGCACAAATACAAACATTCTTGTATCGCTGACCTTTTCCACTTTTGACTTAGGGCTGTTAAGGAGGCTATATCTAGCACTTAGCACTTGACACCTAGCAGCGAATTTCAGGATAAACTTGTGAAGCAGGGGCTCTTACCAAAGGTTTCCTCTTAGCCTTATGATTTCATCCGGAAGAGGTTCCTCTAAAAATAAACACCCTTCACGTTAGCCTTTTTTACAATGCCTCATACTTTACTTTCTGTAGATCTGCCACTTTTCCACAAGGAGTTATTACCGTTATATATTTTACAGACACTTTACTGTCATCTAAGTGGTTTATTTTATTCCCCTGGCTTTGAGAAAACTACAAAAAGAATTTTGTAATCCGAATGTGATTGTGGGCTGAGAGTAATGTTTCGAAAAAAGGACTAAACATAAATTGCATTACGGCAATATTGTGTTTATGAAGACTTTAATATTGTGCCCAGAGTTGGCATTAGTTTTCAAACTTAGATAAACAGAAGAAGGTACCTCTTACGGCGGCGGGCTCTGAGATTTGCTTCTTATGATTCCTCATATACTTGAATCCGAAGTTTGCTTAAAGGGCCAGTGATCCCAATTTACTTTTATAGGGAAAAAAAAAACATTCATTTGTTCAGCCCCGTCTGGAAATCTTATCGCAGGCTTTCCCAGCCAGTTAGGCACTGTTCATACTTGAGCTTTAGGTATCCGCTAACCAATTTGCTACTTTTAAATCAAGAATAGTGTAGTCTGCTATTGTTCTCAAAAATACTGGAATACCAAAGTTACTCATTTAATTCAATGGGGTCCTTAAGGGTTCTTTAGACAGAGGCCATTAAAGTGATCCTCTGGTTTCAGGATAAAATTTTGTCTCAGGGCCGGAGTGGGTGGGGGTATACTACCTGCACTTGTTCTAATCTGCCTTCTTTCCGATCTGTTAGCTTTGATGTCAGCTTTTGGCCATCGTAGATGGCTGCTGCAATTTTCTATCTAGCTTATTGCACATTTTACACGATTATGATTGGCCAGTGCTGATCACTTGAGAAGCAGTCGCCAATCAGAGAGTAGGAATAGTGATTTGCAGTCTTACACTGTGGGGATTAGGCAGTTTGAAGAGTGTTTCGGCGATCTTGGACAGCTGAAAATTGGACCTAAAGCCAGCAGGTCAGACGGACCGCAGAGAAGATCAGCTGCAGGTAATATGCCACCCACCTACTCTGGTCCTGGGATTGCATTTTATCCCAATACCAGAGAGTTGAAGGCAGCATGGTGGCTCGGTGGTTAGCATTGTTGCCTTGCAGAGCTGGAGTTCTGGATTCCAACTTAAGAGCAAGAGCTGCATAGACTTTGTATGTTCTCCCCAGGTTTGTGTGGGTTTCCTTTGGGAACCTTGATTTCCTGCCATATTTCAAAGGCATACTAATAGGCAAATATAGATTGTTAGCTCCTGTTGGGACAATTAGCACTGTGGAATATGTATGGAGTATATAAATTGGTCAAATAAGCATGAACAGAGTCTTTTTTTAGCAGGCCGATAATAACGACCATAGATTTTAAAACACTTACCATTAGTTGCCTTAGTAGACTTGCACCTGGGATTTGTCCATCTGTTCTCTTATATACACCCTCACAGTGTATACTCTCTCTCTTATATACACCAATCGTCCATTTTATATGAGACGCCTACTCTTTCATGATGGTCGCTTTCCTGTGTGGAAGTTAGACCCGTGACCCCGGAGCGCAGCATAAAATCACATGACAAGTTTTCCGTGGATCAGATTAAGTGTGAATCCACATTAGAGTGAGAAAAGTCAAGACATTTAAACAACTTCCAACAATGCCTGGTCATCGGTGCTCGACTAGCTGGGATTCCTCTACCAACTCTGTGGGGGTTTCTTGTGCGACAGTGTACTGAGTATACCGAGAATAGTGTGATGGAAGAAAAACATCCAACGGGGGTCAAAGGAGGAGGTCAAGAGTCATTCTGACGAACAGGCGGTGCACAGTCAAGCAAGTTACAGACCAATGCAACACTGGGGCCCCAATTAATTTGTCCAAAGGCACAACTCGTCCTTCCTTAGCCTGGATGGGCTAGAACAGCATATGAGCAGTTACAGCGCCAACGCTGTCTAAGAGAAACAGAAAGATGAGACTCCAGTGGGCAAAAGAGGGCAAAAATTGGATCTCTCAGCAATAGAAAAAACAGATGAATTTCCGTAGCAGCATGCTGAAGAGAGCGTGAGAGTTTGGCGCAAGCAGCTTGAATCAATGAACCCTTCCTGTCTAGTGTCAACCACTCAGGTTAGTGGAAGTTATGGAATAGTGTGGGGAATGATTTTTTGCCACATCCTGGTTCTTTATATTCCTGCAGAACAATTTCGGCACCTAGTGGAGTCTATGCCATGATTAATTGCTGCGGTTCTGACGTCCAGAGAGGTCCAATGGGCTGTTAGACGGATGTATCTAAAAGTAGCCATGCAGTGTATATTTGTGACATCGTTAGTATAATTACAGTTAGCTGGTTCTTATGTGCCGATGTTCTCTGCTCTGACCAATTACATGAAAATGAAGATAAGCCAAATGTTGTAGCATTCTTCATCAAGATTACTGGCAATTCATGAAACTTGGTGTCATTTATACTGATTGTTATTATACTTCCCTTGTAAAATAAGCAGATAGGTTAATTGGCTTCCTATGAAATCAGCCCTATAGAGTGCGAGATAGCAAAATGAGATTGTGAGCCCTAATGGGGGCAAAGGCCGATGTGAGTGATGAGTATCTATGTAGAGCATTGTTTACTATATTGACTCATATATGCAAATACATGTCAAATAATATGTAGATTTTTTATTTTTAATACTAAATTAAGATATTGTTTTTAGGATAGCCTGATTCTGCATGTTGACACTTTGAATGACTTTATATTGGTATTTTGCTAAAAAAAAAAAAGGCATAAAAAATACTTGAATTCTGATAGTATACTTAGTATGACGCTCGCCCTTTGGGACCATCCTGGCCTTCACTCCTGCACTAAAGAGACAAACTTAACACTTTCATGCTTCATCAGTCGAGAATATGGTCAAATTAGTTAACGCTCTACTCAACAGAGATATTTGTGGCGTGGCAACTTGCATTACCTGAAAATCCCATTGAAAACCAGACAGGCAGAGCGTATTGAGGCTGGGGACCCCATTTAAAAACTGATCAACAAAATAATAAAGACTTTGTTTACTCATAGAATAAACCTGCGAATCAACTGGGAAATCCAAAGTTTCTGAAGAATGGCATTTATTATCTAAAGAGCTGAGCATTTACTGTTAATTATATTAATTGACTCTTCACCTTGCAGTATATGATCATAACATATACATACAGTTGTGGGAGGGATATGAGGTCAACATTGGGGGGAGGGCACCATATGACACAATGGTTAAAAGGTTTATAAAAATGTGACTGCAATGCAATACATACTATATGACTAGTTATTAGTATTATTTATAGTACCAGTGTTTCTGGTGGCACAATGCGCCACTTATAATATAGTGAGTGACATCATCACAGTGAAGGACCTGTGATGACGGTTGGAGTTGGTCAAAATATTGAATGATCTGTGATGACGTAAGCATCGTGATCAGGGGCGGAGCTCAGATGAAGGACCTGTGATGACGTCGGCATCATGTGATCAGAGGTGGAACATGTAACTCACTCAATGAACGACCTTTGATGATGTCACCAGCAGGTGATCAGGGGCAGAGCATGTAACTCGATTACTCACGGACAAGTGGTCGTTAGTACTTTGATTAGTTATAGGAGTTGTCCCAAGATATAAATTTATCTCCCTATCCAAAGGCTATGGAGAAAGTGTCTGATCAGTGTGGTTTCAACAGTTCATGGGAAGGGGTTCCATTGTCACCTGTGTAAATGGCATAGCAGTGCTGCTTTTCCATTCATCTCTGTAGGGCTGCCAGAGATGGGCAAGTACAGCTCAACTGCCATGTGCCATTCATATGGAAGACATTTTTGGTAGTCCTAGCAGTCAAACCGCCACCAATAAGATACTTCTTCACTATTGTGTGTGGATAGAAGATAAGTTTGAAAGAACCCTTTTAATGCAAAATGTAAAAAAAAATCTGCTTTCTACTTGAATATGTAACCATTATTCTGGTCACTTAAAAGTTTTACTTCCTTTTTTATGAGAGACTGATTCTCTCTTTCGTGTTTTGTTCACTCCAGATTTGCTGTATTTTCCCCAGGTATAAGATTTAAGGCCCATTTAGACACAACGATTACCACTCAAGATTTGCTCAAAGGCAATCTTTTGAGCGATAATCATTGTGTGCATTTACGCGCTCCGAGAACTGTTGTGTTCTCGGAGTGCTCAGCTGGTATCCAGCTGGGCGCTCTGAGCGGGGTATGCAGAGTACAGCTGGAGCACTCTCTTCTGCTTACTCCTGCTGTGTTCACGGAGCGCTCAGCTGGTATACAGCTGAGCGCTCTGAGCAGGGTATGCAGAACACAGCTGGAACACTGTTTTCTGTATACAGCCGCTGTGTTCTTTGAGCGCTCAGATGGTATACAGCTGAGCGGTCAGAGCGGGGTATACAGAACACAGCTGAAACATTGTCTTCTTCATACTCCTGCTGTGTTCTCCGAGCGGGATGCCAGCTCAAACAATAGTATCAGCTTTATCCCTCTGAGAACTCAGCGCGATCCTGATAACTCATCGTTGTCTTTTAGTTAGCTTAAAGACAACGATGAGCGAATTGTGCAAGTAGCAGTGCACGATGGGCGCGTGTTTAGACACAACGATTATCTCTCAAAAGATGGCTTTTGAGCTAATTTTGAGCGATAATCGTTGTGTCTAAATGGGATCTTACAATTACTACATTTCCTCCATTCACTTCCCCCTGTTACTTTTCAATCTGCAGAACTATCCTTTAAGGACCTTTCAGCTGGGTGAGAACAGGCCGCATGATGCACTGCAAGCTGCACTCAATTTCCCAACAAATTCCGCATGCTACCTGCAGATTTTGATGCAAAATTGGAAATGGCCTAAAACCGGCCTGCAATGCTGCATCAAAATCTGCAGTTAGACCTGTAGATTTTGATGTGTAATTCTGCGCCTGCAGATTTGGCTGCGTCCTGCGGCACAATTCTGTCCCTTGTGAAAGGCCCCTTCAAATAGTAGTTTGTAAATTAGAACAGCAACGCCTAGCCTGCCCTGCCAGCTATGTTCACTGACCAAAAAAAAATGCACCGAGAAGGAGTTGTTGGAATCGAATGAAAATTTATATGTTTGATTGTAATGATAGAAGTATTTACCATTATAGCATTAGAGGGAAAGCATAAGCTTATTGGGGAAAACTGTACAATTCAAAGTAGGTTCCCCTGCCCCATTGAGCCACTTTTAGCTTTAATACATGATGAGATACGATTGGCCATGAAGGAATGCAGGCACGATATATTACCCTGTGGCACATTTATCCACAGATCTTGCAACTGGGCCTCTAGATCCTGTACACATTTCGGCTGCTGTAGCTGGCATGCCAGCTGGTCCCATAATTGCTTGAACTGCGATAAGTCTGCAGAATGGGCAGGCCAATGAATTGGGACAACCTTGTGGAGGCATTCCTTGCTGTGAGTGGGCAGGCTTTATGCTGCCGGAAAATGCCTGTTGTAAGCCCTGCCATGAGAGGAACACATGTGGCTGCAGGATTTCTGGCACATATCACTGAGCTGTTATTGCCCCTTGATCACTGCTAAGGTTGACTGGCTGCGGCATGCAATGGCTTCCCAGATCTACAGATTAGCAGTTGGCGCAGTGTGTCGTTCCACAGCAATGGCAGCATTGAAGTGCTCACCAAAAGGCCTCTATACTCGAACATGACCGTTGTTGGCTCCCAAGCAGTACCTAAAGATGATACGGTTCCTGCCCATAGCAGTCCAACTTTCTCACTCATGACACCTTTGCAGCGGCGGTGTTGGGGTGTTAGTTGCAGGGCACGTAATGGACACCTGGATACCAAATTTTCTTCTTGGAAATGTTTAGGGCAGAGATGGTTCTGTAATGAAGGCGCCACCTGTGTTTGGATGGTGGACAAGAAAACTATTGGATCTGCTTGTGCTCGTCAGCAGATCGTATGATCCTTTCTACTGGTGGTCTGTCTGCGCTGTCCGGAGTTTGTTTGCTGGGTGTGTGTGCCCTCACGTGACCACTGCTGCCAACCCCTCATAAGAACTTGGTCAGAACAGCCTAGATGGCGGGCAGTTTGTGGTAACGACCATCCTGCTTCTCTTATTCCAGTGACGCACCTCGTCTCGAAGTCTGTTAACTGGGCAAAATGTCTAGTGGTCAAGGATACCCCGACAGGAGGTCAGGAGATTTGGGATGCTTCTTTGAAAAGGTGTGTTCTTAATGCGCGCCTGAAGTCCCGTGCAACGGGGATTGTCCGGGTGTCACCAAATAATAATAAGAGGTGCTGATATTTTTCGAGCCTGCATGTCTGCAGAAAGCCTTTGCTTAAGGAAACAAAATGCTCCTCTTCTTTGTCAACATTCAACATATCGCTTAATTGATGTGTATGTAGTTCATTCAATATATTGGTCTTCGATCATTTCCATTGCAGATGCTAATAATTATGGGATTGCCTCTAATATATATATATATATATATTAGAGTTGAGCGAACGTACTCTGTCGAGCTTGAGCATTAGCGTACTCGATGGTGCTCGTTACTCGAACGAGCATCAAATTGTGTTCGACCCCGCCCCTGCTCTTGGCTCCTCCCCGCTGTGACTTGCCTGTTTTGGCCCCTCCCCACTGCGACGCAGCGTGCGTCATTTGAAAATTTTTGGTCTGGCAGGAAGGGGAAGGAGAGAGAGAGAGAGAGAAATAATGAATAACGCGGACCCGAGCATTTGGGTGCTCGCTCATCTCTAATATAAATATATATACACACACACGCACACATAGTTTTTTGTATATATATACATGTGTGTGTCACGGTAGACGATTTGTTCCATGACGTTTTCTATGTTCTCACGAAGTGCCAGTCCTCCGATATGCAAGTATGGAAACGTGACATTTTAATAGCCAATAAAATGCAAAAATCAAGGCATGCTCAGCAAAGAAAATGCTCTTATTGATTTATCTGCTGGCTCTTTTTCTCCATTTAGTGTGTTTGGTAACCTAGCACATATCTGTACAGCTACAGGAAGGCGCAAATGACATTCACACCTTTTAATAGCTGTCATTAACAGTTCATTTGTTATTCTGCAGGAGAATCAGCAGCACTTCATCAGGAGCAATGCTCACGGTAAAAAGGCAAATCAAAACACATTCAAAATGGTACAGGTCTGACTTGACACCTTCTGGCTCTAATATTTAAAAAGTCCTTTAAAAATGAATGTTTAAACTGGCTCCTTGGGGAGTTCCTCAGACCTCTACTTCTAACATCTATACATGCCCTTGCCCAGTCTTGCGTACAAATTCTTTTAATTTCTCCTTTTTCATTTGACACAGTCCGCAGTATCATCTCCTTCCCCAGTTAGTCATACGGTGACAAAAGATGAGTTTTTCCTTTTTGTCTTGTCAGGTACCTGCTGGCCACTGCTTAATCCATCTGCTACATTTTAGCTTCTTACATTTGTTTTTATACTACTTTGCTTTAGAAAAAACAAACAAGCTAGTTTTAGAAAGTATATTCTGGTTTTACGTAAATAAAGCTTTTAGGTGGGAGGTGCTGTTTCTGGCCCGTAAGGCTGCAGCATTGCACTAAATGGATAGGAGACCCCCCACGCTCCCCCAATGGCGCAATCTTCTCAATTCTATTCTCCCATATGAAACAATAGTATACAAAAATATAAAGTGCCCAGATAATTTCTATAAAATCTGGGGAATTTGGTGTGGCTCATCAACCACAAACCACACCCGCAAAACGCATTTCAGCAATTGGTGGACCAAATTAGGGATTTCGACCCATCCGGGTGCCCATTAACCCTTCACAGGTGTGATGATAATATTGTGAACTCTACAAACGACCTTTTCAAATACGCTATGTTATACAATGTATATTGTTTTAAGTAATTGTAACTGATTTGTAGATTTGAACCATGTTACGCTCAGTTTTGTCACTGAGTAATATAATTTGATATGTTCTGTTATTCTCAATAAAACGAGTTAAAAAAAATAAAGCTTTCAGGGGTTTTCTGAAGGTTAAATGGTGTTGTCCCACTTCTAGCTATTGATGATCTCTCCTCTGGATAGGTCATAAATGGCAGATGGGTGGGAAAGTAAATGAGACTCGGTCTGCAATACCAATCCAGGCCACTGCGCAACATACGGAGCTGTCTGCTACACAAGGATACTGACCCGGGTAAACAGCTGATTGCCAGGGAGTCCCGGATGGCGGACCCCCATCAATTTTCTATTGATGACCTGACCTAAGAAAAGGGAACCTGTCAACACTTTTAGCCCAATAAACTATGTTATGAGGCTCAAAATGCGAGGAAATGAGGAATTTGGGGAGATGCTATTTATATTAACCATGACTCTCTTCTAAGGCTGTGTGCATGCTCCTCTCTCATTGATCTCTATGGGAGGACACATGCACACAGTATTCTGAAGAGTCAGGCTGTCTGCACTCGCTGATTACCTGGGGGCACAGTACTGCAATGGGGGACTTGACGAGTATAAAAGGCATTTTCCTGATTTCTTGCTCCCTTTGAGGTAGTTTATGGGGTTCAAAGGTGTTCCCACACATTCAATCAAGCCAAACATTCACGTGTATGGGTGCGCTGGTGGAGATAACTGTTGTATATACGAACATTCGTCCAACATTTGTTGAAGGTGTATAGAATGGTCATCAATATTAGATCAGTGGAGGTCTGACTCCAAGTACCCTGCAGATCAGCTGAGGCATCCGGGGGGACACTGCATTTTATTCCTGGGCCTGTGATGTCACAGCCATCAGTCACATGACCTTTCAGCAACTCAATCGCATTCACACGAATGGGATTGAACTGCAGTACCAGGCACCACCGCTACACAATGTACAGTGCTGTACCTGGTTTACAATGATGAGACCGCAGACCCATCAATACGTTAATGTTAACTTTGTCTACAGACCCAATCTGATGATTGGAGAAAGTCTGGGATCAGGCAGAAACACCGCAATCTAACATTTGTGGATGACCTTCAATCGTTTTCAATCACTTTTTGAGTGTCGTCTTTCAGATGAAGTTGAAGGCATATGAAAGCTACACAGTCGTCCTTTGGGTGCCCTTTTACAACTGTTGTACGGAGCCATAGCACCGCAATGTGCATGAGCTTCTTGTAGCATGTACTCTATTCTTTGCTGATTTCCTATAGTTGGGGCTATATTGACTCTCCATTGCATGATTGACTCCCATACTGTACAGCCAGGCAGCATATAGTGAGCTGGTATTACAGAATAAAACATTGTAGTGGAAATACGTTTCCATCGGTGTCAGTGTTGTTTTAGTTGACTTGAGTCGATGGCCCAAAAAGAGTTAAATCTCCAGTTTGATGAAAAGAGCCGGTTCCTTGTGAAATCCACATCTTATTAGTGTTTTTTTTCTTTGTCACAACATTACCTCTTAAAAAAACAAACTAGTGGCATTTTCCATGTGAATGCATGTTGTGATTGGCAGTATTGATGCTTAATGCATAGCCATCTGGATGTCTGGATTATGTGAAGTGTGCCTTACTCCAGATTTGATCTATGTGAGATTTTCTTGATGCAGAGATCAATCATCTCGGGTTTACATTTAGATTTTTAATTGCTGAAAGTAATCTTGAACACATGCTGTTTTCAGAGTGCGCCGCAGATGTGAGCGAGCTTACTACTGAACAGTTTTCTGTTTTTTTTCCTGAAGTTGAGCCACAGGTTGCCTTAGGATATGGGGCTGAATTTCTGTATTAATTTGGGAGTCGAGTCTGTTGTATTTGCCACTTATTTACTTGTAGGTAACCAATTATAGGGATAGATGGGAGCTTTAAAATGTTATTGCACATTGTTAGATGATCAAGTTGCACGTTACTACTACTTAAAGATATGTCTCACCTTATTAACAGCAGCTACAGTCACAAAACCCAAGACACAAATGTGCTTGCAAATGTATCCTCTAACATTATACAGTATATTTCCATGTGGGGGCAGCCTCTACTTGACCCCCCTCAACAGCACCACATGTGCACGACTGGAAGAGTTTGTGATACTAGCTTTTAAAGGGGTTGGCCAAGTTAAAACTTTTATGTAAAAATGGTTCTGCCATGGCAAAAAAACATATTAAAGAGCACATACTCTCCTCATCCCCCCCCCCCCAGCCAACCTCTCTCTGTGACGCCCCCTTAACTAGTTGCTGCAGCCAATGACAGAGCTCTGCGATCATCACTGGGCTCTGTCATTGGCTGCAGCAGCCTGTTTATGGGACAGCACAGGCTGACTGCAGCCTGTGAACATTAGGTCAGCAAAGAGACCCTGAGCCACCTGTTGGGGACTAGAAGTAAGTATGAGTTCTTTACTATGTTTTGCAATGGGGGATGCATTTTAACATAAAAGTTTTTACTTGGACAACCCCTTTAACTTTTTCGGCACAATGATCGTTACTGATCAGTAGGTTAACAAAGGTTTGAGAACCATTTTGAAATCGGTATGGGAACCCCAATTCTGGCGTTCTCTGGCAAAGGCCAGACAAGCTGCACGGTGCTACAGACTGTCCGGCCCTCATGGAGTCCGTTTCTCACGGAGGAGCAGATTCTGATTCTGGGTTGATGCTCTTTTTCCTCTCTGTCTTCTCATGTAACGGCCCATGTCCTGGTATCTGCCCAAGCTCTTGAGACTGTGCTGGGAAAAGCAGTAAAGCTTCTTGTGATGGCACATGTGGATGTGCCATACTGGAGGCACTGGACTCTCTGTATGTCCTGATTGGGCTGTAAGTACCGCCTCATGCTACCAGTAGTGACAAGAATGCTTCCAAAACTAGAGAATCAGTCAGAAAAGAAGAGTAGGGAAAAGAGTCTCCACATTGGCTTATATATTGCACTGCATGTGACATGGTCCTTTGTTGGTTCTTTATGTAATTCTAACTAACATTTTTAGAATTACCGATGAATGGTGGGGGGTTTGATGAATTGTTGCCAATGATGTGATGGGCATTTCTATCACAATGATTCTCAAGTCTGGCTTGAAAGAATTTCCTACCTGCCATTCCTGCTGCCCAGGAGAGGAACATCTTGGTTGCGCAGCAGCAACTTTCATAAGAGCCATGTGCTAAGTAGTGATAAAAATATTTATTCTTTATTTATTTAATATTTATGCTTTCTATAATGATATTTTTATGATGGCATGTTCAATTAAGACCACTGATAAATGATAGTTTTACTGAAGATCTCCTTGTATTCTCATTGGTTAGCTATCACAAATTGTCACTAGTCTGTAGAGGAAACTGGAGCGTTAAGGTAGTTGTTCCACCATTAAATAGGATATTCATCGTATAGATTATAAATGAACAATGCTTGCCATTGACAGTTTGCTTAAAACAAAAAACATGACCCAGTGAAAATTTCTGACATAGTATGGCGCCATCTGGTGTTCACAGTGTATAGCAATGTGTACGTCCACCTAGTGAGCTGAATGCTGGAGGACACACATGCTCAGTCACCCCCCTCACAGCCCGGTCTCTGCATAATGATCCTCTGTTCACCACAGGACAGTCAATATGAATAGCTTCCCGTCTACTTGTCAGATTCTGCAGTATCTTACAGTAGACTCCTGTAGATGAAGTAAGAAAGGGACTAGTGTCAGCTGCCAGAGGGGGAAGAAGACTGATTCAGCCCAAATCCCTCCCCTAGCAGCACCGTTTAGCAACAGAATCGGGAAGGAAACAGGGAAGCAGAAAGTTATTAGAAAGGTAATTTCTTTGCTAGAAACACTGCAGGCCAATTCAAAATGGCGTTTTACAGCTTTTGACGACTTTTGGTATAAATATGATTCCAGTAAAAGTCCTTCCTTTATATTTCACATTCCTTTGGATCCTTAAAAAAAAAAAAAACATGAGAAACTGCCACAAACATTCTGGCATTTTTCCAAAAAAACATTGAAGCCATCCTTTAAAAAAAATTTTTTTTTTCCCTGGTTAAAATTGAGCCTAAGATTGTTGTATTGCAAAGTCACGGAAATATATTCCTATTGTAGATTCAATTCTTCGCAAGCATTGGGTGAATTCCTTCTATCTGTCCTGCTTTTTGCTATGCTAACAATCTTCTTAGTTTTGGAGCATTGTAATAGCCGTGCAGCATTTACTGTGGCCTTATGGTAAAGTTAATAAGTCAAGCAATAAACAGCAGAAACCAGTTAAAAATGTAGTCCTGTAATGATTGTTCCCCATTACTATGCTGTGTGCATACATGGAAATTACGCTTCACAAACAAAGGTCTATTATTGTAAAATTAGAACTTTCCACACAAGCCCAGCAAATTGTTAACGTCTTGAATAATGCTAGGAGTACACGTTAAAGTCATTTATTTCAGCGCTGGTGTGGAAATTAGGTAGGAGGCCTTACAGGGAGAAAGGGAAATGAAGAAAGTTAGCAAGAAATAGAAAGTGAATTTTATTAATTTTTTGGCTGAATATGCTGCAGCTGGCACTCGGTGGAGCATATGGTGTTGTTACCAAGTCCAATAACTCATCCACCTATTTAGTAGCCCTTATGAAACACTTCTTACTGGACTGTGCGGTGAAGTAAACGAAAACTTTATTATGTGTAATAACATTCTGACCAAGGTCTCAAGCATGTACAATTACTTCATTTTTATTATCCATTATTAGCTGTTGGCATACAAAAGCTCCATAAAATGCTACAAAGGAATGTGCGCGTTGTTTTGGTGGTGAGAACACTTCCTTGTTTATTTGGTTTCCACCAGAATATCCACACAGAATGTTTTGTACCGGAATTCTTGGAGGATGAAACTTGGCGATCTCCAGTAAATAATTTACTTTCGAGCAGTAGAATAATAACTGTTCAGTCATATATTGACAGTGTTTATGGGGAGCGGTTCTCGTGTTTTGCCTTATTGGTTGGAAACGTAGAAAATTCCATTGGCAGAAATAATTGCTGTGAAAAGATATAAACCGTTACTTTTCTTCGTTAGGAAAAAAAAAAATCATCCGAAAAAACATCTGGTTTGGACACTACAAAATTGATTGGGTTTTAGGCCACCTTCCAAAGCTCAGCCTTCATTAGATGAGGCCTCGCTCGCACACCTTGGGCGTGCGGCATTATTATTAGGTTGTTTTTTAATGGATAAAATATTTATGTTTTTGACATTCATTCTGAGTTTTTTGCCATGAAGACTTGACTTCAAAGAAGGAGAGTTGTTAAAACTGGCGCAAGTTTTATAGGATACACCGTCCCAGAAGAGCTTTAATTGCTCATACATTGCCTGCGGCGGTCATTTAAGGCCCGGTCGGGTCGGATTCCTCCTGCAAAATATCGCAGCGGAATTAGAACGGGCGCTCCCCAGAGACCCTATACTTACCTCTCCGGATCCGATGCGGGTGGCTCGCCTGGCGAGCTGGTGTGAATGCGCAGTGCAGTGCATGACACACCGGCGCTGGGCGGTGACGCAGTATCTCGCGGTACTTCCGCTGTGCTCACAGCGGAAGTATCGCAGGATGGGCGGCTTCTATTGAATGGAAGCCGTCCACGCGATTTTCCGCATAGAATAGAACATGCTGCGATTCTTCCCCGCGAGCGGAAAATTGCAGTTGATTTCGGCTCGTGGGCTGGGGAGAATCTTTTACCTCAGCATGTCTATGGATGGACATTGTTGAGGAATTTGTGGCAGGTGTCTGACCATGAATCCCACAGCAATCATCTGTCCGTGGGCATTAGCCCGTAGTCATTTGATGGTCTCTCATTGGAGATTATGGAATTCTAACTTCTTAACTATATCATACCCTACATGGCCCACTGAAGTGACATGTCAACCACAGTGATCGGATGGCAATACACTGGGTTCTGATTGGCTTATCTGACCTCAGCTGGTTTGTTTTTATGGATCATATCTCGTGAGAAAGAACTGAAACAGAGATGTGGCAGGGAACACGGGGAACTGTGAAGAATCCTAAAGGTAAATACAGTTACAATTATATTATTTTAAGATCTTAGAGCATTTTTCTGGAAAAGCTATGTAACTGCTCATCATATGCTTCTGACACTAGTGCCAAGGTTCAATGATAGTATAACATCTCTGGTGCCACTAAGGTATAGTAATATTTAGTGCTGCCACCAATGGGGAAGCCACATACAGCTACGTGGTTCTTGTCACACTGGTTGGAAAACACTGATTTCAGATATTTGTCTTGGGTGTCTTTGATAGATGCGGTGAGATCCTCCATCCTCATCTCCTGTATTTTATTAAACAAGAAGCACAATGATAGGGGAGTAGTCTGCCTCCATAAGTCCTGGATACAGGCCCAAGCTGCATTGACCAAATGGCCTGTATATTGATAGGAGAATATCACTGAGGTGTTTATAACTCATTCTGTATGACTATAGGGGCAGCCGCGTTGTCTGAACTGCTGCTCTGTTAAGAGCATTCAGAGATACATAAACCATAAAAACCTGTAGACTGGAGATGACTCATTGACCTCTATGGGAGTGTGTTGTGGGCATGATCTATGGCCTGCGTAGAGGTCACTGTCCAGGGAGGAAAAGGTGAGCGGTGACCATCACCTACTGTGAATGGTGGATCCTGTATTATTTGCCTCCAGTTTTGCAGTAGTGATGTCACCTTTCATTGTAATCCTGCCTGTGATGAAAATGTGGTGACTGCTGAAAAGTGATTTCTTCAGAACCTGACATGTTAAGGTGCTTTAGCATTAGCGCCCGACAGCCGTAGCAGCGACTATTGCTCCCGTGGTTTACACAGGAGCGACAGTCATTCAAGGGAATGAAGGTGGAGCGGGCTAAGATGTTCCAGCCCGCCCGACTCCGTTCTCTGTAAATAGGAGCCGTTCATAGATTGAGCGGCTCCTGTTTACATGGCCCAACAGTTGTTTGGTATTTAGACCACAAGCATTGGTGTCCAATTGTACACAGGATGGCTATCGTCCAAATTCGCTCTTTCAAGCAATAACTCGTGTGATAGTTGCCCCGTGTAAAGGTACCTTCAGTCTATTGTAATGTTCAGTGGCCAGAGTGAAAACTGCATTTATGTTTTTGTTAAATAAGACGAGTGATGAAAATCCAAATAAAGAGTATTTAATATAAAAATATATGTTGAACATAGGAAAATCTGGATTTAAACATTAGTTCATTTTCTACGAAATTACATTTCCTTTGACGGGGAGCCGTGGAATCGAGCTGATTTAGCCGGGGAAAGCCTTGCCTGTCCACACGTTTTCTGCAGGGAGACTAGTATTACAGTGTAGTATTACATAACGGCTATTCAGATTCTTCCAGAATGGCTTAGTGTTCAAATAGAAGGGGTTCCCGAGCAGGAGACCCCCTCTATACGTGCATACGCCCAAATAGTATATAATGACAGTGGATGTGAAGGCTATGTATTTAGCATTTACCATTTTTTTTCACCGATGTCTGAGTACAAGTTAGTAACCGAATGTAACATACTTCATTGTAAGCGTAGTCCGGATAGAGCTGATACATATGATTATATAAAACCACATCATTTTATGTATGTAGTCTATTTTCATATTTATTTTTGCTATTTTTATTTCATTTTTTTTTTTTAATGTTCAGCGTTGCCTTTCTGGGTTTCTTTAGCCAACAGATGACAATCCCATCTTACCGCTTCTGATCTGACAGAACAGCCCATTTCATCAAGTCTCTAGCAGCCCATTTAATTCAATTTCCCATTGCAGTGTTTTACCGAAAATGACAAAAAAAAAACAAAAAAAAACGTTCCTTTACATAAAGCCTTTGAGTAGGTGAAGCGGCGTCAACGCGCGGCGCTGTTTACATACTAACTTAATTGTAATTTAAATGCCCTTTTCATTCCATAAATATAGCCATAGGCTTTTCATTTCCTTCAAGCTTTCAGATTTCAAAGCAGTTTATATGTAAACTGGAGTTAGTTGCTTCATAAAGTGAATTTCTGTTGGAAATAATATAGTATATATCAAAATCTAGATAGGTAATGGGAAATTGATTGTGACAATACAATATTAGAAACACATCTCCATAATATTTTATTTATTACACTTTCCACCTTTGGCTGTCAAGGGAAAATATTTCATCTTAGACAGCAAACTGGAGTCTGTTGAGATTTTGACCTCAATATTCTCACACAAATGAATATAGTGTGTAAGGTAGCGCACTTTTTTTTTCCCTGTGTAAAATCATGCATAAAAAACAATTCATTTAAAGCATCTAAATGTTTCAAAATTACTGCAGGTAATTTTTACAGTTTAATTCCTGCGAGACCCCATTTTAAATGAACCCATAATTCAATTTTCAGACTTTGCATTTCAAATTTTTATGTTGAAAGTAATTTCCTTTCTTGCTTAAGTTGTGCTCAGTACCAGATTCATAAAATGTGTATGATGTATGTCTGTAGAATCAGTCACTATGTTAGAAGCTTAATAATAAATATGCAAAGGAGAAATTAAATGATTTTTCTCTTCAGTAGTTCGGTTTAACATTGATTTTTTAAAAGAAATGACTGTTACATTACCGAGAACCGTTTATTTTTATTTTTCTTTTCCCCTTTTTTTTGGCCGCCACAATGTTAAATTGTTTCGGAAAAACATTCCCGTCTGTGCAAATTAGGGCGTAGCGCGAGGTCTGCCGACAGAACAGACCCGTAGGTGCCGTTGTCAATAGGAAACTGTTTAAAAAAAAAATGGTCAAAAAATTATATTTTCGGAAAAAAAATATTACAGATGAATTTTTTAAAAATTAAAACAAAATGTTCACGGAAAATCTACTGTACCTTTTTGCTTGTGTGTGTTTTTCTTTCTTAATTTGGAAAAGTTTCTAGTCTGTTCTCTCTGCTCAGTCTTCTGGGGGTTCAAATTGCACTTTATACTGAAGTTTTGTTGCTACAAATCTTTTTGGATTAGCAGGTGCCAGATTAAAGGCATTCTGTTTTGTATGCATATATACCTCTAGTATTACCCCAACTGATTTTATTTTCTCATCCGACTGCGATATGGAAGGAACTTGCAGAGGAAAATAACCCAGTGGGGTAAGTTACATAAGTAATTTTTGCTCACACCAATAGTGAGGAGAGAGAGACTGACACTAGAAAAAAAAAGAAAGCTTGGCACCCGGCGTCCCACATACAAAAATGCTCGAGTCTCCCCTTGTAGTCAATGGGGTTCGTTACTCGAGTAGAGCTCTCAAATTTTACGAAAAGCTCGACTCGAATAATGCGGACCCCAGCATTTGGGTGCTCGCTCATCTCTAATCATCAAAGATACCTTGAAAATTGGCAGACCAGCAAACATTCTGGATTACTGGACAAAAATAGAAAATATTCTTAAAGTGGTTTTCTGAGATTAAGAAATATTGCCGGGGGTATTAAACAGTATAGAATACCCCTGTACGCTCTTTTTAAAGGTCCTGCTGCTCCGGTCCTGGAAGCTTTGGCAGTTGTCATGTGCCATTCATCGTTCACATGAATGTTGCAGCCAATCACTGGCATCAGTGGTCATCTGTGCATGACCGGCACGTGCCTGCTGCAGGGGCTTTTGGGACCAGATCGGCAGGGACCAGATCGGCAGGGACCAGATCGGTGGTAGTGGACCGTAGGGATATTTAACAGGTGAGTACAGTTTTTTCTTTACTTTATACTGTTTTATACCCTTTGAACATTTCTTTCTGATACTTCAGATAGAGATGCTTACTAAAGGCCTCATGACAACGAATTTCCAGTCCAAAATAGTACATAAAAATAATTTTAAAAAGTCATATTACAAAACTGTATAAATACGAACACACTCAAAATCTAGCAATTCTATCTCTTGAACTTTTATAGAATGGTCTTCAATTAAGAGGAATCCTGGCTCTACTTGACTGCACCCTATAAAAAGCGATGGAAACCATTAGCGGCCCACCAGATAAGCACTTCTTTATATAATGGAGGATGGCCGCCATCATCTCACGCTTTACAGAGTTTTCATTCTGAAGGCTTCACTCTGCTTTTGACTTTAGGCAGTAGGATTTTTCAGAATCCTTTTCCACGTCTGCCCCTTCAATGCAACACTCCAAGTATCCAGTTTTATTAATGTCCAGAAGCGTAAATCACAGTCCCATATTTTGTCATTCCAGTCATCTTAGTCACTAAAGGATTACTTCAAGTGACTGAACTCGGCTGTTATCTGTTTGAGTTTTTGCAGCCAGGTCATCTCCAGGGACAAGGAACAAGCTTTCTGCCCCCTTAACTGTGTCGAGTGGATGGCTTTAGCTGGACTAGTTTTTGTGATTGATGTATATTCTCTGTTGCTCTATGAATTCATGGCAACAAGGTGATGCAAAAATATAAAAATAGCATAGAGACGTTCTTTCGTTTTCAAACCATTGTTACTAAAGGATCTCTGTTGTGTACAAATACAGTATCAAAGACCCTTCCGCAATATGTTCTTAGCCGGTTGATTTCTGTAGAATGTTCCGTATCTACTAGCAACGATCTGACGATGGTTACATAGGAGTCTCCCATTGGGGTAGGGGTTCTCTATCATTATGGGCCGGCGTCACGGGGCTACACAGTTGTGTATGACTTCATAGACGTGATGGACTATCGTATGGAGGCAAATTGATGCCACTGGATATCCTATGCAGCAGATTTCAGTGGTCGTACAATACATTTATCAAAGAGTGAGTCTTGCTACCGTCAATGACCATAACTTGCAGTCAGAAAGAGGGACGGATTTCCCCAAATCCCCATTCCCTTTCTGCTTGACGCTGCTTATAGAATTACTGTCATATAGTTGTAAGAATCTTTTTCCATACAAGTAATACATACCTTCAAGGTCTTACAGATGTAGCAAACTTTAACTTGACATTCAACGCGATATGACAACTACGATGTACTACACCGGTGTAAATCAAGTTACCGCAATGCATCCGTCATGTTAATGATTGCTACATTTGTACATGTTGAAGAAACTGCATCTACTTTGCCTAAAGTGAGTAGTGAAATTCTTGAAGCAATACTCCCATTTTCTAAGTCATTTTCATGAGGCATCAATAGGATACATACATCATGTATGTATCTGATGCCCTCTTCTCCGTAGCTGTCAATGGCTTCCTGTACTGGTGACCACTCTGCCTATACAGGTGATAGACACAATAGCTATGGTCACTGGTAGTTAGTTATCTCTGCAACGCAATACACTATGGATATGCCACTAATTCTTGAAATGGGAATCCTCTTTAAGGGCGGCTTCACAGGGTGGTAGATTTACTATTTCTGTTAGGCCAGAATTCTGGGATTAGTTGTGCCAAAATTTTGGTGAAAATCATGTGAATAAATTTATTAATGAACAAATGTTTACTCTTTGCAAGACCTTTTTCAAAAGTGTGTTTCTGCTTTGGATTTTGTGTCTGTAGCTCTAAAAACTAGCTTTTCATGGTACTTCAAAAGTGTTTATTCACGGGTTGCCCTGTATACGAGCTTTCATATCTGGTATATTCAAAAATTCACTTCACATTTAGAATACCCCTTTAAGCACGGGTATAGACCAGACGATGGGATAGCAAGATATCTAAGATCAAACTTAGGAAGCTAGAACCAACTTCCATAAAGAACTGTGGTAATGACAACAAGGAACCACTTTAACTGCCCAAGCTGAAATGGCAACTCCAGCAGAGCACCTGCCCCGAAAAGGACAACCCCCACTTCTGGAGAGAAGCCATGGCTTAAGTAAGAAAGGAACAAGCATCTCTGACCGCTGAACGCCAAACCACTAAGTACTAGAGAACTAATTACAGAACTACTGAGCACAGAACCACTGAGCGCTGACCAGAACACTAGAAGTATAACCAGCATCCTTTGCAAAAAGGAGTCTGTTCAAATACCCCTACAGAGTAACTGATAGGCTGAGTGGGCTGATAGATAGCCCAGCCAGCCTATCAGTGCTGGAACCAATGGGAGATGTTAATCCCTCGGCGTCCAGTGCTCAATTCGCACGCGCCAGCCACCGTGTAACATGGTCCAGAGCCGACACTATGATGTCACTCCAGACTGGCACCAGTAATCAGGAAGTCACGGCGCAATTGTTGCTATTATAATTAAATACTGCTGTTTGACCGTTTTTGGCACAAAAACTGGTCTATGCTATACTACCCAAGAGGTGGAATATTCAAACTTGCGCCAAATCTGTCAAAAAATGTGCGACACTGTACACATGGCATATCTGTGGACTACTTCACTAACTTTACACTGTCTATATATTAGACAACCTTAATATATCTGCCCCATAGTGATTTCGTAGCCAAAGCCGAGGTAGATTCAAAAGGATATGAGAAATAGAAAGGAAGCCCTTCTACTTCTCCTTCATGTTGGATCCGCTTCTGGCTTTGTCTATGAAAACTGAACTGGATTCTTCATCATTCTATAAATATTTTCTTTCTATTATTTTGTTTCTTGACTGCCCAAACACATTATATATCATGTTGATTTATCTGAAAGTTTGGCATCTTCTGTGAACAGTTTGTGTTGTTTTCTCCCTTTTCCTTTTGTACCTTTTATTTTATGTTTGGATAGCATTTATGCTGTTTGGATTTTTTTGTTGTATTTTTTTTTTCTGTCTTTCTTCCATTTTTTTTCTTTTTGCTGCATGCCTACCTGATTTCTTTTCCTGCATTGCCTGGTTAGCTTACTTGAGAAGTATGCCTGGTCACAAATCCCCTTGGGAATCTATTCAGGACAGCATGTGCAGCCAGCCCTTGAAACCATGTCAAATGGTCCCTAGATCCTGAAAGGATGACTACTTCAAAGGAAAGCTTTATCAAACCAGCATCTCTTTTAGAAACACAAGGTATTAGTTGTCGTGTATTACAAATCCTATATTCTAAGACACAAGCTTTTTTTCCTAACTTCTGGTTAATTGGTCCCCCTCTGCCAATAGCTAAATAATGAATTATGAGTTTTTATAATTTATTAGCAATTTTTTTTTTATTATTGATTTGCTAATTTACTATTTGTATAAATTATAAAGACTGGTATATGTGTGTACAGTGTTTATACATATACTGTACATATGATATATAGGACATCAGTATATACAATATATTGGGGTCACCAAATGCAAATTACATATTATTATTCAGCCTGGAAAACTTAAGATAACAATGGTTGATTTGTCCACAAATAACATATCCAACTATCTGTAAGAAGAGTTTTGCAAAACTAAAATATCTATTCAGAGGATAGGTTATAAATATTAGATTAGGTGGGGGTCCAAGCCTGGCACCCCTGCTGATTGGCTGTTTGAAGATGCTGAGATGTTTGGGTGAGCGCAGCAGCCCACCCCTGTTCGTGTCTCAGAGGCGGTGCCTGGTATTTCAGCTCAATTCCATTCACTTGAATTAGATAGAACTGCAAATAGGTCATGTGACCATGATGTCACAGGTCAGGGAAGAGGACATACTATTTACGCAACTACGGCAGCCCCCCCCCCCCATACAGATGGTAGGCGAGAGTGGTTAGGAGTCAGATCTCCCTGATCTCATATTAATAACCTATTCTAAGGTTAGGTCTAGAGTTGAGCGAACATACTCTGGCAAGCTTGATGCTCGTTCTAGTATTAGCATACTCGATGGTGCTCGTTACTCGAACGAGCATCACGCCGCGTTCGACCCCGACACAGTTTTTGGCTCCTCCCCACTGTGACGCGCCTGTTTTGGCCCCTCCCCGCCGTGACACAGCGCACGCGTCAACGGCAAATTTTTTGGCTGGCAGGGGGAGAGAGAGAGACTGACTTAAAAAAAAAGCTTGGAACCCGGCGGCCCACATACAAAAATGCTCGAGTCTCCCATTGTAGTCAATGGGGTTCGTTACTCAAGTAGTGCTCTCGAATTTTACGAAAAGCTCGTCTCGAATCAAGAGGACCTGATTATTTGGGTGCTCGCTCATCTCTAGTTAGGTCATCATTATTTTAGTCCTGGAAAACCCCTTTAATAAACTCATTTGGCTCAAACATCGTAGACTTATTGTATGGCCCTATGGCGAATGGAAATGTAGTGTCGAGATGAGACCTCTCCTTTATTGGCAAATGCTGAGGTGTCAACATTGGAAGGTATGGTTACACGCTTTACAGCGGCTTCGTAAGTCTCGTCGTCCAGCTTTATATTTCTGGACTTTGATGCCTAAAATGCACAGTCCGTATTCTCCCATGTGCAGATTAACTTGTCTGTCATAACGTTTTACCACAAGTTACCTTGTCTGAAGCCATCGAAAAACTGTTTTTTATTAACACAACAAAAGCTATTGAAAGGGCTAAACCTAATGAATTAAGAGGCAAATAAAGCTTTGTTACATCTGTCCACGACCCGTCAGGTGTAGATCTTGAATAGATCTCACAAAACATAAAAAAAGGTTCAATTGGAATCATTTAAAAAAATCTTCCTGGGTCTGTTGGTGGTGGTCGACTTTCTCTAAATAGAGTGCCACCATACATGAAAGACTGCAGTTCCATTAATCTGGGGCGAGGGGGGGGGGGGGGGGGGAGGGGAAGGAAGACCTTCAATTTGAATATTGGTGAGGGTCGCAATGGTCAAACCCATCAATTGTCACTTATCTAGTGGATAGATGACAACTTCTTATTACCAAAATATCCCTTTAAGTCCATGTTCTGAGACGGAATCAAAAGAACAGCAGGAGGCACCCTAACGGGTACGTCGCACCAAGGACAACATCTGCATGGAGTATGAATGCCCTCCCTGTGTTTGCATGGGTTTCCTCCGGATACTCCGATTTCTTCCCATTCTCCAAAAAATAAAAAGCATACAGATAAGTAATACAGATGTGAGCGCCAATGGGGACGGAACCCAATATCAAGTGATGTAAAGTGCCGCGGAATAGTCATGCGCTGTATAAACGAAGGTGATGATTATCAGTAATATCTGCACACAGGAGCATTGTTATAAATGATTCCAATGGAATTACTGTATAGTAACACGAGACAAGCCCCGGAATGCCGTGGATGTTGATGCCCCCAGCTCCGCAGTCTGCAGCATCCTTCCTGCCCGCTTAAAATCAAATTAATTCTTTTATTTGCCTTTGCATATGGCAATGCCTATTAGATGCTCAGCAGTGTGGGCTACCGGATAATAGCGGCCAGTGGAGCATTAGAACATCATTGGAATAGTTCATTCCCTACTTTATTACTTTCCAATGACTTTACATTCGGAGAAAGACAGTAAATGAAATGATATTTTAACCCGCGCCGGCTCCCACTATTAAATCTCCTTTGCTGAATGAAGTATAGTCGGCTGTTTAATGGACGCAGTTTGTCACCTGCAAGTAGCTGAGTAAAGATGATACCTTTATTAGCTAACTGATGTCTTTTAAATGCATGCATTCAAGAGATGGAAACAATGAGTGAAGTGAGCGCCGGCAGGAAAGCCAGCTCTTAAAATGACTCACATAAACATAACTAAGTGCAGTGTCCGATGTGCAAAACCAACGAGGCATAAATCATTTGTCAGCGTGACAAGGGACAGCAAAATGACAAGGAAGTCAGGCTATAATGGATGAGCCATGCTGCAACAGATAAGGCGGGGGCAGTTAACCCCTCCACTGCAAAGTTATTGTATTATTGGGAATTAGCAATGTGAGGCACAACACACAAAAACAATGGGTTTTGGAGAGAGGCCGGTGCTGCAGTGCTACACCGATGTTCCACTACACCTACATTTTTGGATTATGTCCGTAATGCTTATAAATCGGCATCAGTATTTATTTGGTCATTGCATATATAATACCTATTAGAGAGGGTTGATGAAGGCAGCACTATGAAAACTTAACATTTACTTATTTTATATACACCCAGCATAGTCTCAGTGAAAAAAAAAATAAATAAATAAATATATATATATATATATATATATATATATATACTGGAAGATCATCTTTTTATGCACCGGCTTCCTCGTCACTTTGTGGTAGGCTTGCATTTATATACGGCAGCTAGTATAAATAAGTGGAGTTGAAGTGTAAAACATGAGACAGTAATAGAACAGCAACTTGAACCTGTGATAGGATACAGATTAGATTTCAGACTACTTCAGACACCTATTATGCTGCGCACCTTAGTTGGAGTCAACGTTCATAGCTCTGTCCTTAGGGTGGGCCATGTAAAAGTAGCCCGCCTCCTATCATGGCACCACACTCTTACCTCGGCAGTATAAAAAAAAAAAAAAAAAAGGAAAGCTGCGCTGTGATTGGTTGCTATGAGAAACAAAGATGGATTTTCTTTTAGCTTTCATAATTCTGCCCCTCAGTGTTTTCCCTGCAATAGTGAATAATTATTGTGGGGGGCTGTGTGCCAAAAAGATTGGTTAAGGAAATGCAAGATGCCTTCGCCAAGAAGTACTCAGGTACAAATCCACCTGCTAGACGTTGTGTTCAGAGTTTGGTTCAGAAATGGCGCCAAACCAGGTCTGTAGCAAACTTGAAGAAACTGAGGCCTCTGTCAGTCCAGACATCCAAAGTCATCCGTGGCGTTTAGCAGCGGATTGCAAATTATCTTATAGGCCGTCCCACCAAGTTGGTGTATCATGAAAGATGTGTCGGCGAGTGCTGAAATCTCTGAACCTGAAACAGTATTGAATAACGTGTGCAGGAACGAAAGAGTCGACAAAGCTAAATGAATAGATTACTGTATGTGGTTACTGACTGATTGGGTATTAGTGTATTTTGACACCACCAGGAAGAACTGGTGGAGTCAAGATTGACAGGGGGGTGACACCCCCTGTAGTTGATTTGGCTGCAGGTATTGGAAGCCCTCTAAGCTCATGCTGCAACTGCAGTGATTTCTGACAGGGATGGAGGGTTAGGGTAAGGGGTAAGTGTAACAGTTAGCCTTACTGTTATAATTTAAGGCTAACTATTACACTAACCCCTCACCCTAACCCTCCATCCCTATGACAAATTTGGGGACTTTGCATTTTCTATGGGTCACCGCTGACCGTCCGCTCTCCTTCCTCCACAGCAGTGTCTGCTCCTGCTGCCACTCCCCCTGCAGCCGAACCAGGCGGGAGCGGTGTGAGTTCCGTCGCCGCTGCTGTCCCCTGGTCTCAGTCACCCAGCAGCGACACAGAAGTATTCCACTTCCGCTCTCCCTGTGGCCGAACCAGCTGGGAGCGCTGTCAGTGGCGTCCCCGCTTGTGTCCCCTGCTGTCAGTCACCCACCACCGGGTTAGTAGTCTGCCGCTTCCCCAGCGGGCACAGCATATCGGAAAGCTGCTAGTGGGGTCGCCGCTGCTGTTCCTGGATAGCACTCCTACAGCAAAATGTAAAAGTTTAAAGGCGCTTTCGCTCCCCCCGCGGCCAAAACATGCGGGAGCGCTGTAACTGCCGTCGCCTGCTCCTCCAGCTGTATGGGTCCCTTTTTGGTTCCCCCACAATGTAACTTGTATCCCCGGCTCGTAGCTCGTCGCTTTGGCTCTCCCGCAATGTAACATGCGTCCCCGGCTCGTAGCTCGTACCTCGTTGCAGGACCTTTGCTTCTTGAGCCAATTGGGAGCTAGGAGTGTGACAGGGGCGTTCCTCCTTCCAAACCCCTAGATTCCAGTGGCGTCAAGATTCACTAATACCAACTGATTGCTAGAGGACTTTTGGACCCATCGTTGTACTTTATGATGGTTGAAGAGTGGTTTCATTCATCACATCACATGAATTTACAGAACATGAGGTGCTAGTCTACCGGAATCACCACCTGACCCACAAAAAGCCATAGCTCGACCAGAAAATTGGCGTTTGGTACGCAGTGTCAGGGACATGAATAGTCGGCCAATTTTCTTAGAATGAACTGTCAATACCACAGTTTATCTGGAAATGTTTGAAATATTTTATGAGCAATGAACACTGGAAGAAAGAATGTACTGCTTTTTCCAACGAGATGTGTCAACATACCACACCTCCTGCGACTCACTGCGAATGGTGAGCAAAGTTATGGCCACCACATTCTCCGGACTTGTCCATCTGCAATTTTTATCTGTGGGAAAATTTTAAAGCAGAAAGTGTACGCCAGTAATCTGCATATGCTGGAGGAATATGGAAAACATTGCAAGCACTATCCGCAGCATCACTGTTGAAGAGCTGCAGGCAGTATCAGCCAACATGTTGAGATATGCCCTTGCACAGAGGTGCAAAAAAGTGAATGGGGAAAAACAAGACACTTGCTCATTCTTTCTGTTGCAGTATTGTCAGAAAGAGCCTATCTTTCCATGGCTCACCTCCAGAGATAAATCACAGCTGGTATGTATTATTCAGTGGTACTCACATTTACTGTAATTTTAATAGTACAACATCCACTTTAAAGGGGTTGTACAGCTCTGAATATTGATGAGCTATCCTCAGAATAGGTCATTAATCCCTTAACGCCATAGGATGTACAGTTACATGCTGGGGGTTCAGAGTTTGTATGGCGACAAGTTGCTTTAAATGCCCTAATCTCAGTTCAGGGGTCATGAACTGTCCCCACTGAAATGATATTGTGGGGTGCTATTTGCCATTGCAGATTGCGTACCATATCCGTAGACTGCCTGTCAAAATGTGGTATAATGCAATAATCTGATATTACATCTTACTTTATGAGCAATCAAATGATAGCAAGTTCCAGTCCGATATGTAGACTAAAAAAATTATAAAAATTAGTTTAAAAAGTTCTATTAACTATTAAAATAAAATAAGAAATATTAAAAAAGAAAAAGAAGAAAAGTAATTTATCATTTATCCGGCACGTTCAACATCATTAAAAAATATATATACTCAGTGTCAGAATTACCCTTTTTTGGTCACCCTGACTCGAAGTATAAATTGAATGAAAAGTGATCAAAAAGTTGTATGTACTCAAAAATGGTATCAACAGAAACTACAGGACATCCTTCAAAAAGAAAGTCATGCCTTTTGGAGAATGGCTTCAGAAAATAATTTTAGTTTTAGTTTTAAAAGTAGTAGGCCTAAAAGAGTATGTAAATTTGGTACTGTAGTAATCGCACTGACATTGACCGTGAAATAGGCAAGAGTGGAACGTACCATGAGTTTTTTCTGTGTAACAGAACGTCCTTCTCTACAGCCCCATAGGCTACAATGTGGCTGTGTGCTGCCTGTGGAATTATACATGCCCGAAAACCCACTAGTGTACCAAAGGCCTACGCCTGTGTTATACTGCCACTTTCTAGAGTTTGGTTAGTTCACTAAAATGTGATTTAAGTTTGGTTTAATGAAACCAATGGAGAAGGGGAAAAGTACAGGCGATCTCATTGTGCCGCCTGCGCCAGGCCTCTGGTCACCATACCGCTACCTTTATGATGTTGTCCCGTACACACCGCGACGGAGTGACTGTACTGAGCAGCGGAGGGTTCACTGGGTATTGTGATCACCGGCACGGCTCACTAGGTGTGAATGATACCCCATGGCGATGTGCGCGTTCCTTCCAGGCCTTCCTAGTACAAATATTAAAACAAGGGGTTTGAACCTTGCTTTACCCTCGGCAGACTGAACTTACACATGTAACGTTACCGAATTCTCATCTGTATATAATTACTGTACTCTCCCGGATTTTTTAATCACAGCCAGACTAAAATCTGTAGTTCCATATCCAATGTGTATCCACCGCTGTCAGCGCTGATGTACATGGAACAAGAAATCTGCTACTTTAAATTTCCAAACAGTTTTTTTTAAATACTTTAATCTTAGAAATAGTTGCGGTGCTGTTAAAATGAAATAATGCCTGCATTATTCCTGCCAGACCTCTACTGGGGCCTCTTACCATGTCGAATGTAATGGAGTTCAGTAAGAGAGATATTATGATTAAGGGATCGGTGCCAGCACAGCAGGTGAATATGTCGTCCTTCGAGGATTGGTGATGTGGCCAGTAATAGGACAAATGTTGGCTGCTTGCCTGGAATTGCCCATCCTGATTAATGATATGTGGAGGTACCACATGGTAAGGTTACCCCAGACTGTGCAATGTATCCATTTTTTGGTTCTAGTCTGAAAACTGTGATCAATCGTTAGTCGAGGAGTCAACACGTCTTCCTTCTGATAAACTCGTAACACTATGGCGATTTCCACAAGGAGTCCCCCATTGATAGTAACGTGGTCGCCATTTATTAAAATCCGACTGCTCCGCAATTTTCAACTTTAAAAAAAAAGGGATGATAAAGTTAAATCTCCTAATTCTTCGCCTCCAATCGTATTAATCATTTGCCCATACAGTAGTAGGGTCCATCTGCGGGGGATCAAGAACGGTTCCTCTTGTTTGCTTAGAATTTATCAGACAGAATTTACTGCCTGTGTGTATTTGTGATTGCCACTTTGTCCGAGTAATACATTTATCACATTGACATAGATTAATGCTTGCCTGTTTTATCTCCTTTAATTTTGAGTCCTGGGTTAAGCAGGAATTATTTTTAGCGTGTTCCAAAGCACGGCTAATCCTGATAGTTTATGAAGGGAAATTGCTTTGTTATTAAGACATTTAAAGAACAGGATGATTTAGAAATGATTTTGGATTTTATGCATGTGTCTCGTGTAGAGTCGTTAATCTAGCGAGGAAAACACCGCCCTAGTTCCCCGGTCACTAACTGATCGTTTTTACCATTGTGGAAGAGTAGTAGGAAATTCATCTTTATCTGAAATTCTCCCTTTATGAAATTGTCTTAAGTGGATCGGACGTCTATGATAAACTTGATTGATTCTTTAAATTCTTTTTTACGTTGGCCAAAGAGGCAGAATCTTCCATCCCGTTATACGAATGAACACTGATATACGGGGAAAGTTACACTCTGCAATTGTTTAGGAAGAGTCGGTAGCTTGAAGAATCACAGCCAAGGATCTCATAGACATTGCATTTAATATGATGATCCTCACAGCCAGCAAGGACAACATTTCTTTCTCCATCCGGGCAAGGATCATCCTTGTGGTCTAGGCATAGCTCCTGCAATAGCCATTTGCTAGGTAGAACTTCTTGACGTAAATGTTTCTATGAGCAACATCTATCTTTACGGATTGGGCCAAAAATGATGGTGATTTTACAGGTGTACAATTTATCAAGATCAATGAAAAAAATCGTGTTATCATTAATCTTCCTTTTCATTCACACTGGATGATTATCGTTACCATTGATTATGAAGATTAGAACTTACTTGGTATATTGGGCAACAAGAGAATGCCATCATTGGCGATCAAAGGCAGCAGTTTCAGCATCGTCCCATGATAGGTCCTCTAAAAAAATAAGTAAATAAATATGTCACCAGGGGATTTTTTTGCCTTCCCCCGCTGACGCTTTCCATCTTTTGAATTTTATGAGATACTAGATTCTTGCCAAACGTGTCTCAGGGAGACTTATAATGTGCCCAACAAAGTGGAGTTGGAGTTTGATGTGGCCATGTACCAGAGTAGAGGTAAATTTCTACATTCGTAACCTGACCATGGTAAGTGACCCTCGACAGGCGATATAGAAATACTTGTTGGAAAGCATCAAGTCGCCAGTTAATATGTGTGGTCTCTTTTCATGTTTCAGATGCATGTAGTGCAGTTGGGATCCCAATAATGTTCAGAACTTGCATCTTTCTTTGCAATGGCAGTGAGGCTTTAGCGCAGATAGGGTATAGACATGGGAAAGCTGCCCATATCTTACCGATGCAACACTGGACATCATGTTTGGCATCCCTAATATTGGTAATTATACTGCCCAAGTAGGCAAACCAGTTGACCTCTTGCACCTGCTGTTGGTTGACTGTGATTGAGACATTTGTGGATGTGGCATATCAAACTCACATAATATGTGTCTTCTCTCAGTTATCATAAACGCCCCTTCTTCTTCCAGAGCTGATGTTTGTTGGAGTTTCGGGAGCAGTGGTTTGGAGGAGATTTATATTATCTACAAAGCCCAAGTCTGGAAACCGTTGTAGGGGGTAATGACCCACAACGCCAACTATATTTGGTGCGATTGCTCTTTTCATGAAAATTTTAGGGCTGTGTAAACAGGCCTTTAGATATCATGGTACTTTTCAGTCCATTGTATGTTATAATGCTAAACACTGGGCCAAACAATGACCAAAGCTACCACAACGCAGCACCCACAGGAGTGGCAGCAAAACATTACCCTTGTTACCAAGCCGACCAAGTGTGAGGCACATGCATTAGGCCTAAGGCTGGCTCCACACGAGGGCTGATTTACAGTGGAATGTCTGCAGCAGATCATCAGCGGAAAGCCTGCCTTCAGGCCCACACCATTTGGCGCGTAGTTTGAAGCGGGTTTCATTGCATATTTCTGTGCAGAATTCACCCCCTCACTAAGAAGAGGTGAATTCCACAGCAGAAACGGCAGTAAAATTGACATGCTGTGGAATTGAATACCGCACTGCATGTTAAATCCCACAAGTGTTTTGTTTATATTATTTACACAGCTTTCAAAATCTCATCCATCTGTAAATGCCTCGGAATTTCCATGTGAAAGATCCGAGTGGAAATTTCACAACAAATCCGCCCCATCTGGACCCCCATCAAAGGTGAACGTGCCCTTTGGCCTCATGCGTGTGACTAATATTTGAGATCCATATAGCTATGGGGGTCATACATGCCAGAGATTAAAAAAATGCCTACATGTTCCATGGGTTGCCATGTTCTGGACTGAGTTTTCCTCTAGGGCCATTTTTGGACTGGGTTTTTTCCTAAGGGCATTGTCCGCAGGGTTTCTAATGAAACTGTGCTGCTGGCAATATGATATTTGCTACAGGGCTGAATGCATGCGGTTGTCTACATGAGGCCTTAGGGTATTTTCTATCCTTCAGACGTTGTAAATTCTCATACATTTGCCTGTGGACAAAACCCACGACAGAGCTAACGCCAAATCCACAGCATGTGAACCTAGCAGTCTTCTAATTAAACACACTCGCGCTAAACACCCGGAGTAAACCAGGTTCACTAATTAAAAAAGAAAAAAAAATTAGCGACACATTATTGAACTACATTTCAAAAATGGGAAATCGTCAGCAAAGCCAGTTTTTCAAATGGACTATTAATGTTAAAGGGGTTGTCCCGCGCCGAAACGGGTTTTTTTTTTTTTTTAACACCCCCCCCCTGTTCGGCGCGAGACAACCCCGATGCAGGGGTTAAAAAAACAAACCGGAGAGTGCTTACCTGAATCCCGGCGGTCCGGCGTCTTCATACTCACCTGCTGAAGATGGCCGCCGGGGTCTGCTCCCTCCGTGGACCGCAGCTCTTCTGTGCGGTCCATTGCCGATTCCAGCCTCCTGATTGGCTGGAATCGGCACGTGACGTGGCGGAGCTACACGGAGCCGGCATTCTGCACGAGCGGCCCTATTGAAGACAGCAGAAGACCCGGACTGCGCAAGCGCGGCTAATTTGGCCATCGGAGGCCGAAAATTAGTCGGCACCATGGAGACGAGGACGCCAGCAACGGAACAGGTAAGTATAAAACTTTTGATAACTTCTGTATGGCTCATAATTAATGCACAATGTACATTACAAAGTGCATTAATATGGCCATACAGAAGTGTATAGACCCACTTGCTGCCGCGGGACAACCCCTTTAAGGTTCTTTGCAGACATTTTGATCGTTCACTCGCCCCTTTGACCTCATTCAAGTTGTATATGCATTGCTAAAAGGAAGCGGTCACCATAGTCTCATCCTTAAAACTAAGTTCACTGACTAATAGGGGATGAAAAATCAATCCCTTCTAATGCTCTCTCTTTTTCTAATGAGCCCTTGTACCTCCACAGTTGGGTTTCAGAGTTATCCTGCTCTGCCATATGCAAATTAACTTGAAAGAGTCATCAGGCTGAGAAGCCTCATGCTGATTCGTGAGCTGTGAGCTAACCACACCCCCTTTCTGGATACACAGCTTGTTGCATCAGCTGTCACACCGGAAATGGGCGTGGTTAACTCAACAGCTCATGAATCAGTGTGACTCTTCTCTTCTGGCTTGCATACAATACAGGATAATTTAAGAGCCTAATTGCGGAGGTACTCAATAGGAAAAGAGAGGGCGTTAGAAGAGATAGATTAATCAGTACCTATTGGCCAGTAAAGTCCATTTTAATCTAAATGTACAACTAGTCCTGAATACGAGTTGTGCCCAAGAGGCTCGGAAGCAAATCATGTTGGATATTACATGGACACCAGTTACATGGAGTGCTGTCCAATTTGCAAGGTCCGCACATTGATATGCATTTGCATGTCCTATATTTCGTCTGTGACATAGATAAGAATACGACTCACAATGGGTTTTTCATCTGGACCAAAGTGAATGTCTTCGTAGCCCTATAATGGGACCATATGCTATCCATGAATAAAGCATATGAATTAAGCACACAACCCCACATACGCTAGTGTGCAGGGGTAAGGGATGAGATTATGGTAGCAGGTTCCCTTTAAAAGGGCAATATTTACATAACCGCAAACTGAAAGGTACATAGACATTCTCAACCCAGAGGCATGATGTGTGAGACTCTCAGAATAAATGCAATATATATTTACCGTATATACTCGAGTTTAAGCTGAGTTTTTCAGCACAACAAAATGTGCTGAAAAAGCCCCCCTCAGCTTATACTCGAGTGAGGTAAAAAAAAAACCTCAATAGTCATCTATCAGCCAGCGTCTGTGTCCCCGGCGCGATGCACTCCCCGGTGGTGCTGTCAGCGCTGTGATTGGATCGAGCGCCGGCCAATCACAGCTGGCGTTCGTGATGTAATTCTGAATACTGTGATTGGTTTATCGAGCGTTGGCTGTGATTGGCCGGTGCTTGATACAATCACAGCGCTGACGGCGGGGATTTCAAAAGCAAGCCGGGGAGAAGACTGCAGCAGCTGACCGCACCACCGGGGACCCGGACACCAGGTGATAGGTGAGTATTGTTTTTTTTTTTTAATCTACTATATACTCCAGTATAGCTAGGCTTATACTCGAGTCAATAAGGTTTACCCATTTTTTGTGATAAAACTAATTGACTCGGCTAATCCTCGGGACGGCTAATACTCAAGTATATATGGTGTGTATGTATATATATATATATATATATATATATATATATAATATTTTATATATATATATATATATATTTTTTTTTTTACATCTATATTTTTTAAGTCTTTCCCAAGGAATGCTTTCTGCACTGTTAATATTAAAGACTTGTAACCAGAACTGTTGCCCAGTCCCTCCTCGTCTTGTACCTAACCTTCCTTGTGTTTTTATACGCGGTGTTTACACGGAAGCAATAAATAAATAAATTTGCAGAGACTTTTGACAGGTTGTCTTCCACGTAAGGAACAAGTAGACTCCATAACAATGTTTCTCAGGATCAATTATCTCTTCACTAGATGCTAAATAGAGGTCCCACTATGTCTACAAGCCCTCTGGATGCTGTGCACTAAATGAATACCTAGTCAAATGGGCTGCTGCAGACATCCTCTCAGTTGCAGGATTGGAAAATTCGATTCCACGCCACACTATGGCATATTGAAAGACAGACACATTAATTAGCTGGGTATTTGTAGATATTGATGCACCAGGCAGGAGGAGCATCCTGGAGGTGGTTGCCTGCTACGATACTTGAAATCCCCAGGGATAAAATTAAAGTGAGCTTGTACCACTGAGCTAAGCTCGAACAAAGGGCCCTTTCATACCAACGCCTGCAGCGGTCCTGTTGCTGAGCTGCTCCTTCCAGTATATCCATGTGTGTATGTATGACTTCTGCGCTTGTGTGCCGTGTAGACGACACAGAAAGTGAAAACACTTTTCTTTTTTTTTTTTTTACTTAATTCCATCTATTTGGTTTTAGCCTGAAACATTGTAACAAAAAACTGATACATTCCCCTTTCCTCCCCCCTCCTTCTTCTTGTTTTATTTCACCCGCTTTTCCAAAAAGGAACGTAAGGGGAGATCTGTGTGAAATTCTTTCGTTCTTTAATATTTGGCTGCCTCTCAGTTGGAAGACTTTGAGTAAAATAGCTGTAAAAATTAAATCCATATTTCAATGTCATGCCTTATTTTTAAGCTCATGTTACTCACCGTGTTCGAACACAGTGTTTATAAACACGGAAAATCATTCCTTCAGCATGACTCTCCAAACCCAAATGTTTTAATGTTATTCTGTTCCTCATTGAACGTTTCCTCTGCGGACTACCGAAACTTGTGGTTTTTTGGGGTTCTCAGATATTTGATGAGAGCGGCTGTTTTTATTTTATTTATTTTTTTCCTCCTTTTAATTTCCATCAGGTTGTTTGACTGAGAACCTGAATTCGTTTTATTGCATTTTGTTTGTGGATTTTGTGGTTTCGCTATGCGAAAGGAGCGAGAAAGTGCAAGAAGTAAGAAAAAAAAACTTTGGCTTTCACAGTTTTTAGAGTGTGTTTTCTTTTGGATAAAACAGAGGAGTGACTGTCCCAAGTGGGCGCTTTACTTTCCAACTGTATTTTCTGAAAAATGAAGAGAGACCTCGCCATATATTGGCAGCAGTCTGGAACCAGAATCTTGCCAGATCTCCCAAGAGGTCTCAAATGGTCACACGTTTTCACAGTATAAGAACTAAAAGTGCCTTATATTGCAGGCTCGTTCCAAAGCCACTAGCATTAATTATTCATCAAAAAGAGGGGCTGGAAAACTATATATTTTATGCTTTACAGACCCGTCCTTAACTCTGGAGGTGCTGGGGGAATTTAACATAGTTGCAGGCATTGATTAAAGAATCACAGTTAGGACCACAGATTTCCTTTGCATCCATCTATCTATCTATCTATCTATCTATCTATCTATCTATCTATCTATCTATCTATCTATCTATCTATCTATCTATCTCTCATATCTATCTATCTCATATCTATCTACCTACCTACCTACTTCATCTCTCTCTCATATCTGTCTATCTATCTATTTCATATCTATCTATCTATCTATCTACTTCTATCTATCTATCTATCTATCTATCTATCTATCTATCTGTCTGTCTCATATCTATCTATCTATCTCCTATCTATCTATCTATCTATCTACCTACCTACTTCATCTCTCTCTCTCTCTCTCTCTCTCTCTGCCTGCCTGACAAAAAAATTGCCATTGAAGCGCTGCGGCGGAGAGGGGCCAAAACAGGCACGTCACAGCGGGGAGGAGCCAAAAAATGGGGCGGGGTCGAACACGGCGTGATGCTTGTTCCAGTAATGAGCACCATCGAGTACGCTAATACTCCAACGAGCATCAAGCTCGGCAGAGTATGTTCGCTCACCTCCACTTATCTATCTATCTATGTATTAGAGTTGAGCGAACATACTCTGCCGAGCTTGATGCTCGTTGGAGTATTAGCGTACTCGATGGTGCTGGTTACTAGAACAAGCATCAAACCAAGTTCGACCCCGCCCCAGTTTTTGGCTTCTCCCCGCTGTGACGTGCCTGTTTTGGCCCCTCCCCGCCGCAGTGCGCGTCAATGGCAAATTTTTTGTCTGGCAGGCAGGGGAGAGAGAGAGAGAGTGAGAGAGAGAGAGAGACGAACCAAGAAAAAAAAAAGCTCGGCACCCGGCGTCCCACATACAAAAATGCTTGAGTCTCCCATTGCAGTCAATGGGGTTCGTTATTCAAGTAGAGCTCTCGAATTTTACGAAAAGCTTGACTCGAATAACGCAGACCTGAGCTTTTTGTGTGCTCGCTCATCTCTACTATCTATCTATTTCATCTCTCTAATATCTATCTATTTCATATCTCTCTCTCAGAGAGTCTCAGCGGGGAGGAGCCAAAAACTGGGGCGGGGTTGAACACGGCATGATGCTCGTTCAAATAACGAGCACCATCGAGTACACTAATACTCGAACAAGCATCAAGCTCAGCAGAGTACCTTCGCTCAACTCTACTATCTATCTATCTCATATCTATCTATCTATCTATCTATCTATCTATCTATCTATCTATCTATCTATCTATCTATCTATCTATCTATCTATCTCATATCTATCTATCTATCCATCTCATCTCTCTCATGTCTATCTATCTATTTCATATCTATCCATTTCATCTCTCTCTCATATCTATCTATCTATCTATTTCTTATCTATCTATTTCTTATCTATCTATTTCATATCTATCTATTTCATATCTATCTATCTATCTATCTATCTATCTATCTATCTATCTATCTATCTATCTATCTCATATCTATCTATCTCATATCTATCTATCTACCTATCTATTTCATATCTATCTATCTATCTCATATCTATCTCTCTATCTCATATCTATCTATCTATCTCATATCTATCTATCTCATATCTATCTATCTCATATTTATCTATCTATCTCATATCTATCTATCTCATATCTATCTCTCTCTCTATCTCTCTCATATCTATCTAATATCTATCTATTTATCTCATATCTATCTATCTATCTATCTATCTATCTATCTATCTATCTATCTATCTATCCATCTAATCTCTCTCATGTCTATCTATCTATTTCATATCTATCCATCCCATCTCTCTCTCATATCTATCTCCTATCTATCTATCTATCTATCTATCTATCTATCTATCTATCTATCTATCTATCTATCTATCTATCTATCTATCTCATATCTATCTATCCATCCATCAATCCATCCATCCATCCATCCATCTGTGTATGTTCATATATATAAAACCGGGTCAGCAAGATTAAACTTCCTCATCTCAGAGGTCTTTGGAGGGTGTTTCACTTCTCCAAGTGGAACTAAATTCAGACAACGACCACTTCAGACGATGTGCTCGCCGTTCATGAATTTTTTTTTTTTTTTTGTAAAAAAGTCGCTGATAGGTGGTGCTGTAGGTATACAAATTGTGCTACAAATGTGCAATTATTTCCCCCTTGGTTTTCAATAGCGCCCCCTTCATTTGAAAAATCATGTTTTTTACCACTGATCGCAATGAGTCAGCCTAAGTCACCAACTACATGCCGACAAATGATGTCCTGGTTTTCTTTTAGCTATATATATATATCTCTCTATTAGAACATTTGTATGGCTCCCTAAGGTCCAGTTGATTTCCATTGTGCAGCTGCCACCTCTGAGCCTAACAACACAAATGCTGGATGCGGCACATTCTGGATCCAGACTGCTCAGAACGCATCCCATTGACTATAATGGAGCCCATTCTGCTTATGGCATTCCATGCTATACTGTTTCATACAGGATTTTCTCCAGATCTACAATAGAGACTCCAAATGGAACCTCCGACTCAGATGTGAATGAGGCCTAGGTACAGTATATATATTCTGCAGAATAAATCTAAATGCATAAGAGTAGAATATCTAGCAGTGTTTTTACAGTTTCTTACAGCTGACCCCCGCCCAATACAGCTCCGAACAGCAGCGCTGCTGATTGTAGCTGTTAGCCTGGGTTCACACAGGGCGGATTCCCGTTGGAAATCTCGCGGTTTGGCCACAGCAAAAACCGCGAGATATCTGCCGGGAGAACCGCCATGGTTTAAGCCGTGGCAGCTTTGAAGCGGCTCGGCCGCATGCTTTTCCGTTGTGGCCGGCGCTCCCATAGAGGAGAGCGCGGCCGCGACGTAAATAAAAAAGGAAAGTAAATAGACATGCTGCATCTTTTGAAACCGCGGCCGCAGCCGCGGTTTCAACTTGATTTACCGCAGCGGATTAGCCGTCCCGTGTGGACGAGATTTCTGAGAAATCTCATCCACATGGCTGGCTAATCCTGAGATTAGCGGCCGCGGGTGGATCTGCTGCGGCAAAACCGTGGCAAATCCGCCCTGTGTGAACCCAGCCTTAACCCTTTAAATGCCGCCAATTCTGACAATGGCATTTAAATGTCCTGATTGATGCTAGGGGGTCCTGCACTGCACTCTGTGATGAGATCGTAGGGTGCCGTGCAGTTGCCATGGCGGCCGGGAGCCTTCTAAAAGCCCCTGGGCTGCCATAGCAGGTTGCCTGTCAGATCGCGATATAATGTAATGATATGGCATTGCATCATACTGCTGGGGCCATGAAACCATCGCAAGTTCTTGTCCTCTATGGGGATTAAAATTAAAAATGTAAAAATGTATTTTAAAAAGTTTTTTTTTTAATTATTAAAAAATAAAAGGTAATAAAAATTTAAACCCTCCCCTTTTTGCCATTTTTTATAATATCAAATTTTTTTTATTGCTGCACCCGTAAAAGTCTGATACATCAAAGTAATACATGATTTAACCTGCACGATGAATGCCGTCAGGAAAAAAAAACAAAAAAACTGAATTGCGGTTCGTTTGTTTTTTGGTCCCCCCGTCCCCAGGGAAAAAAATGCAATAAAAAGCGATCAAAAAGTTCTATGTACTCCAAAATAGAATCTCAAGACGTCCCACAAAAAACGAGACCTCACACAACTATATCGATGAAAAAATCAAAACATAAATTTACAGCGCTTGGTCCTGGGCTTTAATCCCAGCCGATGGTAAAAATACGATGGCGGATTAAAGCCCCTGCTTGGATGGCCGACCAATAGCAGGGCAGCACTTTGCAAGGAAGGGCATTGGAAGAAAGTACAGAGTGGGGAATTGTGCAAAATGTAGTAAAAGCTGCATGTCAGCAGGGATGCGACGGCCACCTTGGGAAATAGTGATGGAGGAAAACATCAGAAACAGAGTACGGAATAAGAAAGTAATGGCTGCTTGATTTTTACCCATAACCAGATGGCACAAGCACCTTTCATATCTGGGATTCTTGAAAATCTGGTTTACAACCGGAATACCTCTTTAGGGAGATTTGCTTCCATATAAAGTTATGTTCTTCTGTCAGATTATCCTCACTCCAAAGCAGTAAGTCCGTCTAACAAAAGTCTTCACGGCTGCATAGCTGCCACTCTATACAGAACCATCCAAATCGCAAGAAAAACTTGGCATAGCCATCATAAATCTCAGGCCGCTGGTATTAAGCCCTTTTTACTGGAGGAGGCAGATTTCTGGACACAGCTGGGCGAGTCAACTCTCATTTTCCTGCAGTTTTTTTTTTCTTTTTGCTCAACTTTTGATCATTTGAAATACATTCAGAAAAAAGGTTTTTGGCACTAAATAGAAAAACGTCAGGGACGACGTAGATTCTGGGGATGCATCTATTGCAGCGTGCCCAAATGTGCGTTTATTAAAATATCTAAGTGTGGTTTCAGTGTAGAAATTGTTTAACCCTTTAATTACCAAAGATTTCTTGGTTTTTCATTTTGCTTTTTTCTCCCTGCCTTCCAAGAGCCATGACTTTTGTATATTTATTCTATTCTATTGACACAGCCTGCATGAGAGCTTGTTTTGTGGGACAAGCTGTTATCTTCATGTTTCAATAAAACGAGTATAAAAAATAACACACAACTTCATCTGTATTTACCTGCCTTTTGCTATGCATTCTCTGAATGTTAACATATCAATCCCCGGACATTAGAGTGTCATCTCTGTGTAGTTAGCCTGATATTGTCAATGTTGTACTTATCTGGTTCCTATGACTGGCATAGTACATAATACCAGTTAGGAATGAGGAGGTCGTTGGGGTTACTCCATATAGGTCAGCTGCTTCGGCAATCGTCTCCGGAGGACAGGTATAAGGGGAATACAGAGTTAGAGGGTCAGTTGCACCACGATCCCCAAACCTTGTCCAATGTATCTAGATAGCCCGGCTCTTATATATAAACTGATTAACTAGGACAACTGAAGTAACCAATTTTTTCTACATGGATAAAGAGGGGTGCTTACGACCCATCCACCTTAGGGCCATTGCCTTTCTAGCTAAAAATAATGATTCCCTTAAAGGGGTTGTCCCGCGAAACAAAGTTGGGGTATACACTTCTGTATGGCCATATTAATGCACTTTGTAATGTACATTGTGCATTAATTATGAGCCATACAGAAGTTATTCACTTACCTGTTCCGTTGCTAGCGTCCTCGTCTCCATGGTGCCGTCTAATTTTCAGCGTCTAATCGCCCGATTAGACGCGCTTGCGCAGTCCGGTCTTCTTTCTTCTGAATGGGGCTGCTCGTGCCGGAGAGCGGCTCCTCGTAGCTCCGCCCCGTCACGTGTGCCGATTCCAGCCAATCAGGAGGCTGGAATCGGCAATGGACCGCACAGAAGACCTGCGGTCCACCGAGGGTGAAGATCCCGGCGGCCATCTTCGCAAGGTAAGTAAGAAGTCACCGGAGCGCGGGGATTCAGGTAAGCACTATCCGTTTTTGTTTTTTTTAAACCCCTGCATCGGGTTTGTCTCGCGCCGAACGGGGGGGCTATTGAAAAAAAAAAAAAAACGTTTCGGCGCGGGACAACCCCTTTAAGTATATTCTAACATGGTGTTGCCATACCTCTTCATCAGGAATCCCAAATAGACACACCTCAGGGTTATGAGGTGCAGGTATACCTAAGATTCCGACAGAAAGTCAGAAGTCTTCAATAATTGGGCAAATTCAAACCATGTGCCAGAAATCTGAGTATGGATGTATATATCTAATGCAATTAGAAGTCCTACCCAATTTTTGTAACCTTTCGAGAGTACAAATGATTTAGTGATCCTGCACTGAGCAGGGGGCTAGACCCGATGACCCTGGAGGTCCCTTCCAACTCTACCAATCTACGATTCTATGAGTAGCAACATTGTTGTACAATATATAGCTGCAGGTAAAGCCAAGGTGATTCTAAAACTTTCTGAAGGTATAAATATCCTCCAACGTCTTATAGCGGGGGGAATCATATGGGTGGTTTTATAAATGAGAGTATAAAATGGATATGAGCCCCCATAATATACCAATCAGTGGTTAGTGGGTTATACTTGGCCCAGGGGGAGGGAATTGCGTGTTTAGGGCATGTCTGATTTGTATATAACTGAAAAACTGAGTACGAGGGAGACCGAACTTTGTTTGTAATTGGTCAAAAGAGGCCATGTTGTTAGATATGTACATATCTCCTAGAGTATACATGCCAGACTGTTCCCACACATGAGCATCTAGGAAAGAATATAGTTCAGTGAGACCTAAGTTGTGCTACATGGGCATATCGGCCACAATATCCCTGAAGTAATTGACGTTGAATACCGCCATATGCTGGAGGCCAGTTTATGTATAGGTAAAAGGTTCCCCTGGTGTGTTGAAGGGGGTTTAAGTACAGGCCAGAGGGTATTAAGTTGTAAGAAATATGCTAGGTGCGTCTCTGAGTTAGGGCTCAGTCAGACAAGCGTTTTTTCAGGAATGTATAGGTCCGTGAAACTAAAACGCATATATAAAAAATGTGTGACCGATGCGTTTTTAGTTGCACTTGTGCAGTCACACGATCCTAAAATTCGTACCTATTCTGCAGCCCCATTGAAAGCAATGGGGAGGATTGCTATCCCCTGCTGCGGCTGTGACAGCTGCAGCAGGGGATTGCTTGGATGTGAAACACCTGGATGCGGTCACATCCGGGGGCTTCACCTTGTTGTCAATGGGGCCAGCGGCAGTAGTGCCGACACCATTGAAAACATAGGGAGAAGATGCGCTCAGCTGTGGCAGGGGATTCCTTTATCCTCGCGTGGAGTCCCCACATCACTGAACACTGTGACAGCACTCTTCAAGGGTACATTCACATAATGGAAATTGGTGTGGATCCGCACCAAAATCCAAAGCATATTTTTGCTATGAATTATTGTGCCAATTTCCCCCCTTCAATTGATGAGTTGAAGTCTGCTGCAGATCCAGTGGTGCCGACCTTGATGTGGGTTTTGACACACATTTTCGTGTGCGTTTTGCGCTTCGGAAAAACCTGCACAAATCCCGCTGCATGTGAACGTATCCTAAAAGTAGTAAAACATGAAAAAAAAAAAACACGCATTAAAATTTAGTATGGCCGTAACAGTACCGATCCACAGCATAACCTTCACACGTCATTTTCAATGCACCATCAAAACAAAGCCCAAAGAACAATGGTGCAATTACATTTTTTTTCCCCATCTCATCTGACTTAATTTGTAACCGTTTTTCATTAAATTATATGCCACATTAAAAGGTACTATTAAAAAAAAAAAAAAAAAAAGCAACTCGCCCTGCAAACAAACAAGTTTTAAAACAACTACTTTGACGGGAAAAAAAAATAAAAAGTTCTAGCCCTTGGAATGTAGGGAGGAGAAATGACTGGGGAGGGAAGGGGTTAAGGGCTTCAGTGCATCGTGCCTCTACTAATAGGACACCACCTTGCGTCTGATCTTTGCATGATCTTCCTACGTGTTCCCTTTGCTCCGCTCGGTCTCCTCCTGCTTATACCAATTTGTAAATGCTTGCTGTAGGTCATTGCAAAACAGCGCACACCTGAGCGAGCGCTTATTAGCAGGCAACTCCATTCATTGCAGCCAGTTAAGCAAGCAAACGCTGTATCAAAGCGTATCGATTGGCAGCACCAAAGATATTTTTGCCTATGTGCTACAATAAATTTGGTGCCGTGAATTGCATTTGGCGCCCTCAATCAATATGCTTTGATACAAGCTCGGCGGTACAAATCTTGTTTCGAAATCCTGCTGTCTTCAGCTTACAGTAATCTGTACTGTTACATGTTTCAGAAAGAAGAGGGAACAATTTGTGAAATACGGCCCCGTTAGTCTTTTCTCTGTATATGTTTATTGGAATCTTTTTTTTTTTTTTTTCTTCTTCTTTTAAATTTATGTTTGCGTCGTCGTCTTGCCGGGTATTTAATAGTCTTGGAGTGTTCTCTGCCGCTCTCCCGAACAAGATAACAACTTAGCAATGATTTTCCTTGTTAGTGATAGGGCAGATGAGAGGTGTATTAAGTCAAATGTAAGTGAATAACTGTACTGCGGACGGGGAGGGGTAGGCAATGTCTGAATCGGTAAGAGTCAGCCTGCCGGCCTCACACAGAGTTGGTCTTGATCTTTATTTCCAGTGGCAAGGATAACCTTTTACCTCATTGATGATACGCAGTCGGGATATTTTCTTGTCTGCTGGTCATTACTGAAATTATAGCAACAGATTGCTGTGTTGAGAGTTACTGTGGCAGGTAACTTGCCAGCTGGCAGAGTTCTCCTTAACCCGTTCTGTACGGATGGAGCGGCTCAGGCTAAAGGAACGCAAAAGCCATGCCCAAATGCTAACCATTTAGGTGCAAATTTCTCTCTCCAATTCCTAATAGAACGCATGGCAGAAAGTTGTAGCTATGGATTTCTGCCGTAGATTATGTAAAAAGTCCACAACGGATTTGCCTATACCCAACCCTTCAGTTTTCTGTTGTATTGGAGTAAATCAGGGGTGCACAACTTTTTTTCTGAACCCAGGACCATATTGTCATATTGGACTACTTTGAGGAGTGCAATAACATGTGAAGGGGTTGTACCATGCTTGACTTTTGTGACCTATCTATAGGATAGGTGATAAAGGTCTGATTCTGGGGATCTCTCCACTGATTTTGGGAGCAGGGGTGCTGTGTACCACATTTTTTATCATTGCAGGCTTGCCGCGCCCACCTGAAATGACTTGAAGACGGAATGGAGTGATGGTCGCGCTTGCGCGGCGCTGCTCCATTTATTTCAATATGGCTGATGGAAATGGGAGATGGTACAATGTCTCTGTAGAGCCACCTATTAGGAGGTAGCATTCTTTCAAGTCAGCAGGCCTCGCTTGCAACATGACTGGGAGGATAAGCCGAAGCCAGTGTCTTCTCCGGAATGAAAAGATAAATAGGTGCAGACGAGCTGTTTTAAGGTTTTGCCCCTCATCAGTGTGCAGTAGGCTGCTGACTTGGCTGGGTGAGAGGCCTATGATGTGGGTAGGGAAGAATATAGTTTCTCTTTAAAAAGAAAACCTAGAAGGTGTGATGAGGCTTATGCAAGCATGCATGGCCTTATAAGTCTCTCCACACCTTCTAAGTGCTTTCTCCAAGGAGAAACTATAACCTTACTGACCCATTGGGGTTGATGGAAATAGCGAAGTACAAATTCTTAGCTATCTTTGGCAGTTCCACTGAAGATAAATGGAGTGGCACTGTGCATGGGCAGCTGCTGCTCTATTCAATCTCCTCCTCACTCCAGGGGGTGCAGTGAACCCCACAATGAGGGGAAAATGGGAGCCCCCCCATCTTGAAACAGAAGGGGGGGCTCATCCTATTCTATTGATAGATGATAATAGTCATTTGTGGTACCATCTGAGACATTCATGGCATATCAGAGATATACACCATAAAAGTCTGATACACACAGATTCCACTTCTGGGACTCCCATCTATCTGGAGAGTGACTGTCTCCTTCTCCCTAGGCCAACTCTCCAGAGAGAAGGCGACCACGCATACATGTGGCTTTATGCATTATTATGGGTGGTGTCGTGATGGCCTACCATTGCACAACTCCTATAAACTACATTGAAGAGACACATGCATAGACTGCCATCTCTTTCTCGTTTACCCCGTTATGAAGTGCCAAACAGGGGTCAAGGAACCCCATTTTCCTGATTCATGGGGTACGCAGAGATGGCTACACCATTATGACCTTCCAATCCCTGCCCCAGGAGCTACTGTTTTACACATTTGCTTAATATGTGGTGTGTCAGCTTTTTTTTGGTCATATTTGCCTTGATGACATCCCTATACTCATTTGAATTACCCATAATGCTCATTGCAGGGCTTCCCAATTCATTATTGTGAAATTTTGGAAAGGCACGAATCGCTGCATTTCTAAAGACTATTTGTTTCACTTTAGGATATTTTAGCACTATTCACACTTCAGCCACACAGTATAAAAGACACCTTGCACCGGATTTCACTTTACACAGCCTTATTAAATTTCCCTATAAGTGTGTAATGTCCCTTAACGGCCAAAACACAAAACTCGGCAAAAGAAAAATGAGGTGAGATCGCTGCAGGCCAACTATTCACACAGCTGGTCCCATAAAATAAGCTAAAATGACAATGTTTTATGGTTCAGTATCACTTGGAATGGGAATGTACTATGGGCCAGTTGCATTTCCAGCTGAAGAAATATTCTTGAGAATGCAGCGCTGCACGGATGAAGCTTGGAATATACATAAACACGTAGAACAGTACAGGGAAGGAATGATGGTTTAAGTATATGACCTGGAGGTCACATGTTAGCTCATTCCAGGCCAGCGGAGATGCCACTAACAGGAAAAATATATTACAGATATTAGCCCTTGCCAAATGTTCCTTTATTATTCTAAAGAATGTGCTATACCGCTAGTTCTTGATGTTCACACCGTCAGTTACTATATGTTTAGTGGAAGCAGTTAGTGAAAGGAGGGCTGTGGAGTCAGAAAAGCCAAACTTCCTATTCCGACTCTATTTAAAGGGGCTGTGCCAGGTTCCCTATCCTGTGAATAAGGAATAACTTTATGATCTGTGGGGATCCAACCACTGAGACCCTCAACAATCTCAAGAACAGGGTCCCAAAGGTCCCACCATGGATGGAGCAGAGATTGTGCAAGCATGCCACAACTCAATCAATTTTAATGGGATTATTGGAAATTGCTGAGTACTAGCACTATAATTAGAACGAATGGAGCCATAGTGTGCTTGAACAACCTCTGCTCCATTCATGTTGTATCTTCGGGACCCCATTCTCAAGATCCGTGGTGGTCCCAGTGGTTGGTTCCCCACCGATCATAAAGTTATCCTCTATCCTGTGGAACTTGGCACAACCCCTGTAAACGTCTGACTTCTCTATTTTTCTACACTCTGACTCTAGCTGTGCTTTCAACTCCTTTATAAGTGGCTTATGTATAATCATTAACCCTTTAACCCTTTCCAATCCACTGGTTGACGTCTAAAGACATTCTGATTAAAGGCTGTACAGCTCCGATGTCAGAAGACGTCCGGCAGGGTATTCTTACTGTAGATTACTAGCCGCTCTGTTGTCGGGGGCCTCTTCAGCATGTCACATACTGCAGTACTGGCTCTAACCAGCAGATGGCGCCATTGTATAATGGCAGAAAGAGAATGCCTCCTAGGAAACCCTGAATCCAAAATTGGATTGCAAAGGGTTAATAATACATTTACTGTAGTATAAGGTCCTGGTCACATGGCAGATTTGTTTCCAAAAGTGTATCATTCATTTCAGTGCAAATTTGCACCCAAGAGGAGATGATAGGAAAAGGCCAATCATGGTAACTATACTCAATGTAATTTACCCATTCTGGTTGGCCACTTTGTTATACACATGTACTGAGGTTGATGTCCTTCCCAGTATCTCCAACTTCCAATGCTATTCCATAGTTTTCCCAGAAGATGCTTATCTGTGTGAGGATTACTTACCAATAATTCAGGAGAATCTCTGTGTCCTTTCCTGAGTCTTGTGTCTACTTCTCTCTTCTTTAAATCGCACATGTCATCCATGTTTAAGTGCTTTGGCAACACCTCCTCTTAGAAGGTAGCTTTTCTACAAGTCAATTTTTGACCTTTTAACAGGCCTTGTAACATGACTGGGAAAATCGGCCAAATGCATTGTCTTCTCCAAGATAACCATGTACAGACAGCTGTTTTGTGTTTTTTGCCCCTTGCCATAGTATGATAGGTTTGTATTCCCAATTATATTACAAGGCCTGTTAAAAGGTCAGATATTGACTTGTAGGAAAGCTACCTTCTACTAAATGGTGCTGCTGAGGCACTGTAATACTTCCCATTTGCATATCAAATTTCCCATAAGAGCAATGCAGGGTGTTAAGTCTCATACAAACATAGTGCATAGTATGTAAGGCCGAAAAAAGACACCTGTCCATCCAGTTCAGACTATTTCCACCCCAATGTTGATCCAGAGAAAGGCAAAAAGCAAACAAACAATAAGGTAGAAGCCAATTTTCCCCATTTGAGGGGAAGAAAATCTCGCCGGACTCCAATTTGGCAATTGGAATAAGGCTGGGTTCACACAGGGCGGATTTGCCGCGGTTTTGCCGCAGCAGATCCACCCGCTAATCTCGGGATTATCCAGCCATGTGGATGAGATTTCTCAGAAATCTCGTCCACACGGGACGGCTAATCCGCAGCGGTAAATCTGGTTGAAACCGCGCGGCCGCAGCCGCGGTTTCCAAAGATTGAGCATGTCTGTTTATCTTTTCTTTTTTGTTTATTTATGTCACGCAACGGAAAAGCAAGCGGCCGGGCCGCTTCAAAGCCGCCGCGGCTTAAACCGCGGCGGAAATCTCGCGGTTTTTGCTGCGGCCAAACCGCGAGATTTCCGACGGGAATACGCCCTGTGTGAACCCAGCCTAATCCCTAGATCACCGACCTTTCTAAAGTAGTTAATTAATGACAATAAGATGTAATATTGTAACACTCGAGAAAAGTGTATAGGCCCCTCCTAAACTCACAACTACTAGATGGTTTCCACAAGAGAAACTATATCCCTCCCAACCCTCAAGGTGCGCCATGATCTCTAGCACTACATGAAGGATATCCTTGGTCCCATTGGTATCTACAGACTGATCGACCTGGGATATCAGAATGACCAGATAATAATATTAGATCTGGAGAGCAAAGAGTAATTCCTACAACTTACTATATTTCCAAGTGAAACGTCAGAGAATCGTCAAATACCATACTTCAAATACCTCTGCCTTGGTATATTAGGGTAACACCCCCCTCATATTTCTGCGTATAGTGTATTCCAAAACTCTTCTTTTCTCAACCGACTACATTATTATGGAAGTGCATGCTTCGTCTGAGCCTTCAGTCCGTGTACAGTGGCACACGCTGCATAGCATACAGTGGCACACGCTACTCATTGGGTACCTTTGTAAGAAATGTACACAGCATGGTAGAAGTTTTTGCAGTTTCCCTCTGCTGTGCTTTCCTATACAGTTGAATAGTTGTGCTGCATACCATCCTGTCAAAACCGTACTCTTTTGCTCTCCTTTAGGTGAATGGAGCAGTATGGACATGTCTGATAGCGTTTTCCAGCATACCTGCCAAATGAAAGGTTTAAATCCTGTGCACCTAAGTAGCGGTAGTTCGTCAGTTGCGTTATTGATACTTTGCTTTTCAGTGCATAACAGTCATTGAAAACTGTAATAACTAAAATCTATTACTAAAATCTTTTAAACTGCTCTGCAATCAAAATACTAATAACCATCGGTCCGTCTGTGCGTGCGTGCGTGTGTTACATGCCTCACCCCTGATCACATGACAGTGACATCATCACATTTGCTGTAAGCACACGGCTGCTGTCTGGCTAGGCGTTCATTAGTATTCCATAGCAACTGAGGCCATGGGGGTTTGTAGGTGATGGAATACTAACGAACACCTATAACAGCCGTGTCACCGTCATGTGATCAATCACCTGTGTAGGAAGAGTCTGGGGTCACATGACCAGGGGGTGAGCAGTGTGTGCGGGACTCTGCTGTGCTGCTTTTGATCACTGTTGTATGTAGCAGAGCTGTATGTGTGTGATGTACATGTAGCAGAACTGTATGTGTGTGATGTGCATGTAGCAAAGCTGTATGTGTGTGATGTGCATGTAGCAGAGCTGTATGTGTGTGATGTGCATGTAGCAGAGCTGTATGTGTGTGATGTGCATGTAGCAGAGCTGTATGTGAGTGATGTGCATGTAGCAGAGCTGTATGTGAGTGATATGCAAGAAGCCGAGCTGTATGGCGCATTGCGCCACCAAAAACACCAATGCTATAATTTCCTAATAAATACCAGTATTGTATAAAAAGTGAGTTTCCACTTTAATTAGGCTTGTGAGTATCTTCATGATAGCCATGTGGAAGCTTGTTCCGAATATTTAGGAATAAATGCATTAGAGCCTCGTGTGGGGCAGAGTGTAAGCTCTCGCCTATGACCTGAAGGTTGCAAGTTCAATCCCCACGTGATTCAGGTAGCCGGCTCAGCCTTCCATCCTTCCGAAGTCGGTAAAATGAGAACCCAGCTTGGTGGGGGGTAATAAATAATAATTACCTGAAAGCGCTGCGGAATAACTTGGCGCTATACAAACACCAAGATTTAAATGTATAGACAGGCCTGGCCATGGTGTGGACCCCCAAATGGTATTTTTGTATAACCTTTCTTCTTTGCATCCTTTAGCTCCTTGAATAAATTTCCCGGCAGCCCACCTTTCTTAGTGGATAATATTATGTCTCTCTATGTACACCTGCTCCCAGCTGTAGGCTTCTAGTACTTCTATAATAGCCTCTTAATTAGACGTTTACACTTTTCCGAAAACAGCTCCTTACAACCTGCTGTTTCATCAAAACACGTTTGAGTTTAGAATATGAAGGCTCATTTACGTAACAATCATGGATTGTGTCATTAACGCACTTGTACTGCAAAAGACATGGTAAAGAAAGTTTACCACAATGAATTGTTACTATTTAGACTTTTTTACCATTATTAATAGTATCAAAAATTCTAAATATTTAAGGGGGGGGGTCACAACCCTTTTCATATGCCTAATTGGGACTTCCCTTGCTCTGCAGATCCCCTCTATGAGCTAGAGTGAATAGCTAATGGCCTTTTTACATGGACTGACAGTTGGGTAACCGTCTGCACGAGCGCTGAAGTCACTGCTAAGGTCTTTGGCGCTCGTGCAGAGCATCTACACTGACAGACTTCACTGCTGGATCGCAGGCTTCTTGCTCAGCGCTTCACCTTCTACGTAAAGCGCTGAGTGGGGAGCGTTCACATGGAACGACAAGCCCGCGATTCAGCAATGGTTTTTCTGCCGACTGGAAATTACCGATAAGAACCTGTGAACGAAAAGTGAGATGATTTTTTTTTTTTTGCGTTTACACTGCATGATAATCGCTCAAAGTGGTTAGTTTGGACACATTTTAAGCATATATCGTCCTGTGTGAATGGCCCATAAGTCTCAGTAACTTCCACTCTGGTAGACCCAGTCTGTGATATTTTATATGAATCTGTTGGCTGCAACTTTACCTGCTAATCACCCAGGGTTTCAAATGCCGAGCCTGAGGCAAACCACGAATTGTTGGATTGGCTTCATTGCAGAAGGATAATGTATTACTTTGTGTATTATCATTATTAGTCTAAAATAATTCACATGGAATGTTCATTTTAATTCTAGAACTTATTGCAGTTGTTTCTATTATTATTGGGCTATGTTTACATAGCGGTGCTTATTCAGCGCACACGATGAACACCTCTATAGGCTCCAACTATCCAGATGTACTGTAGGCCAATAGAGCGTTGTGGTTGTTGTATGTAAAGGGGTAATATGCTCTTTAACTGTATTGAAGTGTAGTCGACTGTGCTTCTCAACACAGAGGAGGCATCCCACAAAGAAACCAACAGCTTGCCACGACTTATGCTTTGCATCAACATGGGAGCCTAGGTTAATGTTTGGTACACACAGGACATTTTTCTACTGTGTGTAACAAGTAAAAAATGAAGTGTCATCAGAGCCTTAATACTCGTGTTAGGGCGCCTGCACACGGGCGAGTCAGATTCCGGATGCGGAATCCCGCAGCACAATTCGATCCTGTGGCGGCCAGTAACCCCGCGTATCTGTCCGGAATCATCTTTATCTGTGCTGCGGATGGTCCGGCCATCACACCGATGCACATGCATGGTACAGATTTTACCACTCCCTCATGATGATTGCGGGTCTGAAGCTTCAGTGGAAGCCGTCTACACGGAATCCGCCTAAAAATAGAGCATGCTGCGATTTTTTTTCCTCCGTGAGCAGAAAATCGCAATTGATTTCCGCTCTTCTGCAGGAAAAATTGCTTTTCCATTGCATGCTATGGGCGGTATTTGCTGCGGAATCCGGAGGCGGACGCCCACTCCATTTTCCGTAATGCAAATCCATTCGTGTGCTGGCGGCCTCAGTAATGGGGAAAGTCCTGAGACATCAGTATCTCTTGCTCTCTCAGTTGTTACTGCAGTAACTGTAGCCTGTTGGAGGGGATCAGCTGACCACACTTCTCAGCCATGTTCAGAAGGCAGTATCTGTTTGGTTAGGCTATTCTTTAAATCCTTTTGGGTTTTGTAGTGTGGTGCGGTTGATAACTGTGACAACATGTGTTCTATCCAGTATTTCTTCTTCTAGTTCCAAGTCCCTAGTTCTAGTCCAGTCTTGTTTAGTCTGTCCAGTCATTGTCTTGCTCCTTGGTTTCTTAGTCAAGTCTATGTTTCCCAGTTGTGGAATAATAATTGCTTGGTTGTTTGTTGGTGAGTCTTTAGTTATGTATGTGTTCTCACTGCATTGATTCCCGCTTGCTGTCTATATATCTATACTCTAATCAGCTCTACTGTAAGTCTTGAGCGTATCTGAGTATTGGGAGACACTATTAGCACCCTGGAACGGCGATTGCTAAAGGTGACACCTAGTTCTGCCGTTTAGTGTCTGGCCAGCGTTGTTACAAATACAGTAGTAGTGCCAACAATAAATATTTTATGTAAATTCCTTATTTGTATGATCCTGTTGATGATATATTAGGCCGAATACCCACGGACGGATAATTGCGTGATCAGACACCCGCCGCAAATCCAGCAGAAATAGCTGTCCATAGACATGCTATGTTAACAAATTCTACCCTGCCCACGAGCGGAAATCAACTGCGATTTTCCGCTCGCGGGGGAGAATCACAGCGTATTCTATTCATTGCGGAAAATCACGCGGACGGCTTCCATTGCAGTCAATGGAAGCCGTCCATCCCGTGATTCTCTGCGCTGTGAGCACAGTGGAAGTATCGTGGGAAATCGCGTCATGCTCTGCCAGCAGAGACTCTCGCCGCGGATCCGGAGAGGTGAGTATGGGATCTCCTGTGGGGCGCCGGGTCAGATTCCGCTGCGATATTTCGCAGGCGGAATCTGACCCGGCCGTGGGTAGGAGGCTTTAGCAGTAGTAGAAGTAAAGCAATAATATTTAAAAACAACATTTTTATTTGCAACTATTTTATTGCTTTTGTGATATTTTCGTTATTATAGTTACAATAACAACAATTTTTTCAAGTTATATTAATTATATGGAAAAAATCAAATCCTCTGCTCGAATAAAAAAAAAAAAAACTCAGGCGTGTTTATTTTAAAAAAAAAGAAATAATGGCTGCAAGCCCTTCAGGTTTATTCGTATGTGTGAACCGAACCATGAAACAAACCTAAATATTACCAACTGGGTCGACTGGTATGATTTTAATGATTTAAACCGAACAGAAAAAAATACATAAAATTATCATTCCCGTAATTAGTTTCCACTTTACCAGTTCCAACAATCGGACAGAATTTTTACCCCTCCTTTCCGTATTTAGACGTTTTCAGTAGTTCTAACCGCTGTGGATGATGTGCCAGAAACCGCAGAGACATTCCAAGCCACGAGAAGAGCCGTCTACGTGTTCTAACTTTTAATACTTTCCCCCCCCATACGATGCCAGGCTTTTTCTCAGTGACATTGATCAGATTTGAAACTTCATACTTTCTTAATTTAATCTGTTATTGACAGTAATATATTTTAACTCAGGAATGTGTTCTTTCGGTGCATATTGACTTAGCTTGTTAAAATTTTCACAGTACATGCTAACATCGGATTTTCTGTCACAGTAACTTAAGACATGGGGACAGCAAAGAATGATTCCTGCCATTCAATGAACTTTAACTGAAAACCCTACTTGAATGGTAATAATCTGCTCCAGTAATTGCTGTGGAAAAGAACAGAATCCCCGGGGATTTTACATCTAATCATTTATTTATAAATCTGTAGATAGCAGCCTGCAGAATGCGCATCAGGGGTCAACTTTGTGCTCAAAACCGTTGCCGAGTGTTTACATTTCACAGTGGTTTTGTACTGTACGCGATCAGTAAGGAACCTTGGTCCAGCAGATAGCTACTTGCCTTGGACCAACTACTTCATTACTGATGCCTCAGTGGAGGCCGTTCCCCTCTGTATTAGCTGATATATGCATGTTTTTCCATCTCATTAATTCAGTCTACATACAATTGATTTTTGCCTATTAATAAACCCCTTGGTGTTAGTGACAGCTATCTAAACCTTTCTACCTTATGTTGAGCGTGATAAATATGCCTGATAAAATTCCATTAGGCATATTTCACGCGGCTTTTTTTTCCTCTTTGAGTCTAGGCTGGTTGTGTCCTGCAGTTTGCATGTACCGCCAGACTCCTTCGTCATTCTTGTTTCTGGGAACCAGTGGATCTGTGTATTGTTTTATAGGATTATTTTACATCATTATCATCTGGGAAATTTCAATTTTGCTTAAGTGTGAATATTTAGTCCTTATGGGTTACATGTAAGGATGAGCGAGCATACTCGCTAAGGCACTACTCGTTCGTGTAATGTGCTTTATCCGAGTATCGCTGTGCTCGTCCATAGAGATTCGGGGACCGCTGCGGCTGACAGGTGAGTTGCGGCGGGGAGCAGGGGTGAGCGGGCGGGAGAGAGGGAGAGAGAGATCTCCCCTCCGTTCCTCCCCGCTCTCCCCCGCAGCTCCCCGCCCCGCGGCGGCCCCCGAATCTTTAAGGACGAGCAGGGAGATACTCGTCTAAGGCACATTACTCGAACGAGTAGTGCCTTAGCGAGTATACTCGCTGATCCTTAGTTACATGTGTTTATATACATATACGAGTATTGGGTACACATACTGTAACTTTAAAACCAACTGCCTAATAGAGCGTAGGTTGCCCTTGAGCCACCAAAACGGTTTTAACCCTTTCCAATCCACTGTCTGACCTCTGAAGACATTATGATTTAAGGCTGTACAGCTCTGATGTTGGAAGACATCCGTCGGGGTTCTCTTACTGTATATTGCCAGCCTCTCTGCTGTCAGAACCTATCCAATGAGTCAACTCATGCAGTACTTGCTTTTGCCAGCATATAGCGCCGTTGTATAATGGCAGAAAATGAGTAAGCCCCTTAGGAAAACCAGGATGCAAATTGGGTTGGAAAGGGGTAACCCTTTGAGCCATGGACTCTACAACATCTCTGAAGGTGTCCTGTGGTATCTGGCACCAAGATGATAACAGCAGGTCCTTTAGGTCCTGTAAGTTTTGAGCTGCAGCTTCCATGGATTGGACGTTTTTTTTCAACACATTCCACAGATTTTTGACCAAATTGTGATTCAGGAAATTTCGATACCAGGCCAACACCTTGAACTCTTTGTTATGTTCCTCATGCCGTTTCTGAACAATTTTTGCAAGGTGGACACTACCCTTATGGAAAACCATTGCCATATAGGGATCTATATGGTCTGCAACAGTGTTTTGGTAGGAGGACCCACGGTTTTCTAACATGAATAGCCCAGAGCATCTTATTGTAAGGGCTTTCACATACACATACACACCCAGCTGTCCACATGATGTGAAAGAAGCTATGATTCATCTTACCCGGTCACTTTTTTCAAATTGCTCCATGTTCCAGTTCTGATGTCCATGCGCCCATTATAGGCACTTTTGGCAATGGACAGTGCTGCAGCTCTCCCTTGGGATTAGACCAGATGGGCTAGGCTTTGCTCCACATGTACATTAACATGTTGAGTGCCCGGTGCTCTTTGACTGTGTTCCCTGCAAAGCCCAAATGACAAAAGCAAGGCTGTTGGTAAATTTGGAGGCCAGGTCAATACCTTGAACTTCTTGTCATGTTCCTGAGCAGTTTTTGCAATGTGTAACATTATCCTGTTGAAAGAGGATGGTGCCATTATGGAATACCCTTGCAATGAGGCGGTTTGCATGGTCTGCAACACCGTTTAGGTAGGAAAACCCAAGGTTTCCCAGCAAGAATTGCACAGAGACTCTTACTGCTGGCTCTTCCCTGCAGGGCCAAAATGCTGAGAGTGAGGCTGTTGGTCACCCCAGTTTTGCCACTCCTTTCCAAAAGTCTGCGAAGTGTTATGCATGTTATCTCAATTTAGGGCAAGCTATTGACATTAATATTTTAACGTAAATTAACCTTTGGGTAACGTGATACTCAAAACGTTAATGAACCTTGGACACTGGGAGCCAGCTGCTGGTTCAGCGGGTGTCCTTCTGTAGCCACTACACCAATAACACTCCACAAGACGTGCCATTTTAGAAATGCTCTGACCCAGTCATCTATTAGGCCCCCTGTCCACGGACATTGCTATGGAAAGCGCCGGCCCCTGTCCATGAGCAGAGAATCATTGTGATTCTCCGCTCACGGCAGGCAATTTGCAGCATGCTGCGAATTGCCTCGATTCTCCGCGGCCAGCCTATCTATCAGATAGGGCTGACCGGCAGAGATTCGGCGGCTGCTCCTGCAGATCTGCCGCGGGACTTCCAACGCCTGTGGACAGGGGGCCTTAATCACAATTTGGCCTTTGTCAGAGTTGCTCAGAGCCTTACATTCACCCATTTTTCTTGCTTTCAGCCCATCAACATCAAGAACTGACTGTTTACTTGCCTCCTAGTATATTCCACCTTTTACATTGCCTGTTACATTGCCTTATGGCGTGATTGTTTTATTATGAGTTGCACTTTTGTTATTGGTAGCAAGAAAAAAATTACCCAGACATGTTTTTTGGGCAGATCATGGTTATCAGTTGGTATATTGCTTTTAGATAATTCAAGGAGTTTTAACTTTTTGTTAACACCAAGTCTCACCAAGACTACTAGTTGTTAGTTTAAAGCTAACCTGGTGATCAACTGATCACCACGGATCCCCCTTCAGATAACTGCAGCAATCAGCTGCTCTCTCAGAGGGAACATGTGCTTGTAATATATGGACATGCCAAATACATGACTGAGAACTGTTCTTTGTGAGTGACTCTCAGGTCTAGGTAATAAAAGATCTCCGGATCGCGTGCCTCCCTTTAGGACCTAATTATTCGTAAGACAACCCTGTTAAGTAGGCAATATATTTTAAATATTTTTTATTTTTTTTTCTATGAATCACTGACAACAGCATTATTTGGTAGATCTTTATTACCCCTGCCCCTTTTAGGGCATAGGCATGTCTTGGAGAGGAATCTCTTGTTTGGGACTCATTATTAAAGGAGTTGTCTGGTTGAAAACTATTGATGGCCTATCTTTAGGATGTCATGAATAGTAGATTGACCGGGATCCGTTGCCTGGGCCTCCTGCTGATCAGCTGTTCACCGGACTGGTGCATTTGTGTGATGAACTTAATTCTGCAGAAGCAGATAGCTCCGTTCTTACTGTAGTGGTCAGGCTTACGCCTCATGTCCACGGGGAAAATCAGGCCTGCCGTGGATTCTTCATGTAGAATCCGTAGCGGGTCCCTCCTGCCCCGCGGACATGAGGCCTAAAAAGAATAAACTCACCTGCTCCAGACGATGCGGTTCTTCCCTTCTTCGCGGACGGATCTTCTTTCTTCGGTTTGGCGGATGTGCTCGTTACGCCGGCAGCGTGCCGCGCACATGCGCCGGGCATATCCGCCGGGCCGAAGAAAGAAGATCAGACCGCGAAGAAGGGAAGATCCGCATCGTCCGGAGCAGGTGAGTTTTAATTCTGGTACGGGTCTCCTGCGGATCCGGACGGCTTCCATAGGCTTCAATAGAAGCCTGCGGGAGCCGTCCCCACGGGAGACCCGCACGAAATTGGAGCATGTCCGGATTTTTTCCCACACGCGGATCCGCGCCTGATGGGAAAAATGACATCTGCAGGTATTTAACTACCTGCAGGTGTCGAATGCATCCCTATGGGGGGCGGATCCGCATGCAGGAGAAACGCTGCGGATTTTAACGCCGTGGACATGAGGCCTTAGTATTGCAAGTATTTCCCATTAAAATTAATGCCTGGATTACCAAGCCTGGCCACTACAGTAAGAACGGAACTGTCTACTTCCTGCAGAAATCAGCTCAGTGTGCAGGCATGTTGGCCTGGCAAACAGCTGATTGGTGAGTGTCCCAGGCAACGGATACATTAGAACGAGTATGCAACTAACATGCATTTACACTGAACAATAATTGGGTAGTTTTGATTGTACGTTGGATCATAACCGTGCCCCAGTCAACCATTCTGCTACTGCTTTTGTATTCAGCAAAATGTGCGACACTTGTTTATACCAAATGATGCAGCGGAAAGCGAATGATGATTTTTCAGGTCCACACGAACGACCAGCTTAATAGTCATTTAATGATTTATCGATAATCGTTTGATCGATTCATGTGTTTATGCCTAACAATTATCGTTCAACACACTTGATCTAATGATTTTTTCACAATAATCGCCACATCTGCTTTTAGTCACAACAAGGATTGTCTTCTGCTCTCACGGACTCAGAGCAAACAGAACAAATTTCCATCTGATTGGATACAAGAAAGGTAATGTTAACCCTTTCCAATCCAATTTGTATCCTGGTTTTCCTAGGGGGCTTACTCTTTTTCTGCCGTTATACAACGGCGCTATCTGCTGGCTAAAGCCAGTACTGCATGAAGTGACACATCGGATAGGCTCCGACAGCAGAGAGGCTGGCAATATACAGTAAGAGAACCCCGACGGACGTCTTCCAACATCGGAGCTGTACAGCCTTAAATCATAATGTCTTCAGAGGTCAGACAGTGGATTGGAAAGGGTTAATATCATGCTAAAAAGATAATGGTTGTAAGTACTTGTCATCCTGCTTTTAAGCAACAGTTATTATACTGATTTATTAAAGGAGTCTCATGGTCGGGAATAAAAGACAAGCATGTTAAAATAGTAATAATCCAACCCTATTAATGCTCCGGGTGCTTCAGGTCCCCTCCACTCCAGTCCCATCTGCATGCAAAAATCTGGTCACATGCCATCTAAGCACATGAAAACTGCCGTCAATCACTGGCCTTAGAGTTGGTAGCGCTTAGGGCATTGATTGGGCACAGCAGTCACATGCTTGGATGATGTGATCAGCTGCCTGGAGCGGCAGGGAAAGGGAGTGGCCAAGACATTGGTGAGGTTTTTTTTCAACTCCTTGTGACTATGTTCCCAGTTTCTCTAGTTTTATTTTCTGATCTCCACTGCATGTTGTATTCTTCCGTACATTTTGTCAATGGCTAATCTCTTCACCTTGCTTCTTCAAGTCTTCTCAGTATAACTGTCCTTTTACACTAAGCTCTCTTCTTCATAAAGATGGCTTCCACCTGTTCAATTATTCTTCAAGTGGAGGATTAGGCTTAGTTCGGTAAATGATCCACTCTTATATCCATGCTATTCTATAAAGTCTACATCAACGCTGAAGTTTAAGGGCATTTGTTCTATTCTATCCCACTTCTTTATTATCCAGCTTTCACAGAAGACATCGTAAACTGGGCAACTGTCTGATTTTACTTTGGACGAATCTTGCAGGCAGATCCAAGAGGTCCCTAATCTTCACGCCTTAACCCCCTTTTTAGAGACATATAGTCTTTGGGACCGCTCTGGACGTTACCTTAGGAGTAGTCTCCATTCAGTGACAGCTGACCCGGATGGGTCAAAATACATCGGAACATGTTATCAGAAGAGCAGGCTAGGTTGGAGTTGGATAACAGGCAGAGCTCATGCAATACGATGGACAGGTAGGATGTCTGAACAGGCAGTGTTCAGGCGATGCATAAACCATAAACAGGCTGAGGTCAGGACAGGCAGATTATCGGAAAGCTGGGCAGTCAGGCAGAGGATGCAAGCAGGATGCAGAAACACCTTCACTAGAATGCTAAGAACCTATTGCTCAAGACACCTTTCAGTAGGGGAAGGTGCGTAAAATAACCCAAGAAGGACTGGTATAGAATGGAGACAGGGAAGCTTGGCATGTGTGCTGGCTCTTTGAGAAGCAGCCCGCACACCCGCTACCTACGAACAGCAGCTGGAAGAATGGTACAGTGTTTGCCGTACAGATGACAGGAGGATCCCAGTGGACGGTGCGAAGAGGCGTCAGCATCTGCGTCCGGTGGCCATAACACTTGCATAGTTTGAGATTGTCAAATGGACTTGAGACTCGGGATCACCTAAATCTGGTCACTGCTGGTTTTCTAGATTATGTTATGTTCCCTATCTACTATATTTGGTGCAAACATCCCTTCGTGTTTTGATCATTGAGAATTAAGCCTGCTTGACATATTTTCTTTTTAGTAATGATTCCTTAAAAAAAAAAAAAGCTGGACTCCTATTGTTCAAAAAATAAAATAAAACTGAACTTTTTATTGCCTTTCCTAAATTCGATGTTTCTTTTGAAAGCCCATCCTTTTATAGGAAAATACAGTGTCGGCAGTATCTGTTTCCCCAGTCCATTTGCATACTATACTGGAGACAGAGGAAAGAAATAAGAAGTAGATGCAATTTGCACAAGTGAATGGTAATACGCAGAAAAACATTTAGAATCGGCTTTATTGAATCAGGAAGATATGTAACTGTATTTTGTGGGGCAGGTGCGGGCTAAGGGAAAGCTAAATGTGAAATGTTATTTTGCGTAAAAATACTATTGTACAAGTTTCCAGAACTCGTTAAGCTGGAAATCCTGTTTTTCATATTTGAGAGGCTTCGTAAAGACTAGGAAGTCCTATTGTCAGGCTGTTGAAGAAACACTAGAGGAACCTATTTCCGAAATCATAATAGAAGCATTCAGGAGACTGTCTAATAGATGATAGCAAATGACAAAGGGCACACATTTCCCTATACGGCATCTTCTCTCCTGTAAACGGACAAACATATAGATGCCTGCAAATAGTATACAAAAAGCATACACATGTGCAACCTCACAAAGCAATCTCCTGGTTTGGTACAAGTGTTTAATTTAAGGTGTAATACCCCATTAATTATAAATGTTTCTCTAGAGGGTTTTTTTCTCCACTAGACTCATTTGGGACATATTTCCACCACCATACCTACTTTTGGAAGCCCCATGGACCAAGACAACAGATTCTTTGAAACCGGTTCCACCAAGTGAGGTGTCCACCATCAGCCACATGCAGGCAGAGGTCGAATGAAGAGGGTGCCTGAGTCCTTGGCTTCATCCATTGAAGTTTATAAGGAGTTACAGAAGTATTTGAGCAAGTCAAGGAGCCTGCATGCTCCCGAAATGTAGGGGTTCCATCTCTGAGACCCCCACCTAGTAGATATTTCATCTAGTAAAAAAAGTATATGTTAAAGGGGTTATCCAGCTGTTTTTAAAAAGGCCCAAAATAGTATAAAATAATGAAATAAGTAATACTTACCTTATTGTGGCTCCCATTCTGATTCTTTCTGGGTCTCCAGCTGGTCTCTCTTTCCTTGTCCCTCTCTAAACAGACTGTGACTGCTGCAGCCTGTCAGTGGCTGTAGCTGGTCAGCATTGTGGCTGTAAGGTGATGGATTGAGTGTTCTTCGCTCCCTCCACAAAAGACTTGAGTGGCCACTGCCGGTTTCCTGGTTACGGGAAGTAGAGACCAGCGAGAGATCTGGGAAGCATTCTAAGGATATGTTCATATGGCAGAATGAACATATCCCACCTCTAAAAACCCTTGCAGAATCTACAGCTGTGAATTTCTGCTGTGGATGGCCGTGCATCCGTACACAGGTTGGCAAATTGGCGGACAGAAATCCTGACAGAGATTCAACGCAGAAACGGCACAGCATCCATGTCAAGAATTGACTTGTCACTTCTTTTTTCCACACATGGATTTGAAATACGCCTGCCGAAAAATCAGCGCAGTATAGACTATGGCACGGATCTCCACAGAATGGAACGAGATGTGGAAATGGTGTGGAAATACACCAAGTCAACATACTGAACACGAAGAGCGAGGCATTGATACAGTGAGCGAAAGATGCACATTCTTTCAAATATGTTTCCAAAGTAAAGTAAGCAAATAGAAATATACATCTGATAAGAAAAATTAGTTTTTTTTAAAATAAATATATGTAAATCATAGCAGTCTACATTTAGGGCTCATGCCCACAGCCGTGACGGGCTCCGCAAGCGGAATACCGCAGCGGAGTCCGTCACAGCGCCCCTCAAAGACCCCATACTCACCTCCGGATCCACTGTGCAGCTCCCGCGTGACGCGGGGCGCGTATTCACACTATACTTTCGCTGTGCTGCAGCGGAACTATAGCGTGACGGGCGGCTTCCATTGACTACAATGAAAGCCGGACGCGCGTATTCCCACGGCAAATAGGACATGCCGCGGGTAACTTCACGCTGTGGAATTACGCAGCATGAACATTGAGTTATTAGGTGGAAATCCGGCCGTGGGCATTAGCCCTTAAACAAAGTAGAATATATGACGACAAGGCAATGCCAGCATTACTGGCATGTATGAAACCTTTACAGAATTCTCTGTTAGGCCTCATGTCCACGGAGAAAATCAGGCCCGCTACGGATTCGCCATGGAGAATCCGTAGCGGGTCCCTCCTACTCCGCGGACATGAGCGCTTAAAATAAGAATTAACTTACCCGCAGCGGACCGGGCAGCTCTTCTCTTCTTCACGGCCGGATCTTCTTTCTTCGGCCGGCGGATGTGCTTGGCACGCCGGCTGCGTGCCGCGCGCATGCGCCGGGTACATCCCCCGGGCCGAAGAAAGAAGATCCAGCCGTGAAGAAGAGAAGAGCTGCCCGATCCGCTGCGGGTAAGTTATTCTTATTTTAGGTCTCCCGCAGATCTGGACGGCTTCCATGGGCTTCAATAGAAGCCTGCGGGAGACCCACACGAAAATGGAGCATGTCGCGTTTTTTTTCATGCTCCATTTTTTAAAAATTCACTTTTATTGACCATCCGCGGGTATTTATCTACCCGCAGGTGGTCAATGCATCCCTATGGGATGCGGATCCACATGCGGGTGATCCGCTGCGGATTTTAAATCCTCTTTTGCCTGTGGGCATGAGGCCTTAAAGTCACACATACCAAATTTGAAAAATTTGGGCTTGTCAGGCGTTGTTTTGAAGGGATTAAACATATACTTTTTTCTCAGCATGGGAGTTTATGGGATTAATCGGCCAATGAATGGCATCTTCTGGACATATACTTTTAGTTTTTTAAGTCTCCAGCATCACCTCTAGGGGATGTCAACCTCAGGGCCAAGATAAGGGAGGACCGTCTGTATTATTTTTCGTCCTCCGCTACGTTGTCACCATTATGTAAAAATATGAGATCTGAAATTGGAAAAAAATCTCTGATTCACAATTAAAACTTAGTGTTTTATTTCTCTTCATCTAACTATCGTCATGTTCAGCCGACACAGAAACGTGTTACCTCTCGCAAATCACAGTACTGACAGGGCCAGGGGTGTACATTTCTTACCGAAGGGCGGTGCGGAGCCCCAGCTTGTAATAATCATAGTTAATCATTGTGTATGGTCGAAATTCATATAAAAACACTTAGTACACACCAGGAGGGACTGCAAATCCATTTAAAGGCCAGGTCAGGACTACATGGGGATTGCAATGTAATTTACATTCAGTCAAAGATTTGCAAGTGTATTCTCCCAGACATATATACACTTTGTTCTTATCTGCTTTCCCAGGACTCGTTAGAGCCTATGGTGATTATGGTCCTAATTGGAATTTAACCCGCGCAGTTCATTTTAATAAACAAACAAATAAGTATGCAGAGCTGAAAACAAACAAGTGCGGCCCTCCAGGGAATGTTTTCTGATAAAATGTTTTTTGTTTTTTTTTTTTATCTCAGAACTGTACCCTTTGAGAATTATCTGTTCCAGTTTTAATTGTTGTCTAGCACAGTTAGTTGGGTGAAAGATCCTACATTTTCCGATGGTGCTGACAGTTTCTTACAAGCGCTCAAAAGGAGGTAGAAAGCTCTGGTTGAAGGGCCCGTTATGTTCACCAAGGACTCATAGTTAGCAATTTAAATAGAGATTAAAAATGTGTTTTTAATGAGAGGTTATTCCTCCTGAGTAGCAAAAACTCCCCAAACATTTTCTTTCATAGAAGCTTTTATGTGTGCTTATTAAAGCAGATGAGGTGGTGCCGTGTGTCTGTGAATAGGAAATGCAAAAGAGAAAACGCATTTTAAAAGCAAATTGTTGCTTATTGTTTAGGCTTTTTAGTGATCAGAAGAAAGAAGGTAATAGTAGTATTCTACACTTCATTAAAAACGGCAATGAATATAGGCAGCCGGAAGTGTAGATGTTCAGGTACCACCGATGGTCCACAATGACCTACTGAAAAGTGTCCCGGTGGGCTTATCAGTCATAGGGATTCACTCTTGGTCAGGCTATGCAAAGGAGTAATGGAATAATCCTTCATAGTTCCACCTATGGAAGGTAGCTACCCTCTAAAGCAATATTAACCCTTTCCAATCCACAGTATAACGTCTAAGGACATTCTGATTGAAGGCTGTACAGCTCCGATGTCGGAAGATGTCCGGCAAGGTATTCTTACTGTAGATTACTGGCCGCTCTGTTATCAGGGGCCTCTCCAGCATGTCACATACTGCAGTACTGGCTCTAGCCAGCAGATGGCGCCATTGTATAATGGCAGAAAGAGAAAGACCCCTAGGAAACCCTGAATGCAAAATTGGATTGCAAAGGGTTAAAAGGCAAGGGATGTGAGCCATGCTAAAGTACCCATGTACAGACAGCTATTTGGAGTTCTTGCTCCTCATCAGTGTACAGTAGGATTCTAGTTGGCTGGGTGGGAGGCCAACAGTCTGGGGGGCATAATGTATCCCCTTGTGGAGAGATCCACAAGTTGTAGGGAGTTTTCTAAGTCATGCAATGCTCCCAGGCCTCCCTGTCTATTAACCCTTTCCAATCCTATTTCCCTACCACCCACACACTCCCCAGGTGGGAAAGCGCATTGTGGATTCCTGGGAATTACCCAACAGAAACACATAAAAATGACCCGTCTTGATGATTTTATTAGTAATTTTTTGAAAAATTAAACGTGAGTTAATACGTATGTGGGTCATACCGAAAGTAATGCAAAAGTGGGCACAACTTCTGGTCATTAACTGATGTAGATTGTTCCTATTCCACATATGGTTGGAGTGACTCTTCCTCTATACAGGGGTTTCAGAATCTTTTTCTTCCTTGCTGGTGAATAATGGATTCCAAGGGCCAAGTCTGGTCTGATCTGATCTGCTTGAAGCGTTCGAAGCCAATGAAGACACATTTTTACCGATCTGATGACGGGGGATGAAACATGGGCGTATCTTTATAATCCTGAAACGAAGAATCAGTTAAAGCAATGGCGGCATACCTCTTCTCCAAGGCCTAAGAAGTTCAAGAGCCAGCGGTCAGAACAGAAAGTCATGGTGACTGTCTATGGGATGGGAAGGGCTTCATTATACTTGATTTTGTGAACGAAGCTGTACTATCAACAGCGAGTGTTATGTGGTGCAAATGCACCACTTTTAATGGAGACTATATTGAGTAGCAACTTTGTATAGAGGAAGAGTCACTCCAACTACATGTGCAATTTGAACTATCTACATCAGTTAATAGAGAAGTTATGACCACTTTTGCATTACTTTCAGTATGACCCTCGTATATATATGTATATATATGTGTCTGTGTGTGTATATATATATATATATATATATATATTGTATTATTATATATGCATATTACATTATGCTGAGGAGAGGTCCGAAGTTGGACAGCTCTACTGCCTAGTGTAATATACAAATGCAGTGGAGAGCTCCGATGATGGACTTCACTTCTGCATAGTGTTAGACACATGGGGCGGACCTCGCCCGACATGGGAGCTATACAGGGGAAATCCAATGTTGGACAAGGGTTAAAAGTTCTGATATTGACTCGAATGGCATTTACCTACCAATCGGTGTTGTAGGGGATTATTCTATCACTTGTTTACATAACTTTTTCCCTTCCCAGGGAGCATTGCATGGGATATAAGAATCTCTATACCCTTGTGGTGCTCTCAATGAAGAGAAACATTACTGCCCAAAGAAAGAAACATCTCTAAAACATAGATGTCTGGGTTCATTTTAACGCTTAACAAAATTATTGCAAAAGCCTACAATAACCTTTATTTGCTCCATTGCATCCAATTTTTAAAAAAAAAAGATGAAGGAATTTTGCAAATAGTCTGAATTAAAATCCTATTGTTTATTTATATATATATATATATATATATATATATATATATATATATATACACACACACACATACAGTCCTTTTGCCTTCATGGGTACAGGCAGAAGATCAGATATTAAAGGGGTTGTCCCGCGAAACAAAGTGGGGGTATACACTTCTGTATGGCCATATTAATGCACTTTGTAATGTACATTGTGCATTAATTATGAGCCATACAGAAGTTATTCACTTACCTGTTCCGTTGCTGGCGTCCCCGTCTCCATGGTGCTGTCTAATTTTCAGCGTCTAATCGCCCGATTAGACGCGCTTGCTCAGTCCGATCTTCTCCCTTCTGAATGGGGCCGCTCGTGCCAGAGAGCTGCTCCTCATAGCTCCGCCCCGTCACGTGTGCCGATTCCAGCCAATCAGGAGGCTGGAATCGGCAATGGACCGCACAGAAGACCTGCGGTCCACCGAGGGTGAAGATCCCGGCGGCCATCTTCGCAAGGTAAGTAAGAAGTCACCGGAGCGCGGGGATTCGGGTAAGTACTATCCGTTTTTGTTTTTTTTAAACCCCTGCATCGGGTTTGTCTCGCGCCGAACGGGGGGGCTATTAAAAAAAAAAAAAACCAGTTTCGGCGCGGGACAACCCCTTTAAGTTGTTTTCCCAATACAACTAGTGAATCTGTACATAATGTTAGAACAAGCATCCAGAAATGTAGTTGACTAGCCACCATGTATGTTCCGGCTGGCTACTGGTAATTGCGCCTCCAAGAGGCTAAGGCACTCAGGTGAAAACCACAGCCTCTTCTCTGGCTAGTGACATCACTTTCATTTGTTTCGTGGACTGTGTAGCTCCGCTACATTCAAGTGAATAGGATTGGGCTGCTATACCAGGCACAGCGGCTATTAGGAGCAATCTCTTGCTGGAGGTGGGGTTTTCACTCCCTGCCAAAAACATGGTACCAAGTTGTGCCGCGTTTTCAGCAGCACTAAAAATGCTGCCCATTCATTTCAATGGGCGACACACAGCGTTAAAAAAACTCTGCAGCGCCCAAAAATAGAACACGCACTGCTCAAAAATCATGGCGCTGAAAAGCGGCTGTGTGAGCGCTCCCATTGAAAGCAATTGAGCGTTGTACTGCGATAATTGTGGTAAAAAGAGCCTGTGTGAGGGGGGGTCTAAGTCTCCTCAGTCACTCACCTTCTAGGTGTTCTCCCTAAGGAGAAAAGATAGCGTTCCTGGCCCACATCACAGATCTCTCGCTAGCCAAGCCAGAAACCTACTGCACACCGATGAGTGTGAAATACCCCGAAACAGCTGCCTGTGTATGGATTCTGGCTTGGTTTTCAATACCCAGTCATTGTTACAAGGCTTGTATAAAGAGTCTAACATTCACTTGCAGGAATGCTGCCTTCCAATAGGTGGCGCTGCAGAGGTATTGTTCCATCTTCCTTATTTGCACAGAAGTGTACTCACTTCAAGTCCAGGAATTGGTGCGAGGAGGAGTGAACGCCAAACCGGTTCCCAGCTAAGCATATACTGTAATAATGGTAGACTCCAGGACCAAAGGTAAAATTAAAACTTCATGCTTTATTTGTAAACACCTTTACAAACTCCTGGTATGCAGAACATAAAAACACCCGCTTGACACGTTTACGACTCAATTCCAGTTCGTAGCCATAACAAAGGTGTTGTACGGATGTAACAAATTTAGGTTCTGAGAGAAATGGTGAAAGTTGAACACAAAACATGAAGGCTAGGAAAAAGAGAAAACCCGGAATAAGGAGGCATACAGCAAACATAATTACTGACCTGCAATCAAATCTACTAAATATAATATAAATACAAATGCAATAATTGCTGCAAAAGGGGAAAAATGTTCTATAAGAGACAATACCCTCAAAATGTGATGGCCCCAGCTCTGGCATCCCTGGCAAGCAACTTATTGTGTAGCGGGATGCCGCAGGTAGCCAGGTGTTACACTGAAGAGTAAATGAAGTATTACATGCCGGCCATCCAGATGAATGGCCGTCCGTATACTAGTAATACAAGGATGACTAGAGTCTGCTTGTACATTGCAGCTCTTCGGTCTGGCTCATATGATGCCCTTATGGCCTATGATGCCCATATACCCTAGTATGGTATATGGGGCGGATTTGTCCTCATGAGTCAAGCCTACTAAAAATAAATTCTTGCACCGGACAAACAGCTTCTGCTACCCCAATATTACACTGGATTTACATCTATGTTCGGATTTTCAGTTTTTTGTTCCACCACAGAACAAAAAATAAATAAAAATGACAAAGGATTCCGACTGCGCCCAATGGACCCCATGACGTATGATTAGGGTTACCACCTAACCAGTAAAGCAGCAGCCCCACCAGTAATTATCTTCAGAGGCCAGTGCTGGTATTTATTGTTTACCGGCCATATTAATGACTGGTAAAAGATAATTAGCTGGTGTGAGCAGCTCCAACCGGGCAGCAGCCATAACCAGTGCTATGGTTTACTCTGAAGGTCCAGTCGGGGTGCCATGCAGCAGGTGGTAGAAGATCCTCACTCCTCCCCCGTGTCTGCTTCCCTGTGCATATTAGCCAATAGGAGGAGTGAGGGCGGGTCAGGGGTGGGGAGGGGGCCACTAATGGGGACACTGTTACTGCTGGGGCCACTGAAGAGGCTCTATTACTACTGGTGCCATAAAGGGTAGCTAAGGCTGCTCTCATACAGGCGCTTTTTTACAGCGTTTAACGCACGTTTTCAATGCGCTGTTTTAACGCTGAATTCAGCCACTCATTTCAGTGGGGCCTCTCAGACGAACGCGTTAGTGCAGCGGAACGTGAGCCAAAACAAGAGCTGTATGTTCTATTCTACAGCATTGGCCATTGAAATGAATGGAGAGCATTAAAAATGCTGTCAAACGCTGTGTTTAACATTTGACACAAATTTTAACGCTGCTTACAATGTCACCGGGAGGCGGGAAAAATGGCGACGTCATCGGCTTACTTTGCCTGCATCGTTGCTGCACAAAACACTCACAAATACGCTGTAAATCACTGCTTAAAAAGGCGGTGTTTTTATAAACGCCTGTGTGAGAGTGGCCTAACACTACTGGCGCCACTAAAAGGGGCAATAATACTACTAGTGCCACAATATGGGGCACTATTACTACTGTGGCCACTGGAAAAATGGAGGTATAAACCTACGCTTTCATAAACCATGCCCCTAGCCACACCCCTTCTTTTACTTTAGCCAGTATATATATATATATATATATATATATGTATATTTTATTTTACAAATGCCGCAGCCCTACTTAGGCCAGATCCGTATTCTGCCATGTCATCAGTATTTGTCTCTGTATATCTTAATGAATACAGGGAACATACTGATCCGTATTTGTCCAATAGAAAAAATACAAATGCGCCAAAATTAGGTCATGCTGCATATTTTTAAAAATCCATATAAAACACGGCTACGTAAGTAGTTCTATAGATTTACACTGGGTCTGTTTTACGGTCCGCAAAATACGTTTGCCGGAAACCGCATTATGATGGGCTCTGACGGGATCTGCCGCGGTGTTGGCATTTACCCGAAAAAAATAGCGCGGCATGCTGAACTGTTTTCTCCGACGCAGATGTGACCATTTTCTAACTACGTAGGCGCGTTTATTTTGATTTCAGCACAAGGAAACCGAGAAAGGGCTAGAATTTTGACGCGCTTCCTTAATAATGGATGTTAATCTTGTGTCCTTCTATAGGAATATTTCATATTGAATGTAACTCAGCCGTACCCGAAATTACATATTTTTTTCTCTTCCCCTCCATATGTAACCACAGGCTTTGGAAATTTTTCCTTTCGTCGTACTAATTTATCACCTTGCTTTACAGCAATTAGCGAAGATGAAAGCCTGTAGGTCTCTCTTAGGCCATTAAAAGCTTTTTCTTCGACCTCGGCTTGCTTCATAAATGCCTGTCGGAGGGAACATTTCTAAGGTCAAGGATCATATGTTCCATCCTGATCCGACATGGTTAGTGCAGGACTCGGACTATATAACATGGCTTCAGCTTCAGTCCATAAGCCGGGAATTGTCTTTATCTGCATTTTCATAGCTGAAATCGAAACATAGTCTCATGTCACATGCCATACATAGGTAAAGAAACATCTACCGTGGTTGATAACAGAGAACTTTGTATTATTTATATGGAACAGTACAAACCAATTTACAAGAAAGCCTCTTAAGTGGTGGAATTATTTATTAATGAGAGAGAACACAAGTTAATGGAACTGCAACACAAATTCACCTAAAACCCTGTGGAGGTCAGATGAAAAATAATACACATTTGTGGAAAGGATTCCACCTTTAGAACGGAGTTGATGGCTACAGAGATTCATTTGTATATATATTTTATGTGATCCTCTGTAAATATGATATGACCTTTTGAGGGGACCTTTCAATCACTCCTAATTTGCCATTGCATTTCCATTGTTGCGTGTATCCTACATGGGGAGTTTGAAGAAATTTCGATCACAATGTTTGCACAAGCGAAAGAAATGTATCCACTCAAAAGATATGACGGCTGCGCACTACTTAACTTCTTCCATTGTGATGATGGATCATGTGACAAAGGGCCCAATATAGTGTGGGTGGAGGTATTCCTTATGGGTGGTTTCACATGTAGCATTGAAAAAAAACAAACACTACTACAGTTTTTGGACCAAAGCCAGAAGTGGATGTAGCAGGACGGAGAAGTAGAAGTCCTGCCGTTATATTTCTCGTTCTTTTTGGCTTTGGTTTGTAGAATTAGAAATGCTGCTCTGGTATGGCTGAGGGGCGACCTAATAACTATGTATAAACATATCAGGGGGCAATACAGAGATCTCTCCCATCATCTATTTATACCCAGGACTGTGACTGTAACAAGGGGGCGCCCTCTATGTCTAGAGGAAAAAAGGTTTCTACACCGACATGGAAGGGGTTCTTTACTGTAAGAGCAGTGAGACTATGGAACTCTCTGCCTGAGGATGCTAAGAGTACAAGAGGGACCTGGAGACCTTTTTAATGTAACAATATTACAAATTATAGTCACTGATTACTGTAGAAGGGTTGTATGATTTGGAGTCCAAAAGGAATTCTTTTTTCTCCATAAAATGAGGAAAATTGGCTTGTACCTTTTTTTTCCTTCCTCTGGATCAACATTGCGAGATAATAGGCTGAACCTTATATACATATATGTCTTTTTTCTGACTTTGCATATTATTTTGCTGTGTTACTTTGATAATCTTAGGCGTCTGTATTTTTTTTAAATCTGTATGCACATTTCTATGAGTTACATATAATTTGTGTTTGGATGTGTCTGTAGAGTTATCTGTGTATCCATGTAAGCATCTGTATGTAATTTGTGGGTTTTTGTGCCTTTTTGCCTGCTATTTCCCTGCATACCGCTATTTAAAAGGACTCTTAATTTTCCAATAACTTTTGCTGATATGATAGCCAAGATGATAAGTAACAAACGTGCAATTTACTTTATTTACCTATAATGATGTTTTGTGCTGAAAAATCACTTTAAAGCCCTGGTCATTAGGGGTCTCCCTTCCTCCTAACTTGCTGCCTTCTTTGAAATGATGTTCGCTCAGTTACTGGAGACAACACTACAGTAGAACAGGAAGTGCAGAAGGGGGACAAGTCATCATGCTCATTGAAGTCAATGTGAGCAGAGGGTAATAGGGAGGAAGAGGAGGTAGAGACACACAGACCTGCTGCTAAAACAAGTGGTGAGTTATTTTCTGTTTTTTGTTTACGCTTCCACTGTTCAGTCCTGCTGTAGTGGCTTACATCATGATATATCTCTATGTATTACTCACATATAGCAGACTCTATAGCAGACTTCTCTGTGAACAGTGTATAGAACATAGCAGCCAGGTTCCCCACACTAGTCTTGAGAGAACTGAGAATCAGATGTACACTAGAAATGAGCGAGCACGCTCGGATAAGGCAGTTACTCGAGCGAGCATCACTCTTCTCGAGTAACTGCATTCTCGTCCGAGCAGGCTTGGGGGGCGCCGGGAGTAGCGGGGGGGAGAGAGAGAGAGAGAGATCTCTCACTCTCCCCCACCGAGCCTGCTCGGACGAGAATGCAGTTACTTGAGAAGAGCTATGCTCGCTCTAGTAACTGCCTTATCCGAGCTTGCTCGCTCATCTCTAACTTACACCCTGCAGAGGGGTAAAATGGGGAAAATACAGGAGAAAAGTCATATAATGGTCAAAAATAGTATTATCCCTCATGTACATAGAGCACAGCTTATTCTGAAAAGTCACCTGGAACATTCGGTAGTTTACTCCTTGAATAGAGATTATGTAATGAAAGACATACACTATTATAACTTTATAAAATAGCCTTTGTTAACATGATGTCTCCAAGAAGCGATCTTGTTACATATAGTTACACGTGTCATTAAAGGCTGGTAGTGGATGCAGCGTGCACATTGAGCATATAGAGCATGTATGTACATGTTCTATATTACTAGGAACCATACTTTTACTCTGCAGTTGAGGCTCTGGAGATCAGATATGGGGTGCAGATGTTGCAGTTATACCTCAACTTTGAAGACCTAAAGGACCCTCTGCCTCATAAGACACCAATATTACTGACGGCTCTTGGTAGGTAAGGGGCCCTGTTACAGTTTTGCCAAGTCCCATAGTATAGCGATACAACATGAGACTGAAAGGCTGCTTTACATACCATGTCTGCCTTTTTGAGATTCCTTCGTTGGTACATTGAAGCAGGAGTAACACGTCCGTATTGGGTTTAAGCAGATTAGTTATGTGCTAGTCTAAGGCAGTAAATGTGAGTGTTACACTCAGGCTATATCGCTGTTTTTGCATTTTAATGAACTCCTGCTTATTCATGTTGCAGCTTTTTAATTGTTCAGTGTACAGATGTGTCATCTTCCTTCCTCCTATGATCAGTCCCTAATAACCCCCCCCCCCCCCCCCCCCCGCCTGTGTCACTTTCTTCTCCCTCTGCCCCTACTTTCAGAATAACTTGCAATCTCATTTTCTCACTTTATTCAATTCTCAACACTCACTTCTTGGCTACGTGTCTAGGGGGTTTTGTGTTTCTCATCATGCCCAAGCCATCTGTCTGATCTTGCATTTCCACAGTATCAACTCTTTGGCCCCTGCAAGAGTTCTTAATAACTCCCTGTCTTATGTGCTGTACGGTCCCATAGATATGCAAATCAGCTGGAAACATTAGCAATTAAAATCATTAATGTTACTTCATTGTGTTTTCAATCAATTTCATTTCAATCATTTTAGTTTTGTTTTTCATTTTTGCTGAGAAACTTCTGTGTACGGACATTATGGTCACGATTTAACACTTGGCTATGGATATCATGTGAGCTTGGATCCGCACGAACGTCCTGTAGTCCAGCACTTCAGTGGAGCTGCTTTGCATTGCCATGGATGGAAAGGATCATGGGTTCTTCATACTCGTGCTTGATAAGATCCTAGAGGTCTCCCCCCCAAAATGTTATGGCAAATCCTAATTACCCCGAATGGTCACTTTATTACATACAGCCACCCTTTCAAGATTAGCGTTTCCCTTTATAGAAATTCTTGGTATTTGTATAGCGCCAACTTATTCCGCAGCGCTTTCAGGTAATTATTACTTATTACCCCGCACCAAGCTGGGTTCTCATTTTACCGACCTTGGAAGGATGGAAGGCTGAGTCAACCTTGAGCCGGCTACCTGACTCACACGGGAATCGAACTTGCAACCTTCAGGTCGTAGGCGAGAGCTTACACTCTGCGCCACACGAGATTAGACCAGTGACCCTGGGGTGCAGCAAAAAATCAAGTCGACAAATTTTACGTGGATCAGTTTCAGTGTGAATCCACTGTAGATAGGAAGATCCAGTGATCTGAGCGACTCATGTTCTCACGTGTAGAGAGTGGACGGAGAATGTGTGATCGAGGAAAAGCATCCAGCAAAAGGAAATTCTGGGGACGGAAACAATTCATTGGTGAAAGGCGACACTCTAGTGGGTGAAAAACGCAAAAATTGTATCACTGAGCAGTGGAAAACCATCTCCTGGTCAGATGAGTCCAGATTTCTGTTGCCCCGTGCTAAAGTCAGCTGATGGAGTAATAGTATAGACAATGTTTCCTTGCACTCCTCTGATGCCTGTGAATTCTGTGCCACGATGACTTGCTGTGGTTTTGAAAGCCCGAGGAGATCCCTCATGCTACTAGATGGGTGTCTCTGATAAAGTGGTCGTTCAGTCTATGTGCCATAACATTCTATGATGGCGCTGCCCCTTTAATGTTGACCATGATAATGCTACACCTTCTTGCATTCAACACTTAATATCCACATTTATTGCTTCACCAAGTGGTAAAATTCTTCTAAGAAAGTTAAAGGAATCTTCCCACCTTATTGACCAGAATGTTATGGGCAAATGTTATTAGTGTGAGTCCTACCAAACATCAAAAATAAAGAAACATGAGTCCCTTTGTCATTTCCCAGTCACCCGCTAGTCAGGTGTATAGGGCCATGTTGTAGATCCCTGTACAGCGGGTGGCTGGTAGCACTGCGGGGCGGGGAGGCTCTCTAAACTAGCCCTTCATTCTGAGGACTGGCGATGGTCTGCGTAGTTAAACTCTATCATTGGGAAAGGGATAATTAGTCTTAGCAATAGCCATCGCCATCTTATACTGGGAAAACCAATATAAATTATATGTGTATGTGTTTTATTGAATAGTAATGCAAAACTATGAGGCTGCGATCACACTGCATTTTCACCTACGTTTAGCGTGTTCATGGGGGAAGTTCCTGACATATACACTAAATGTGGTGATAGGGGTCTGTTATGAGGTGGAAACCAAAAGAGAGTCCTTTTGCTTCCATTTGACCAGAATAGATCAGTAGACGAAAAATAATAAATAAGAGGATGCAATAGTGCAGTAAGATACGCCATTCCATTCAACTGGATCATCTAAAAAAATATATTCCGTTTAATGGCTTTCATTAGCCAATAGGCAGCAAAAGCTACCATATGGCATCAGTGATGTTTTTTTTAAGAGAAATACTATGGATGATGTTTCCTCAGATCAGGTCATCAATAGCTGATCGGGCGCCCTCCGTCAGTGCCGCAATACACAGAGGTCAGAGCAGAAGCTTCCACTCAGGCGCAGTGTAGTGGCCGGCACTTGTAAGTGCAGGCTGGGATCCCATTAAAATCAATGGGAGCTGCAGCTTCTGCCCTGTACCCCCATGTGTAGCAGCGCTGACAGCGGGCTGACTGTTTCTATACTCTCTCTTCCACTTACAGAGGGATATTGATATCTTGACCAAGATTTGGTTGAGATGAGAATAAAGGCCCATTTAGACGGGACGAATGTCAGGCAAACAATGCCTGACACTCATCCCTGTGTGTCCTCGCTCCCGTGCTGATCGTTCAGTGTAAATAGCAGCTGTTCAGTACTGAACGGACGCTATGTTAAGTCAATGGAGAGGGGCGGGGGAGAGTGAGGAGAGAAATCCCTGCAGCCTCCACGCCCCCCTGCTGACTGCTCTGTGAGCGAGCCAGCATTTCTAGCTCCTGGACAGGAGCACAGGAGCGAGGACACACAGGGACGAGTGTCGGGCATCAATTTCTTGACATTCGTCCCCTCTAAAGGGACCTTAAAGGGGTTGTCCCGCGGCAGCAAGTGGGTCTATACACTTCTGTATGGCCATATTAATGCACTTTGTAATGTACATTGTGCATTAATTATGAGCCATACAGAAGTTATAAAAAGTTTTTCACTTACCTGCTCCGTTGCTGGCGTCCTCGTTCCCATGGCGCCGACTAATTTTCGGCCTCCGATGGCCAAATTAGCCGCGCTTGCGCAGTCCGGGTCTTCTGCTGTCTTCTATGGGGCCGCTCGTGCAGAATGCCGGCTCCGTGTAGCTCCGCCCCGTCACGTGCCGATTCCAGCCAATCAGGAGGCTGGAATCGGCAATGGACCGCACAGAAGAGCTGCGGTCCACGGAGGAAGCAGACCCCGGCGGCCATCTTCAGCAGGTGAGTATGAAGACGCCGGACCGCCGGGATTCAGGTAAGCGCTGTGCGGTTTGTTTTTTTAACCCCTGCATCGGGGTTGTCTCGTGCCGAACGGGGGGGGGGGGGGGGTTAAAAAAAAAAACAAACCCGTTTTGGCGCGGGACAACCCCTTTATGGCCCATGTCCACTGGAAAATTCGGGCGGATTCTCCATGCGGATCTTCTTTCTTCGGCCCCGGCGGATGTGCCCTGTGCACACTTTTTTTTAAAAACTCCTGCGCTTCCGCGGCAGAGCAGAAATTCAGCTGCGGGTGTGCCGCGTATACGGACGGGTTCCATAGGCTTCAATGGAGGCCTGCGGGAGCCATCTGTGCAGGAAACCCGCAGAAAATGGAGCATGCTGCTGGTGATTTCCCGCATGTGCGATCCGTGCGGCAGGGAAAAATGACATCCGCAGGTATTTACTTACCTGCAGGGGTCCAATGCATTCCTACGGGCGCACATCACGCGTGCGGGACACCCGCGCGGATTTTAAAATTAGAATTACCTAGTGGACATGAGGCCTAACACTTAGAAAAACTTTACAGTTAGTTCTACTATTTTGTGCATACAAGCCCTGTGCAGTCCTATGTATCTCCTAGGTTACTGAGTATAAATAATCCCTGTATCATCTGATCCTGCCTGAAATTACCAGCACTGGCCACCACGCAGAGGTCAGCGCTATTTGTTTCCTCTCCATACCCTGTGTTTTACCAGTGAGAACAGGCTCTCCAACAACTGATCAGCCGATCAGCTATTGATGCATAGGTTATCTTGAGCATAGGTTATCATTAGTATTTATCTCAAAACCCCCGGACACAACGGACACAACATGATTTTTTCTGTAGTTTTTTGTGATGATCTATTGAACAGATAACGGATCCATCAGCCATAGGCTATAATGTTACCAGTGACATCCATAGGCTATAATGTTACCAGTGACATCCATAGGCTATAATGTTACCAGTGACATCCATAGGCTATAATGTTACCGGTGACATCCATAGGCTATAATGTTACCAGTGACATCCATAGGCTATAATGTTACCAGTGACATCCATAGGCTATAATGTTACCAGTGGCATCCATAGGCTATAATGTTACCAGTGACATCCATAGGCTATAATGTTACCAGTGACATCCATAGGCTATAATGTTACCAGTGACATCTATAGGCTATAATGTTACCATTGACATCTATAGGCTATAATGTTACCAGTGACATCCATAGGCTATAATGTTACCAGTGGCATCCATAGGCTATAATGTTACCAGTGACATCCATAGGCTATAATGTTACCAGTGACATCTATAGGCTATAATGTTACCAGTGACATCTATAGGCTATAATGTTACCAGTGACATCTATAGGCTATAATGTTACCAGTGACATCCATAGGCTATAATGTTACCAGTGACATCTATAGGCTATAATGTTACCAGTGACATCCATAGGCTATAATGTTACCAGTGACATCCATAGGCTATAATGTTACCAGTGACATCTATAGGCTATAATGTTACCAGTGACATCCATAGGCTATAATGTTACCAGTGACATCCATAGGCTATAATGTTACCAGTGACATCCATAGGCTATAATGTTACCAGTGACATCCATAGGCTATAATGTTACCAGTGACATCCATAGGCTATAATGTTACCAGTGACATCTATAGGCTATAATGTTACCAGTGACATCCATAGCTCATAGGCTAGAATGACGTCCGTTTAATACACACAGTATAAAAAAGCTTGCAATTTATCTGTTAGGCCGCCTGCACACGGGCGGAAATCCCGCCACGGGATTTCCGCCGCTGAAAGTTTGCATAGGAGTGCATTACAATACGCACTCCTATGCAGACGGCCGCGGTTTGGCCGCGCAAAATCTCGCGCGTCAAACAAACCGCGACATGTCCTATTTTTGTGCGGGGCACGCACTCACCCGGCCGCCGGCTCCGGTCTGCGCATGCGCTGGCTGCGCGGCAGCCGGCACATGAAAGAGCTGGGGCCGCCAGGCGCGGGAGAGTACGCGCTCGTCTCTGCAGGCTCTCGGGTCGGGTCCCGCGGCGAGAATTCTCGCTGCCGGATCCGACCCGCTCGTGTGCAGGTGGCCTTAAAAGGATCCCATGTGAGTTTTTGGGTGATGGTGCCACCAACATGATCGCCTCTGTCTGATGTTGCTGTTCCCAATGTAAACCATAAATACAGCCCAAAAAACCATATATGAACATAGCCCAAGGCTCTCTCACACGCGCGTATGCTACTGCATATTAGGCGCTACCATCTCACATTAACTTTCAACCGTGCCTCTCAAACACACTGCGCCAAATACACTCGCAATGAAAATCGCAACTTGCACCGTCTTACACATATTACGCCCGCATACACGCCAAGATAGTGTATGAGGATTGTCGGCACGCAGAATGTACGCATGTCATTTCACACTTACTCCCGTGCGAATCAGTTTATGCTCGTGTGAGAAAGCCCTAAGAGTCTTAAAATGCTAAAGACTGGCGAGCTAGTGGGAAGAGGATTCGCTTCACTCCGGAAAATGTCACAATCTTGTAAGCGCTCCCCAGCTCTAATGCAGAGATGACACCGAATGTTAACGTCTGTAGCCGTCAGAATCTAAAGAGAGGGAATAAAATCCTGCCCATCACTTAAAGAGCGACGCTTTTACTATTTTAGTATAAGAGCATCACATTCACAACAAATGCACCAATTTGCCCAGCAGCTAAATGATTAATATTTTATGGCATTTTAAGTGGTGCTCGCCATTACTATAGATGGCTACAACTACTACGCTTTTATTGTGCTGTTTGTGGCAGAATAGTGATTTCAGGAGGTTGTTTTATGTTCTGCTTTACTAGCAGACAGGTCCCCCCTCTCCACAAGGCAACATACGGCCATTGACTTAGTGATTACTGTATTGCTTGTGTGCTTACTTACGCCGACATTTCTCTGTAGGACCTCATATATAAATAATTAACACACAAAACACTGGAGGCTCTTCGATTGCTGACCTAGCAGCCACAATCGTCATAAAACCCAATTATAGGTATACAGACAGTCACTGATTCAGCTTCAGGAAATATATGTATACATGTGTGTGTGTATATATATATATATATATATATATATATATATATATATATATATATATACTGTGCAGAGCATTGAGTCTTTATGGTTACAGAGATACAAACTTTGTGCATTCTGGCACTCATATAGTCAACCATTAGAGATGAGCGAGCACCCAAATGCTCGAGTCCGCGTTATTCGAGTCGAGCCTTTCGGAAAATTCGAGAGCTCTACTCGAGTAACGAACCCCATTGACTACAATGGGAGACTCGAGCATTTTTGTATGTGGAACGCAGGGTCCCAAGCTTTTGTTTTGTTTTTCCCTGGTTCGTCTGTCTCTCTCTCTCTCTCTCTCTCTCTCTCTCTCTGTCTCTCTATCTCTCTCCAAAAATTTTCAAATGGCACGCGCTGGGTGGGGTCGAACGCAATTTGATGCTCGCTCCAGTAACGAGTACCATCGAGTATGCTAATACTCGAACGAGCATCAAGCTCGCCAGAGTATGTTCGCTCAACTCTATCAGCCATCTTTCCCCTTATGGCTTATTAACCAACTGAATGTATGTTAGGCTGCATGTCCACGGGCGTGATTCTGCCGGCGATCATGCTGTCTGAAGCTTTCCACGGGCGTTGCTATGGAAAGCGCAGCCCTGGCGCCCACGAGCGGAGAATCATAGCGATTCTCCTCTTGCGGGATTCAAATTGCAGCATGCTGCGATTTGCCGCGATGCTCCGCGTTGAGCCTATCTGTCAGATAGCCTCAGTGCGGAGAACTGTCAGCTGTCTCCCGCTCCCCGGCAGCGGCTACCGATCTACCGTGGGATATCTCTACGCCCGTGGAAAGGCAGCCTTAGGCCTCCTGCAGATGGGCGGAAATTCTGCGGCAGGATTTCCCACAGAATTTCCGCCCATGCCCGCTGCCATAGGATTGCATTACATAATGCAATCCTATGCAGACAGCTGCGATTTGTCCGCATGAAAACACGCGCAGAAAACAAATTGCGGCATTTTCTACTTCCATGCGGGTCTCGCAGGGGCGCACACAGAAACGTCACTAGTGACGCGCTGGCTCCGCTCTGAGCATGCGCCGGCTGGGCAGAGTGGAGGAGACGCGGGAGCAGGTGAGCCGCACTGGTCACTGCAGGGGCACGGGTCGGATCCCGCTGCGAGAATTCTCGTAGCGGGATCCAACCCGGCCGTCTGCAGGCGGACTTAGATGTAGGGAACAAATCAATAGGTGTATTACTACAAGATCAGACTACATAAGGTTTGTTTGTAGTTACCATGGAGACATATAGGTCTGCATGAAACTGGAGACACTAAACAATAGGATTTTTAATTAAAGTGCGGGTAAAATATTGATGACTTATCCTCTAATAGGTCATCAATATCAGAGCAATGGGATGACGACACCCTGCATTCCCACTGATCGGCTGCTCTCAAGGAGCTGCCATGCCTCTCTGTTGGCCATTCGTAGTGTGTCAAGGCACAAGCTAAAGGCCCTTTTACACAGGCCAATTCTCTGCCATTTAAAGAAAGTTGAGAAGTTGAAGAGTCACATTTTTACGGCTCTCCAATTTCTCAGGGACACAGCCCTCCGGACTCCCCATCCCCGTTCCTTTCCCTTTGAGCCACATAACTTAGTTTATAGGGCTCAAAGTTCATGACGGGTTCCATTTAACAACCGCCCATTGACAATACAGGAAATGGAGCGCCGATCTTTACTGCTATTCACATGCAACAGAGAGTCACTAGTATGGGGGGTAGTAGTATTTGCCTTTTTTTCCAATTAATACTGATTGTCAGCATATTCAGAGAAACCAATGATCGGTCAAATGTTCAGGCCGATCATTGGCTCGCGTAAGAGGATCTTGAAGGAGCTTTCCGACACTGATATATTGATGATCTGTCCTCAGGATGGATCCTCAATATTGGATTGGTTGCTGTCGACCATTCAGAACCTCCGCTGATCAGCTGTTTGAAGAGATGTGATCGCATGAGCGCCGTGGCCTCTACTAAGACCTGTGAAACTATGTTCTTTGGTTTTGTGGCCTGAGAGCAACCCAGTCTTATTCAATTTAATGGGATTAAGCTGCTATACAAAACACAGCCACTTTTCAGTGTACGGCGCTGTACCTGTGTGGGCTGAAGTGGCCGTGGTGCTCACTCAAGTGCCACCTCAATCAGCCGATCATTGAGGGTACCCCACCGATCTGATATTGATGACCTATGGGTCATCAGAATTTTAGAATTTGGAAACCCCTTTAAGCTACATTAGCTTCATTCCGCTAATCTGTGGGGGACTCAGAAACTCCCTTTAAATATGTGTGTTTGCCTTTCAGATGTATGTGTGCCTGTATGTTTACATAGAATAGATACATGTACATTATATATATATATATATATATATATATATATATATATATATATATATATATATAGCTTTTTTTTTACTTTTGTTGGATTTTTTTGGACACTTTTTTTTTCCTTGCGTCATGTCGTTGAGCTTCCTTCGGCTTCGCCAGTGCCACAATCAGACGCTATGTAAATGACAAGAGGCGTGGAAATCAATAACATACGGAAGCGAATAGCATCGGCCAAGTGAAATTGAATCAAATTACAAGTGATACGACTGCATTCATCTCTTTAAAAAAAAATGAATTTGAAAACAAATCTCGGGCCGGGTAAAAAGACAGGATTTGCTTTAACAGATACACATAAGTTTGTGATTTATCCTCCCTCTTTTCTTCCCCGCCATACCGTATACAATGCAGGTAATGTTAAATTTATACATGAAATTTGAGGCCGGCTTTATTAGATCCCACATTCAAATTGAGTTTGGGTTTTTTTCCTCCATATTTCCTTCCAGAAGGTAATGCATTGACTCTGTAATATCGTTTTAAATTATACATGATGATGCTATGCAAAATAGGAGCGGGATGTCAGCAGCGAGCCTACAATTACTTTACATTGGTAGTAAATATCTAAATGCGCGCTGCTAAATCATATTGGACGTGACAGCTAACCAGCAATAAAATACAGGCTTTCTTTTGTCAACTGACTGTCCGAGGTTTGCCCACTTCACATTATACATAGCCCTGTCAGCCTGCCTTGCTGGGGATGTTGACAGCTATGTACACATCCTCACCTCATATGTTATTAAAAATGAAAACTGTTCTGCCCATTATTGCTGCAAAATGTCATGTTGTGCCGGTAAGGAATGAGGCAAACAGATACCAAAGAGCCAGCAAAACTTCTCAGACAGTTCCCTGGTAACTTACTTTTCTGCTGTTATTTACTCCTATTTTTATTTTTCTTTCGTTCCATCTTCAATTTTAACCAAAGTGACAACATGACATGAGCCAAAAGTAAATTGTTACCGCGGAAGGGGCAATTATCCGGCTAACAATCAGATATAAAATCTATCTATTACGCATCTATCTATCTATCTATCTATCTATCTATCTCCTATCTATCTATCTATCTATCTACGGTATGTCATATCTATCTATGTCATATCTATCTATCTCATATCTATCTATCTATCTATCTCATATCTATCTATCTATCTATCTCCTATCTATCTATCTATCTATCTACGGTATGTCATATCTATCTATGTCATATCTATCTATCTCATATCTATCTATCTATCTCATATCTATCTATCTAGTTATCTCATATCCATTTATCTCATATCTATCACATATCTATTTCATATCTATTTATCTATCTCATATCTTTTTATTTCATATCTATCTCATATCTTTCTATCTCATATCTATCTATCTTATATCTATCTCATATCTATCTATCTATCTATCTATCTATGATCCACATTTCTGCTTAATTTGACCTACTTCAGATTTTCACACAAGTCCTAAAAGTAGATAACGAGAACCAAATTGAACAAATAAGTCAAAAATCTTATACTTGGCCATTTATTTATTGAAAAAAATAATCCAATATCACATATCTGTGAGTGGTAAAGGTTTGTGAACCTTTGCTTTCAGTATATGGTGTGACCCCCTGGTGCAGCAATAACAACAATTACTGGAAACATTTAGATGTAAAGTCCGGCACATCCTCCCATGAATCGGGCCGTCTACAGCATTTCTATAGAATTACGGTCAGGACTTTCTAGAACTTTAATTTAATTCTTCTTTAACCGTTCTTTTGTAGAACGACTTGTGAGCTTTGGGTCGTTGTCTTGCTGCTTGACCCACGTTCTCTTGAGATTCAACGCACAGACAGTTGTCCTGACATTTTCCATTAGAATTTGCTGGTGTAATTCAGAATTTATTGCTACATTATATGATGGCAAGCCGTCCTGGCTCAGATGCAACCAAGCAGGCCAAAGCCATGATACTTCCACTGCTGTCCCACACAGGAGGCCAATAGGAACCTGTGTGCTTGCATCTTAGAAATAAGCTAGAGGTGAACAGACAAAGTGTAGCTATAAGGTAGAGCCGGAGCTGCCGACCAAGTAAACTGGGGGACCAATGGTCTCAGTAGCGTTTGTGAAATTGGAGAGGACGTGCAAAGGCTAGATCTCAGGTGCGACCTATAGTCGGTGTAGTCTTATAGAACTAACACGTTGTATACTCTAGAGTCCCAGTAAACATATGTAAAGCCAAATATCTGTTTTGTAGAACCAAGCCAGTGATGTAGAATCCAAATCACATTTTATTTTGAAAATCAACCCAGCAGTGTGACACGTTTCGAGGTAACTGCTATTGATAGTAAATTATAAGTACATAAAAGAAGATAAAAAGGATACAATAACAAATTGACAGGGAAATAGCAAATACTAAAAGGATAACGGTATTCTTGTATCTTGTCACCACCGGAAGTGTGGGTGGTGACAAGATACAATCAGCTTGATAGGCCGGCCCTGCTTCTGTCTGGTCCTGGCAGTCAGTAAGAGCGGCTTACCGCTGGCTGACAGTGACTGAGTGAGTGAGGTAGGGGGATGGGGAGGCTGTGCAGAAGGCTGCAGGGGAGCGGGGGCACAGCATGAGTGGGGATCGGCGGCAGCACAGTGCTGGGTGACAGTGGTTTAGGGAGGGAGGGGGACGGTGAGGCTGTCCGGAAGGCTGCAGGGGTGCAGGGATACAGTATGAGCTGGAGATCAGCGGCAGCACAGTGCTGGGTGAGACTGGGGGAGGGAGGGGGATGGGGAGGCTGGAGTGCAAGAGGGATAGCGCTGGGTGACAGTGTGCCTGGCATGGGGGTTAGGGGTCGTTTTAGTGTTGGGGTTATATTATTGGCTGTAAATACTTCCATGTTCATGAAGCCAGCTCTGACATGGAAGGATTAACAGCTACTAATGTAATCCCTAACACTGAAACAACCCCTAACCCCAAACCGCCATCGTACCATGAATTTCATCCCCACGCTGCTAGGACCTTTAAGGACCTGGCTGCACACAGCCAATCAGCAGTGTGTGGGCATGCACTGGGCTGAAACAGGCCATCACTAGCTCTCCACCCATTCTGTTGGTGGTGACAAGATACAATAATACCAAGGATAATCGAAGGATGAAAAAATCAATTGAAGATTAAAATAAATTGTAAGGTGAAAGTAAAAAAATGTTTTAGGGTGCAGGATACACTTTAAATAGGTACAAATAAAGCGACCCCCCCCCCCCCCCCCAAAAAAAATAAAAAAATAAATAATAGTCAAACATATGGTGCCAGGGAAGAAAATTCAATTCCCCTGTTATTGACAAAACATGCTTACTATAGTATATGTGGGTAGACCACTCTGTATCTAGAGGCAGTCTACAGTATATGCCAATAGAAATGTAAAACAAACCACCTTCCCACAGAATAAATCATATTCGCAAATAATATTGTATTCATATATGCTCACATCTTATGGTTTCCTTATTTTTTAGAGGAGGGGGGATTATGATGATTATAAAATCCAGCAGTCACAACATATGAAATAATTGGCACTTATTATGTTTAATGCTATTATCCTGATCCCAGATGAAGAGACCTTTGAGGAATACAATGACGGTAGATTAAACGGGGACAGGGACAGATATATACAAGGGGAAAGGGGGTAAGAAATAGCTGGGATTTTATCAAAAAGTATAGAGTTGACTAGATAGAGCTAGAGAGGAAAGGGAAGAGACGGTACTTGGTTTGGTAGGTCAATGGGGGAAAATAACTATGATAAACTGAAAACTTTCTGAAACTGTTCAGAGCAATAGTGGCATGACGAACAGCTTTCAGGGGTGAGGGCCGTGGATATCATGGCAAGATTCAACTCGTTGGTCCGCCAAGGTTTAGTTTAGCCAGGAGTTACAGAGAGACTGATCGCTGATGTGTCCGAATATTTATAGTCTAAAAAGTGTGCATTTGTGCAAGTGTAAAAGTCCGTGGCCCGCGCATGCACGGGGAGGCTCTGGCGGCCATCTTTAGAGTGAGCAAGTGTAAACTGAAGTAGGCAGATTGCTTGCTGGCAGGGTATTAACCCTTTCCAATCCACTGTCTGACGTTTTCAGACATTCTGATTGAAGGCTGTACAGCTTCGATGTTAGAAGACGTCCGGCAGGGTATTTTTACTGTATATTACTGGCCACTCTGTTGTCGGGGGCCTCTCCAGCATGTCCCATACCACAGTACTGGCTCTAGCCAGCAGATGGCGCCATTGTATAATGTCAGAAAAAGAGAACCCCCTAGGAAACCCTGAATCCAAAATTGGATTGCAAAGGGTTAATGGTCTTGAATTTCCTGTATTTGTACATAGCCTGTCAAACTGTGGATTGGTGGATTCCAAACTCTCTAGAGATGGTTTTGCAACCTTTTCCAGCCTAATGAACATCAACAAATCTTCTTCTGAGGTCCTCAGAAGTCTTCATTGTTCGTGCCATGATACACTTCCACAAACATGATAAAACACGTCGCCCAATCGCAACTGATTGTCATCCCATTGATTGAAAACACCTGACTCTGATTTCAACTTTCAATTATCTGCTAATCCTAAGTGTCCACGTACTTTGCCACTCAGACATGTGATATTGGATCATTTTACTCAATTTATAAATTACAAAAATCTAGCCTAAAAATAGTCATTGGTTAATCAAAAGTCATCTGGTGAACGACTTGCGTCCTGACTCTTCCGTGTGTGGACACCTTAAGTGGCTACATGACTACAACCATACTATTATGGCATGTGGACATCAGAGAGGGTAGTCCCTCACTCAGGACACCACTCTATGAGCCAGAATGGTGAGGCACTCTGTAAGAATTGAATGACTGGCTGCTACAGGGAAAATAGATAGCCGAATGTGGCTTCCTTTACTAAAGGTTAGAGAATCCAATGTTACTTGCCTACTCTGCTCACAAAGGCCTTTAACCCGCCACCACCGTTCAGGTGCCATGCAGAGAACTACATCTAAGTCTCATTCAAGTGAATACAGCCAAGTTGCAGTCCTTGAACTGCAGTGGTGCTGCACAGAGCGCTAGAACTCTTCATTCTACCTATAAATGGGGATCTCAGCAGTTGCAGTCCCCCCAATCAGCAAGTGATTAAGGGGGTTGTCGAGGGTTAGAACAACATGGCTGTTCTCTTCCAAACACAGCGCTACCTTTGGCCATATGGTTGTGTGTGCTATTGCAGCTCAGCTCCACTGAAGTGAATGGAAACTGAGCTGCAATGCAATATACAACCCACGAATAAGGGCGGTGATGTGTTAGCATAGGCCAACAGTCGTCCAAGTAATCTCTCAAAAGAGAGATTATGGGTTACTGCCGACCTGTGTCAACACGGGACCCAACAGGGCAAGTGTGCGAGAATCGCTAGCTTGTCTGAGTCGCTCGATTTTCAGCTCACCTAAAAGCCAAGCACCTATCGGGCCATGTAAACAGGCAGTTGTTCCTCTATGAACGACTGCCTGTTTGCTGTGAATGGAGGCGGGCGGCTGGAAAAGATGTAAGGTTCCACTTCGATTCAGTGGACGATTATTCCTGGGATGGCTGTCAGGCATTTAAGTGCCTTACAGACGTCCCGTGTAAAAGTATCATGTACTGTATAGTCTAAGGAAAGTTCACAGCATATACATCAAACGTGTCCATAGGGCTCAATCACCTGTTTAATGCCAAAAGATGTCTTTTTGGGATGGTGTATGTCGTTATACCTTTTTCTTCTTTGTTTTGCTCTAGTGAATAGAGTTGTAGACTGTGCTATATATCATGGACACGGGGGCCTCTGGGCGATGTGGATGTATGTCAGAGCCCTTCGTCAGAAGTATACATTAAGAAACTCCTGATATATACAGAACCTCTAAGACCAGTCTCAAAAGGGATGTGAGAAGAGTCTGAGATAGACAAGAAGTCAGATTTACTAATACTTTCTAATACAAGGCACCAGATTTATAGTAGTCATTTATGTTGGATGGTAAATCTGGTGCATCTTTAAACACTTATGTCTAGCTTTATACCACCTATTCAATAGCTCAGCTCAGGACAAATTTTTTGCCAACATTTGGAAGTAATTTGCACACATTGTCACATTCAGGCCACACCCCTTCCCATGAAGCCACACCTCTGCCAACAAAATGACATCCCCTTTTTGAAGTGTGCTTAAATAAAAGTCTCCAACACTTCCTAAAACACATAAATGTGGTGCAAAACATATAGGGCAGTTTTATGGCATGATTGGCACCAGAAAGTTGGCACATTTTCAACAGTAAATCGGCTCGTTATGTTTCTTCATCTCGTTTGTATGTATAGTGTTCACCTTTAAACAGCTCTTGGCAGACCAGCCCATCAAGCGTAACCTATAGCAAATCTACATGACACAATTACAGGCTACAGTTCAACTTGTATGGCCGCCTGCAGACGGGCGGGATTCCCCGCAGAATGTCCGCCCGTACACGCTTGCATAGGATTGCATTACAATGCGCAATCCTATGCAGGCGGCCGCGGTTAGTCTGCGCGAAATCACGCGCAGAAAACAAACTGCGCCATGCTCTAATTCTGTGCGGGGCTCGCAGAGCACATGAAAGAGCCGGAGCTACGGGAGCGGGCGAGTTCTCGCAGCCGGATCCGACCCGGCCGTCTGCAGGCGGCCTATCTAAATATTAGAAGTCCAATGACTTGACACAAATATTTAGACACAATCGGTTCAGCAAGGCACGGAAAACAAACAATCCACATTTAGGTTTAATTTTCACCAAATCTCATTGTGAAAGCGTTTGAAAGGGACACCGTTTGAACCAATAATCTCTTCAGCCCCCCTGCGGGAATCTTTTTAATTTGCCGTCAGACCATTTGTGCAGCGCAGAGAAAATTGCATATTGCGTTATCAGAAACCTAAATAAACTTGTTAATACGTCGGGCGCTGAGTGCAATCCGCAGCTTATTATTAAGCGCTAGGCCGTGGCTGTGACAGTGGGTCGCCATCACTTCTGGAAACAATGTAACAATACAAATCCAGCGCACTTTTTTCTTTTATTTCCTTTAATCCAATTAGACATTCTTTGCTCATTGCCGCGGCACGCGGTCCTGTGAACGCTTTTATTTTTCTCCATTTCCATCATTAATACCTGCATTTCTGGAAGTTGTCACTCCATTTAGAAGATCTTTATTCCGGGATGGCCTATTGGGGCTTGCATGATACGGGATGCCTGTACTTAATAAATTCGACTCTCAAGTAGTCATTTTTGTAAATAATTAGCTTCAGTGGAAAAATAAGTTGGCATATTGTATGCATCTAATGTCGCAAATGTACACACAGCAAACTTCCTATTAATCAACAGTCAAGCAATGTAAGTTGGGTCTCATACATAATGAATTGTGTTTAAACCTCAAGGGTTTCATTGATAGAAAAATAACAGAAAACACAAGTGCAGTAAGCTTTTGAATAAAATTTAACTAGATTGCTCTGCATCCTGTAATTGTTTTGGAATCACTGGGGAGCGGATAATTTATCTGCAGTTTGGGTCTTTTTTTTCCCTCTCTCTCTCTCCCTTTCTCTCTCTTCATCTATCACAGAGAGAAGGCTGTTTTAATGATATGTTAAGGTGTTGATAAAAAGTGACTTCTATAATTTCGACATTGTTGACTGTAATACGCCGTCTCGAAATGTTATTAATAAAACATCTGAAATTGCAGCCAATGCAAAGATTGAAGGGCTAGAGATGTAAATTTGCATGTCCTAAATCATTGAAATGTTTGTCAACTGCCACCGTCGCCTGTGCATTCGCTTACAAGTAGCCTCGGAAAAGTATTTTGTAGCCGGTGGGAGAGAGAGAGAACACAAAGAAAAAAGTTGGACGATTACATTAAATGAAATGGTCAAACTAATGGGTTCTTCTTCATTACATCAATTAACCTCCCGATGTAACGGGACAGAGGTTGAGGCAGAGAGGTTATAATATGTGAAATAAATTGATGGTGCTCTTTCTTTCGTAACCTGTTTGAAATATGTTCCATTGTCGCATTGATTTTTTTTTTTTTTTTTGCTTGGTGTCTTGAGGTTCTTCGGGGAATATCTTTAGGACTGAGTTCAAGGTCTTGGCCAGAGCATTTAGAACTTTCTACAATTTCATAGATCATTTGTGCAACCTCAAGTGTTTTTCCAGACAGTGGTCAAGATGGAGAGGGCAAGTTGTGGGTTAAATTAGCGGAATAAGATATTTTGTCTTGGGTGGCTGGTAAGGACATGTGAAGATGGCTTTGCAGGGACTGAGATGAGTATTATTTTGACTGGTCTAGTCTTCATTTTAAAGGGAGGGAAATATAAGGTCTATAAACTGAATGGCACCTTATTAGAGACCCCTACCTAGTAGTTAATTGGGCTTCCTTTGGACTTCAGAAACACAGCAGTTCCTTTTGACATTGATTCTAAGTTGAAATCATCGGACCATGCGGACACAATAGCTTCTTGCAGTTGCCGCAGCTTAGATGGAGGTACTAACATGGCATCTGGCCTCAAGGGTTCATTAATTTATGCTGCTGGTGCCAGATTTTGGATATATCTGACCAGGCAATGTTTTTTTGCTGCTCAGTGATCCAAGCTTTGGACTTTCTTGCCCACCGGATTCTCACCTTTCTGTTCCTCTTAGACACAATGGCGTTGGAACTGGTCATTTGCTGTTATAGTCCATCCAATGTGTTGTATGTTCAGACACGTTATTTGGAGCATCTACATCATATTCGGCTGCAATTTGTTTGACTGTGTACCACCTGTGTCTGAAACCAATTCTTGGCACCCTCCTTTGACCCCTTTTGTCAACGAGTTGTTTATGTCCATAGGATCCCTTTTGCTGGATACGTTTTCCGGATCACACCATTCTTAGTATACTTTCCACCCAGCTGCACGAGAAATCCCCACAAGCTTGGCTGTGAAATGTTGGCCCCGGCTAGTCTAGCACCAATGACCAGGCCTCGTTGGAACTTGTTCGGATCTCTCAATTTTCCCATTATGATGTACATTCAGACTGAAATTGATCCACAAAAAGAACTTGTCACTTGATTTTAGGCTGCTCTCCGGGGTCACAGGTCTAATTTCCATACAGGAAAGCTCCCAACTTGAAAAAGAGCTGAAGTCTCTAATAAAGTGTCCACTTATTATATTCAAAAGCATAGCTATAAGGGGTCCAGAAGGTAGCAGTTGCACTTGGGCCCTTAACCCCTTAATGACATGGCCTATTTTGGCGTTGAGGACCAAGCGATTTTTTGGTATTTTTCCATCTCCATTTTTCAAAAGCCATAACTTTTTTATTTTTCCGTGGACGCGGCCGTATAAGGGCTTGTTTTTTGCGTGGCGATCTGTAGTTTTTATCGGTGCCACTTTTGGGTACATAGACAATATCGTAAATTTTTTTTTTTTTTTTTTTAATGATAACAGGGAGAGAAAACGCATCAATTCTGCCATAGATTTTTTTTTATTTTTTACAGCGTTAATCATGCAGCATAAATGACACACTAAATTTTTTCTGCGGGTCGGTACGGTAACAACGATACCAAAATTGTTATATTTTTTTTAGGTTTTTACACTTTTTTGCAATAAAACCCCCTTTTTTTGGAAATCTTTTTTTTTTCTCTATAGCTGCATTCAAAGTCATGTAACTTTTTTATTTTTCTATGTACGGAGCTCTTTAAGGGCTTATTTTTTGCGAGACGAGCTATAGTTTTTATTGGTACCATTTTGGGAAATGTACGGCTTTTTTGATCAGTTTTATTGCATTTTTTTATGAGGCAAAATGCTAAAAATTAGCATTTTGCCTCTGTTTTTTAGCGGGTTTTTTTACGCTTTTTGTCGTACAAAATAAAAAGCGTGTTCAACTTTTTGTACACGTCGTTACGGACGCGTCAATACCCAATATGTGGGGTTTTAGTTTTTTTTCCCTTTTTTTATGCTAATATTAGAAAAAGCATTTTTTTTATACTATTTGAGTCCCTCTGAGGGACTTACATCACTGTGCCTATGATCGCTGTCATAAGGCATGGCAAAGCTACTGCTCTGCCATGCCTTATCGCTTGTACAGCGATTATAGGCACAGGCAATACAGGACGCCAGTGTCTGGCGTCCTGTTGCCATGGTGACAGGCCGGGCTCTCGCGATAACATCGCGAGTTCCGGCCGGAGACACACAGGGATCGCGATCCCTCTGTGAACTCTTTCCCTGCCGCGATCTACTTAGATCGCGGCAGGGAAGGGGTTAACAGCGGCGGGCGCATCTCCGATGCCTCCCCGCTGTTGGAGCGGGACGCCGGCTGTGACTGACAGCCGGCTCCCGCTGCGGGATAGCGCGGGATCTTATGTGATCCCGCGCTATCTCCAGGACGTACCAGGTACGTCATGTTGCGGGAAGTACCAGGCTGCCATGACGTACCAGGTACGTCCAGGAGCGGGAAGGGGTTAAAGGGGTTGTCCCGCGCCGAAACGGTTTTTTTTTTTTTCAATAGCCCCCCCCCGTTCGGCGCGAGACAAACCAGATGCAGGGGTTAAAAAAAAAAACGGATAGTGCTTACCTGAATCCCCGCGCTCCGTTGACTTCTTACTTACCTTGCGAAGATGGCCGCCGGGATCTTCACCCTCGGTGGACCGCAGGTCTTCTGTGCGGTCCATTGCCGATTCCAGCCTCCTGATTGGCTAGAATCGGCACACGTGACGGGGCGGAGCTACGAGGAGCCGCTCTCCAGCACGAGCGGCCCCATTCAGAAAAGAAGAAGACCGGACTGCGCAAGCGCGTCTAATCGGGCGATTAGACGCTGAAAATTAGACGGCACCATGGAGAAGAGGACGCTAGCAACGGAACAGGTAAGTGAATAACTTCTGTATGGCTCATAATTAATGCACAATGTACATTACAAAGTGCATTAATATGGCCATACAGAAGTGTATAACCCCACTTGCTTTCGCGGGACAACCCCTTTAAGTCCAGAAGGGCCCTAAAATCCTTTGTGCCATCAATAAATTAATATTAAAAATGGCATATAAAGATGTGTCCAATCCTTACCTTGGTTTGACTTTTATTAAGGACTCCAATTTATGCTACAAAAATGATACAGCCCTTCGCCATCCAGTAAAAAAATGTCTACTTATTTGAGCCTATGAGTGACGGATGGCTTCCATTGGAGGCATCGGTCAAGCCATCCATTAAAAAAATGTATTCTTTAAACGTATACATTTTTAACATAGGAGCCTATGGTTATGGATGGCATCTCTGCAAGGCCTTTTTTCATCTTACATCACACATTTCAGGATGTCTTGAATTAAGGGCCAAGTTAAGGCAGGACACCTCTATAGTAACTTGAGGTCCTTGTCAGAAAATTTCCCAGGAGCTTCAAGTTGCGCTACTGGACGAAATAGTTCTAAAACACAATAACAAAGCTGAAAAAAGTACATGTCTCTCTAGTTCAGCCTATTACCCCCCCCCCCCCCCCAATGGTGATCCATATATAAATCAACCCAAATTGTTAGCAGGATATTGTAGAGCTGCAAATATAAGTTTGAGGCACAGGAGAGGCTACAGACTGCGGGATGTACAGCAGTATTCATGTCGAAGGCACCGCATGGAAGAGCAAAGATAAATAGTTGGCAGTAGCCTTAAAGGGGCGTTTAGACGAAACGATTATCGTTTCAAAAATAGTTCAAACAAACGGAAATGAATGATCATTTTCAGCACTAGAATGGGGGTTCCGAGCCGTCATTTAAAGGGCAAGCGCACTTCAGCTAGCAAAGTATATTGCAATAATCTTTAATATATGAGCTCCGCCATATGTGGTGAGAAAAGTTTCTCAGAATTATCATATAAGCTAGAAAAATATGACTAGGCTCTGAATTTCACAAGGCCTTTAGCATGGAAGTTTCACATTGTGCATTACAAAAGACTGTCCCTGTCAACGTGGATCCCCTAATAACAGAGTGTTCTTAAAGGTACTCTGCCACCTACTTTTAGTCCTACAAGCTAAATTTATGGGCTGAAAGGAGGTGATCAGTGGAGTCCGAGGATGTAAGTGTCATACCTTCCCCATCATTCCCCTGGTGTCAGCACTGGGAGCTGCCACCTAATGCTGCAAAGTATTGTAATCTGCCCATTATAATTTTATATTAGGCAGACAACTTAACACGCGGCTCAATGCATCGCAGGGGCGGCTTTCAGCGCTCACATCGGGGGAACGATGAGGAAGGTAAGTATAATATTTACATCCATAGACTCCATAGGTCACCTACTTGCAGCCCATAAGCTTAGCTTATAGAGCTAAAAGTAGGTGACAGATTGCCTTAAGCCCCTTAAGGACCAAGAGCGGTAAATATACGGTGCTTGGTCCTGGGCTTTAATCCTGGCTGATAGCAGAAATACAGCGCAGGATTAAAGCCTCTGCTCCTGCAATCAAGCAGGAGCAGGTCGGGTTGTCAGCTGTTAATCACAGCTGGGAATCTGGAGGAGATGGGAGAAGCGGTTTTTAGCTGCTTCTGCTTTCTCCTTTCTTGGGTACATAGCGCTCAAATAGTGCTATGTACTAAAAAGTGAAAGTGTTTCTTTCACTGCGTGAGCAGGTGGTCACGTGGCTGTTGGGATCCCCTGGCACAGCAGAGCTACAGAGTCCTAGTAGACCCTGATCAGCTCTGCCATTGACTATTGTCTCTACAGGGGGATGTTTTCACCTGTAACTGGGGCTCCTATAGATGCGGCTCTTGCGGATGCCCCAGCTACAGGGGAAAAGTATTAAATAAAAAAAAAAAAGACTATGTGAATGACTCCCAGAGGTCTTGTATGACGTCATGGGGGTCATAGATGGTAAAAAAATGGTTACAAAAATAAGTTGAAAAAATTACAGAATAAAATAAAAATATATACATAAAAAAAAAGAAACTGACCCAAAGCCAACGCCAACCAAAGCCATTGCCGTATCTGCCCTGTAATCCACAACTATACATATTATATATGAAACAAACGGAGTATCCCATTCCCATACTTTATTTTTGCGTAAATATACTAATAAAAAAACCAACTATAAATGTTAAAGAAAAATCTGTTTTTTTTTTTACCCCGAATAAAAGTAAAAAAAAACGGAAAAAAAATATTTAAAATTAGCCCTACATGTCACAGAAAAAAAATGCAGCAAAAATAATTTTGAAAGCTGCAGGAAAGAAAATAGGGCAGTCAAACCACCACATGGGTAAAATCCCTAAAAGTGTCTGGTCCTTTAGGTACAAAACAGCCTGGTCTTTAAGGGGTTAAGGATTGATCCTAGATTATGGACCGGCCACATAGATGCCTGTAAAATCATTCCATATATATTGCCTTCCAGCCGGTGCAGATGACGACGCGGTGGAATTTGCTTCTGGCAGATCATTCCGTTACGTCACATTCCGCGGGTGCGACCTTCTTGTTCCCCGGCATCTGAGAATGCAACTTCTCCTTCACCAAGAAAAACATACCTTCTCTGCTCGGCTGTTCTAAACAGATTTAATGGTCATAAAACTAGAGCTGTAAATAAATCAGCATCACTTCTCCCTGGGCGGCGCTGATGTCTCTAAGCCAATAAGTGTACTAATGCCAAGACATTAAAACATGGAAATACATATTTAGTGGGTAGGTCATGTTCTGCATTACATGCTGTTTTCCATGTCTCCAATCCTTTTTTGTGATTGCATGCGATGCTAACTCCAATTCTGGCTTCTTGGAAATGTTAGATGATTTCTAATTTACTAGAAAATACATTTTACAATAACTATAAAATCTATTTGTCTATGTCCTCTTAGATCCACTTGTCCAACATACCAACCAACTATCCAGCCAAACACCCGGCCATCAGTCCAACTTGAGCAATCTGCTAAATATGGTGCTTCCAGGGAACATGCGGTCCATAGCTAGAAATATATCTATTTTCAGATATGTTTATACATTTGTGCATACCCCACCCTGTAACGACCCACCAATCCATAAAACAGGCCCTACCTTCCAAACAGTCAGCCACCCAAAGGCACCCACCTATCCACTGAAGACCGTGTGTAGATGCCTAGAGGAAGAAGTTAAATGCTAATTGTTTATTTGATGTCGGACCATAAAAAGGGAACGGATCTGTTGCCCTTTTCATTTTTATTGTCAGATATGAAATAAACAATTTTGATTTTCCACGTACAGTTACATGTACAGTGGGTATAAAACGTCCGCACACCCCTCTTAAAATGCCATTTTTTTTTTGTCATGTTACCAAATCTGACCAAAATGCATCACTTCTAGAGATGAGCGAGCGTACTCGGTTCGGGTGTTTTTGCACTCGAGCACCGCTTTTTCCGAGTAACTGACTACTCGGACGAAAAGATTCGGTGGGCGCCGGGGGTGAGTGGGGGATTGCAGAGGGGAGTGGAAGGGGGGGCGGGGGAGAGAAAGAGGGAGCTTCCCCCTGTTCCCCACCATGCCGCCCCCCCCGGCGCCCCCTGAATCTTTTTGTCCGAGTAGTTAGTTACTCGGAAAAAGCGGTGCTCGAGTGCAAAAACACCCAAACCGAGTACTCTCGCTCATCTCTAATCACTTCAGATTTATTTCCTCTGTCAATGTGATCGATTATCTGTACAATTTCATAAAAAACAAACTGAAATCTTTTAGGGTGGAAAAATGTTTTTAAAAATGAAATAATGTGGTTGGTAAATGTGCGCACCCTAACACTAATACTTTTTTGTCAGCATTTAGTCTTTGCCCACTCTTCCTTGCAAAAGTGCTCCAAATCTGTCAGATTGTGAGGGCATCTCTTGTGTAGCGCCCTCTTCTGGTCAACCTACAGATTTTCAATGGGATTGAGATCTGGGCTATTCCAAAACTTTGATCTTTTTCCGGGGAAGCCATTATCTTGTTGACTTGTAGGTATGCTTGGGTCATTGTCATGCTGAAAGGTGAAATCCCTATTCATCTTGAGCGTTTTAGCCGAGGACTGATGGTTTTGAGCCAAAAAGGACTAATATTTGGAACTATTCATAATTCGCTCCACCTTGACTAAAGCCCTAGTTCCAGCAGCAGGAAATCAGCCCCAAAGCATAATTCTGCCTCCACCATCTTCACTGCGGGTCCGGTGTTCTTCTGGTGATGTGCAGTGTTGGCTTTGTGACAAGCATACCTTTTAGAATTATGGCCAACAAGTTCCCCCTCGGACTCATCAGACAGAACACATTCTCCCACATACTTTTGGCAGCCTTAATGGAGTTTTTGACAAAACATAGCCGAAGCTGAGTGTTGTTCTTTGTTGGAAAAGGCTTCCGTCTTGTCCCCCTACTCCACAGCCCAGACATATCAAGAATATGAAAGATGGTTGTCACATGCACTACACAACCAGGACTTGCCAGAAACTCCTGCAGCTCTTTTACTGTTGCTGTCGGCCTCTTGGCAGCCCCTGGACCGATTTTCTTCTGGTTCTTGGTAATGTCACTATTGTGCCACGTTTAATCTACTACTTTTTTAACTCTTTTTATTAGTTTTTATAGGTAGTACCAAATACAATAAACAGAAACACTTCACAGCATATTGAAGCATGACTTCTTCATGACGTCTTCACTGTGTCCCATGGTAGATGTAATACCTTAGAAATGTTTTGTTCTCCTTCTCCTGACTGATACCTTCCAACAATCAGATCTCTTTGATGTGTTGTAAATAGAGATGAGTGAGTATACTCGCTAAAGGCAATTGCTCGAGCGAGCATTGCCTTTAGCGAGTACCTGCTCGCTCGAGACCAAAGGTTCGGGTGCCGGCTGCGGGAAAGAGCGGGGCGGAACGGAGGGGCGATCTCTCTCTCCCTCTCCCCCCCCCCCCCCCCCTCTCCCTCCTGCTGACTGTCGCTACTCACCGCTCCCCCGCGCCGGCACCCGAACCTTTGGTCTCGAGCGGGCAGGTACTCGCTAAAGGCAATGCTTGCTCGAGCACTTGCCTTTAGCGAGTATACTCGCTCATCTCTACTTGTAAACTCTTTACGGGTTCAGCTGAAAAGTGCAAGTAAGAAAATGTTAGGAAAATCCTCCTAGAGGAGCTGAACGTTATGTGGAGTAAATCCGAGTCCCTGTAAATACTGGCAGCAGAGTGCTGAGTACTATGTGACATCAGTTTATATGTGATTGGCTAATTCTGAACACAACCCCATCCCCAAATATAAGAGGGGGTGAACACTTATGCAACCACATTATTTTATTTTTGTTTTCATGTTTCCACCTTAGATGTTTTCAGTTTGTTTTTCGATGGGATTGTACAGAATACGGGTCACATGGAAGGTGGAAATAGATCTGAAATGATTCCTATTTATCGAATATTTAACAAAAACCTGGCATTCTAACAGGGGTGTGTAGACTCTTTATAGCCACTGTAGTTTTAGGGCTGCAACAGAGATTCCATGATGCTTCTGTGTGTGGTAAACACATTCTTGCTTTCTTGTATCCTCTCAAGACCTCTATCCATCTAAACCAATCCAGCAAACTGACCATATAGTCAAATGAATCCATCACATCTAAATCATCCATCTAACTACCCACCTATCCATCCATATGAAACTCGAGCAGTTTCTTAATGATGGTGGTGGTCATTAGGACACATGCTGAGCCAGTTGTGTACAAATACTACAATGACCACCAGAAGGGCTCATGGAGCTTTGCATAAATAGCCTCTGTAGCGTTTAGATGTTTACCACATGACGTGGATAACTAAAGTTCTGTTCAGATTTCCTTTTTTTCGTTCCCTCATAGAACAGAAAAATGAAAATAACGTCAAGCTGAATCCATCAAATGATGAACACCATCAGCACCCGATAGAACCCTTGATACATCAGCCCAGCATTAGCTAGAGGCTATACCATTTCTGCCTGCTGCGTGGACAGTTTAATTACCATTACCTTCTATATTCTTCTAAATAAGCTACAGACCATAATTATACAGTCAGGAGGATGAGCTGTGATCTCCTCTATTATAGCTGTGTGATCATCATTGGTAACTGTGATAGGAGTATCCGTGTCCCCCTCTAAGGAGTTTCTGTGGTAGATCTATGTAATAACACCACACCGACTGAGTAACTGCCTAGAACCTGAACAAGTAAATCTGACCGGTCAGAATTGCGATCACATGACCATACGAGGGGAAAGGGGCCAAGGGTTTCAGATAGAGAGGAATAACTAACCAAAGAGACATTAGCTGACTTATATATACTGAAGGAATCAATAATATGAATAAACATATAATTTCACGGGAGTGGCCGTTTAACAATATATATAGTATAGTGCGTATTCTAGATGTTCGGGGTAGCAAGGCCCATTTATCTCTCTAAATCTTTATTAATATGGAATGTGCTACTAATTGTAAACATGAGCGGAATTCAAGAAAGCAGAACTGAAGCTGAGCAACCAGAATGGGCAACACTATTGGCATTGAACTTCAGCCAAACGCATGGTACTGGCTTTGAAGTGTATTGCAACTAATTGTTTTGTGAGAAATCAATTTTCTTTCCCATCATGAAATAGTGCATTAAGCAAAACTGCTAGCGTAGATTCCAGCCTAAAGGTGTATATTTCCTGTGGTTACTTTGGCTGCTTATTTGTGTACTGTTGGGCGGATGCCAGTAGTGTCTCGCCTGCTAATATTTAATATTCAGAAGTGTTCGTTGTTTGCTGAGAGCGAGTACAGTATCTTTATTTTAAATGAGAAGACTACGTTTCTGTTATTTAACTTGCTTATCCCTTGATTCAAGAATGGGTATACTGTATGGGCAAACAGTGAGGCCCAGTAGATGGGGGGCACACTACCACCTTAAAGGGGTTGTCCCACGAAATGAAGTTATGTTGTATCCAGAGGATAAGTACCTGATCAGTGGGAATTCAACTCCTGGACGTACAGAGAACAAGGGTCCCGAAGGTCCCCAAATGGATGGAACGCTGGTTCTTAGGATCAGTGAGTGTCCCAGCAGTCAGACCTCACAATCTGATAGTTATCCTCTATCCACAAGATAGGGATTTATGTTATTTTGTGGAGCAACCTCTTGAACAATACAGCAACACTGCCTACTAGATTGTATGCAAAACTGTAGAAATGAGTGATATTCGCTCTCACTAGATGTAGTGTTAGGTGGTGCTGCTGGAGTTTGTTGTTCTTTCTACAGGGTTCCAGGAGTACACCTCCACAGGTGAGGGCTAATTCAGATGGCTGGGTGTGGTGGTTCTGGTCAGCCAATCCCCTGGGTTTGGGGGTAGATATATACTCCAGCCCCTCTGCAAGAGGAGGTGTTATCTCCTCGGTCTTGTCTGCCTGTGTTTGTGTCATGTCATCTTCCAGCTTGCTGTGTATGTAGTGTCTGGTCAGCTTGCAGCTTGCTGGGTGTTTGGTGTCCTGTGGTGCCTGGTTTGTGTCTTGCTAGAGTAGGGACTGCAAGACTCGAGGAGCCTTGATTGCGGCCTTGCAGCTTAAGTTCATTGGCCAATGCACAAACCAATACCTCGTCTTTATATTCAGCGTTATCATCTGAAAGCACTGCGGAATAAGTTGGCGCTATACAAATAAAGATTATTATTATTATTGCTTTAGCGTGCAAGGTTGTGTGGTAAGTGTGTATGTGCATTTGGTTTGTCTGTACTTGTCCTGGTGCCGTGTACCACCTATTCAGGGAGAGCCAGGGCCGAGGTTCCAGTGTGGGGCCACCTTTATTAAGGCGATCGCTCCGCTTGTTAGCTAGGGCCTCACCATCTTCCCTTCAGCACAGGGTCAGTTTCCCCTTCCTAATCTGGTGTGACAGTTCTGTCGTTTTCCCCAGTCTATCAGTATGTCAGTTGTTCCAAACCCAATTTGTTTTTTGGTCACGTTCGTGTGGGCCTGGTGCTTATTTGCCCACACGAACGTAACATGTAGTTGGAGAATAAGAGGCACACATATTGGCCTTGTGCAGTGTTCCTCTGCAGTCTATGTCCGCCTCTGTATTGATCATTTACCTTATTTAAGTGGGGGCAGAACATTATAGAGTACCTGCACTTTCATTTTTGGAGCGATTTTGCTCCATTTGCTGTTTTGGCTCCTACTGGCAGCAGAAGATGGCCCCATATAGCGCTTATGTAGCACTATATGGGGGTGTCTTCAGCTGCCGGAAGTAGCTGAAATCGTCTAACGGAGCAGCAGCGTGTTTGAAAACTAGCAAAAGTACAAATCACTTTATTTACCTAAAATGAAGTTTCTGTATTGAAAAATCACTCTAAAGTGCTGTCTGATAACGATCTTCCTTCTTCCTAGCTTTCTGTCTACTGCTTTTTATTAAAGGGAACCCATAATCAGATTTTGCTAATCCAAGCGCTATAATACTAATGGTCCTCTGTTTTCCACACTTGTTTAGTTTGCTAGTTAATAGAAACATAACTTAAAGGGGTTGTCCCATGACTTAAAATTGCTTCACAACCACTCTGTGCTTGCTGATTACTGCTGACCAGAACATGTGACTACTGCAGCCAATCACTGGCCATAGCAGTGACTGCCTGCTGTAGTTAGCTGTCCTGGCCAGCAGCAACCAAGAACGACAGAATAGTTGAAGCAATATTAAGTCGTGGTACAAACCCTTTAGTAACCCCAGTTCAAAATTCTCCCATGCTATTAGTAAATGACGCAGAGTAGTCCAGTGGGCATGCTGGACCATCTCTGCTAGCTGCCATTTCGGTCCCAAAGTTCTCACCTCCTCTAACGTGGATGACGCTGCTAAGTCTCGAGCATGTAACATGAGATCGTCAACCTGTGCATGCGCAGATCAGCAACAAGATTCCACCCACAAACGGGACAGATTATTTGCGCATGCACCAGTTGGAGACCGTAACGGTGCACTCAAGAGACTTGCCAGCATCATCCATGTCATAAGAGGTGAGAGGGGCGGACTTTGGGACTGAGCAGGCTGCTAGAGCATTTTGCCTCATTTACATATGCCTGGAATTATTAAGATATGCAAACTAAAATAAGTGTGGAAAACAATGAACCACCAGTATTGTAGCGCTGGTCTTGGCTTGCATTAGTAACATTTGATGACAGGTTCCCTTCAAGCGATGTTATCTGTAACTGTAGATGATACAACAGCAGAATAGAAAGTGGAGGAGAGGGATGTGTCACCTTGCTCATTGAAGTCTATGAGATCAGAGGGGAGGGTAATGGAGGAGGAGTGAAAGCATAGACTCGCACTAATACAGAGGGGTCAAACATTACCTAGGCTTGATAAAGACTGTATTAGTTGAAGCGTTGATGCTGCCACTCTATGCGATAGACTGGATACGTGAGAGGGGACCGGAGGTCCATGGTCCCTGGCTTGTGGCTCTTCAATAATCTAAAGGTATACCTCTGCTGAAAATTGCATGTGAATTGAGTGCTGTGGGACTATGTGGAGTGTGCATACTGGGTCAAACATTACCCTGACAAGTTAACGTGATAGAGCTCCTTGAAGAAAGACCGCTTAATGAGTTATGCGCTTCCCAAAACTGTAAAAAAGTATTAGAGCAGTGTAATTTCTCACACTTACCAACAGATGGCACATCAAGCTGTTTTACACAGGGCAGTAATGTACTGGACACTAAGGTATACTGAGGGATACAGGGGCACATTCTCTCAATGCTCTCCCTGTCCATATGGATGACCACAAGGATTATGGAACAGAGTGGACGACTGCCACATAACATAACAGGCGAAATAGGACCAGCATTGTGGCAGCTTGTCTCATGATAGGCAGTCTGCAACAAGTGAGTATCTATAGTTCGTGATTTGCTGCTTTTATTCACACCTCCACTGCTCAGTAATCCTGTATACTGTCCTACGTGTTATGTCTCTGTATGTGTGTTACAGACAGAGATCAGAATCTGCACAGTATATAGAAGCTAATGGATAGGATTCCTCCCAGCAGTTCAAAGGGAAATGAGAATCAGATATACAACCTACAGAGGGAAAAATGCAGGTTACAAGTCATAAAATGGCTAGATATAGTGGTTCCTCATGTGCACATATGCCAGCTCATTCTGAAAAGTTAGGAACACTTTAATATACCTGCACTATGAAATCACTGTGAGCCTTATGCTTTAGAGTTTTCATTGTATTTATTGATCTTGTACTGTGACATCACAGTTTGTTATCCATGCATTGTGATAACACTGTGTTTATTAGCCTTGTGGTATGATATAATATGCCCATTTTCAATGTGATGCTATAAGAATTATTCCTGTGCAGTCACAGTTGAGATCTGGTGCCTGTAATAGTTCAACTGTTCCCCTGATACCCAATTACAGATTAAACATCCATCAATCAGATTGGTGGGATTCCTGAGCAGAGGACCCCCAAAATCAACTATTGACAGATAACTCTTGAGGACAGGTTATCAATTCTAAATTCTCATTCCCGCCTCCAAAACTTCTCCAGAGCAGCATCAGTCCTCTGGAACGCATTACCAAAGGATACCCGAGCAATCCAGGACTCGAAAAACTTCAGGCGTGCTCTAAAAACGCACCTCTTCAGGGAGGCATACCGCATTCCCTAAACAAACCCCTCTGTACTCCGCCTGATAACATGCTCCCTGACCTATTGGCTGCAATCCCTGCTAGCCGCCATTAACCGCCCCCCTGCAGTTGTACCGATTCTGCCTTCACATGGCTAAATGTCTGACCATTGTCTGTGTATAGAATCTCTCACTCTCCACCTCGCCATACCGTGCATATCTCCAGCCCTTTACCTTCTGTATCACCCCATTACTTGTAGTATGTAAGCTTGTTGGAGCAGGACCCTCACCCCTATTGTTTCCATCAACTGATTACTATGTAACCGTGGTTCTGTAATTTTTGTACTTTTGTCTTTCTGTATTCCCCCTGTCTATGTAAGCGCTGCGGAATATGTTGGCGCTATACAAATAAAGATTATTATAAATTCCTGGAAAACTCCTTTAACCCCTTGAGTGGCAGGTTTCCTATCACCCTGTCGTGCCCACCAGGGCAGGTTTTTTAAAATGGTCTAATCATTGAATTTCAACTAGTTTTGCAGTTGCGTCTCAAGAGCCATAACTTTTTCATTTTTCCACTGACATGGCCATATGAGGGCTTGTTTTTTGCGGGACAAGTTGTGATTTTTTAAACAGGGGGGAGGAAAAAAAGAAATGGGGAAAAAAGAAAAAAAGGGGCCATGTCATTAAGGGGTTAAATAATGTATTAACTTCCTTCTCTGGGTCATTACGACGCATGGATACCACGTGTGATTGTATTTTTGATTTTTTACAAAGTAAAGGGAGACAAGTGTTTTTTTTATTTTTTAATAATTTTTTTACTTTTTTTTTAATTTTTTTATATATTTTTTTGTCCCTATAGGGGACTTCCACAGGGACCCATCAGGACCCCTGATCACATTCCGGGGGTCCGATGGTGACAGCCCTTTACATGCTGCAGTGACAACCCTTTACATGCTGCAGTCACATAGACTGCAGCATGTAAAGGGTTAACACAGCAGAGATCGGAGGTTTTCTCTGATCTCTGCTGTAAGAGCTAGTACCTAGCTGTCCTCTGACAGCTAACAACCAGCTCTCCCTGCCACAGAGACCATCGGCTTGCTTCTGACAAGCCGATGGTCTCTATGGCAACCTGTAAACAAAGCAGGACATTGCGACATGTCGGCAATATCTTCTGCTGGTTTTTTAAAGCCCTTGCACTGCTCTGTGTGGGTCTGTGCAGGCAGAGCACACTGTCACAGCTTGTGGCATTGTGCTCTGCAGCTCCCATAGTGATGCATAGCCCGGAAATCTTCCGGGCAGTATCGCTATGAGCAGTGGAGCTCGGCCCCGGAAATTTTCCGGGCGTGCCACTCAAGGGGTTAAATGCTATGTACACCGTTGCACTCTTTTTTTTATCCTTTACATTAATGAGTTTTGGGGAAAAAAGACTTTGTAATTGGTTTTAATTAAAGATGTCTATACTTGTATTGTTTTTTCAAGGCACTGAAATCTTAGCAAATTCTACCAGTCAGAGGAAACTGCAAGTTGTTTCTCAGCTCCTCCCTTAGCCTGCTCCCCTGTAGTGAACATGCATTTACCTCCTTTCCACTGAGCTATTGCAGAAGGCTTTATGACGGTGCTGGGGGATGGTGGGGGACATCAGGAAAACAGAGAGCAGAGCAAAAAAAGCTACTATTACAGAGGGCTGTGATTCACTCTGAGTGAATTTTCTGCTCAGCAGCTATGCAGAGAGAGTCTGAAGATAGCTGTGTAGTATTGAGTGGGCGTGGTTATGCTGCACAGCCTCTGAAACGGGATTAAAAGCTAAGCATGTGCAGATTGATGAGAGAGAGCAGCTGATTAGTGTTTGGACATCATCTACCTCTAGAAGAAAGCAGGTTTCTTCACCAACACAGAAGGGGGTTCTTTACTGTAAGAACAGTAAAACTGCGGATCTCTCTGCCTGAGGACGTGGTGATGGCAAAATCGATAGAGGAGTTTAAGAGGAGACTAGACATCTTTTTAGAGTGCTACGAGATTACAAGATATAGATATTAGGAGACCAGTGGGGTTGTTGATTTGGTTCTTGGCATTAGATAGGAACTCAAACATTGATCCAGGATTATTCTGACTGCCATATGGAGTCGGGAAGGAATTTGTTTTCCTCCAAATGAGCTAAATTGGCTTGTTGTTTTTTTTTGCCTTCCTCTGTACCAATAAGGGGGGAAAGGGGTTTAAAATGGGCTGAGCTAGATGGACATTGCCTAACATACAATGTTACCTGAGGCAGAATCCTGAATATAGGAAAGCCATCAAAGCATGTATGAGGATTTCTAACTGCATGAAAAAGAAAACGCAATACAAAAAAACACATAATCATCATATTTTTCTGCAGCGGCTTAGTAAGATATATGTGTATTGATTTTTCATGCAAAAAGGTTTCCATAGCCTTGTAAAGGGCTTCTGTCATTAGAATAAAAAAATTATATCCTTACCTATTCCTCCAAAGGCAGACTTCTTACCAGATCTCCTCCCTGTTGTTCTCCTGGCTCCTCCAGTCCCCTGGGTCGCGTCACCGCAAGCCGGCTGAATCTTCTCCTTCCGGTGATGCTGCGTGCATTCGCTACATTTTACTTCCTGCAGGGCAGTTTACGCTACATCACTAGTAACATAGCGCCCACTACCTAGCAGGAAATGAGGAGCCCTTGGCAGCCTATTTTAGCGCGAAAGCGCTGGAATTTAGCTGCAAGCGCGAATAAGCGGTGTCTCGCCGCGAATGTTCATATGCTAGAAATGGTCTGAAGCAGCACTGTGAGGGCAGACGTAGCTCTCCACCGCTAGTGCTGCTGGGAAGTGACCCTGCCGGCAGAAAGGAGGAAGAGCTGGTGGTGAAAACAAGAACATGAAGTTGAAAAATGGAGCCTAGGTAAGTATTACTTGTGAAGAAAACGTCTTGTATGTGTTGTTTAGAAGAGCTTATGCTAAGGCAGAGGAAGGGAAAAAGAAAGATACTGATTGTATTGACAAAACCCCTTTAAGTTTTGGGGTAGATGTTTCTATCTAAGGTGCTACTGCCTCGTGACAGCGGCACTCTTAATGTGTACCTAGAAAGTTTACATACCGGGAGAAAGTCATATAAATGAGCAATCCCTTTAAATAACACAAATGGTTAGAAAACACCTGTTTTCCTTTTGCCTGCAATACCTCTTCTTTGCAGTACCTCCATCAGCCTGCAGGTGTTGCATTTACTACAATTCAAACCTAATAGCACATATCAGAACAGACTGATAGAATACAGACAAGTACTGCACAGAGACTGTGGCTCTGTCTGAGGTCATGCAAGGCCGGCTTGTTAATGCCCAGTATATCATTTTAAAGGCCAACTAGATTTGCAAGTCTGCTGCCGCACAAACATTTTGGGATCTAATTCTCTGTAGAAGCAGCCAATTAAATATGTTAATGAAGCTGGATGTTCTGTTTCATGGTGGCAGCATGGCCAAAAGAAAACCTCTATGGACCTCACACTTCTGTCTCTATACAGAATGACGGGAAATTCCAAATACCAAATAAGGTCACTCAGGAAAAAAGTAACACAACATGGAGCTTATAGGTAAACAAACAAGTGCTAAATGTAGCTACGATACACAGAAGATGGAGCCGATGGAGGGTATACAAATTCTAGTATGGATCAGTAATAAGCAGCTCAATATGTAAGGATGAATGGGCATACAATCTGTGCTTTCATTGTCAATAGCCCTCTTTTATTTCTGCTGAAGTACTCTACTGTTTCGTTCTAGTGTAGGATAAAAGCAGGGGTGTTTCCTATAGTGACTAAAGGCCCATTTACACGGAGCGATAATCGCTCAAAAATCACTTAAACAACAGTGTGAGTGACAGCTTTCACTTTGCATAAACTATTAAGTAGCTACTTAGTAGCTTATTAGCGTGCAAATGGAGCCTTTATCTGAATGCAGTTAATAGCCATAGGGCTCTTATCTGCATTCAGCTCCATTGTTCTGCAGCAGGTTAAATAGCTGAAACAATGCTATGAGCACTACCCGTGGAGAACTCAGCGTGCGATCCGGTCCCGATAAGACTGCAGGATGATTTTTAGGTTGGCCTGTATCGAACGATCAAGGAGCAGTGCACGATTATCGCACAAAAGATGGCTTTAGAGCAAATTTTGAGCTATCATCGCTCCGTGTAAATAAGCCTTAAGCAAGCCAGGTCCCTCGCCTTAAAGGCTGAAATCTGATTTGACAATCGGACATTTAATAAAGATGAAAGAGAATAGGACTAAAAACTGGCAGTGGAAATGGCGCAACACTCCAGGTTAAAGCAAGTAGGAAGTGACCAAAGGTTTGGAAAACGTCTCCTTTCATTTTATAAAGTACGTGATCAGCATAAAAAAACACATTTCGGGGAGAACCCCTTCATCGGTTCAGCTGGTGTTTAAAATATTCAAGCGATTGGTGGGTCCCAAAAAGGGTTAAAAATGAGATCCTGTTTGCCTGTGTAGTGAGGGTCAGCCAGGGCAGGAGCAGGAGAAGTTACAAGGAAAATTTTATTAAAAAGTGATAAAAAGTTGTATGTACCTCAAAATGATGCCAATAGAAATCACAGATCATTCCACAACCCCCCCCCCCCCCCCCAAAAAAAAAGTCTTCATGCAACCCTATTAGTGAGAAGATAAAAGTTACAGCAATCAGAAGATGGCGGCAGAATTTTTTTTCTTTTAAAGGTGTTATATTTTTTTTAAAGTATTATAGCTAATAAATTTGATATCATTGTAATCGTACCAACCCACAGAATAAGGTTATTTTGTCATTTTTGCTGCAGTGTACACCCCATAAAAACAAAGACCCCCCCCTCGCCAAAGATGGCCACAATTGCTTTTTTGTCAGCTCAGTCCACTGAGACATTTTTTAGAGTTTTTCAATACATTATATGTTACATTCAGAAGTACCTTAAAAAAGATTCACCTCATCCCGTAAAAAACAGTCTTTCAGACCGCTAAGTCGATGGAAAAATAAGACTTATGATTTTTTTTTTGAAAATGATGAGGAATAAACAAAAATGGAAAACAATGGCCTCATCCTTAAGCTGGTAAACAGAAGCTAGCCCATCATCTGATCTCTAGGGGTCCTTCTACAGAAACCTCCGGTGGCCATTGGCTATTACTGAGGGCAGCCACATCTAGCCATAGGTTTATACTTCAGCACCTTCGGCGGGGCGGTTGTAGTTTTACATGACAGCCTTTCAAGAGACAAAACAATTATCGTTCAGAAAAAAAAGTTGCATTGCACAAATGTGAGCGCTAATCGTTCAGTGTAAGCGTGGCCAACGATGAACAGGAATTCGTGTGCTTCTCGTTCTTGGTTCATTTTATGAAGGCATACAAATAATCGTTCGCTCATTCGCACGTCCTTGTATATGAACTGCAATCATTTTGTCGCACACCTTCACTGGTACAGGGATTGTTAACGACTGAACAATATGCAAACGCGTGAGCGAACGCTGCCATCATGCGCTCGTGCGAATGATTTATTGCTCCGTGCAAAAGAAGCCTAAGACATGGATATGTCTGGTCTTCCAGAGTAAGAACCATTCTTTGATCTTGGTTCTTTGCTCTGACTCACTAAGAGGTTGACATCCGTATGACGTCCATATGTCCCCTTACGGAAAGGAATTGTCATTCCATGAGCGAGTGCCCTTTATTAGCATTAGTACAGTGGCTGATAATTAATTATAAAGTATGCCATAGTACAGCAACATAAAATAATCACATATGTACGCTTTCATATTTTTCTTCCCGCTTTTTAGAAGGATAAGTCGGAAGGTTCTTAAGACATCTTAGCTCATGTTCTTCGCTGCATCCCATATCCTATAGATATGCTAGCAGAGACATCACTTCATAGAACATTTCTGTACAATGCCATATTAAATCATCGATCATTCGGTTTGAACTTCCCTTCTTTTTTTGTATTGCATTGTTTTCATAGTTTTAATGAAATACGGTAACTTTTAGTAGCTGATATCCCTGTAATCCTAATCTGGTTAATGACTTCCTTTAATTTCAAACAGCCCCTGACTACACGTGTTACCAGAATGTAGGCTTGTGTTTTCCATTGACTTGGGTTTGTTTTGCTTGCTAATTTATTGCAGGAAAGTAACATAACATGGTTGGAAGGAAAACACATTAATGTTCTGTCGCTTGCAGGGCTGAGGATGCCTCGACGTCGTTCAAGGTATGCGAGGGCCCTCAGGAAATGATTGCACCGCTGAAACAGTGCGCGGACTGGCTGCGAGCCTACTTCTGCGAGCCCGGGCTGATGGACAAATACCCTCTACCTGCTTTCCACCATTCACTATTTCAAAAAGGTAGATGTGACTTTATTTATTTCCTCTTTGATACCAAGTTGTTATTTTGTCCAGATAGTAATATCAGTTGACTAACATTCCACCCTGGTAGTGCCAATTGGGTCACTTGTATACCACAAAAACAAATGCCCAGTTTATTGTAGTTACAAAGGTCTCGGGAATCGTCCAAGAGTTATATTGGTTTTGGCACAAACTGGAATAATACTTGGCTCGGGATACATTAAGTTTCCTTTCAACTGTACAAAAAAAGTTTCAAAATGGACAAATCTGTCGTTGGTGTAAATCAATTGGTCTATTGCTCTTTTGTGTGACTATGACACCCATGGGGCATTGTGAAGCTGTTCTTTTAGGCATTATTTAGGGCACATAGTAGATAGTAAGTATAGCAGATACTTCTTTGTTGTAGGTAGAGGAGGACCATTTAAGCTTTAGGGCCGTGCACAAGGGCTCACCGCCAAGGGAGGCCTAGGGCCAATTCATCAATTCGAATAGTCCTTAAAATTTTAGCATATGGCTTAAGAAAAAATACAATTTTATGCATGATACAGCAACAAAAGAAGTCACTTATATAAGCCTCCACATTTCTCTTTTCCACTGTCAGAAGGGTAAGTAAAAAGGTTCTTAAGAACGTCGCCAATTCTGACAATGGCATTTAAATTGGCTACTGTCACCTGAATGGCTTCCTCCACAACGATATTGTCATGGTAGCCTAGTAAAAGGGCCCTAAGACTGCAATGTATTTCTGCCTGTTAAGCCCTGCATGTGGTTGGACTTAATAGAACACCTGCAGAAATACAATACTTAGGTTTTGTAGTATATTGTGTGAGCCACCAAACGGTTGCCAGTCCAAAATATTAATAGTTAGGAAAACCCTTTCCCCATTTTTAACATAAAAAACTGAAAAAATAAATCAACGTATTTGGGATAACTGCATCCGTAAAGGTCCAATCTGTTAAAGTAATGTATCGATTACACCACATGGTGAATGTTGTTAGAGAATAAGATACACAATGCCAGAAGTTGTCCTTTTTTATCACCCCATCTCCATGAAAAAATGTTTCCACAATAAGTGATCACAAAGTCATATATCCCACGGAATGGTACCAAGAGTAATGAAAGGTTGTCTAGTAAAAAAAAAACAACCTTTCACGCAACCCTCATCAGTGGAAAAATAGAAAAATATGAGGGTGAGAAGATGGCAAAAGAAAGTAATTTTTAAAATATTTTATTTTTTAAAAGTAGGACAAGAAAAAAATTCTGTTTGTTATCACTGTAACCACACTGACCCACAGAATAAAACTAATGGTTTTTTTTTCAACATGTATGCAGTAAAACAAGATACATCCCCCCCCCCCAGCTGAAAATGGTAAAAAAAAATTTCCTTTTCACCCCACTTAAAAATAAAAATTCTGATCATTATACGGTACATTAAATGTCCAAAATACAGCGTGTCCCCCCCCAAAAAAACATGCCCTCAGATGACTGCGAAATGGAAAAAAAAAGGTTATAATTTTTTGAGAGTCGGAAGGAAAATGCAACAATGAAAAAATTTAAAAAAGCTTAGAAATGAAGGGGTTAAGTGGGGGCGTTTTTTGAAGCAGAGAAGACCCTACGGTGCCGATCATAACGATGGCCCTATCTGAATTGGCTCTTTTTATAGTTAGACGAACTCAACCATATGCCCACATCTCTGCTCAGTTATCCTAAGCCACCCCTGCCCAGTTTGGAAATGTTGCCATGATTGTATAATGTTATACAGCCATCGCAGAGGATCTTGGGAGAGAGGAGGAGCTAAATGGTTCCAGTATAGAATAGTGACTTAGGGGAGGAGCAGTTAGTGCCAATACCAGACAATGGGAATTCCTACAGATATACCACCTCTTTGAAGAAACTGGCAGCCTCAAGCTGATGTAAAAGGGGTTAATCCCATCCAATGCTTTTCTTCGGAATGTAACAAATGAGGCACACTAATAGACAATTAGACAGCTTTGTAAACACAGTTGGTGAAAGTTACATTACATTAGGTAGCTGATCAGATGCCTCCTGTTTGGTTTACATTGAGTGGTGAAATTGCTATATGTGCGAGAATTAAATGCAAAGCAAACAATGGAAAGTGAAATAAACTAAATTATTTAATACTGAAAGACACAGATATGCAGTGCTGTGAAACATTTACACCCCCCACCTCCTTTCAAATTTCTTCAATTTTTACATATTTGTTGCAGTTTAATATTTTTTTGATCCTCAAACTACCTTTAATATTAGACAAAACTAGCCCAAGTAATCACAAAATGCCATTTTCATGATTTCATGTATTGAAGGAGAAATGTTGGCTTCACTAGTTACACCCAGGCTTTATTACTTTCAGACCTGTTGAATCTAGACATGACTTTAATAGAACCTGTCTGGCAATGTAAAGCCAGCTAGAAGTTCTCCAAAAGCAGCACATGATGCTCATTCTAGAGATGTTCAAATACAGATGAAAATAAGTCCTTGAAATCTGAAAGTGGTTACAAAGCTGTTAGTAAGCGTCTGAGACTCCAGCGAACCACAGGGAGAGCCATTATTGGAGACAACTCGGAACACCGATGAACCTTCCCAGGAAGGGACAGCCTACCAAAATTTCCCTAACTCATCCAGAAGGGCACATAAGAACCCAGATGAGCATCTAAAGAACTGCAGGCCTTAATTAGGGTCAACGCACATGATGCCACAATAAGAAAGACACTGGGCAAAAATAGTGTCCATGGGTGAGTTGCAATCACAGACAAGTGCCGTAAAATGTAACCTTTATTGATATCCAATTCAAACTAAGGGCTACAGAATAACTAACAAGTAAAACAGACAAAGCACAACATATAAGTATCACGCTGGGAGAACCCGTCCTCCATCCCTATGGAGAGATCCCGTCCTCCATCCGTATGGAGAGATCCCGTCCTCCATCCCTATGGAGAGATCCCGTCCTCCATCCCTATGGAGAGATCCCGTCCTCCATCCCTATGGAGAGATCCCGTCCTCCATCCCTATGGAGAGATCCCGTCCTCCATCCCTATGGAGAGATCCCGTCCTCCATCCCTATGGAGAGATCCCGTCCTCTATCCCTATGGAGAGATCCCTAGATGGGAGTATATAGCTCCAAGGAGTAGGAGGAAAACCCCAAGCAAAGAAACAAAAAACTCCCCTGCTGGTTTGTGTCTACTCCCCACACCAGAGAGGTGTCCTGCTGGAATGTGCCTGTATACTATGTATCAGTGTTGATCCTGAATGTTACTATGATAACCCATTTGAATCTCCTCATTAATTTTGTCTTAGGCTCAACCGTTTTGACTCCAGGATTAATTTCCGAACTTCTATCTATCTCTATATAGTGTATCAATTGTGTTTTATCATAGGAACAATCTCTGCTTGGATTGGGGCGACTCGTTATTCAAGCTGAGTCAATCCACAAAACAGACATTAATAGGAAATTGGAAACACCTGATTTATTCCTACATTCATTCAGGATCCTGGCACCTTTGCTTTCAGAACCAACACTGATACATAGTATACAGCCACATTCCAGTAGGACTCCTCTCTGGCGTGGGGGGTAGAGACAATCCAGCTGGGGAGTTTTTTAGTTTTCTTTGCTTGGGGTTTTCCTCTTATTCCTTGGAGCTATATACTCCTATCTATGGATCCCTCCATAGGGAAGAAGGACGGGTTCTCCACCGTGATACTTATATGTTGTGCTTTACTTGTTGTGTTTTACTTCTTTGTTAGTCTGTAGCCCTTAGTTTTAATTTGATATCAATAAAGGTTAACTTTTAGGGCACTTGTCTTTGAATGGGCTGCATTTAAATTTGGGTTCCCTCTGCCTCAGTGAATTCATGGGCGAGTTGCAAAGTGAAAACCATAACATAGTAGCATAGTATGTAAGGCCGAATGAAGACAATGTCCATCTAGTCCAGCCTGTTATCCTCCTGTGTTGTTGATCCAGAGGAAGGCAAAAAACCCCAAGAGGCAGGAGCCAATTAGCCCTTTTGAGGGAAAATTTCGTTCCCGACTCCCTAATGGCAATCAGAGTAATCCCTGGATCAACCCCTAATAGTTTCTACCTGCCTGTATACCTGGTTTAACAATTAACCTAATTTATATCCTGTAATATCCTTCCGCTCCAGAAAGACATCAAGTTCCCTTTTAAACTCCTCTATGGATTTTGCCATCACCACATTCTCAGGCAGAGAGTTCCACAGTCTAACTGCTCTTACAGTAAAGAACCCTTTTCTGTGTTGGTGATGTAACTTGCTTTCCTCTAGACGTAGCGGATGCCCTCTCGTTACTGTCGCAGTCCTGGGTATAAGCAGATCATGGGAGAGATCCTTGTATTGACCCCTCATGTATTTATACATAGTTATTTGGTCGCCCCTTAGCCGTATTTTTTCTAGAGTAAATAATCCCAATTTTGATGCCTCTCCGGGTATTCCAGTCCCGTCATTCCATGTATTAGTTTAGTTGCTCTTCTTTGAACCCCCTCCAATACCGTAACATCTTTCCTGAGCACCGGTGACCAGAACTGTGCACAGTATTCCATGTGAGGCCTGACAAGTGCCTTATATAGTGTGAGGATAATGTTCTCGTCCTTCGCCCCTATACCTCTTTTAATGCACCCTAAGACTTTATTAGCTTTTGCAGCAGCTGACTGGCATTGGTTACTCCAGTTTAGTCTATTATCCACTAATACCCCCAGATCCTTTTCCATATCACTTTTCCCTAGCAGTACCCCATTAAGTGAATATTTGTGACATCCGTTTCTCCTGCCCATGTGCGTAACCTTACATTTTTCAACATTGAACTTCATTTGCCATTTTTCTGCCCAAGACCCCAGCTTATCCAGGTCCATTTGTAGCCGCACATTGTCCTCCGTTGCATTGATTATATTGTATAATTTTGTGTCATCTGCAAATATTGATATTTTACTGTGCAGTCCCTCTATCAGGTCATTGATAAATATATTGAACAGAATGGGGCCTGTGGCACCCCACTAGTAATGGTGGCCCAATCAGTTCTTTACCCAGATACACCTTTTCACCCAATCTGAGCTGTCTTATTTTATATATCAGCCTCTTATGCGGCACGGTGCCAAGTGCTTTAGAGTCCAGATATACGAGATCAATAGACTCTCCCAGGTCCAGCCTAGAGCTTACCTAAAATCAATGAGCCAAAGGTGGAACTTTTTGGAAAACATGGGTCCTGTTGCATCTGGTGTAAAACTTAACACAACATTCTACAAGAACATCATCATGCCAATAGTTAAACGTGGTGGTGGTGGCGGTGGCAGTGGCGGCGGCGGTGGTGTGAGGGTCTGGGGTGGCTTAGTTCCTGTAGAATTTAGATGACTTGTCATAACTGATGGAGCCATAAATTCTGCTGTCTATCGAAAATCCTAAAAGAGGACGTCCGCCCGTCAGTTCATGATCTAAAGCCCAAGTGCCGATGTAAAAGACTCATCACAAGTTACCGCAAATATATGATCGCAGCGGTTACTGCCAAAGGCGCTGAGTCCAGTCATTAGATTTAGGGGAGCAGTTCACTTTTTCATCTGGGTGATTATAGGTTTTGAAGAAATCTTTATCATTAATAATTGGAATGATAATTTGAAAGTTGCCTTTTGTGATTACTAGTGCTGTCTGTACCTAATATCAGAATTACTTAGATGATCGGAAACGTTAAATGTAAGAAATGACCAAAAATAGAAAAATTTGGGTGAGGGGCAAAGACGTCTTTCACACACTGTATATATGTGTGTAAATCTATAATGTGTGAGTGTTTATGTGTCTTTATATAGATGTTTCAGGGTGTTTTTTACCTTGATTTCACTATACCTTTGAGCAGAGCAATAACTCCGGTAAGTTCACAGTTAAGGGGCTCAGCTGTATTAAGATTTTTAGCTACAACAAAAAAAAATCAGATTCCGAGTAAACATGAGATGCTTATTTGTATGCAGACATTTTAGTTACATTTCAGTTGGCGAGAGTCTGTCAGCTGTCAGAAATATATTAAACAAATAATCTATGAAATGCAAAGACGCACACCAGAAGCTAGTAGATATTTTTATGTTTAGAACTCTCCCACACATAGGGAGCTATCGTATGAATAATACAATAAAACTGCTAACATAGAAGAAAATACAGCATGTACAGGTTGGTAAACAATAGCACAACAACTTATTTGTGTGTGTGTATATATATGTGTGTATATATATATATATATATATATATATATATATATATATATATATATACATATATATACAGTTCGCCAACCCGAACATGCTGTATTTTCTCATATGTTAGTCCCCTATGTTGGGGAAATTTTATATGTACAATGTATTAGATGTGCGTTAATAGATATGTAATAAATTAAAATTACAAGGATCAATGGGAATGATCAATTACAAGGAAAACACATTAGAAGGAGCAATGGAATGAAACTGAAAGAGAGGAGAAACAGGTTAGATATTAGACAGTGAGGGTGATCAGTGAGTGGAACAGGTTGCCACAGGAGGTGGTGAGTTCTCCTTCAATGGAACTCTTCAAACAGAAGCTGGGCAGACATCTGTCTGGGATGATTTGGTGATCCTGCATTGAGCGGTGCATTGGACCTTTCCACCTGACCCATTTTATGATTCTATGACTTGATAGTGTATGACAGCGAGTGTGCACTCACTGTGTCGTTGTCTGGTTTGGCTTTGGGCTACTCCTGACAGACAACTGAACTAAGGGGTTTCACCTTTTTTAACTTTTTTTTTGAAAAAGGGTCTGATCTCCATTTCAGGGAACCTCCAGGTAAGCTCCCTAGGAGTAGGCTCCGTGCAATGACAGCTGATCTGGGTGGGTCAAATGCACCGTACGCCTGGTATCACAGAAACGGCAAGGATACAGTTAATTTAACAGGCTGAGGTCAGGACATACAAAGTTCATACAATATGGATAACCTGAAAGACGGTCAGGGCAGGCACCAAACAGGCAAATTGTAGGCAACAATATGGCATATGTCGAGACCGGCAAAATTTCCTTCTCTCTGGTCTTCCTTTTGTCTCTGGTCTCTTATGGCATGCCCTCATCCTATTACTATACTAATCTATTCAATAGAAAGAGGTAGAAAATAGAACATAGCGTCCGTCAACACACAACTGATCCATTCTCTGTGGTCAGTAAAGGACCTTGTACACACAACGATTATCGCTTATAATTTGTTCAAACGTCCGAAAGTGAGCAATAATCATTACATGAAGCGTGGGCAGACCACGCACTATTCATTCAATTGCCGTTTAGCGCTGTTTTTTAGACTGCATAAAACCATTGTTTGACCACTCAAAAGACATTCCATTTGAATGGCATGCGTTCAGTCTTTTGAGCAGCTTGCCAATTTAACAATGTACTCATTGTGTTTGCATTGCATACATAATGAGTACATTGCTTACTCTGCTGGGAGAAAACAATGGAATCCTGCAGGCCAGATAATCCCTCGCATAAACACATGTCCACCTGAGCAAACAACTCCTACTGAGTTTACTATAGCTAATGAGGGAAATGGAGATGATTAAAAGCCATTATTTGTATGTGTAATATTATGCAAAAATGTTGTTAGTTCGTTCAGTCATGCAGTTGTTTTAGCGATAATTGTTGCATGTAAAAGAGTGTTGTTTGTTGTATCAATACTCCTGCAATCTTTTTATGGAGACTACATATAGATCTCTTCAAATCCTTGCTGTCCTGCGCTTCCTCCTCATCCTGATTTTTCACCTTCAGGTTAAAGCGATTGTCCACCTCTTATCTGTTGATAACCACTTGGGACCCCCGCAGATTACATATTACAGCAGTCTGGGGTAGTAATGCAGGTACTGCTCCTATTGAACTCAACCCTCGCCAATCAACTATTAATCATCTATACCAGAGATTAGGTTATCAATAGTTAGGAGGTGGACAACCCCTTTCACAACTACATACGCAGTTAGGGGCTACAAAGAGCAGGTCTCAGTGTGTTAGAGCCGACATGTTCCTGCATTATATGGGCAACCTATAATGCCTCATTTTTCCTGTGGTGGCATTACAGTGAAATTAAACATTTTATGTCAGGTATCCCTGCAGATTCCTACTGATTACTGGAGGTGCAAGCAGTAAGTTGCCCATTTACATACGCAGCAAAGTTTAACGTGACGCCAGTAACATTCTACGAGCCAGTGAAAGTAATTGAAAAGCTAGTAAACTGTCAGACAGAACTTTTAAAAAAGCCTTAAAGGGGTTGTCCCGCGCCGAAACGGGTTTTGTTTTTTTTTCAATAGCCCCCCCGTTCGGCGCGAGACAAACCCGATGCAGGGGTTAAAAAAGAAAACCGGACAGCGCTTACCTGAATCCCCGCGCTCCGGTGACTTCTTACTTACCTGGTGAAGATGGGCGCCGGGATCTTCACCCTCGGTGGACCGCAGGGCTTCTGTGCGGTCCATTGCCGATTCCGGCCTCCTGATTGGCTGGAATCGGCACGTGACGGGGCGGAGCTACGAGGGGCCGCTCTCCGGCACGAGCGGCCCCATTCAGAAAAGAAGAAGACCGGACTGCGCAAGCGCGTCTAATCGGGCGATTAGACGCTGAAGATTAGACGGCACCATGGAGACGGGGATGCTAGCAGCGGAACAGGTAAGTGAATAACTTCTGATAACTTCTGTATGGCTCATAATTAATGCACAATGTACATTACAAAGTGCATTATTATGGCCATACAGAAGTGTATACCCCCACTTGCTGCCACGGGACAACCCCTTTAAATCTTAAGTTAAACTTTACTACATTTGTTCCAGCTTATTGGGGGGGACCATTCTAACAAAAAATAATGTGTCACGGGTGGGGAACCCCTTTAAGGAATTGTTATCTTTCTTATTTTTTTTCTCTATTTTGTTCGCTGCTTCTTGTTTTGTCTATAAGCCCGTTAAACACCAGAAATTATTGAGGTTCTTGGTCTCCGAATGAAATGTTCAGCGGCTCAATAACTGTTAATATTGCTGGGATTTCTTAAATTTTGCTGTCAAATCTATCTTAAGAAAGGGAGAGATCATGACACGACAGACAAATTGCCTTGTCATTTTCACACTTGCAGTGAGTATGTTGCTGTGGTCAGCACTTTGCCCCTTTGTTTGCATCCTTGTACCGGGATAATGGTTTCTAAAGCCGGTATGAAAAGCCATTTATCTGCATCCTCCGACCATCAGCCACGTGCTGATATCTTTCTAATGGTCTCTGCCGAGTGCAGATGAATCTCAATAAATGCATATACAGATAAATTCTGATGAAAGCCTCTGCCGAGTGCACTGTGTAAGTGTTCAATGCCGGCTGCTCCTGGCTTAAGGATCTTTTGTTTGACAGCGCAATATACCACTGTAATGTCAAGGTAGCTAATGTAATTACACCGATATTTTGCCAAAAGGAGGGAATGAATATAAAATTGAGTGCACAATAGATTATTAAAAGTATAGTATACTCATTCTTATTACTGCAGTCAAGACCCTGATTAGCATAAACTACTTGGTTTGTGCCTGAGAGGAGAATGTATATCACTTCTTTATGGTTTCTGAAACTTTTCAGCTATTAAACGGGTTGTACTTGATTAGAAAAATATGGCTGCTTAATTCCAAAAAACAGCGCTATTAACCCAATGGGGCTGAGCTGCAATGCCAGATACAACCCATGGACAGGTGTGGCATTGTTTCAAGGGGTTGTGCCACAATCGACTTTTATCATCTAAACGCAGGTAGGTCATAGACAACTGATCAATGGGAGTCTCATCACCGGGATCTCCACTTATCTCTAGGATTGTTGTCCTAACCTCCTCACTACTTGAACGCAATGAGGCCAAGATATTACTATGAGGCCAACGTATTACTACTGAGGCCAATATAGGGGGCACTATTATTATTGAGGCCACTATGGAGGTCACTATTACTACTGGGGCAGATATAGGGGGCACTATTACTATGGAGGCTCCTGTGGGGTCAATATTACTACTGAGGCCACTGTAGAGGTCACTATTACTACTGAAGCCACTGCGGGGGTCACTATTACTACTGGGGCCACTGTAGGGGTCACTATTGCTTCTTGGGCTAATATATGGAGTCACTATGGACATGGCAGCATACCTCGAGCTGATTTAGCAGATACAACCCATGGACAGGTGTGGCATTGTTTCAAGGGGTTGTGCCACAATAGACGTTTATCATCTATAAACAGGTAGGTCATAGACAACTGATCAATGGGAGTCTCATCACTGGGACCTCCACTGATCACTAGGATTGTTGTCCTAACCCCACCCCCCCATTCCTCCTCACTACTTGAACGCAATGAGGCCAATATATTACTATGAGACCAACGTATTACTACTGAGGCCACAATGGGGGTCACTTTTACTACTGGGGCCGATATAGGGGACGCTATCACTACTGAGGCCACTGTGGGGGTCACTTTTGCTACTTGTGCTAATATATAGGGTCACTATTACTACTGAGGCCACTCTGGACATGGCAGCATACCTCAAGCTGATTTAGAGTATGTTTACATGTGGAAACTCGGCAAATTACGCAGTATTTTCGCATCCAAAAACAGTCAAAATCCGAACTATTGGTGCAGATTTTTACAGAAAATCAGCCGCGGATCCTCAGCTGATGTGATACTATGTGACGCCCGCCCTCACCTCCTCCATAGGCTTCCCTCAGTCAGTGCACTTCGGCTTCCGGTTCCCAGTGATCTGGTAAGGTGCGGTGCCACAGGTCAGGTAATGCTGGTCAGGTAAGGCCACAACAGGCCACTGGGAACCAGAAGCCAGGGAGCGCTGACAGCGGGAAAAACCTACATAGGAGCACTGTATAGTAGGAAATCAGATGTGGGTACACAGCTAATTTCCAGTTAAAATCGTCACCAATGGTACTCCAATGCTCCAGCTAGGGAAAAAAAATCACAGGGCGTTCCTCCCTGTCTATTTTGAAACGGCCCTGTCCTTTTTATAATGACGGAGGTAAAATCATACATTGTGATAAGCCCCGCCCCTGATGTGTTGGCATTTTACTATAAATAAGTGGGTTTTGGGTTGCAGTTTGGGCACTGCCCTCTATAGTGTGGATGTTCTATATTTGTTATGCATTAAAAAGAGATTGCATTAAAAAAGCTAAAACTGGACCAAAATCACAATCCTTGTCAAACACAGATATTAGTGACCATTTGAGATGGATTTCCCACCGCAGACATTGGGGGCTGACCTGGGCTTCTTGGCATGTCACGTCAATATGCTATCAATAACTGGTCAATGAAGGTCTCACTTTTTGGCTCCGCACTGATGCTTAGGACTAAAGGATTATGGCTACTTCAGCTTCTCTCTGATTCAGTACTGCCCTCACAGGCACTGTTTGGTACTGCAAGTCAGTTTATTCATGTGAATTAGGCTGTGTTGCTCATCAAATACAGCATCAGCTAAGAGTGGCATTGTGCGTAAGAGAAGGCAAAGGTACTGCAGTGAGTTAACTAGTACTGCTTCAGTACAAAATATTATTATTTGTGAAAACATCCCTATGGAACCAAACAGCTGATCATGGGCTGTATACATTGTTGTTAATCTGCAGCTGAAATATTTAATTGCTACTTGCAAAGAAAAAACAGTAGTCGTCAATGGAACAGTATTTATGAGTCAGTTGTTCTTGCTCTGACAATTGCAGCCATCTGTATATTATTATCTGTCTGATCAATTCCAGGTTTAGAGGTCTACAAGGAATTGGAGTGGAAACACGAGATACTATTTAAGTATTTTCCAGTTATCAAAAACTTTTTAAACTTGACCCTATCTCTGACAAGTAGCATATTGTTTGATGGTCCCCACTGGTAAACTATGTTCACACAATAGAATCTTCATCAGAGAATTGTTTTCCAATGAAAGCTGCGGCAGAAATCCACATGTTTAAGTGCAGATTTCTGCTGTGGATTTGCAATATGGCCACTGCAGATCCGCATTGTAGATAGTCTCATTCAAAGGGGCTAATCTGCTTGTGGACATTCGGACGCTGACTCTGTATCAAGACATGGCATGTCGCGTAGACTGTGGTGTGGATTGCCAACAAATGCAGATTTGTTGTGGGATTCATGGTGTTTCTACTTCGATTCCACATAAAGTTCATGGCAAATCACAGGGCCTTATAGCTACTGTTAGGAGTAGGTTTGTGTAGTAACACTCGATATAAGAATACATATATATGTCGGTACAGGATCAGTAATACCTAATTATATACAGCATAAGTACCGTATAAAATATTTAGTTATAATGTACATATATTTACAGTCATGAGAAAAACTACAAAGTACACTCTCTTTAAATTCTATGGTTTTACACATCAGAACCTAATAAAAAAAAACATCTGGTCATTAGAAAGTCTTAAAATTAGGTAAATATGACTTCAGATGAATTAAGAAGTCAAGTAGGAGCCAGGTGCTGCTAATCAAACGCCCTTGATTAATTGATCATCAGCATGTGTGACCGCAATCTATAAAAACAGAAGTTTTGGCAGTTTGCTGGTCTGGAGCATTCAGGCATGGGTTTACACAATCCCAAGGAGGAAAGACATCAGCAATGATCTTAGAGAGGTAATTGCTGCCCGTTAGACTGGGAAGGGTAATAAGTTAATTTCTAAACAATTTGGGGGTCCATTATTCTACAGTGAGAGAGATTATGCACAAGTGGAAAACATTCAAGAAAGTTGACAATCTTCCCAGGAGTGGATGTCTCAGCAAATTCAAGCCAAGGTCAGACTGTGCAATGCTCAAAGAAAAAACCCAAGAGCTGCATCTCAGACTCTGAATGTCTCAGCATGTTAGATGTTCAAGTTCATAAGAGTACAATAAAAAAAAAGACTGAACAGGTATGGCTTGTTTGGAAGGGTTGCAGGAGGAAGCCTGTTCTTTCTAAAAAGGAAACAGCAACATGGCTAAAATTTTCAGAGTGGCATCTGAACAAACCACAAGACGTCTGGAAGAATGTCCTTTGGACAGACAAGACCAAAGTGGAGATCTTTGGCCACAATGCCCAGCACCACGTTTGGTGACAACCAAACACAGAATATCGGGACCAACACCTCACACCAACTGTCAAGCACAGTGGTAGAGGGGTGATGATTTGGGCTTGTTCTGCAACCACAGGACCCGGACTCCTTGCAGTTATTGATTGCACTATGAACTCTTTTGTATACCAAAATATTCTAGAGTTAATTGTGAGGCCATCTAACCAAAAGCCAAAGCTTGGCTAAAACTGGGTTATGCAACAGGACAATGGTCCTGAGTACACCAGCAAATCCACATCAGAATGGCTGAAAAATGAAAGAAACTGGGTGGTCTGACCAGCGACTTGTAAAGAGGAAGAACAATGTTCTTGCTATGTACCCCTAGACATTTTTTGATGCACCCCATGATTCTATTTGCCATTCTCAGGATACTGTAGTGTAGGAGAAAACCCACCAAACATGGGATGAACATACAAACCTCACGCAGATGTTGCCCTTGGTCAGATTCAAATGCAAGAGGCCAGCTCTGCAAGACAACAGGGCGGACCATTGAGCCACCATTGTAGTTATGTACGGTTTATAAACATGAAGGACTACATGAAGCGTCGAGGATCAGCAGCAAAAGAACAGCTCAAAGTCAAGGAAAATCCCCATTTACACTTTTTGAACACATTCTAAAACATTTATATAACCGAGATGTCTTGAAAAGTGAGTATAGAATGTAATTCCGTAGCGGAACATCGTACCACATGTTGCACACATATAGAACAACCAGCCACCGAAAGCCGCGTAGCATTCAGACACGGGTAGCAGCACTTAAAAGGAAGCAAAGTGACCAAGCTAACTGTCAGGGAAATTCATGTTGCACAACTGCAGCGGGTAACACAAGCTGACATATACTGAAGGAAGTATTATATATGGATGAGCTGCTGTTGAACAATTTCAGAGCATTATGAACAAGCATGCTCTCCATCAGCATCAGCCATGCATACCTTTATAAACACCGTGTTTTCAGGAAACCTGCTTAAAATATTACAAACTGCATACCAAGCACATCTCTCCCGCGCTCCAGTCTCCTCTTACATTTACAATCATTAGCCAGATGACAGAATGTTTAGCTTCCATAATCCTTTAACTGGCAAATTCATTTCTTCCATTTAATATGTTAATTTAGCATCTTATTCTTGCTGTTGTTGAACAACAATGCTGTCAGGATGTTTCTTGCGTGGCTCAAGATGAGGATAGAATAAGTCGTGGGAGAAAAGAAGGTTCAGGCGATTTACACAGTTCCGGGAGGCGTATGGCTTCTGTTCTATTGTACAGTATCGTTATTATACGCTTAAACGTGTCTAAAATACAGAGGGGTATGCTACACATTGCAAATAGGTAGAGATGAGCGAGCGCGCTCCGATAAGTCAGTTACTCGAGTGAGCCTCGCTCTTCTCGAGTAACTGCATTCTTGTCCGAGCGTGCTCGGGGGGTAGCGGGGAAGAGAGAGAGATCTCTCTCACCCCGCCCCCCCCCCCTCTCCGAGCCTGTTTGGACGAGAATGCAGTTACTCGAGAAGAGTGAGGCTCGCTCGAATAACTCACTTATACAAGAGCGCTTGCTCATCTCTACAAATAGCCCATAACGTAGATAGCTATAGGACAGGTAGATAAAGAGCGAGAGACCGATATGACTTTGGCTTTGGCTTATATTCCCAGTCATTGTTAAAAGGCCAGACATTGAATTATAGGTACGCTGCCTTCTAATAGGTGGCGCTGTAGAGGCATTGTTCTATCTTGACATTTGCATAAATTTCCCAGAGGTGCATGCACGACCTTATAAGTCTGCACACCTTTTAGATGCTCTCCCTAAGGAGAAACGTTACCCCTCCCTACCCAGTGGAAATTCCAAAATTCAGTATTTCCACTGTAGTGGCACTGCAGGGGAATTAATAACATGTTTCCAGGTTCACACATGGATTATAGCTGAACACTTCAGAGTCCCAGCAGTAAGACAACCCCTGATCAACTTATTTGGTATCTTCCTACCAAAAAGAGATTGTCCATAGCAGACTCTAGAAGTTGTGCCTTTTTGGCTCTGTGCACATTGGTCAGTATCGAATCCTGTCCTCTGAAAACAAGAAAGCTTTGTTTCGGGAAACGCCTTCCTAATCCCAAATGATGAGATCGATACGATCCTTGACACTAAATATAAAGGTCCTGCAAAGAACAGTTATGTAGCCATGTACAGGAATTTTCAGGCCTGGGCTAAATAGAGACTTTTCGTAGCGCTACTGATAGATTGCAACTTTCGAGTGATGGCTGCCATCTACAGTATGGCATACACCGGTATATGGCTTTGGGCTTCAGCTGTAGCTGCATAGTGAAAATCAGCAGTGCTACAAAAAAACTTAACACGAATGTGGAATCCACACAGCTATTAGCTTCGCAAAAAAATCGCAGCTAGTGCTGCAGAAAAGTGTCTAGACGGCCAATTTTCTGCAGCGGTAGTTGCGAGGGTCAGGGCCACTCACACGGCCGGGACTGACCAAAAAGATGTGCTGCTGGAGAGAGACAGATAGAGGGGGTCCCCGGGGAACCCCCTTCATCTCTTTCTCTCTTTCCCCAGGGCTTCCCTTTATCAACGGGGACTCCCTTTATCTCAGTGCGATGCTGGGGATCCCCTGCAGGGTGGAATAATGAAATACCCAGCAGCGGGGGAATTCCTTTTTCTCCCTTACAGGGGAACCTTGGCATTGCACTGCCGGGGTTTTCCTTATTCTTCTCTGCAGGGGAACCCGGCATCACGATGCTTGGGAATTAATCTCGCTTTGCCGGCAGCTTCCATAGGCTTATATGGGAGTTGGTCCGGCTGATCGCGACCAAAAGATAGGGCGAGACCTATCTTTTCCGGCCAATGCTTCAGATGGTCGTGATTTTCACCCGTCATTTTTACGCAGCTAAATAGCCGCCTATATACGCTCATGTGAATGTAAAGTGGAGCAAGGCTCCAGGTCTGGGCGAATCCCAGAAACCCGGTGACAAAAATCCCTAGATTTCTTTTTAATTGATATTTATGGAATATTAGCATTTTTCCATAAAATACATAAAACCCAACTAACTCACGCAAAGAAATATGTGGAGCCTAAAACCTGCAATAGTAATTCCCTCTATATATTGCCCACACAGCCTTTTAGTCTTGGCATGTGGGTGTCACTCCAACCCGATGCGGCTATGTCCCCCAGTGACCAAACACGTCCATATGTTTTCCGCTTTTACCCTGAGCGGTTAAGTCGTGTCAGCGTTCCACATTCCATCCTCCCAGTGTCTACAGCGCTCTGCCAGTCCCTCCGTATCGTCAGTAATGCCTCTCCATGTACAGTAAGCTTTATGGAACCTCCAACAGCTATAAAGTTTGGGAAAAACAAGTCCTTGTAATCTTCCCAGATCTGCACCTATGGAAAATCGAGTTCACATCATGATATACGCACTGTTACTTTGCTGCCTTTCTGCTAGTGACAAGATTTATATTGGGTTCCAGGTGTTCAAAAACCGAAGGTAATGACATTGACATTCCTGGGACTCGCTGCCAACTGGCCAAGTTTTCGATGGGAACAGAGAACTTTGAATATCGTTGATGTTTTGCCTGGCACCGGTTCCTTGTAAATTGCGCTGCTGGGAGTTTGTCTTAGTGAAAACTATGTCAGATTTTGGTATTGAGACTTTAAAGTGGATAATAAAACATGTTAACAGTTATTAAAGAGTTATACTGCTCAAATATGCTTAAGGGAAAAATCTTTTTGCTTGAGAATTTGTGCTCGGCAAAAGCAACAAATGTATTTCTGATCTGAGTCATTGCGGGCAGCGAGATGTCTCTATAAGCAGAGGTTGCTGTAGTCTTTGCTTGTACAACATGTTTACCGATTACAACTAAGGGCTCTTTAGCGGATGGGTGATGCACGATTGCCAACTAGATCCAATTTCCATGCTATATCCAAAGACCTTAATGCATCCACCTCCTGCTTATTTTCGGCTTCTCCGTGCGTGCCAAGTACACAGCACAACACTTCATGAACTTCTTTGGATAACTTTTTGAATAGCTATATATTTCCCCTAGTCTTTTTGCGCAACTTTAGCGTTAGACTACATGGCACTTGGTATGGGTGTGTACGTACTTGTCCCCATACCGTACATGTAGTAGTCCCTCGGGTTACCAGATAAAGGCTTGCATGGGTCATTTTTGGGAAGAAAAGGTAAAAACCATTCACCATAGTCATGTTGATATGTAGCACATGTGATTGGTACAGGAGATAAGCCAAGTAGTGCATCACATTCCGGGTCAAGCTGGCCTACTAGATAACCTCCAATGGGCCCAAGCTCTGACATTATAATGAGCCCCAATGGTGTCATCAGGTGACATTGTAGTGTCGGGGACCCTGTCCAAAACACTTGACTGCTGGCTATCGCCCACCTGACAAGAGTCATTGCATAGGGCTCACACAGTTATACTTGCACCGGATACATGGGCACCCTTTAATAGGCAATAACGTGGAAACATGAGACCTATTAATTTCACAGGTCCCAGTTGATCTATTGCCCCCTCCACCGGACTAACTGTATGAAATGGGCCTGAAATGGTGCATGAAGTCATATTATGTCGTTTTCTTTCCACACAAGAGGGGTCCAGAGATGGTAAAACGGGTGGGCCGCTGTGCACAGGTCTGTAGCATGATCTGTATGCTGTAAAATACCCCAACAATCTTCCATCAAGTGCCCACCAAATGTTGATTATAGGGTATGAAATGGTGTATAGCAGCCGTTGTACTGGGCACAGGGGGCATTTGAGTGTAGATATTTTTAATGGAAGCCTTGAAGGTTGTTACACAAATGACCTATTAGGCCTTATTGATAATCCGTTTTATATGTACAAAGAGCGAGCAGAGTCAAAGTGCCGAACTACTGAAGCCCTTGTACAGGTGGCATATAGGCACCCTCCGCAACATTGCATACAGTTAGAGGTACTGGCTTGTACCTTTGGACACCAGCTGAGGGTTGTCAAAATGTAGAAGATTCTAAAAATAAAAACACTCCTAAAATGTAAAAACCAAAAAAGGTAATGATGGTAGTAAATACACCTCTAATTGTGTGCATGGCACGGCTTCCTGTTATGTCACTTGAAGAAGAAAACATGGCCTTCTTTCTTCAAAGTATCTTCTAGTTTAGAGCTGCTAATTCGTATCCCCAGTTTGACTATAAGATCATTTGCAAATTGCTGTTATTAGCTTTTTTCCCCATAAATAAGCGTGCCCCTGCCCCTCGTCACCACAATATAAATTGGCAAGAAGGCTGGATTCTTGTTCATTTCTTTCACATTGCTCGAACATCAGTGAAGTTCAGCTTAATACCATCTGAATATCATGTAGTGGACACAATCTTAACTTGTCTTTTCCTTTAACCATTTAAGGACCAAACTATTTTTTTTTTTCATTTTCACATTTCAAGAGCCATAAATTGTTGTTGTATTTGCCATTGTAGCTGTATGAAGGCTTGTTTTCAGAGGGATGAGTTTCTCTCAAAGGCACTATTTTGGGCTGCATACAATTCAGTGGCATTCTATAGAGGTCACAGTTGCGACCCAGCCGCGAAGCTAGGGGGGCCCAGAGGCCCCCCTTGTCACTATAACACAGCAATCGGGAGAAAGCCACCCCAGCGCACTGCTCCTCACAGCGCAATTCCGAGCTGTTAGCTCATTTTACTGCTAAGCGCCCGACTCCTTGCCTAGCAGTGTGTTCTTATTGCGGGACAAGCTGATGGGGGAGTCAGGGTGGGCCCTCTGCAACACCGGTGATGCCTGGAACCGGAAGAAGTTAAACCAGCTGCACATATATGATTGTATACAGGAGATACCCAGGATATACCAGCATGTTCCACATCACTATATACAGGATGTATGAAATACACATCTTCCTGTATATAGTGGTGTGGAGCATGCTGGTATACCATGGGTATCTTCTGTATATAATTATATATTTACAGCTGATATGAGTTATACATCTCCTTATATAGTGATATGGAGCATGCTGGTATAAGTTATACATCTTCTGTATATAGGGATATGGACCATGTTGGTATAAGCTGGGTATTCCCTGTATATAATTATATATGTACAGCTGGTATAAGTTGTACATATCCCTGTATGTAGTGATATGGACCATGCTGGTATAACCTGGGTATCTCCTGTGTAGAATTATATATGCACAGCTGGTATAAGTTATACACCTTCCTGTATATAGAGAAATAGACTGTTCTGGTATAACCTGGGTATCTCCTGTATATAATTATATATGTACAGCTGGTATAAGTTATACATCCTATGTATAGTGATAAGGATCATGCTGGTGTAATCTGGGTATCTCCTGTATATGATTTTTTTTATGTACAGTTGGTATACATTTGACATCTCCTGTATATAGTGATATAGACCATGTTGGTATAACCTGGGTATCTCCTGTACAGAATTCTATATGTACAGTTAGTACAAGTTATACCTCTTGTGTACAGTGATATAGATCATGCTGGTATACCCTTGGATTCTCATGTATATATAAGTTGGTGTAAGTTGTACATCTCCCTGTATGTAGTGATATAGACCATGCTGGTATAACCTGGGCATCTCATGTATATGATTGCACACTTTACACAATTAAGCTACATTCACATTCGCACGTGTAGCGTACATTGACCTGAAAGAAAGAGACCGCCGAGAATGGACGCTTCATCACCGGAAGTAGAAGAATCGTCCGGCTTGCAGTGAGGTGACCCGGGGGACTGCAGGAGCCAGGAGAAGATGCGGAAAGAAGACTGACGGGGGAGGGAAAGGTAAGTATTGATTTTATTTATTTTTTAATGACAGAACTATTTGGCAAACGGCAGGACCTGTATGCGGTTTTCATTACCCGCATGCGATTTTAAAGAAAATCGCATGTGTTCTTTAAATCCACATGTGGTTTTTAATAGTGTGAGCAGTTTTTAAAAAACACATGTGGTTTTTGAATACCACATGCAGGTTTTTGATGTGTTTTTAATTAGGGTTTAAAAATACAACAAAAACATGAACACATCCTAAGGGGCTACATTTACATTTTTCTGTAGTTCAAAAAATGAGTCATGTTTGGAAAGCTTATGCCATGATCATGTATGTAAATTTGTTTTACAGATGTACACAGCATGCTTTATGTATGGGTACAGGTGCAGATGACTGCAGGCTATATGGTTTAGGTATAAGTAAAGATGACTGCAGGCTGTATGGTTTAGGTATGGGTACAGGTACAGATGACTGCAGGCTGTATGGTTTAGGTATGGGTACAGGTACAGATGACTGCAGGCTGTATGGTTTAGGTGTGGGTACAGGTACAGATGACTGCAGGCTGTATGGTTTAGGTATGGGTACAGGTACAGGTGACTGCAGGCTGTATGGTTTAGGTATGGTTACAGGTAAAGATGACTGCAGGCTGTATGGTTTAGGTATAGGTAGAGATGCAGATGACTGCAGGCTGTGTGGTTTAGGTATGGGTACAGGTGCAGATGACTGCAGGCTGTGTGGTTTAGGTATGGGTACAGGTGCAGATGACTGCAGGCTGTGTGGTTTAGGTATGGGTACAGGTGCAGATGACTGCAGGCTGTATGGATTAGGTATGGGTACAGCTACAGAAATTACTTCCGGCCTGTATGGTTTAAGCATGGGTGCAGGTGCAAGAAATTACTTAGTAGTTGCTAGTCGTTTTGTTTCGGCTCACTGAAACTAAATCACTAATGAGCGACTCGCTCTCAGTGTAAACAGACAGTTGTTCCTCTTTGAACAACTGCCTGTTCACAATGAATGGTTGCAGATGGCCAGAAGAGATCTTCAGCACAATCCACCTCCATGCACTGACTGACTATAGCAGCTGTGTGAAAGAACGGGGGCAATAACCATTGGGATAGTTGTGGGTGCTTATGCTCCATAAAGATGTCCTGTAGAAACCGAAAGGCACCCTTTACATGTGTGTATTTGCGCACGCAAATTTTGTGTGTGTAATACACTGAGGATGGAACTTATTTATTTAAATGGGTTCATTCATATGTGCATATTTTTTCTGCGCATTTTGGTCGCATGAAAAAAAATGCAGCATGCTCTATTCCCATAGAAGTCAATGGGGATATGCAAATATGCGCAAAATACGCTATGAGATGCATGAAACACAGCGTAATTAGACAGGAAGAAGAACACATCTTGAACTCATTAGACTAATTAGCCATTTCAAACGGTGCGTCTTTGTTAGCCATGCGCAGATGAATATGCCCTGCGGGCGGAAAAAATACCATAAAATATGCTGATGCAGGCGCCACTAAAAGTTGTAGATTTTATTAGTATCATTTTGAGGTACATATAATTTTTCAACTAATTTTCATACACCTTCAGAAGAGGGGGTGGAAAAAAACAGCAAGTTCATAGTCTTTTTCTTTCTTAGGCCTGCAGTATAAATAATAAAATAACTTTATTGTGGAAGTAATAACAAATATGTTTTTGATTGGAGAGCCAATTTAAAAAAAATAATGTAAAAATATTTGTTGGGGGGGAAACTAATTTTTTGGGGAAACTTCATGTAAACTCGATTACATAGTGCTATAGAATAAGGTTGTGTACAGTTTTATGCACCACTCAATAAATAGCCATAATACTTTTTAAAAAACCAAGTTCCCCCCTAACAGAAAATAATAAACTTTTGCAGCTCCTCGAAAATTCTTTGTTGGCAGCTCCGAGTCTCCCCCGTGATGTATTGTTTTCAGGATGCAGCAGCCTGTGTACTGGACAAGCTGTTGCAGCCAATGACAGAGCCCAGTTTTTGATCACCGAGCTTTATGATTGGCTGCAGCAGCCTAGGCCGTCCCGTATACAGGCTGCTGCAGTCTTTAAGCAAAACATCCCAGGGATAAGCCGGAGCCGACAATGGCGGACTTGTGGGGAGTCGGGTGAATTTTGCCATATGGAGCCTGGTTTTAACAATAAAATATTATTTTGGACATTTTTTTTTTTTTTAGAATCAAACTAACCCTTAAAGGAGTAATCCAGTCCAAATCATGTTTTATATCCTGCGGTATCGATGCCACACATTTTTTCGAGGATGAGTTAATGCATCAGCTTTGCTCATGTTCTCTAGACCTAAGGGAAGTCCCTATTCTCAATTTTGCGCCAGCCTACATCTCCATTGAAATAATATGATTAAAGCCTCGGGGCACACGGCCACAACTCCCATCGCCCGTCTGATCACTGTTTTATACGCACGTTCACATGCAGTGAATTTCCTATTTCTTGTCTGTGAAACAGGTCACAAGTTTTTATAAGCCGACCACGGGTCCTTGTTGAAAAGTCGTCCATGTATGTAGCCTCATAGGCTCTAACACGGCTGCTGTCCATGCAGTTACACAGACATCACACCGCCCGACAATACGGCCCAAGTGCCCCCGGCCTAAAGGATAGACAAAAACCCTGCGACTGTTGGCAGTTCATGCTCACAACTAACTTTCAGCCTTTTTGCGCTGTTCACCCAAGAAAGTCCGATCTAAATAGCGCCCTCCAATGGCCAGGTTGCCTTTCATCGAATGCTTCCAATTTTTCAAAAACATCCGTACTCTCCGAATCCCAACAGCAAAAAAAAAAATAAATAAAAAGAATTTGGAATATTAATTAAAAATTACCCATAAGCCCCCTTTTCTTCCTAATGCTTGGGAAGTCTTTCATTGCAGGTCTTTTAAAAGCCCGGCATCCATAGGACTGTCTGCAAACGTTTAATGTATACAGTTTGTATTCTCCCGACGTGCATTAAACACTCATGTAGCTTGGGGCGACTATTGCGCTTAAATACTTCTGGAGAACTCTATGCAAATCGCCCTCACAATTTTTGCTTCATGTGTTTCTTTCAAGCGCTTGACTGGACCATTTTGTTTCATGTTCTTTTATAACCTCCACCAACGTCTGATCAACGTAAACAATCGCGTCTCCCCTTCTCGCTCTCCCCTTTTCCTCTAGCAAAGAAGGGAAATAATATTCTTCTCATTATTCAGGGGCTTGAAATATGACAGCGGCTTGTAGTACATGTTTGCATTGCGGTTTATATTTACTCACCATAGATATCGACGGAATAATATTAACTGGTTACAGCTCATGTAGTTGGGAACTGTTTACTCACATTGGCTCCGGCAAATATTTTATCTCGCCCAGATATTGTCATGTACACAGTGTCGAAAAGTACTGAGTGAATAAATTACGGGAAAGACTACACAAGACATCCCTTTCTGGAGCCGTTCCCAGAGGGATGTTTTCCTATTAAAGAGTTATTGCATAGTGCTTTAATGCACAAAAAACACTCACCGCCAAACTAGAGAAGGAATTCGCCATGTGTTCTTCATTCTGCTGGACAAAACAGGTTTGACTGTGGCAGGATGACAAGCGATCATGTGTCAGAGGGGCTCCGGATTCCCGCTTCACCCCCAAAAAGTCATATTTAATTGATTGGCAGGGAGATGAGCGTCCTCGGGTTACAATATCTAGAGAAAAGAGTGGTTATTACAAGAATTGCTTTAGTCGTATTTATTTTTACTTATTTCATTCTGTTTTCTTCGATTTGCCTTTTTTTTTTGGAGAGCGGTGTATTCATATAAAATGTTGAAAGTTATAAATTTGTAGCTCTTTGCGGTGTCATAAAATTTGCCTTTTTGACATGACAACTATGAAATACCATCTTATATTTCAAGGAAACATTAGTGTGGCATTCCTATAGTGAAATTAATTGCCTTACTGTATATTATGAATGGGATACATGTCCGGTGTAAATGTACTACACAGCTGGGTATTGTGTTGTCATGTGCGCACATGGCCATTGTTAATATTGCATTTTGTTTAACCTGTTGTTGGTAGAGTTGAGCGAACGTACTCTGCCGAGCTTGATGCTCGTTCGAGTATTAGTGTACTCGATGGTGCTCGTTACTCGAACGAGCATCAAGCCGTGTTCGACCCCGCCCTAGTTTTTGGCTCCTCCCCGCTGTGACGTGCCTGTTTTGGCCTCTCCCAGCCGCGATGCAGCGCGCATCATTGGCAAATTTTTTGACTGGCTAGAGAGAGAGAGAGACTAGGGGAAAAAAAATAAAGCTCGGCACCCAACGTCCCACATACAAAAATGCTCGAGTCTCCCATTGTAGTCAATGGGGTTCGTAACTCGAGTAAAGCTCTCGAATTTTACGAAAAGCTCGACTCGAATAACGCGGACCCGAGCATTTGGGTGCTCGCTCATCTCTAGTTGTTGGTTATTGCTTATGGGGAAGTAGAAGTAAAGAATATTTACTCATATTAATAGTTTTTGTTTTTTTCCCACATTGTTCGTTGCTTATTTTTGGCCTATTCAAACTTTTCTCCCTTTTGTTCTACTTATAATCAAAATGGGTCCATGTTGACGCTTTATGTCCCACTGGTTGTCAGTTGGCAGGTGGTGGCATTTTCAGCATTTATAATGTTTATGCTTGCCACCATTACTAGGAAATAAAAGTTTAATGATATTGGGCGTGGCCTAAAGTAGTGTAATACAAATATACCGGTGTAAAGTGTTTGGGTTTGAAGAGAAACTGCTCTGGTCTCAGGACAGTGGGGATAGTCGGCAATCAGGTGGAAGCATTACCGACGATGACCGGTTGACTCTATTCTATGGGAAATGTCCAAAGACAACATCGATGCCCACCGTGATCACTTATATATTGTTTACTCATTTACACCAGATGGTGAAACAGATTCCATTTTTTAAATCAGTTTTCTTTTAGATTTTTTATTCTATTGTCTGTATAGGGCAATGGACCGGCCGTCTTGCCCAACTGCAATTAACAGCATCTAAGCCCCGTTTACATGGAATGATTATAGTTCAGATAATCGATCAAATGAACTAAACTGAACGATAAACATTTAGTTCAAAGTGAGCCAATGACTGATCGACTAACGAGAGTCGTGGCTTCTCATTAGTCATTCATTTTCGACTGGCATAAAACCCAGCGCCGGTTCGTGCCCTTATCATGCCATTTAAACACTGCTCATATGGTGTTGCACATAGGAATGTAAAACACTGAATGACAAGTGCCAAATGAGAATTGTGCGGTCAAAACGGGCCGCTGGAGCGGGCTGGGGATGACGCCACCAACTTATTCCTTCGGGCAAACAAGAATCGTGAGATTTTTGGGCCATGTGAAAGGGCCATTAGATAGATGCTTTACAGCACAACTCATGGACCATTCATACAATGGACAGGACCTGACTTCTATGGGAGAGTGGTCCAGGCACACTCTTTGACCTGTGCAGAGGTCACTGCAGGGGGAAAGGGGAGGAGGTGAGCTGTGACCATCACTTATTATGAATGGTCAATCTTGTGTTATCTATGTACAGATGTAGCAAAGTTAAACTTGAAACTTAAAACAGTTGATTTCCCATTTTAATACTTTTTTTAATGGTCTTTAATGTGTAAAGAAGACAATAGCTTTTCAGTGATTTAAGAGAAATTGTCACACAAAGTTACAGTATCGCCCTCAAGTTAAGCTGTGCTACATCTCTATAGGTGACGCCTTTCACTGTAATCGTGCCAGTGTTGATAGACATGACTACTGGCACGTTTTATCTATAGGTGCCAGACTAGTATTAGTCTTAAAACTGCAATATGTATAAATTGTGAAAATGGTAAACATTTTCAAAGAATTATGGGTGATTTTTTTTAGGGTTTAAACTAGATTTATAGAGAGGGTCATTTTCTGATGACACATTCTTTTGTAAAGGGGTTATCTCATGAAAGCTACCCTTTCTCTTAAGATAACTACCCTGGAGATCATCTGATCAGCTCCTGGGACCGACCATGTACTTTATGGATGGACCAGGTTCACCGGAGACTATAACATCGTATATCCTGAATGTCTATTGTCCAATAATCTAGAGAACAGTTCCAGCAATATTCAACATGACAGCCTCTAGGGTCCCTCATTGGACATCTTTGCATATGACGAGTTTCCTTCATAAGGATAACACTTTAGTGGCCAGAGCAGAGAGCCATTGGAGGTAGCCAATCTAATCCTGAGGGACTGCATGTTTCTGTGCATTACATGGACTGTCATTGAATGCAATCAATTACATGTGTAATGCCCTGTTTTTTCTTGCAGCAGCTCCTCTGGTGATAATAGATGGTCTTCTAAATTGCCTTTGGACCTGTTAAACTTAAGCTGACATGTTTAAAATGACCACCTCCTTGTGAAGGGGTTATTAGAGGAGTGCTTAATTAAAGTAGGGTGGAGATAATAAGAGTACCAGGCATGTTCTCACTGCCTAATATCACTCCAGTTGCAGACTGACAATGGTACGGACCCTGGGCTATACAAACTCTCATTAACCATCAATGCCTTTAGGCAACATGTACATCGTGTATCTTGTTTTGTTTTTTAAGACTCCCTGAACACATTAAACATCAGTTGTCTGGACCCACCAGCTTCAGTAGGACCAGACGACTCTCATTTGTGTCCAAATGCCTACTGCTTTTTGGGAAAAGAAGGAATGGGCATGTTGAATCTCAGCGACCTATACTTTCATCCTTCCAGTTGCTTTAGGTGTCTGGTTGTCTCTTTCTTCACTGTCCCCAAGTAAAACAAATGAATGATCAGCCCAACCAACTGTTCATATATTTTTTCGAGTCGGGGAAATAGCTGTCGGCCTAACTAGTATTCAGCTCACAGCTGTTTAAGGTGCATGGGTACCTTTAAACTTTTTATGGCCCTTTGAACATTGCCCTAATGGCTGATTAGTCTGTCCACCCCTGTACAACTCTGAAATTCACTTCACGCTGTTTCCATAAATATACAATAAATCTTATTTGTATAACGCTAACTTATTTCGCAGCGCTTTCACGTATTTTTTTTTTTTATTACCCCCCACCGAGCTGGGTACTCATTTTACTGACTTCAGAAGGATGGAAGCCGACTACCTGAACCACGTTGGGATTGAATTTGCAACCTTCAGGTCATGAGCAAGAGCTTAGGACTGCATTTCTGCGGCCTTAGCACTCTGCGCCACATGAGGCTCCATTCACTTTACTGAGCTACAGAAACAGCACTGCACCAAGCGCTTGGCTCTTTCGTTGGCTCTGGACAGGTGGCCGGTAGCCATGGCAGGGATTTCTCATTATGAAAAGCCAAGATGGAAATACCCCTTTAAGTCTGCACAATAAGGCCTTGGTCACGCGGGCGTTTTTTCCCGCGATTTGCGGATCGTATGACGAATGCGCATCCGCAAATCGCGTGACCGGGGCCGAAAAATCTGCTCCTAGCCGCGTTTCATTAGAAACGGGCCGGAGCAGTGCAGCGCTGTCCAGCGCATTAAATTCAATGGAGCCAGCAATACAGCAATGGGCTGCGGGCGATCTCAGCTGAGAGCTGCCCCTGATTGGTCCCTGCGCTGAGCCAATCAGAGGCAGCACTCATTCACCCATTCATGAATCCATGAATGGGTGAGTGAGAGCTGCCTCTGATTGGTGAGGGCTGTGACCAATCAGAGGCAGCTCATTCAGCAGGCGGGGATTTTAAATCCCCGGCTGCTGAATACTACTCATAGCAGTTCACGAGAACTGCCGGCCGGCCGCGGCTGAACTCTGTCTGCCGGGACAAGGTGAGTATATTTTTTTTTTACTTTTTACACATTTCTGGATGAATTTCAGGGAAGGGCTTATATTTTTAAGCCCTTCCCGAAAATTCATTGTGCGATCGCCGGCAGCCCATTGCTTTCAATGGAGCCGGCTGTATTGCCGGCTCCATTGAATTCAATGGGCAAACATCGTTCTTCTCTGCCACAGTTGTTACAGCTGTGGCAGAGGAGAATGATTTGTCTAGTATATGTTCTCAATGGGGTCGGCGCTGCTGCTGCCGACCCCATTGAGCGCATATAGAGAAGAGAACAGGAATTGCAGATCGCAGATAGGTGCGATCTGCGATTTCTGTTCTATAATTTATCGGACGAGCGCATAAAAAGCACTCATGTGTCCGATACCATTGCAAAGCAATGGTTTTATAAAATCGCTGGACGCATGCGCATGCGCAGATCGCACGGAAAATTGCCCGTGTGACCGAGGCCTAAGTCTGCTCTATGGACAGAATACCTCAATAAGTAGAAATGGATGTAGGGAAACAGATCAGACCCCACCCTCCAACAGTTCCCTATCCTAAGCAAGCCATGAAATTGCAATAGAAAACTATATAAGGTAGTGTTTCAGTGTTAGCGCTATTCGGAAAATCCTGGGGAATCCCAATAAAGACTGAACAGCAGAATCCTCATGCAAATTGTATCTTGTGTTTCCTGGATGACATAAACATGAAAACAACTGAACCTATTCCAACCTCTTTATATTCATCATCTCCGATAAGACACTTGCAGAAGTAGTTACGACACCTTGTACATTACGGCTCTTTGAAGCCTTCGCACCTTCGTACCGCGACTCTTCCTTCTTTTCTTCCCCCGTGCGTTTTTACACGAGTGACATCGCTAATTGTTTACTGCCTTGATTCATGCCGCTGTTGACACGGGTTAAAGCCCGTTTCAAGTAAACAGACTATTTACCGCGTAAATTACCCTTCATGTTCTCCTCGCTGTTCTTCTATGTATTTTGCTTTATTTCAACTTTCAACATGTCAGGAAGAACTGCCCTCATCAGCATCAGGAGGAAAAAAAGAGAGGGAGGCTTGAATTTCAAAGACCTATACATTATTCCTGAAATTTGCATCCTGCACTCTTCAGAATAAAATATGCAAGAACCTACACAAAAGGAATATTTTTTTTTTCTTCTCTTCTTCTTCTTCTTCTCTTTCCTGAATTGGGGCTTTTGATGTTGAAGAGAAGCGCGTATTAAAGGACATCCCTAGAAGGCTATAGAATCGACTTCTATTTATGACAAATGTAAAACAGGAGCAAACCTCGCCGCATATGATGGTGTCATTAGTTTGTGGATCGCATCCTTGAAAATAACTGCGAAGGAGTCAAATCGGTTTAAAATAAGATAACAAAATGGTTTAAGCTACTTAGCTTGAATGCCAATTATATTTTAATATTCAACCGAGCATATTTTACTGTGAAAAAAGGCAGGCTCGACACATGCATAACTCATTGGCAGCATCGACCAGCTGTGCCACTATTCTCCTCAAATCACTTTGTGCATTTTAGTAGCATGGTAATTTAGTGGAGAACTACCTGAGTGATGGCATTTTCAATGAGCAGGTAATCTACAGAGAATTTTTATATGGTTATGAGTTCTGTGCATCAGCCTGGCAACACAAAAATACATCAAAACCAATTACGGTATCAACTTTCAGTCTGATACCCTTGCCACGCAAGTGCATGTATTCCTGCCCCAGGCATTTCAAATTGCATCTAATTTGAAATCTTTGGGGTTTTAATTAAATTTCAGAATATATAGAATTCTTCATTAGTACCTGCTCTGAATAGCAGATTATACTCCTCTCTGTCTCTCGTTAAAGAAATAGGCTGTGGTAAATAACATATTCAGGAACTCATAATTTGCGCTGCCTGGATATTGGGGAAAAAAAAAAAAGAGACAGTGAAATGCAAAATATTACAAAAAAAAAAAAAAAAGCAGATTATTAGTCCATTGAGGGACGCTTGATTTGTATTTTAATGGAATTTTACATTTCTCTTAATGATTTGCAAATTGTCCTCTGATTATAAGATGCATTAAGCTTTTCATTTTAATGGCGGTACACAGCCATTAGCCGAATATTTCCCGTCTCCCCTTTTAGACGCTTTCCCTGCAGCAGATAAATACTGAAGCCGTTCAGACTGTTTGATGGACCTCCATGATGGCACGGCGTGGGCCAAGGCATTAATGGTAAAGGGCCTTTATGTTTTTAATATTTTGCTTGAAGCTTATGGGTTTTTTAATATTTCAGTGAATATTGAGCAGAATTTAGGTCAACCTTCCAATTAAATTGACTTGAATGTAAAAAAAAAATGCTAAGGATTGTATTTCCCTGGTCCTTCAGTGACATTGAGTTCAGGGCATTGGGAACACAGGTAGGTTCAAGGAGAGCATAGAGTCACATAGTAACGTAGTTTGCTAGGCTGAAAAAAGACAAATGTCAATCAATCAGCCTGTTTCCACCCCATTTGTTGATCTAGAGGAAGGCAAAAAAAAACCCCAATGAGGCAGAAGCCAATTTACCCCATTTTGGGGGAATAATTTCCTTCCCGACTCAATAATGGCAGTCAGAATAATCCCTGGATCAACATTTGAGATCAACAACCCTTCTGGTTATTTAATGTCTATATCCTGTAATATCATAGTGCTCTAAATCTAGTACCCATTTAGACTCCTCTACCGATAGGTCGGCCATTGACTGCTACTTAAAAAAAAAACCATATATATATATTTATTTATTTATTTATTTTGACACATTGGAGATAGTCCCATCACATAATTGTTATATCTCCAAAAATGAGACTTGTGCAAAGCCTAACTATGTGGTGTATTGATCCTGAACTTGTATTGTACTCCAGAGCTGAATTCATAATTCTATAGACTTGAATTCCACAGGTTGTGTGTATTATTGCTGTTCTACCAATCATTACATTATAGTGGCGCTGTAGTACTAGACAGAATGTTTTTATTAAGGGTGGCACTGTTTATAAAAGAAGGTGATTGTTTTTCTAATCTTGCACAACCCCTTTAGGGTGCCTGTTCACTGGCGTGATTTCGCTGGCGGTAAACCACAGGCGAATCACGCCGGCCGACGCTTTCCATAGCATTGCTATGGAAAGCGCCAGCACCTGCCAACGAGTGGAGAAACATTGCGATTCTCCGCTCGCGGCGGGCAATTCACAGCATGCTGCCAATTGCACCGATTCTCCGCGGCCAGCCCATCTATCAGATAGGGCTGACCAGCGGAGAATCGGTGACGGCTCCCGCAGCGGAGATCTGCTGCGGGACTTTGCATCGCCCGTGGACAAGGGGCCTTAAGCTTATAGAATGGTGGAAGTGACAAATCCTCCTATGTGCAAAGCTAATCCATCAAATCAACAAAAAAAAATGTTTTAAAAATCCCAAAACCCATTTAATAGACTACAGAGGACAGGGGGGACATATCAGGCAGTTTCCTTGTAGACTTTAGATAGGATCGGCTATATGTACACTACCGTTCAAAAGTTTGGGGTCACAGTGAAATGTCCTTATTTTTGAAGGAAAAGCACTGTACTTTTCAATGAAGATAACTTTAAACTAGTCCTAACTTTAAACAAATGCACTCTATACATTGCTAATGTGGTAAATGACTATTCTAGCTGCAAATGCCTGGTTTTTTGTGCAATATCTACAAAGGTGAATAGAGGCCCATTTCCAGCAACTATCACTCCAGTGTTCTAATGGTACAATGTGTTTGCTCATTGGCTCAGAAGGCTAATTGATGATTAGAAAACCCTTGTGCAATCATGTTCACACATCTGAAAACAGTCTAGCTCGTTACAGAAGCTACAAAACTGACCTTCCTGTGAGCAGATTGAGTTTCTGGAGCATCACATTTGTGGGGTCAATTAAACGCTCAAAATGGCCAGAAAAAGAGAACTTTCATCTGAAACTCGACAGTCTATTCTTGTTCTTAGAAATGAAGGCTATTCCATGCGAGAAATTGCTAAGAAATTGAAGATTTCCTACAACGGTGTGTACTACTCCCTTCAGAGGACAGCACAAACAGGCTCTAACCAGAGTAGAAAAAGAAGTGGGAGGCCACGTTGCACAACTAAGCAAGAAGATAAGCACATTAGAGTCTCTAGTTTGAGAAACAGACGCCTCACAAGTACCCAACTGGCATCTTCATTAAATAGTACCCGCAAAACACCAGTGTCAACATCTACAGTGAAGAGGCGGCTGCGGGATTTTGGGCTTCAGGGCAGAGTGGCAAAGAAAAAGCCATATCTGAGACTGGCCAATAAAAGAAAAAGATTAAGATGGGCAAAAGAACACAGACATTGGACAGAGGAAGACTGGAAAAAAGTGTTGTGGACGGATGAATCCAAGTTTGAGGTGTTTGGATCACAAAGAAGAACGTTTGTGAGACGCAGAACAAATGAAAAGATGCTGGAAGAATGCCTGACGCCATCTGTTAAGCATGGTGGAGGTAATGTGATGGTCTGGGGTTGCTTTGGTGCTGGTAAGGTGGGAGATTTGTACAGGGTAAAAGGGATTCTGAATAAGGAAGGCTATCACTCCATTTTGCAACGCCATGCCATACCCAGTGGACAGCGCTTGATTGGAACCAATTTCATCCTACAACAGGACAATGACCCTAAACACACCTCCAAATTGTGCAAGAACTATTTACAGCAGAGGCAGGCAGCTGGTATTCTATCGGTAATGGAGTGGCCAGCGCAGTCACCAGATCTGAACCCCATTGAGCTGTTGTGGGAGCAGCTTGACCGTATGGTACGCCAGAAGTGCCCATCCAACCAATCCAACTTGTGGGAGATGCTTCTAGAAGCGTGGGGTGCAATTTCACAAGCTTACCTCAACAAATTAACAGCTAGAATGTCAAAGGTGTGCAATGCTGTAATTGCTGCAAAAGGAGGATTCTTTGACGAAAGCAAAGTTTGATGTAAAAACAATGTTATTTCAAATACAAATCATTATTCCTAACCTTGTCAATGTCTTGACTCTATTTTCTATTCATTTCACAACGCATGGTGGTGAATAAGTGTGACTTTTCATGGAAAACACAAAATTGTTTGGGTGACCCCAAACTTTTGAACGGTAGTGTAGATCGGTCAGTGATTGTGAAACAAACCAAGAGTGTCATATTGACAATCTAATTCAAAAATAGCATTTTATTTGTTTAATGGAAAATTTCTATGACAAAAATATAAAGTTACTTCTTTTAATTAATATTGTTTTATTTAATAAAGCAGAAGACTTGCCTTAGTGCTAGTGAAATACCAAGCGTGGAATGACATCTGTGCAGCGAGTCGGTTCTTCTGCCTAATTCTGAAAGCCAACTTTCAAATACAAGAAAAACTATTTCCAACTGCCCCCTTGGTATGTTTTCCATCAATCAACAATCAGGAATTCCTGACAAAAAATTGAGCCCGAGCCCCAAACAAACACATAAATAATAGAAAGCGAACATGGACGCGAAGAGCTTGAGCGCTCAGGCAAGCGTGTCCATTTCATTTGGCGTACATGTCTCTCTGTTCCCCAACACTCTTTTCTGTCCATTGTGTTTTTTTTTCTATTTTCTGGCAGCTGATAAAGTTAAGCAAAAGGATAATATTATTTCTTATTTTCTTGTCGAGCATTGTTCAGTGTAACCCCTAAAATTCTGGATTTTCCAGCTGTAATAACCTTGCAAAGCGGAGACTTTGATGATATTCTCCCGCTTGAAGCCCACTGGGCTCTGGTCATTGGCATGTCACTTAATATCCTTACACCATGTGTATTATACATGTATTGTAGTCTCGGGTGAGCAGTAATTCCCAACCTGCATCATTCTTTGAGCAGCCCGTTATGGACAGACGTCAGGCGTAAACATGATGAAAAACTTGCTTCTTACTAATACTGATGTACATTCCCCAACTCTTTTTTTTTTCTTCCTTTTTTGGCATTTCATCGGCTTTTACTGTTTGCTATGGCTGAATAACACCGTAATAAAAATTACTGGGACTGGCCAAATCTCATTCCTGTAAAAATAATCAGGATTTTTGACTCAAAAAAGGGTTACAGATGAAAAGGTGCAAAAAATGTGCTAATGCATAACAAAAATAGGAGTAACGCAACAGTAGCTCTTCCAGAACTTAAAAGCTAGCCGTTGTTGCCAGTATTAGTCACAGCAGTTTTTTTCCTAAAAAGTGGAAGGACCATGGAAGAAAAAGGAAAAGGTTTGCATTGTGACCCAGCTACTAATCACATACGTCCACACATGCAGGGTCTGTACAGATTTCAAGATAAGTACGTTATAATCCAAAAATAGAACAATATACGATGACCTTCCAGGGTTTCCAAGGTATTACATCAAACTGGGAATTCATAAGTTGCCTTTCATTTTAGCAATATTGCTATGGAATTGTAAAATTGGCCCTGAACATACAGCCCGAAATATTCTCACTACTAATGAGATCTCACCATTCACCATCAAGACCTGCCCTATTTGTCTGAGATACTGCTGAAGAAGGTGATGGTGTTCTCAGTGGATTTTACCTTTCTCTCTTTTGTGGCCTACTAGTTCGAAGCTGGTGAAACGCTATATAGTAGTTTGTAAGTAGTCCGTTTTGAAAGACCTATCCCATCCATAAAGAGCAGTCATGCTCAGCGGATCTTCCAGGACGCTCATGTAAACACAGCTGGACTAGATGCCCTCAAAATCCTTGTTCAAGACCAGAAGCATACGCACAGTGTGAGAGTAGCCTCTTCGAATACCAAAGGATCTTCTTGTGGCTCGGTGATCTGACACAATAATGGGACCCTAATGCGACAGGTCTCAAAGGTCCAGCTGAAGACCATTTCATTCAGAGTTGACTTGGGAGTCATCACTTGTTTATAGGGTCTGTTTCTTATGGGATAATTTACAAATAACTTATTAGACCTTATTAATGATAGGCTAAAGGTTGATTCAGCCTTCCATCCTTCTAAGGTCAGTAAAATGGGTAACCAGCTTGCTGGGGGGTAATAAATAAATCACTTGAAAGTGCTGCGGAATAAGTTGGCGCTATACAAATAACAAAATTTATTTTTAAGTTATTTTTATATGTCATGTGTACAATCATAACAAGGATTACAATTCAATGAAAAGTAGCCCTGTTCTGTGTAGGTAGAGGGTGAAAGATATATATTTGTATTGGAAAGATTTTTACGTCTTTCGTGTTTTTGGACCTAGTCTTAGTTTAGGCTTCCATATACTGATGCAAAATGCAGACCAAAATGCTGCTAAATAAAAGTGACCTAATTATACTTACTATTAGAGATGAGCGAGCACCAAAATGCTCCAGTGCTCGTTACTCGAGCCGAGCTTTTTGTAATGCTCGAGAGCTCATTTCGAGTAACGAACCCCATTGAAGTCAATAGGAGACTCGAGCATTTTTCAAGGTGACCGATGCTTCGGGAGGAACGTGCATTGTTCTCAATGGAGCCGCGTCTGCCGCCGGCAGCTCCATTGAAAACACTGGTCTGCCGGCACCCCTGAAAAAATTTTAGTGTAAAAAAACAAAAAAATAAACTTACCTGTCCGCCGCTGTCATGTCCCCCGCGGGGATGAAGAAAACATCTGCCACATGCAGCAGACGTTTCCTTTATCCCCGCTAGTAAAAAGAATTCCCTGTTGCTGCACCTGCCACAACTGTGACAGATGCAGCAGAGGAATTCTTCAATTCCCTACCGCAGCTGTCACACATGACAACTGCAGTAGAGGATCCTGCTGCCGGCACCCCGTCATTGGATTTTAGGGAAGGGCTTTAAATATAAGCCCTTCCCTGAAAAACCAGTAAAAGTTGTGTAAAAAATAGATACCATCTTTCAGCTGCCGGGGCACAGCCACGATTCTGTCCCCGATTCTCTGTGGTCCTATTCTTTGAGCAGGCGGGGATTTTAAATCCCCGCCTGCTGAAAGAGCTGATTGTGATTGGCTGAGGTGCTCAACCAATCGCAGGCAGCTCTCGCCGAATGAATGAATTTATTTCTTTTGCGTATCAACACACAGTGTCCACTGACTTTCATTGTCTCCATTTACCGCATATCACGCAGCCGTGCAACGCTTATGCGATACGTGGTGAAAACACGGTCGTATGCATGAGGCCTTAGTCTGTATTTATCTAGTGTATTTGACCAACTAAGGTTTCTATTGAATGCAATTGCCTAAGTTGTCTTACTATGACTGCATCGCTTGCCTGGCATACTTAGGGGAAGCCTTGCTGACCACTTTTGGATATTGCCCCTTTTTTCTAGTGTGTTTTGTTTATCTCAGTGGGATTTTTTTTATTTCTTAGTCTTTTAGGCCTTAGTTACACGGGCGTTTTTTCCCGCGATTTGCGGATCGAATGACGGATGCGCATCCGCAAATCGCGTGACCAGGGCCGAAAAATCGCCCGAAAATACTGCTCCTAGCCGCGTTTCAATAGAAACGGGCCGGAGCTGTCCAGCGCATTGAATTCAATGGAGCCGGCAATACAGCCGGCTCCATTGAAAGCAATGCGCTGCCAGTGATCGCGGGATGAATTGTCGGGAAGGGCTTAAATATATAAGCCCTTCCCTACAATTCATCCAGAAATGTGTAAAAAAAAAATATATATATATATACTCACCTTGTCTGCCGGGACAAGGTGAGTATATATATTTTTTTTATTTTTACACATGCGCTGCGGGTGATCGCGGGATGAATTGCAGGGAAGGGCTTATATATTTAAGCCCTTCCCGACAATTCATCCCGCGATCGCCGGCAGCCCATTGCTTTCAATGGAGCCGGCTGTATTGCTGGCTCCATTGAATTCAATGGGCAAACATCATTCTTCTCTGCCAGAGCTGTTACAGCTGTGGCAGAGAAGAATGATTTGTCTACTATATGTTCTCAATGGGGTCGGCGCTGCTGCCGCCGGCCCCATTGAGCGCATATAGAAGAGAACAGGAATCGCAGATCGCAAATAGGTGCGATCTGCGATTTCTGTTCTATAATTTATCGGACGAGCGCATAAAAAGCGCTCATGTGTCCGATACCATTGCAAAGCAATGGTTTTATAAAATCGCAAATCGCGCAAAAAAACGCCCGTCTGACTAAGCCCTTACAGCAACTTGTGCTGTTTCATGCCCCATTGCATTGTAAAACTTTGATGTGAGTCAATGCCTAATTTTTTTTGGTGCTCACATTGAGTTGCACACATTGCGTGACTTATGCTTGCCTATGAACCACAATGTTGCACCATGCAGCTTCTCTGCGACAGAGATAGTCTTCCAGGGTATACCTGCACATCTTTATCTCGGTATGCCAGAGATGTATGGATGTATGCAGTAGACCGCACGTTCTGCGCCCCTTATCATGTTTACAGTCAAGTGCTTGTATGTTACAGCGAGTTAGCATTCATAAATATTTGTATGCCTTTCAGCAGTACAGTAATGTAATCTACATGACTGAAACTTGATGCCACACTGTGAAAAAATAAATTATTCGACATGACTCATTCTGCCGTTTTTTTTAAATTTGCCTAAAATTACAGTAATTTAAAGCCTGGGTTTTGGTTGCTTTTCTCAAATCTGTCACTTCTCATCTAGCGTGAAACAAGCTGTTAAGTTGAGAATTAAATAAATGCCTGAACACTGAATCACTTCTGGCAGAACCCCTTACAAATCAGTTTTTTATACTTTCATCTAAATAGCAGGTTTGGTCCTTTAAACTATTTTTAAATATGCTCTGTGGAGCTCTACCCTTTACCGGGGGCAAGAAATACACTATTAAAAAAAACACTCAGAAATGTGGATCTGCACATATAGAATTTTCTATCACATATTTGAAATTTCAGAGCGTGCAACATTACTCGCAAACATGTTGTTAAATGGTAGAGTAACGCCATCAAATAGATATTACATTGACAAGTTAACAAAATAGATGTTTGCAGATCTCTGTGGAGTGCGTTGTTGGTGAAACTGTAGGAATTGCACTTCCACTGCCTGTAGGGATCGCTGCACATTCCATCGCTAGAACTTCCCTTTTCTACTGGATCTGTGGGTGGTCCGCTCTTCAGTTGGGTTAGAATATTCATTTTTCAAAAGGAGGGTAAAAATGCAACAATATTGCAATAGAAAACACATCCATAAGGTTGCATGCACTTTAACACTCTCAGACTTGGGTACCTAGGAAATGATTCTGTGGACCCACCATCCATCTATACAGAAGATGTCCATGTCCATCTTTAACTGCTTCTGAAATGATGCCATCATTAATACAATGTCATAGGTTTTTGTGTATCGAATCCACAAGAGTTGTCCTTGGGTCCAAATATTTGGTGGCAACTTAGTTTCAAATGGGTTAACTTCTGCTCGATCTTTTAGACCCATTATGGGTCAGAACCTGGGCCCACTGGAGGTCCTCTGGTATTCTGGTTGACTAGTCCAACTCTGCCTTCAAAGTGAGATCATCACACCTTGGGCCATTTATTCCGTAAACAAAGGTACTAGGAGACCACTGTGGACAGCGACTAATTTTACATTGTTTCAGCTCATACAAAAAGTAGAAAAACTCTTATTATATTCCCCAATTGTCATTCCTTGATTACCACAACTCTACTTGTTACATAAGGTCTATAGGCCACCACAGTTCCTCTACAATATTGGGTTGCAAGAATCTCCCCTTTGTAATAGGTGTAAGGTAAATACATTTGATTTACTTCATATGCTATGGTCTTCTTCCAGGCTGGCCTACATTTGGTTGGAAATGTTGGATGTTCCTAATTCTGCATATCCTATTAATATTATACCAACAGGCTATGTATGTATTCTTGGATATGTAAATGATTTTCCTGTCTTGGACTTGGTGAAGGTAGCTGTGGCCACATCGTTATGCATAGATACAAAACTTATCACCTTGAAGTGGCTACAGGAACACCCCCATTTATGTTAGAGAATTTATTCCGAAAATTAATTGGCTTATACCGATGGAGAAGCCGATATATCTTGAGAGGAACATCATGGAACTTTGAAGATACATGGGACAAAATACTAGATGAAACTGGACTGGCCACGGCTGCCTTGACCAGAGACAGAAATTTCCCTCTTAGAGTGGTCTAGACTCTGGAGTATGCCAGAATGAGAGCATGGGTGCATTCATCTACTGGTACAGACTGAAGCTCTATGGACATTTGAATCTAAAGACCTGCGGGTACCTATTAGGATACAATGGTGCACCTCATGTTGGCGGTGAGGGTTGAGGAAGGGGTTTTGTTTGTTTTTCTATTGTTGTATTGTAAAAATAAATATCATCAATAAAACTTACATGAGAGAAGAGGTCTTCTGAATGCTAATGTGTCCTGGCTGCCTTTCCCGCTGTAGATCAGTGGTCCTCCAGCTACTGTAGCATATTATGGGAATCTTGGATCAATTCCTGGGACTCACAGTACACTCAATACCTTAATTCTCTCAGTTTGTAGAAGATAAAGACAAATTTGCAAGGTCACTCTCTAATATTCAATTTGCGCAGCCATTTTTTTGCTGTAAATGAAGCGCACTTCTCGCTGCGTCCAAAGATGATATATTATAGAACACAGTCTTTACTCAGCTCTCTGTGTCTGCGTTCCTCCACTCTTTGCATTGTGTATTGTACACCTTGTACAGGCTAAAGATTAATGAGGGGATCCAGGGGTTTAAGCGATAGTCCCACATGTGGTTTCCAGGTCAAATGTTGCCCACTATTTTCATATTGATATGTCAGAAGATGGTACCAATGGAAATACTAGTGCTTAGAAACTTCACCCATTTGTATTATAAAAGTGCTGAGATCCTCTTCTGGTTGGCACATCCCTTTGGCTGACATTGGCCTCTGTCAGGAGAGATGCTTTGGGTCATAGATAATATCTCTTCTGATTGAAGCCGTCAGGAGATTGAGGAGTATGATGCTTCTAAAATTGTCTTAAACCCCTCATTCTGTTTATTGGTGAGATTTCTAAGCACCTGGACCTTTTACATTCTAGTACGTTCTAAATTGGTTTTATGTTCACACAAGCTTACATATCCGGCGTTGCCAGGGTATCCCTTGATGTCCTGGCTCTTTCCCTCCTTTTATGAATTTGGGCCTCATACTGTTCCGGGGTTTCTGATGTCCGTGATGTCCTGGCTCTTTCCCTCTCTTTTTGACGTTGCACCTCATGCTGTTCTGGGGTCTCTGCAGCCCTCGATGTTCTGGCTCTTCATGCGCATACTTAAGTCGTCATTCATGTTATTCGCTAGTCTCACTTGCAGTAATTTTACTTTCTTTGCTTTCAGATGGACTTGTCCAATGGGTTTCCTTTTTTCAGAGGCATTCTGTATTCACTACAGGTTTCAATTATTCACCCCGCGGAATCACAAAGCATTTTATTTTACTATAGATTATTCAATAGGCCTTGTTTATTAAAAATGTGTAAAAACAAACAAACTGTGATTGTTGCACATAGCAACCAATCATCATTCCTAAGGCCTCATGTCCACGGGGAAAATCAGATCCGCTGCAGATTCTCAATGGAGAATCTGCAGCGGGTCCCTCCTGCCCCGCGGACATGAGCGCCGAAAATAGCAATTTAAAAGCATTTACCTATCCGTAGCGGGCGGGGACGCTCTGCTCTTCCTCACGGCCGGATCTTCATTTTCGGCTGGCGGATGAATTCCTGACGCCGGCGGCACGTCGTTGACGTGCCGCGCGCATGCGCCGGGCACATCCGCTGAGCCGAAGCAAGGGAGATGCAGCCGTGAGGAAGAGAAGAGCTTCCCGGCCCGCTGCGGGTGAGTAAATGCTTTAAATTCCTATTTTAGGTCTCCCGCGGATCCGGACGGCTTCCATAGGCTTCAATAGAAGCCCGCGGGAGACCCGCATGAAAATGGAGCATGGTCCAGATTTTTTCATGCTCCATTTTTTTTAAAATCACTTTTATTGACGATCCGCGGGTATTTATGTACCCGCGGGTGGTCAATGCATCCCTATGGGGTGCGGATCCGCGTGCAGGTAATCCGCTGCGGATCCTAAATCATATTTTCCCCGTGGACATGAGCCCTAAAGCTGCTCTAGTAAAATGAAAGCTGATTTTAAGTTGGATCATGAAGAGTATTAGGCCTGTTTCCCACGGGCTACAGAATCTCGCTACAAAACGCATGTATGTGAAGCCCATGACTTTGAATGGGTTCTTTTACAAGAGCGATGTTTTGTAGCCTGAAAGAACCTATTGGAAACCATGAGCTTCAGGCTGCATCCACACAGGTGACACAATAGCAACGCGAGAAAATCACAGCTATATTGCATCGGTGGTCCGTGCGATATCGCTGCATTTTCTTGCGGTGAAACTGCGATTTTGTGAAGCTACAAAGTCGCATGACTTTCTAGCACCACTTGCGAGGATTTTCGGAAGGGGGGTTGAAATATAAGCCCCAGCTTCCGAAAAAAAAAAAAGAATACATCACCTTTGAAGCGCTGTCCAGCTCCACTGCATCATCTTCCCGGTCCCTGGCACTGTTCTTCATCATCTCTTCTGGCCAGGGATTGAAAAATGATCCAGGGGGTGCAAGGAGGGAAGGGGGGGGGATAAGGCATAGGGGAACACAGGCAGTACGGGAGTTACATGTAGAAATAAATTATTAGGAAGCAAATGGGGTGGGGCGGTAAGGAGATGCCGGGGTAGAGGTTTTATGCGATAAGCAGGATGGAAGGTGTGGGGAGCCATAGGGAGGGGCAGGGGACTAGGTCAGAAGAATTGGTATGCCTCCCTGAAGAGGTGCGTTTTTAAGGCGGGTGTGAAATTTTGTGCATCGGGAATTGTCCGGATGCCTTGGGGTAGAGCGTTCCAGAGGATGGGGGCTGCTCTGGTGAAGTCCCGTAGGCGAACATGTAAGATTCGCATTAGAAGGGTTTTTAGTCTGAGTGTGTTAGCGGATCACAGTGTGCTGGATCGGTGGTGTACGGACAGGAGGGAAGTGATGTACAGTTGCTCAGCGCCATGGAGACATTTGTGGGTGAGGGTGAGGAGTTTAAATTTCGTTCTGCAGTGGATGGGCAGCCATTGCAGTGACTGGTATAGTGCAGGGGCGTCTGAGAGGCAGTTGGATAGGAAGATGAGCCTAGCTGCCACGTTTAATATGGATTGGAGAGGGGAGAGTCTGGTGCGGGGAAGGCCAATGAATAGAAAGTTGCAGTAGTTGAGTTGGGAGTGGATGAGGGGCGACAATGAGTGTCTTTAGCGTGTCCGTGGTGAGGAACAGATGGATTTTAGCAATATTCCTGAGGTGCAGGTGGCATGTTTGGGCCAGAGATTGGATGTGGGGGATAAGGGAGAGGTCAGAGTCCAGTGTGACCCCAAGGCAGCGAACATACTGTCTGAACGTTATAATGGGGCCATCGAGCCATTGTTCTATACCAACTTTGTGGTGGTCTGACTTTCAAGGCTCCACTTGGCCATCTATTGAATGTTTACAACCATACAAATCAACAACCACGCACGTGCCAGAAAGTCGTCCACTGAATCCTTGAAATGCTGGTCTTTCATGAGTTCCCAGATTTGTGGTCCATCGAATTTACCTGCTTTTCGCTTCTCCAAGCTCATTGCAGGAAATGTTCTCCAAGAAAGCACATCTCTTGAATTGGGAGAAGGATTTCGGTACTTTTGTCTCCTTAAATCAATTCTTAGTAAAATGGGCGAAGAAATCCTCCCTCTTAGCAAATTCAATTGATTCCTTATAAGCTACCTGCAAGATGTTACTGTACTTCTGATAAACAAGCAAGTCTATCTTCAGGTTCTTGTAACTTGTGCTGTCTTACGGGCTCTATTTCTCACATATTTTGGAGCTGCCCAATTTTAGCTACATTCTGGAGAGAGGTTTTCTCTTTAGTGCAAAACTTTCATATACTTCTACTTCACAAGACCCGCGACTAGCCTTGCTACTACTGAATATTGAGCACTTTGAGTAGCCAAAAATTGGAGATCTCTCATACCTCCTAATATCGCAGTGCTATGGTAGGTGGCGCTGCAGAGATATTGTTCCATCTCCCTTATTTGCATATTACCCAGAGGATCATGAATGGCCTTTTAATTCTCCTCGCTCACTCACCGTCTAGGTGCTCTCCCTAAGGAGAAAAGATAGCGTTGCTGACCCATCTCTAAACACAGCCTCTATGAATGACTTTTAACAGTTTTTACTCCTCTCGGTAGGGATATTATAAGGAATAATGTCTCATACAGCTCTTGTATAATCTTGCTTTTCTTTTCTCCCTTATGCTTGGTATACAGCTATGTGTTACTGTTGTAATACTGTATTTTACAGTTTTCTGTGTCTGTATGTACTAGCATTATGTTTGTATTACATTCGAAAATCCTAATAATAATCTATTGGAAAAAAAGTAGTTGACTGGCTGGCTTCCAACAACCCCCATCAATCAGCAGTTTGCTGGGTCACTGTGTCAGTGTATGAAACCAGAAGCAGATGTCTCCATGCAATCTGCAGCAGCCCGGCTTGATGTTGAGACATTGTTTCTATTAATGCAATACCAACCTTGGCTGTTGCAGAGCGTACAGAGCTGTCTGCTTCTGGCTCCATACACTGATACAGCTGATCAGCATGGGTCCTGGACGATGATTCCCCATCGATCAACTTATGATGACCAATCCTTAGAATAGGTCATCAGTAGCGCAAAGGTGGATGATCCCTTTAATTTATGTTAGGGGGGCAAATGCATGGAAAAGGAGATTAGACAGTAGACATTGGAATCTTGTCTACAATTTAGGGCACCAGTGCTTAAGGAGGACATATCAGAGCTTCAGCGGGTTCCAAGGTGGCAGCAGAATTAATAAAAGGAGCGGGCGGAATACAATACTGAGAGAGGTCATCAAAATTGGGGTTATTTAGTTTAGAAAAAAGACGGCTGAGGGGTGACCTAATAACTATGTATGTTATATCAGGGGACAATACAGGGATCTCTCCCATCATCTATTTATACCCAGGACTGTGACTCTAACAAGGGGGCGCCCTCTACATCTAGAGGAAAGAAGGTTTCTACACTGACATAGAAGAAGGTTCTTTAGTGTAAGAGCAGTGAAACTATAGAACTCTCTGCCTGAGGATGTGGTGATGGCAAACTCGCTAAAAGAGTACAAGAGGGACCTGGACGCCTTTCTTGAGAGATACAATATTACATGTTATATCATGCCGATTGCCAGATTGGAGTTACGATGGAGTTTTTTTCCTCTAAATAGAGGAAAATTAGCTTCTACCTCATGAATTTTCTTGCCTCGTCTGTATCAACATTGCAGTTTAGTAGGCTGAACTGGCTGGACATATGGCTTTTTTCGGCTTTTTATACTATGTTACTGTGTTACATCAATAAAAAAAAAAATCAGTCCCATTTCCCCGTTGGCGTCAGAATGCAACATTGTGAATTTTATTATTGATCAGTTATACTCTTGGGTCGGGGTCATGACATAAGAACAGATTTATAGATCTCTCCTCCAATTTCAGTTTTTCCTGCTGGTGGCCAAAACTACATGAGAGCGAGGCAGGTGGTCGGACCCAGATTGTATCATTCATGTAATATAGGATGGTTACATGATACTTCAGACAAAGTTATGAGTTGAGAAAAAAGAAGGAGCTTTACAGGTATATACAAAATCCGCTAGGGGTGTGATACCAATAGTAAAAGGCAGTCTATTATCACATCTTAAAAACGTGGTTTTCCATAAAGGGACCCAACTGGTTTCAACTCGCACCTTCCTGACCACACTCACACATGTACCTCACTTGGTGGGGGACTCGCACTCCCTTCCATATGCCTGCAGCTTTGTTGTGATGGTTCTCATTCAGTGTGCGATATCCTTGTTTTACAACACGAAGCAATTTTTACAACAATTTCATGTTTTACATCTGCACCAAACATGGTATATAGAGGTCTAACATCCCGAACGTTCCTTTTAATGTATAGAAAATAACAAGGCAAGTAGAATCATTGCTTGCTGGGTTTGCTGTAAAAACCCCTGCTAGCAAAACAGACGGACAATCTCACCATTGATTTTGGTCTTGTATTAAAGGACATTCGTTAACCACCCACCTATGAGGTTGCCTATTGGACTCAGCAGTCCATGGCTACCAAAGTACAGTTAGAATACTAACTTACATTTTTTTCCGCTCTTATGTAAGTAAAGTTTAATTACTGTATAAATGAAAATGTCCGTGGATGTCTAGGATATTTAGTGTTTTAGTTATTCACCATTTTCAGGACATTAGTTCGCTGTCAGTGCATGACAGCACTCTTGTTGTTGAGAGGTGGACACAATACAGTCTAGACCTGGGATGTCCAACCTTTTGGTGCTTCTAGGCCCCATTGGAAGAAGATGATTTCTCTTGGGCCACCCATTAAATACACAAATACCAATGAAATGCATAAAAATTTCACACATGGATTTCGCCCATTGACAGAACTAAATCCACATGTGGATCCATGTCAAAAACCACAGCAGATATCCACGGATTTTGATGCAGTTTTTAGAGGTGGAAGTCGTACTGATTACTTCTACTTTAATGCAGCTTGGGTGGCTGACCTGGCTAGTCTGATAACCACTGTCGGCAGTGGGTCGCCCAGTCATTAACTCACAGACACTCAGTACTTCTGCCGGGCATTGGGCGTTGGCTTAGCTGCAGACTGAGATAGAATTAGAGAGGGGGCAGGAAGAGGGGGAGCTACCAATGGTGCCAAGCAGCTTGATGCTGCTCCACTGAGTATGCGCCGACACCTCCAAGCGGCAGAATGTCATGTGATCAATATGGCCTGGACTACTAAGTGCTGGACCAATGAGGGGGTTCGCTGGCTTAGACTTGGCCAGTACGGCTTCCTATTGGCTCTCCGCTCCTACAGCTTGGGACAGCAGTGGGTGAACTGTAGGTGCCCGGGCTCCTTCTCCTTGCATTGTAATGTCTCTGTACTCTGTTACTTCAAGCCACACACAGTAGTAATTGGGCAGGTGGGCCGCAGTGGTTCTTATGCAGAACAGTTAAGTTGTCAGTGACAGTGGCTGGTCCTGTGTATACCGAAGTGCTGTGGCCGGCCCACACAGCGATCAGCCCACTGGCAATTTTCCTGGTGCAGTAGAGGGCCATTCAATGCAGAAAATGTGAATAAGGCTAACTTCACATGGGCAAGTGTGATATTGGGCCGTGAAACTCTGCCCGATATTGCACTTGACCAACACGCAATGTCCCTGCAGATCCTAGGTGTTCTGGGATGTGAGGGCATGCCCAAAGAACATGCTTCGATGTGGGAAAAAATTGCTCATCTTCTGTGATTTTCTCACTCGTGAAGCTGGCCAAAGGCCATATTCACATGGCAGAGCGCGACTTGCGTCCAAGACTCTCAGTCACAACTTGCACCTGACAGCGCACACACCCCACCCATGTGCTGTCCGATGTGCTGGATACTGCACATTGGCATGTCCTAATCTCTTCCAAGAATCGGACCAGAATAGAATATCCAGCGATTTTTCAAACTGTCTATTCGGTTCAAGTGAAAAATCGCAAGTGTGAATGAACCCGTTCGAATGACTACTCGGACAGAACTCTCAAGGACTACTTGTCCGTGTGAATACAGCCTAAAGTAGATGTCCCATAAGAACACCTATTTCAAAAGCTTTTGATAAGCCGATCACTACAGGTCCAACAGCATAGGGACCGCTCCCCTCTCCCGGCTACTGCAGGTGGGGTATAACACATGTATTATATGGTTGCATCAAATGACATATATTGGTAGATGCTCTTTGTAGCAACTCTCAGCTCTGGCAGGTCCCAAGAGAGGAAACCTTTCTGACATAAGTATATGACATTCATATATTCCAACAGGCCATATAGAAGGGGTGAAGGTGGGGGGAGGGGGGGTTAATGGGACACCCCCTTTAAGAGAGCGTTATGGTTCAAATACATTGATCCAAGCCCATTTTGCTGTATCAGTTTGTAAAGTCTGCTTGTACATTATGTTTCAGTTCTGCACGTAAGCCTGTGTATTCAGTAGATTAGTAACAATGGAGAACTATTGGATTTTTTTTTTATCCCAAGTATAAAGCAGAAAGGTTTTTCAGTATCGTATTTGCAATACATAACTCAAATTCACAACCCTGTATATGATAGACGTCGGGCTACAAAACCCCGGCGCCTGTGACTCTGCATTATAATAATCAATTGTAACATAAAAAATAAATTGTGTTACAAAATAGAATTGAATGTTTTAGTATTAGTTTGTTGTGTATCTTTGGTATGCTCGCATAAATTTTATTTTCCAAATCCACATAAATAAAATGAGATTTACTTGGTAGGTACAATCTTTGTTCACACGTTTATTTTTTATGTGCCTTCTGTTTGCCACTTGTTCCTAGGAAGACTTTCTGCACTGGTAATTTTGTAAAAATGACTAGAAAATATTTACAGCTTTTCCTAAGTGCCCGTACACATGGCAGAGTCACCCGAACCAGCACTGCCAACCTCTCTATAATATGGGAGGCGCTGGCAGGTTTGATATGGGCCCATAGCAGTTTGTGACCTCTGTATTACAGATACATACAACACAAATCCATAATTCTTCCCATGTATGTCGGCAGTGGTGTAACTATAGAGGGTGCAGGGGATGCGGTTGCACCCGGGCCCAGGAGCCTTAGGGGGCCGATAAGGTCTCTCTTCTCCATATAAAGAGCCCAGTACTATGAATAAACCATCATAGTTGGGGGCCCTGTTACAGGTTTTGCATTGGGGCCCAGAAGCTTCAAGTTATGCCTCTGTATGTTGGTATAACTCATGATAGAAAATGTTATGATTCAATGCATAAAAGCAGTTTCGGACTCGCCTGCCTTTGATGGACATTTGAATAAAAGATTCAGCAAGTTATTCATGTGTACAGACTGCTTGAAATATAGGATGGCATTCAACATGTCATTAGTGCTGGCCAAGGTCTGTGGACGCTCCGGGGCAAAATATCTTGTGATGCCTCTCTTTTCTGTAAGACTAGTTTTAGAGAAAAAAAATCAACCTACTATCATTAGTTTTTCAAACTTTTCCATTTAGTCATGTCCGACTCTTGGTGACTTTATAGGCGAACATTCTCCATACTTCCCTGTCAAGCACGGCTTCTTTTAATTGCTTGATGCACATATTGGTATCCATTGTGATGGTGTCGATCAGCGTGTTCTTTCTTGGCCCTTTCTTCTGCTTCCACTGGTCATTCACGACATTATTGACTTCTCTAGCGAGTTTGCATGCATGACATGGCCACCGGAGTAAGTCAGTCGCAGTCTAGTGACTGTAGCTTCTAGCAATGTCCCTGGTTTTATGAGATTCAACACTTCCTTGCTTGTTGCCCCGGCTGTCCATGTCATTCTTAATGATTTCTGCCACACCACATTCAAATGCATCAATTAAATGCCAGTCCCAAGCCCGGACAAATGGGGAGGGTCGGTGAAAGCCATGGTTAACTACCCTTCAAAAATCTCACCGAAAAACTTTATGGCAAAACTTCATCACACATTACGAGGCACAAAATAATGCCATGAAATTGTGCCTTAAATGGAATGTGCCACAAATGACTTTAATCACCTATTCACATGATAGGTTATAAAATTCTGAGTGGTGGGAGTCTCACCGCTGGAACCCACACCAATCCTGTACCCCCTCCACACTGCACTACCAACAGTGAGGAGTGGTGGCTGAGCATGCATGATGCCACTCTATTCATTTTAGTTCGACTGCTGGAGATAGCTGAAAGGGTGTGTGGGGGGGGGGGGGGGCAAAGAACTCAGGTGAGACCCCCATTGTCAGACTTGTATCTCCAAACATTTGCAGAGGATAGGTGGCAAAAGTTAATTTTGGTCCAACTCCCTTAATAATAAAGCCATACAGTGCTCAACAACTTTTTCCTCTCAGATCTCACCAGGGTCTGTTACGTCATTCGCACTCACACACTGGCGAAACTTCGGCGGAACTTGTAAATAGCAGACATAACTCATGGACAGACATAACACACTGACTAACAAACACTCAAAACACTCACTTTCATATCTGGATGGAATAACTGTAGGATGTATGAGGTATTAGTTTGTATTTTGGCCAAGATACTTAAGCCCGTGAGCCCACTTCAAGTGTCTTCGTGGTCTCGCTGGTCCATACTCTAACAAGACAACTTCCACATGCCTGCATGCTGGGCGATCGTCCTGACAGGGATGACCCTGCACTTGAACCTAGGGACCTACCTACACCTAGATTACAAACGAAACACAGCAGGACTGAATGCAGCTCACACCAACACGCCAGCGATTTGCGTACAACACCGAATACCATGCACCCTGAACAGGACTGTCCGCACCTCATGTCCAGCACCCTGCACAAAGACACAGGAAAATTACACTGGTTACACTGAACAAACCTGGAAAACCCAGCATCCTCTAGGAGGAGGAGCTGGTATATATGAGCAGCAGACTGGTGGTGATTGGCTGGCGGGAGAAATTTACACCAAGCCATCTCAATCAACTCCCACCTCTGGGGCTGCGCTGCTAGAAACCATGTAGAACAACATATCCCAGCAGTACACCCCCAACAATAGCTGTGGTCTGGATGCTAGCCATAACCCTTCTGGTAACAACTTAGTAGGATTGTTCTGCTCAATTCACAGTGCTTGAGAGTCATACTGCGCCTCTAGGCAAGAGTTAGTGGGGGGGGGGGGAGGTAGAGGTATAAGTGTAAGAATCGCTCTAGTACTCTAATAATACTGAATAAGGCCGCCTTCGGATGAACAGATTACGGATCAATTTTTGCTCCTCCGCTATGATCAGATGATATGGTTTGCATGTGAGTCTACTGACCCATACTCTCAGCATTATATATCCTTATGGTGCTGTAAGTTTAGGTCAGTGGTGCACATAGTACTGTCTGAAAGAGGCCTAAGTCAGTATACGAGTACATCAGGGCTTCCTAAACCGATAGCCCCCTATATAGTGCACCATATAGTAACAATGCCCAAATAAATGCTTAGTGTTCAATGCCAAGCATCAGAGTCTTGTAGGCCCCAAGTGGAGGAGGTGCCAGAGCGTTTGCCCTATTTTGCATCGGAAAAAAATCAGCAAAAGTATATATATTTTTTTGTGCACTCGTCCCAAAGTCTCTCATGGAATACAATGTAATGTTGTGTCAGTGCAGATGAGTTTATGTATGTTTTTTCCTTTCCAGGGAGACCCTGATTTTAGGGATTGCCCTATGATGTCACTCGGTGACGGGAGACTACCTGAATTAACAAGTTGTCTTTTCTTTAGGAAGTGGGTGGCAGAACTTTGTGATTGACAGGCGCCCCCAGTTAGTCCCAAAAGGCAAAGGGAAAAATAACCTCCGTACTTTGAAAGCAAAACAAAGATGGACAAATGTTTGTGTTCTGCATGATTACACCCGTTCTAGGAAGTCAATTATTCCGCTAAATTGTTTACAGAATGAATCGTGCCATCCAATATAGGCTGCCCGTTTAATTGATACAATTTGATTGCATTTATTTCATGAATTTTATCAATATATCTAATCTGATTTTCCGTTTAATACATGGGAATCCTATTCTGTTAGAGCTTGGCAGAAATGAAAGGAACCACAGAAGGCCTCAACAGCCGTAATTAGCACCAACATCTGCAGCGATGCATGACTAAAAGTGATGGATGGTGCGCCGCTCTGACAGGGCCACAGTTTTTCATTCGGCAGCCCGGATGGTGGCCCATAGCAGGCTGTCACTTTGACAGTCACATGGCCACATATTTCTGCAAAGAGAAATCCACACATTGTGATTTGGTGCTCAGTCATGGAGCTTACAGACCGGACAAGACCTAACAAAAGAATTGTCCCTGCCGACGACAGAACCAAAAGACAAACAAAATGATTGATTGGAATGACTGTACAATGTATGGAATATTTTACCATTTATCTATACAATGAAACTGAGGGGGTTTTTGGGTGATTTTTTTTATTTCTTTAAATATATATATATATATAATTTATTTCTTTTTTTAAAAAAAGCATCTGCCCTGTATATTGAGATGTTCAGTGTCAGTCACATGCAGCATTTCAGAACTGAACATTATTGCCTGTTTTCTGAAATCACAACCTGTCCTATGTGTTCAAAATAAAAAGACCATCTTTTTTTCTTGGGTGAATAATCACAATTTTGTTAGCCTCTCTAGATATTCCAGTCCTTTCATTCTGTTTATTCATTCAGTTGCCCTTCTTTGAACCCCCCTCCAGCACTGTAACATCTTTCCTGAGCACCGGTGACCAGAACTGTACACAGTATTCCATGTGAGGTCTGACAAGTGCCTTATATAGTGGAAGGATAATGTTCTCGTCCTTCGCCCCTATACCTATTTTAATGCACCCCAAGACTTTATTTGCTTTTGCAGCAGCTGACTGGCATTGGTTGCTCCAGTTAAATCTACAGTCCACTAGTACCCCCAGGTCTTTTTTCATCTCACTTTTCCCTAGCAGTACCCCATTTAGTGTATATTGGTGACATCCGTTTCTCCTGCCCATGTGCATAACCTTACATTTATCAACATTGCACTTCATTTGCCATTTTCCTGCCCAAGCCCCCAGCTTATTTAGGTCAGTTTGTAGCTGCACATTGTCCTCCGTTGTATTAATTATATTGTATAATTTTGTATCATCTGCAAATATTGATATTTTGCTGTGCAGCCCCTCTATCAGGTCGTTGATAAATATATTGAACAGAATGGGGCCTAATACTGAACCCTGTGGCACCCCGCTAGCATCAGTGGTCCAATCAGAGTACGAACCATTTATTACCACCCTCTGCTTTCTGTCTCTGAGCCAGTTCTTTACCCACTTACACACGTTTTCACCCAATCCGAGCTGCCTCATTTTGTATATTAGCCTATTATGCGGCACGGTGTCAAATGCTTTCGAGAAATCCAGATATACGAGATCACTAGCCGCCAAATGAGCATTTATTATCCCTTTTACATGGCCCCATGATCCAGTGACTAAACGTTGTGGCCTGATAATCAGGCTTTAGCGTCTCGCTGCTCAGGTTCATGTGGAGGGATACTTCGCTATGGCATCAGGGCAGGCAGCAGACAAAGTAGACTCCAATATACAGAGCTCAGGTCAGGGAGCACAGAAGTCAGGAAAGTCAGAGCTAGCATCACAACCAGGAACAGACAGAGGGAGACCAATTGTAGGGAGACCAATTGCTTAGGTATCGTCTATAGGGGAAGGATACCTAATATAGTCAGGGATGGATGTTCATTGGAGGGGAACAGAATCGGGGAGTGTGCACTGGCCCACCCCTGCAAGAGAGTGGGCAGGAGAATGGGTGAGCCCTAAGGGCAGAGGCTTGGGGTGCAAGCAGAGGTGGAGGGGGTCTGTATAATAGGTGTCTGCATCTGACCACAAGCCCGGGAGCAGGTGAGCAGCGGTGCAGTGACAATTGTAAAGACATTCCCCTCTCAGGTCATTTCCTGAATAGGCTGTAAATTTAACAACCAGCTTTTTGAGCCAGAAATGGAGTCAAAGTAGAGTTGTCACTCCTCTGCCTCCACTCTTATTAAGTGAAGCTCCTTCTAGGGTGCTGAGAATATACAAACATTGCTCCATCCTGAGACATGATGAGTAAGATTATTTTTAACAGACTAAATTAAAATAAATGTTCCCCATTTAATTTGTGTATATTTACTGTACGGTTCTGTTAATATGGTGACGGCTCCTGGTACACATCCATCTGTTATCGGAAAAATGCTAATGAGATTTTAGGATTCTTAGCTGTAAGTGGCAGGAAATAAGGAGAATAAGAAGATTTCCATTTTCTGCAATGTGTTTATAAAAGAAGGAACAGTATAGAATGTAAAGCAATATATTGTGAGAAATCCTAATATAACATTTTCAAGAAATCACTTCTCACCGGGTCATGCACAGGGGGAATATATATTCTCCGTACAGATATTAGCCTTCAGACCAGAAGCCCTTTATGCTTGGCCACCAACCAACAAAAGGCTTCACAAAGGAAAAAGAATTCTGTATAATAGTTACTACTGATGCACATTACAGTCATGGTTCAGGTTGACTTTAACTTGTTGCCCTTTTGGTGTGTTAAGCACTCGACACACACACTCAAGCTGGTAGTTTAACCCTTTCCAATCCAATTTGTAATATAGTTTTCCTAGAGGGCTTACTCTTTTTCTGCTGTTATACAACAGCGCTATATGCTGGCTAAAGCCAGTACTGCATGAGGGGACATGTTGGATAGGCTCCAACAGCAGAGAGGCTGGCAATATACGGTAAGAGAACCCCGATGGACGTCTTCCAACATCGGAGCTGTACAGCCTTAAATCATAATGTCTTCAGACGTCAGACACTGGATTGGAAAGGGTTAATGGTTTCCATAGGAATCAATCCAGCCATAAACGTAGCATTTTCAGGTAAACTGAATAAACTATTCAATAGAATTGGAAATTGAATATGCAAATGAGTGATAGAATAATGCCTCCACAGCGCCACCTATTGGAAGGCAACTACCCTGTGGGTCAACATCCCACTTGGCGAGATGACTAGGGATATAAGCCAAACCAGAATGTCCATGTACAGACAGCTATTTCAGGGTTCTTGTTCCTCATTGGGGTACAGTAGGATTCTGGTAGACTAGCTTTTTCCCAGGGAGCATTGCATTTCCTATAAGACTCTATATATCTTTGTGGTTCTCTCCACAAGGACGAACGGTAACCCCACCGACCGCCATAAATTAAACAGATAGCAACAATACAAGCAAATTTTATTGTGCCCGATTGTTAACTTATAATTGATGGCCCATATGTGCAATGTGCCCAAGAGTGAAATATTGGTAAGACCTCTCAAGGACAACTGTAATCACTCATTCATGTTCCCAGTAAGGCTTACGATCTAACTAAATACATAAACCAGTGTTTTCCAACTCCAGTCCTCAGGGCGGCCCAGCGTGATTTCAGGACTTCCTCAGTGTTGCACAGGTGATGTAATTACTGTTGGTGCCTCAGACATTATTGGCACAGGCGTTCTTACTATAGGATATCCTGAAAACATGACCTGTTGGGGGTCCCTGAGGACTGGAGTTGGGAACCACTGCTATACACACTAAGACTCTCTATATACACTCATCATAAGAGCCCTAGGCTGGATTATGTTATGGGTAAAGACAACAATTGCTCCAGAACTTCTGGCGCCTGGAAGCCTCAATCACTCCACCTCTACCAAGATCTCAGCTTACGTCATGCTGGTTTTTTTGGAACTGGATGATATTATTTAAAGGGGTTATCCTAATGTAAAAAGGATACAGTATAAACAGCTGCCATTGGTATGAAACAAAAATATAAACCGTACTCATCTCTACCTCTAGTGCTGAAGCCCCAGCGGCCACCCATTGGTCTCTATTTACAAGTTAACAGCAATTATGTTTCGTACTGGTCATGGCTGCTACAGCAAATCAGTGGCTGCAACGGTCATGTGCCCTGTTGCCAATATGGCTCCCTTGGGGAGTAGTGATAGCAGCAGCATGGCGCATGTCCACTGATCGGCTATAGCGATCACATATTGGCCTCTTGCAGGCAAAGACTGGGCTGACCGCAGGAGCATGAGCCTGGATTACCAGAAGAAACAAGTGAGTACTGTTTCCTTTCTTTTTAGTACGGTGGCTCAGCGGTTAGCACTGTTGCCTTTCATCGCTGGGGTCCTGGGTTCACATCCAACCACCGGCAACATCTGCATAGAGTTTGAATGTTCCTCCCGCAGTCCAAAAATAAACTAATAGGAAAATATAGATTACGAGCCCCCTTGGGAACAGGGCCCAATATATGTGATGAGTCTGCGTACAGCGCATAGTATAGTATATACTATATATACTATATAAATCAGCAACATAACTTTTGTTGTACACCAATGACGGCTGTTTTTAGTTTGTTTGTTTGTTTTTATAACCCCTTTAAATCCTACACAGAACCTTGTTTGCCGTTTTATGGTACTATTACATATGTAGCAAGGTTTAACTTGATTGTGAGGACTTTCTGCAACTTGTTGTCTTTACCCATTAAAAACTATGGTTCTCGTAACACAACAGAACTCCTCGTCAAGCAATTAGAAGCATAAGCAAACCAGCAAAGTTATCATAACACGTAAAAACTCTGATACACCTGTATGTCTTCCCTAAATGGCAGGGTCATGTGGGCATTGTGTATCCATATAATACTTATGGGACTATTATCAGGACTAGTTTATGACATTATTGCTCTCCACATCCTTCACAGAAGCAGTGAGAAGAATACAAATCTAAAGGGCTTTTGTTACAATTGCTGTAGTTTCAGTATCCTACGCTATGATGATAATTAGCACTGCTAAGACAATCGCTACATCTATGGCACCTTTAATGGCATAGCGCTGCCTGTGAAATGGAACAGCGGCTTCCCACGTCATAGACCTGTATGCTAAATACAGCGGTCTAATATTTCACGTTTGATTGGCACGCTTTCATTAACGCCATAGACGGACCTCTGTGCATCTACCCTCGCTCTCCTCTTACCTGTGCCACGGCTTCCTCATTTGAATAGGTGAGAAAACAAAGTTAGCGGCACACAATTTGAGCTAGATTCCATCACTCAAAATTCAGTCACAATTTCTTTTGAATTTCTCGGCTGCCCCGAGGCAAAGGCTCAATGTTGATACTGAGATTAATCCCAAAAGAGCCCCTTATTTCTCTGCAGAGAAATTAAAGCTTGCCAGTTTCCCTCTCACCTGTCCTTCTGACAGCTCTGTCAGTAATGATATTCTTTCTGCATGGCATAATCCCCATCCTATGGTAAAGAATAATTTATTAAGAAATTAAGGGGCTTAGCTCCTCTCTGTCTGGTTGGTCTTCAAAAAGTTATCTGATAGCACAGACAGTGTGATTATCAATGAAAAATTATTTAACAGTTCCTTGGGGCTTTTTTTTTTTTTCAGACAAAGCCTAATAAGTCACATGGGTAGATATCAGTCAAATGTATCCCCCTCAGATTCTGTAAATATTCCCCGACGTTAAGTCAAATTATGTTGATTATGTGGCTCCTCTACGTTCAGTTTGGTGGAACTACGAGGCTGGGTTGTTGAGGGGGGATACACATTTTTAGAAGCTTTTGTAGCGTGACATGTTTGCTAAAAGACCCAACCCTACCTCCATTCAGCATGGAGAATGTAACGTAGGCCAACGGGAGGTAACAATATGTTCGGTAATAGGCTGTTTGTTGCCCGTCTTGTGAGTTATTGACTGTGTTTATCTGTGTCATTCTAAATCCCTAATAAAATTTTAATGACTCTGAGCATATTTAACATACAGGAGAGCTGTTGGGAATGTTGTATGCATCTCAGGCACCGCGTGTGTGTCGGGGCGCGCGCTTTTTCTTTCCTTCCCCTCCTTTCATTATGATTACTATGCCAATGGAGCGGAGTGCTGTGACAGTGCCCTACTGTCAATCGTAATCAGGGCCCGGCGCAGAAACATCATTGTCGGCAAGAGAAGACATGGTCTCGCGTGCACGGAGTTGTGTCATTTTAAATAACCCTTTCCTGTCTTTTATTATTGTTTTGATAACAAGGTTGTGCCCTGGAGGAGACATACTCTCAAATTAATCCGTGTGTTGTTCAAGCCTTTCCCCTAAGAAATAAATAAGAAAGTACCTTGCGTATTGCCGTATGCCTAAAGTTGGCGTTTTACTGGAGTAGTCTTTTTGAAAATTAGGAAGTTAAAGCTAAAACCCATCGGCATATGGTAAAAACTTAGAATTTCCTACATTCACTGTAACGGTATGGTGGCTACAGTGGAGCAACTCCTCCTTACCCAATGGAGAGGCGTATCATTACAATTAGCGTTGAGCAAACCAAACCAGTCAAACCCTGTTATGAGTTGAACTCTGCTGAACTTCAGGCGAGTGGTGGTTGAGGTTCAAATCTGATGACATCTGCATAATAGAGTTTGTATGTTCTCTCTGTGTTTCATAATAATCACCTTTATTTAACTCTATGCAGATGTTATCAGATTTGAACCTCAACCACCACTCGCCTGAGGTTCAGCAGAGTTCAACCCATAACAGGGTTTGACTGGGGTCCTAGGTTCAAATCCTTGGTCAACCTAGGATCCCAGCGCTGCAAGGCAACAGTGATAACCACTGAGCCACAGGAGAAGAGCCACTACCACCACTGTCATTTGTCCAGCATCATTATTATTGGCGAAGGTTCAGTTCGAACTAATTCGGACCGGACCAAACTTTTTTCAAAAATTTGTTGAGTCGGTGGAACCAAACTTTTAAAAAAGCTCACGCATCACAATACATCAGTTTTCCAGTGTAATTGTATTGAAAAGGTTTTTTTTCTGTTTAGAAAAGTCATGGTAGACAGTCAGGTAGCACCCGGTGTTATGTTGTAGCTGTGCCATATTCTTCTGCAGGCAGGTGTTATATTGGGTGATATGGCAAACTTTACATTAGAAACATACAATGCTGTGCCCCCCAACCCCCCCCCCCCCCCCTATCAATTTAGACATTTATGACATTCCCTATCAATAGGCCATTAGGTGAGGAAACCCTTTAAAATATATTAACTTCAATGTTACTTACATTCTGCAGAATATATATGTGCTATATTCAACAGCAATTCAAAACTCTGTGTAAAATGTAAATAAATGTTAACAAAAACTATAATTAGAACGTTTCATCTAACCATAATTTATTCACAATAGAACATGAATCTGAGGTTGAATGGGAAATATTTTTCCTTTACATTAAAAAATATAACTCATTTAGAAATTGATGGCAGCAGCACTACTCTAAAAAGTTGGGACTGGCTTAAAAAGGCTGGAGAAGTAAGTAATACTCATGAAAAGCAGCTGTAGGGTCAATTTTCTACTAAGGCCCCCTGTCCACGGCCATAACAGAATACCGTTAGCGATATTCCGCCGCGGGGAGAGCTGTCAGGTCTCTGCTGCTAGCCTATCTGACAGATAGGCTCAGAGCAGAGAATCGCTCGGGTTCTCCACTCGCGGATGTTGGGGCTGCGCTTTCCATAGTAAGTTTATGGAAAGCGTTCACTGCGTTACCCGCTGCCGGATTATCGCACGGGTAATGCAATGAACTTTCACCCGCAGAGAGACAGCCTAAGTCACATGGTTGTATATGAAAAGAGCATGTTAGAGAGGCAGAGTTTCTCAGATGTGAAGCCAAAGGTTCACCAATCTGTGAAAAACATTGTGGAATAATTTCATAAAAATGTTGCCAAACCTAAAATTGTGAATACCTTGAATATCCCACCATCTACTTACACAGTAGCATCAAAAGATTCAGATAATCCAGAGAAATTCATGTGCACAAGGGACGAGGCAGATGGTCAACATTAGATGCTCAAGATCTATGGACCCTCAGGCAGCACTGCATTAAAAACAGACACGATTCTGTACTGCAAATTACTGTATGGGCTCAGGAATACTTCCAAAAATCATTGTCTGTGGTCACAATTCACCATTCAATCCACAAATTCATATTAAAGTTGTATCATGCAAAGAAGGAGCCATATATCAACACAATCCAGAAACGCTGGCGTCTTCTCTGGGCCAAAGCTCATCGATCACAACAGCATGGCTTTGCAGAAGAAGAGTCGGGGTGCTGAGCCGGCCGCCTGCAGGCCAGACCTATTATCGAGCAGCTAGAACCCTACATCAGACAATAATGGGACAACATTCCTCTCCCAAAACTCCACCAATTAATCTTCTCACTTCATAGATTTTTACGGATGTTGTACATTGTAAAAAGAAGAGGGGAAGCTACACAATAGCCCTGTCCCAACTTTGGTGAGATGTGTTGCTGCCAACAGTTTTTTTTTATGAAATGGAAACATATCTCACTTTCCCTTTCTGATATGTGTTCTATGTTCTATTGTGAATAGAATATGGTTATATGACATTTCGAAATCATTGTATTCTTTTTTCCATACCATTTATTTACATTTTACACAGTGTCCTTACTTTTTTCGGAATTGTGATTGTAAATGAGTAAAGTAAATATACAGCATGACCATTTGTATAACTTCTGTAGAGTTCAGTAACCCATCAGTTCATCTATACTTAAAGGCGTTCTCCAGAACATTTACTATTGATGATTTATTCTCAGGGTACATCATCAATATTTGATTGGCGGGGGTCCACCGCTTGAGATCCCTTTGGGTCTGCCGCCAGTGCTGACAGCGCTGGAAGCAGAAAGCATAGTCCTTATTGCAGCATCTGGTTTGCTACTTGAGGCACAGCTTACATTGAATTCAATGGGAGCTGTGTCTGTAGTACCAAACCGTGCCTCTGCAACATGACAGCACTGTCCACAATAGTTGATCGGCAGGAATCCCGTGCAATGGACTCCACCGATCAACTATTGATGACCTAACCCAATGACAGTTCATCTATAGTAAAAGTTCCCCTTTAAAGTAATTATCGCACAAAAATAGATTAATCCTGAGATCCGACTGTGGGGAACCCGAGGGACCACATGAAACAGTGCACTTAGAGTCCCCCTTAGTGAACAGAAAGTCAATGCACGACAAGCACTACATTCATTATCCATGGAGAGAATTGAGCGCCGTACTTGGCTATCTCCATCAGTCCCATAGAAGTGAATGGAGCAATAGTCACGCATGCCCACCTCCTCAACATTCTCTAAATGGAACTCGGGGTACACTTGAATTATCCTGAGGGTTCTAGTGGTCAGACACCTACCAATCATACTGTGCATTTATCATTTACACTGCGGACAGGTAATCAACGATTTTGGTGGGATAACCCCCTTTAAATTGTAATGCCAGACAAAATAATAATTAAAATTCAGTTTTTGCCCAAGATAAAAATAGCAAAAAATTGACATGACACCTAGTTGGTTTAGATTTTCCCTGGTAACCCTTGTAAAGAAATGGTCCCTCGCCGGAAGGGGGATTATTTTGCTATACATGTGACGGAACAGTTCATGCTGCTACCATTCACAGGTACCGGGGGTGTCATGATAAGGACTCCGGGAAGACAAAAGTCACAAAGTTTAGTAAAATTCCGAGGGGCAAGACATTACTACTAACATAGGTGAAGCTTATTGTCCATTTTTGCCTGGGGTAACAAACTTTATAACAATATTTTTTCTGTATATTTCCTTGTAACGGTTTTAACGCACACCGTAAAATTGGAAGGGGGGATTCTTTTTCTGTTCCATCCCATAGGTGTCAGGTTTTGTGGAGATTTCTCACCAACCCTTTCCAAATACCATGGATTCAATAGCTGTGATTCATGTGGCCTCTTTTCAAAATGTATTTCTGAAAGTGTGGGAGTAATTGGTGCTGAACAATTCATTAGCCGAAATGTCCACGTCGAAGAAGAATATTGGAGGCGTCAGTTGGTTTTCATTAGTGAAACCTGTTTTCTTTTTCCCTCTTCTTCTTCTGTTAGTTTAGACCCGTTGGACTTCCTGAACAGCTGACGAGTGTTTTCCTTCCATTTACTTTTATAGTACTTGGGGTTTTGGGTAGCTGACCTATTCCCGATTAGAATTACGTTATTTTATTTCTACCTTTCCAGACCTTCCTTCTTGTTAATACGGCTGAAATACACATGGCGAGTTTATCATAATTGCTTCTCTCTTCACGGAGACAAAGTATTCATTTCTAAAGGCTAATACTACAATACTTCCTGGCAATAGGAGGTATGGGATTATGTTCCACGGCACGGAGATCTAGACCGAGATTGTCAAAGCATTTATATTCATGAGAGTGAAATCATGTTTTTAGCCTAAGTAGGCTTCCTGATTCCTTAAATAACAGGATTTTATGTTAACACAAAGCACTTTCTTAGTCTTGAAACTGCGCAAAATTCTTTAGGAAAAAAAAAAAAATCTATCCACCTCCTCCCTTTCTTCTTCATTGCGAGTGAAATATAGGAAAGCGATTGAGTGTTCTTGTTATTGGTCAGTTATTACAAGCATATCCTATTTATCTGCTCCGCATTATGGGATGTCACAACTTTTACTAGTGGCATATGCCATTTTCACAGCTGACTAGGCCCATATGTAGGTCAGTGACCCGATCAACCTCACTAGTGCTAGAAGGGGCTTTGTATTCCTTTAGTTTGGGCTATTATAGGATGTCATATTAAATTCCATTTCTTTCTGCTCCATAAGTTTAGGAAGAGCTGCTTAAAGAACATTACATTTTATACTTGTAATATATTTTTGTTGAGTTTGACACTTTGTGGATCACAGTAGGAAAAATAAGATAGAACTCAGATGCATTTTTACTGATAAAGTTCCATTATTAGATTCAGAGAATACACATTTTATATATATATATATTAGTGTAGTGCCAAGTTCTGCTCTAGAGTTAGAACTAATTTGATTATCCGCTGATGTAATATAACATATGATATCACGCTGCACATGGTCTATATGCCTTCTATCGTTCTCATTTATGTCCGCATTATAGTTATGCACCTCCCATTTATAGAACGGCCATATGCTTTAGTTGCTGGGGAGCCTATGGGGATACATTGATTTTTGTCATATTTTTGTAAATGCTGTATATAGGAGGGGAATCCCTTAGCAAAAATTAAAATGCACTCCTTTTAGTGCTAGTACCGAATACCCAGTCCCAGTCATTTTTCCCATCTTTTGTAGCACTTTTATGCTAGTTCTTTTCTCCCTTGTTTGCATAGGGTACCTTTACAAGGGACAACTATTGTCCAAATAATCGCTCAACCGGGCAAATGCAAGCGGGAGTCCATCCGTGTAGACATGGCCAGAAAAAGGGGGCCGAACAATAATTTGCTCACTAGTCAATTAAGTTTCAGCTCAACTAAAAAATAGCCGTTGGTCGGCAAAACTCATCTGGTGTAAAGTGATTGAATGTATTGCAAACAAATTTGCATGGAGATTCCCCCCCCCCCCCCCCCCCCATGAACGATATGTCTGCAAACAACTAATAAATAACAAGTTCTCTGTGGAAAAGAAAACAAGCGACAGTCATTCGTACTCTTCAGCGACTTTTTCTGAGCGACTATCTAAAGAATAGTAATCGGCGTCCATGTGGTCTTTCTGTAGTACAACCTGAGCAGTGAAAGGCATACATTTTCAAATTTTCCCTCACACTTGCGGATGCGACTTGTGTTTTCCGCGAGCGGAAGAAAATTCGCAGCAGGCTCTATTTTTCAGCAAAAACTGTGCGGGCGGCCTCCATTGATGTCAACGGAGGCATCCGACCCACAACCCATGCACAATTAACATTGTGGTTAGGCTGCGGGTACCTGTGTCATTGCTAAGCGACGGCGCAGGAAATACAAGCAAACAAAAAAAACTGTACACATCATGCGCAATACATTAAAGTGCCGTATGCAGGGTCACCGGCTGGGCTCACAGTCGGAATCTCCTGTGGGCCTCCCGCATATGGAATCCGACCCTTCATATGAACCCAGCCTTAAGGTACATTACGTTTGCTGCTCTAAGAGGAGGCCCTCTGCATGTTTACAGCATGGTGAAGACATTTGGCATATGCATGCCTTGAGTCATTTTTTTTCCACATCTTGTACACAGTTACCAGAACTGGAGGTGCATTTTACAGCTCCTGGGATCTGATGTAAACGCCAAACTATTATTGTTTGTTTGGAGTATTGGTGTCCTTAGGCGGGACAGAGAGAACGCTTGGGCCACCTCAGACTTCAGTTCTTGGGTTCAACAGTACTATACTTAACCCCTGATCAAACCAATTACTAAATCTAAGGGTCCTTGTACATCGACCAATTCTCCACCCAATGAACAAGTGCTGATTGACAAACAATGTTGATTGACACTCCTTTAGAGACCGAAAAACGATGGTTTGGGGGCAAATTATCATTTATTACAATCGATCATCCTGATAAATGTGTCATTGGTTGGATGTACAACTCTCTATTCATGGGAAGTCTACTAGTCAGCATGTCCATTCTACAAAGGCTGATAATTGGTTGAACGAACATTCGAACTAACTTTTGTGCCCATGTAAAAGGGCCTTAAAGGCGTTTTATCATTAGAAAAAAAAATTAATACTTATCTATTATTTCCCAGGCAGTCTTCTTATGGCATCTTCTCCTGGCTCCAGCAGTCCCCCGGGTCACCTTACTGCAAGCCGGCCGGATCCTCTTCCTTTTGTTTTGCAGCGTCCATTCCCCGTAGTCTCCTTTTGGCATGGGCATGTGCTAGGCAGTGAATGCTACGTCACTAATGATATAGCGTATATTAATCTGAAGGAAGGAGACTGCAGAGAATGGACGCTTTGTCACCGGAAGAAGAATCGTCCGGCTTGCGATGACGTGACCCGGGGGACTGGAGGAGTTGGGAGAAGATTGGCGAGGAGAACATGCGGTAAGAAGAGGGACGAATAGGTAAGTATTAATTTTTTTTTTATGCTAGAACCCCTTTAAGTAATGCATTGAGTATAGTTTTAGATGTGACATGCTAGTATCAGGGCAGAGAGAGACTAATAAAGTTCCATCAAGTAATGTATGGAATATGTTCTTGGAATCTTCAACATTTCACAGCTTGGATTTAGACACATTAGACTTTGATATAGCTGTGTAGGGCCTCTACTGTAAGGGGTAAACGGATGGAGGCTCACAAGGGACAGGACTAAGGTGATTGCAAGGGAACAATCATTAGTATTTACAGCACTTGACAACTTTTTGTGTCTGAATGGCCTCAGCAGAAGACTATACTTAGGACAATCACAGTAGCAGGTGAGGCGTCCCGTAAAGTAGGAGCTCTCCAGAAGTCCTCGGTGAAGTATGTGCCTACATATCTCACGCTGCTCTCCAGGACTAATTTTAACTGGAAGATTTAGAGAGCTATTTGGCTGCGTCTAACGTATTGGGGGAGGAAGCATGTAAGAGGTGGAAAATTTCTGTCAGGTAATCTGCGGATAAGCCATTTAAGCAACAGTACATCATAATTGCTAAGCGCATGTTCCTTCTTTTAGTCATTTATTCCCACTACCCAACTGCTATTTTAACCTCTTTGTTACAGAAGGTGTACCTAATGGGCAGAAGTGGGATTATGCTTTTATCTGCAGAGCTCAATCATGAAGAGAGGGGTTTCGGAAACCACCAGAGGTTTCATAAGCAGCCGGCAGAAAAGCCATATTGCTGAGCTAAAAAAAATTTTTTTTTCTTTATTCTGTGTGTTTGCATTTATTTTTCTATCTCTTACAGTCAGAACTTTTTGTTTTCCTGTAAAATAGATATTGAATTTCAGTTTGAGGACATTTTTTCCCAAAGTTGCTCTGCAATCATATACAACTGGCGGTATTGATAGGACCGGACCGAGCAGTGGTGTAGTGGCCTGGGATTCCCCCTGATGCCACAACAGAACCTGTTTGGTGCCCAGTAGGGGGTTGTCACTCATCTTCCCCTATAAAGTAGTCAGTAGTGTAAGCTGTGTGCCTCATGGACAGAGGCTCTATTTAGTTAGGAACAGTTTGTTTTTGCTAATTGTACCCAACCCGTTCTGAACTAGTGATGACCTATACTCAGGATCATCAATAGTTGATTGGCTTGGACCCGTTGTTCGGGAACCCCTGTCGATCAGCTCTTCACTAGGCTGCAGTCGGAGCTATGCATGCATTTAACAACTAAAGGCCCATTTACATGAGCAGATCATCGCTCAAAGATCTTTGAGCGATTATTTTGCATAAAAAATAATTGGCATTTATGTAGCTTCTCAGCTACTTAAATGCCAATTATGTATGTAAATGAAGCCTTCACTGAGCACAGGCTAATAGTCCATGCTATTAGCTGTGCCCAGATCCTTTGTTCTCCATGGGGGAAACAATGCTATCAGCTCTCCCCTGTGGAGAACTTCTGATAAAACTGATTGCTAAAATCAAGTTATCTTGATCTTAAGGATCAGCGAAAAAAGAGCCCAAAATGCGGGTGCCCCGCTCCCATTTACACGCACCGATTATTGCTAAAGCGATTGCCGATGAGCGATTTTTTTTTTAGTGGTAATCGTCCAATGTAAATGGGCCTTAAGGCCTCCACAATGCAGATAGAGCTGTCAGCTTTCGGCTCCATCTGCACTGACTGCACCTCCAATATCAGTTGATCACTGGGCAGACCCCCACCAATTATCTATTGATAACCTATCCTGAGGAAAGTCAATAATTAAACAACAGTGGGTGCAGCCTGAGAGTCCTATCCAGGTGATGCTCTGTTTAGATGGAACGATTATAATAATTATCGTTCAAATGAGCAAAACTGACCGATAAATGACAAACGGGAATCATGAGGGTCTTGCTCAACGTTCAGTTTCAGCCGGCATAGAAACCAGCGCCGGCTCGGGCCCTTTTCGTGCAGTTTAAAAACCGATCGCTCAGTGTTTCGCATTAGAATGTGAGACGCTGTACGACTAGCCCAAGAGAACTGCTCCATTTTCAGTGAGAATCATGCAGTTCACAAAGGATGAGCTGGTGATGACGCCAGATCGGGCAAATGAGAATCGGGAGACTCTCGGCACGTGTAGAAGGGTCATAAGAGTGCTTGAACGATAGCGATGTCAGCGCTCACTCGTGCAGCCTGTATATACAAGCAGATAAATTGCTCAGTCGTTCACATTCATTCTATATGGTATTTAAAACGAAGGATTAGTGAACGAGCCAACAGGGTTATCACGCTCCCATGAAATTAACTATAAACAAACAATTATCGTTTAATTGTTAGCTGTATTTACACTAGACGCTATTGTTCAAATTCGAACAATCTAGCGATGTAAACGATAAACTCACTTTAAAGCCGGTGTCACCTGGGCATAGGAGTATTTACGCATGCATTTACACCACATATTTGCGCAATGTGCGTTGCATATTTGCGTGCACATATGCAGGTTTCATTGCAGTTTGTCTTCTGCATCCAGCTACTTTCCGCTCTGAGTGCCCGGCTATTATACAGCTGAGCGCTCGGAGCAGAGGATGCAGAAGACAAGCTGGGTGTCCCCACTTGCCTTCTGCATCCAGCTGTTTTCTGCACGGAGCGCTCGGCTGTATAACAGCCGAGCGCTCCGTGCAGAGGATGCAGAAGACAAGCGGGGTGTCACCGCTTGTCTTCTGCATTTAGGTGTTTTCTGCACGGAGCATCCGGCTGTTATACAGCCAAGCGCTCCAAGCGGGGTATGGAGAACAGAGCTGGACCGCTCTGTTCTTCATACCCAGCCTGTCATCAGGGAGCGGGATACAGCTGAAACAATAGTATCAGCTGTACTCTGCTGTGAATCCCTGATAAGACTCATCGTTGTCTTTCAGCACACTGAAAGACAACGAGGAGCGACGGCTTAACGAAAACTGCACGATGTAAGTGCAGTTACACACAACGATTCTTTTGAGCGATTTTTTTGCGATAATCGTTGTGTCTAAATGGGCCTTTACATTTTGCATGCAACCCTTTTTCTTTTTTGCTTATTCATTCTCACCACCCCCTGAAACCCAGCACTAGGCATAACACAGTGAATCAGGTTTTCCAAGAGTGTTTCTTTAAAGGGGTTTTCCGGGTACAACAAATAGCAGAAACTGAGGGTCCACCACTGGGGACCCTCGCCAATCAGTTGATGAGAAGCTGCTGCAGAGGGTCGAAACGCTCATAACACTGGTCATTTGGCAGTGGCTCAGTTTGGTATTTCAGCTGTTTCTTATTGAAGTGAATAGGAGAAAAATACCAAACTGGGTCACTGGCTAACAGGCAGCATTAGTAGCTTTGTGGCCCCTCGCAGCAGCTTCTCATCCCGAACAGTGGACTCCTCTGATTTGCTACTGATAACCTATGCCTAGGATCGGTCAGCAATAGCTTTTGCCTGGAAAACTACTTTTAAGTCACTTTTGGATATATAGTGAAATATGCTGGTGTAAGCACAAATGCATACCGGTGAGGAATGATATACCCTACTGGAGTGCCGTCATCAGAGCGGATGTGATTATGGCCTTGCTGTCCTCTATGAGTTTCATTTTGTGGTTCCCATTAGGTTCTCATTGATTTTTCGCTACCTGGCTATGAATGGAAGAGTCGATAATTTATGTGGAAAAGCCACCTGGACTTGGTGGTGTTTTAACTTAGCCCTTTGCCAAATTATTTCAACTATGGACCTGGATAGAGACCCAGTTAGAACCATAAAAATAGCTTTTGGGGCAGTTCAGTGAAGCTCTCCTCTACCCGCTGATTTCTTTCACATATAGTATATGCAGTCGGTCCCACAGTAAAGGGTACCTATAATAACCTAGATGGCGGCTCGATATCTTTGTCTTTACTACTTCATTAATTATACACATTAAGAAAGTTAATGTGCCTAGGACAACTCCTGCCTGTCAATTGTGATCCCCTGTCAGTGTGAAAAAAAACATTCCTATTTTTATGGCTGAACTCTTTTTTGCTTTTTTCTTTTAGACGAAGGGCCTAGTAATTGGGAAATGATTCTTTTGACATGAGAAAAGATTGAAGAATAACCAGAGTAAGGTTGCTGGATAGTTCTCCTTTTGATCCACAGTCAGTTTCTGTGTCTCTGTTTGCTTACACTACCTGCCAAAAGGAGCGCGCCAGACTTGAATGTCAATTCCTACTGATTCAGCAACATTCGCCAAACCAGCTTCCAGGAACATGGGGCTAGAATCATAACTGTACATTTCCCAGAACCCTGAGACTTCCAAACACATTTGGCTATGAGCAAACATCAGATCTATCAACTGGACATTGAATTACCAGATACACAGTATTTAGTCCATGTGTTCAAGCAAACTCAGAGAGCCAAATGAAGCTGCAATTAAATAGTCCCCCCCCCCCCCCTTCATTCACATACACCATTCTTGATAAATTCAGTCACAGTTTAAAGAACATTTGCCTCCAAAAAACAAAGATTTCCATATATTAGTAACTCTTGGAAGATACTGTTTTTTCTTGTGGAGATCCAACTGGTAGAGAATCATTGCGGAAAAGACTCCCTACTAACTAGATCTCCACCAGGAGAACCAGTAACTTCTGAGAGCTTCTGCACAGGATTTCACACAGCCAACCCAATACCTACTCTGTACTGATCAGGAACAAAAACTTAGAAACAATGCTATGGATGGTTCTCACAGGGTTGGCTGATAGCCTGAATAATGTTTCAATGCCCTTTCAAGGGTTGTACATTAAATTAAAGAGTAGGGTACTACAGAGAGAGAGTTTTCTTTTAGAGAATCGGTACTTTTAAAAATCAGAACTTGCAGAAGATTCCAAAGTTTGGTAACTTTTCTTACTTATTTACAGAGATATTGGCGTTTTTCCATTTTCCATGATAATGCCTCTGTAAATAAAACAGGCATAATTATTACATATTTGGATGCTGTTCTAACTTTTGATTTTCTACCAAATGGACATTTGTAAAGTTTAGGTTGAAATCCTTTATAAAATGGACATGCATGTTCATTAATCCACAACTCGTTAAATCAGCAGAAGTTATCCTACTTCATCATTATCTTCTGTTTTGTTGTTGGGGCAGTTGCTATGTAACTGCTCCCATATCTGACCTGTTGAAGAGGTTCAGCTACCTCATTTAGGGAGGAGTATCTTTGGCTTGTGCAGTGTGGTGCTGTTGATAGCTGTGACTACATGTGTTCTATCCAGCATTCCTTGTTCTCGTTCAGTCTTGTCCCATCTGTCCGGTCAGTGTAACTTGTTCCTTAGTTATTCCTAGTCCAGTCTGTATTTCCTAGTCTGTAGTTTATCTTGTCATTCCTTGCTTGTTTCTGTCTGCCTTGGTTCATATGTCTGCAGTGCTTGTTTGCTTCTGGTCTAAGCTCTAGTGCACTCTTGTTCTCAGGGATAGTGTTTTAGACAGGAATGCCAGGGATAGTATCAATGAGAGATTACGGAAAGACATAGGAATACCTTGCATCAGAGACAACATTTCTTGGGTTATTATTTTGGTTGCGTATCATCTGTTTCACTTTTCACTGCCAGACTCACCTCATCATTTAGTATACTATTCAGCTTTATCATAAGTCCTGGGAGTATCGGAGTACTGAGAAACACAATTGGTACCCAAGAAAAGCGACTGCTAAAGGTGAAGTGTAATTCTGTCATTTATCAGCTAGCTGGCGTTATTACGGTACTAAAAACTACAGAATGGAAAGAACCATAACTTTATAACTTAGCTTATGACTGGTGAAGAAAAGGCTGCCCTTGTACTATAATGGGATGCTGTGCTTCTTCTATGTCTTCTGGGACTTAGGACTTAGCCTTTGACTAAGTTGTGCTGCTGATTTCTATGTTTTGCTGTCAGGTTTCCATTTTCCCTGTTGGACAGAAAAGTATGGTTTGTTCATTGAAGAATCTGAAATCTGACTAACCCCATTACAAGTCAGTGGAATCTTTTTCACAATAGATCCATCATAACCTGCGGAGGCCATGAAACTACTGCAAAAATACCCTTAGGCTCTGTTCACACCACACTTGTAGTGCCCATGTAAGGTTCATACACTGGGGTTATTATCCTAATGTATACACCAAGCATACTGCCTCTAGTGTATGCAGCAAACACGTATATACCTCTCACATAACAACAACAAAAAGTATACATTATAATATATATATATTTTCTAGAAGGGAGGGGGATAACCTTGTATGCTAATTTGAAAAAAAAGGATGTCAGTGAAGTATGCCAAAAGGACACTGCTCGTGCTTTTCATATCTTATGGATAAATTTGCCGTATATTTGGAGGTTTTCTGATGTATATGGTGAATGTGCACCACAAATGCAGTATTACTAGAGCCTAATATCTGCTGGTATATATGGTAATAGAATAAAATAGCTATATACAAATATACACAACATTCTCATACAATGATGTATTAACATGATCTATTTGTTCCCCATTCTCCATTTATTGGATTGTGCCAGGTTAACACTTTACTAAACTTTTTCTATTTTCCCCTTAAGTGGAAAAGTTTTTAGACTTAGGATTTGCAAGAAATCATTGGACAATTTCACATTTTCAACAACTCTATAATCCTTTTTTATTAAAATGACACAAATTGATATTTGTTGAGCTCCAGGTCCCCGCCAATCATCTTTTGGCAGACATAACAAAAACACAAAAAAATAAAGTCCCAGAATCCCTCTTTAAGAATAAATTTGGTTTCATTAAGGCGACCCTCCGGTCTTGGACAAACCAAGGTGGCCGCACTACTTCTCGGAATACCTGGTGTGAGCAGCGCTGGTCAATCAAAATAGGGTGTAGTGTCTTAGACTACCAATGCACAGTGTGCATCAGGTTACAGAGAAGTGTGGCCATCTTCGTTTTCCCAGGACCGGAGGCATATTAACGTTTTCATCAACATTTGTGAATCAGCCAACCCAAACAACCAATCAGGTTGAATCAGCCAACCCAAACAACCAATCAGGTTGAATCAGCCAACCCAAACAACCAATCAGGTTGAATCAGCCAACCCAAACAACCAATCCAGTTGCTGGAATTGCTGAATAGGGCAGAAGTGTTGATGAAGATGTTAATATGCGGACCGGAGGGTTGTTTTAACACTATGCTCGGAGCCATCTGTTGGGGTACAGTCATCTTGACCGCAAGAGTAGTGCAGCATACGCAGTGCTAAGTGTGCCGTCAAAGCAATAGAACTCCAACAAACCCCATCACAAATCAGTGGGGTCCATCGGGCAACGTTTAGATTTGTCGTACAACAGAATGCAGCACAATCTCATAGCTCCTGCTATGAATGAAAGCAATGACACGGATGGGAATACGGTCTATATCTTTTATATGTACCTGTATATACTAACATGATCATGATCTGCAATACCCTGCATCATATTTGGTCATTTAGCTTTGGCTCCTCGTACTCTTGGTTAATGGGGTCTGTCTGGGTTGCCATCGGGCTCAGTCTTCAGCACTGGTGTCGCAAATACTTCAATCTCAATTGATTAAGTTAAGCTTAATGGAATCCAACAATTTACTGTTATTCATGCAAAAACAGATCCCACATAGGTGTCATGGCTCCTTTATAAACGGAAGTCATGGCGCTAGCTGGATCAGAGCCTTGGCTCATTGTAATCATTCAGGCATCCACCTCATAGACTCTTCACTAGAATAAAGGCGCATTATACCTTTAAGATGTTGGATAACACCTCTCGCTTAGCAAATGCCTGTCAAGGAGTCCCGATGATATTGTCCGTTTTCTTTACAGTACAAGAATGACATTATGCCAGCCCTGCTCGCTTTCAATAACGTTCTCTCCTCGAGCTGTATGGTTTTTAAATCTGTCCTATTGCTATGTAAATGAGATTCAGTGACATGGACATTACTTTCTGCTCTCTCTCTCTAACTCTTCTACTCCTAAATGATGTTTTTGGAACCATTCCCCTGTTTCTTGTAACTGTTACATGCTCCAGTTAAGTTTGCATAGACTTCTCATTTTATTCTTAGAGATTTCCCAAAGCCTAATTCCAGGCACCCTGCTGAGTCCAACCTCCCTTTCCAGTCCCCCTGAAAAAAAAGAAAAAAAAAACAAGAACGAAACAAACTTCCTAGCCAATTCCTGCCTGTGTTGACTTGCTTCCATTCACTACTACGAGAGCGTCTACCAGCGAAGAGATCTTCAGTATCTTAATATTCCGCTCTATGAATATTGACTATACAGAGACAAGTTCTTATGTAAAGTGCCACCCAAAAAAGGCAAGCTTTTCGAGAAAATATCGCAGTAAACAAACCCATGTTTGCCTAAGGAAACTCTCCCAGCAATCTTCGAGGAACGCGGATGCTTCTGCTAATGATCCCAAAGCCGTTAATGTGGTTTCTCCAGTTAAATTGATTCATGAATTTTGAAGAGAACATTATCTAATGAATTTTCTTTGAATAGAAAGCAATTAAAAGGACAAATCAGTCTGATTAACCCCACAGCCAACCTACTGCCACACTTGGTGAACGGTTTGAAATTATATCATAGGGAAAAACTAGAGCAGATTTGCTATCTTCCTGCCCTCTGCTAATCCATGTAAATTAATGAACAAAAAAGTTAATTTCTTTGGTGACCTTCTTTTGGTATCACCTGGATTATGCTTATGTTTAATTTGCTTAATGTTATAATATTAAAGACTAAACATACTTTTTTTTGCCCCCTTAACAAAGTGATTATCATTCCCTTCAGTCTCAAATATTTTTTTTTTTATTCATTTAACTAGCATGAAAAAAGTACTCCCGAGCCTTCCGGGCAAACTTAAGTAACTTTAGTGGAAGCTCAAGAGTTCAATGATATTTGTACTTCACTACAGGAAAATGTTAATGGATGTCATTACAGGGATGTGGAGAAATGTAGATGTCCTAGAATAATGGATAGTGCTTGCGGTATAACGGATAGGTTGTTGGATCCTACTAGGCCAAGCTATCGAAGCTTATGATGGCGTGAACGTGCATTAAACCTGGTCTACTGTTTGGTATAAAATGCCTCGTGTTAACCACAAGGTTTGTGCGCTCAATGGAGTTAAAGGGGTTGTCCCGCGCCGAAACGGGATTTTTTTTTTTTCAACCCCCCCCCCCCCCCCGTTCGGCGCGAGACAACCCCGATGCAGGGGTTAAAAAAGATCACCGGACAGCACTTACCTGAATCCCCGCGCTCCGGTGACTTCTTACTTACCCGGTAAAGATGGCCGCCGGCATCTTCTCCCTCCGTGGACCGCAGGGCTTCTGTGCGGTCCATTGCCGATTCCAGCCTCCTGATTGGCTGGAATCGGCACGTGACGGGGCGGAGCTACACGGAGCCCCATTGAGAAGATAAGAAGACCCGGACTGCGCAAGCGCGTCTAATTTGGCCATTAGACGGCAACCATGGAGACGAGGACGCCAGCAACGGAGCAGGTAAGTGAAAAACTTTTTATAACTTCTGTATGGCTCATAATTAATGCACAATGTACATTACAAAGTGCATTAATATGGCCATACAGAAGTGTATAGACCCACTTGCTGCCGCGGGACAACCCCTTTAATAATAATAAACTGTATTGGTATAGCGCCAAGTTATTCCACAGCGCCTAACTGCGCAGAGTTAAAGAGAAGGACAAGTGCACTCTATGGATCAAGTAGGTTTCAAATCTCTCAAGTGATTTTTGGGTGCCCAGCTAGTCACTACTTGGGGGTGACTTAGTACCATGGGCTTTCAAACTACCAAACCTAATGGCATCACTAAGGAGGTCCTTCTGGTTGACAATAGGCCAACCTTCATATACCCAGGTCTAAACCACTTTGTGTATAGTCTGCTTTATCTCTGGCCCTCTCTAAAGAACAGATACCACACTTGATCTCAACTAGAGATGAGCGAGTATACTCGCTAAGGGCAATTGCTCGAGACAGCATTGCCCTTAGCAAGTATCTCCCCGCTCGAGAGGAAAGGTTCGGGTGCCGGCACGGGGGAGCGGTGAGTAGCGGCAGTCAGCAGGAGGGAGCTGGGGGGAGAGAGAGATCTCCCCTCCGTTCCTTCCCGCTCTCCCCCGCAGCTCCCTGCCCGCCGCCGGCACCCGAACCTTTCCTCTCGAGCGGGCAGGTACTCGCTAAGGGCAATGCTCTCTCGGCTCATCTCTAATCTCAACCAAAAGGCTAAGAATGGTCATAATACTGCTTCAACTTGTACACAGCCATAATATGGTACCAATATAGTTCTATGTGGCCGTACATATTATAACTCCTTATGCCTCCAATTTCATGTTATGTCATGTTCATCAGATATTGTATTAGAAAGGTATTCTCCTCTAAAGGCATTGCTTCTAGGGGAGTGTATATTCCTAATGGGATGCTGTGCATCATTTGAATTTGGTGGCACATGGAGTGCCTATGGCTCCATACTACAGAGTCATATAGACTCAGTCTACAGCCATACAGGCCTTATGCATGTTGGTTTGCCATGTGGATGAGGTTTAACCGGTAACCTGCCAATATCCTGAATGACTAGGTATAAATTGATAGTAGTAGACAGCTATAGTACGCTGTCACCGACCCTTCACTTGTTCTTACTTACATTGCTGCTTTCAGAAATTATTTTAGAAGACGAGACGGAGCGGCTGCCGCATAACCGTACCTCAATCTATTTTTGAGCGTAACTGGTGCAGTTTTGGTACAAGATGTGATTATATATTTTAAATATTCAAAATGAAAAAGGACCGGGGTTCTCCTTATGAAAATGGCATTGTATTACTTATCATAATTGTCACCTCCATTTTGTCCTAACAATAAAATAGTCCATTGATTGTATCAAATTGGTTTTCTGGGCTGTTTCTACTGATGACCTTTCCTGTATGGAGCGGAAGCATATAGCTCCGACCCCTCTGTAGTGGCCAGTGATGGTAATTGCAGAATCGGCTCCCATAAAAATCGTTGAGAGAGCTGTGCCTGCAATTACTAGTAACAACTTCTACACAGTGTTGGAGCTATTTGCATCTCCTCCATACACTGTGTTTTGCTGCTGACAGCGGGCACTTAGACAGCTGATCGGCGGGGGTCCTGACTGACAAACACCAGCCGATCAACTATTAATGACCTATTCTGAAGATAGGTCATCAATAGAAATAGTCCGGAAAACCTCTTTAACAAAAGGAAAAGCAATGATGGATAACTGATAATATTTAACGTGTAGAGATGAGCGAGTACGCTCGCATAAGGCAGTTACTCGAGCGAGCATCACTCTTCTCGAGTAACTGCATTCTCATCCGAGCAGGCTCGGGGGTTCAGCGGGGGAGAGAGTGAGAGAGATCTGTGCTCGGACAAGAATGCAGTTACTCGAGAAGAGCGATGCTCACTCGAGTAACTCCCTTATCCGAGCGTGCTCGCTCATCTCTATTAACGTGTCCTACTCCTCCCTATAGCTAGCCACAGACATTGAATAAAGGTCAGCTGAATCCACAATCGGCCCATAATTTAATGGCAAATATCGGGGAAAGAAAGACTGGATATATTAGATTTCAACATACTCGATCCATTGTTGCTGTTGGAGCTAAACCACTGCCAGAGTGATCTGGCAACAGCTTCTTACCCTTTTCTCATTGACATGAACCAGAACACTTATGTTTGTGGTGGAGTCGGGTGAAATACACTGCTCAAAAAGAATTGAGGGAACACTTTCCTGGAGGAGCAGGACTACCTATGCAACCTGATTGGGCTGCAGTACCATCAATGTTACCAGTAGTGACAAGAACAAAAAAGAATAAAAAAGTGATTTATAGCTACTGAAATCACATCTACACTGCTCAGTCCTGCTTTATAATGTCCTCTATGATGCAGTTATTTATATATGTGCTACAGGGTGATAAATCTGTTGTTTTCTAAACGTACAGTGTATATGTCATGTTGTGTTGCTGGGATCTGTTGTTCTACTGGGTTCCAGGAGCGCACCTTTACAGGTGAGAGGTAGTTGAGCTGGCTGGGTGTGGAGTTCCTCCTGCCAGCCAATCCTCACTGGTCTGCTGCCTATATATACACCAACCCCTTCTGCAAGCGGAAGCTGGTTTCCCTTCACTCTAGCGTCTGTTGGTCTTGCATGCCTGTATCTGTGTTATGTGTTTAAAGAGGGGCTAGTCCAGTGTTTGTGCAGGTGGCCAGTCATCAGGTGTGGATAGCCCTGTTCTGCGTATATGGTGTGAACAACGTCATGTTCTGTATGTCTGTGCTGGTGGCTAGACATGAGGAGTGAACTGTCCTGTTCTATGCGGTTGTTCTGTCTTACATGCTAGCCCTAGTGTGTTTGCTGTGTTGTTATTTCACATCCGTTTGTACGTTTATTTTCGGTTAGTTTTATGTCAGTTTGTCTCTTTGTCCTGCTGGTTTGTTTGCCATTTCTGGGCTAAGGTGACCCACAAGACAACAAGGAGCCTTGATCGCGTCTTGCGGGCTTAAGTATTTTGTCCAATATACAAACCAATACCTCATACTTTTATAGCTGTATCATCTGCTTATGTGTACAGGTATGTATAGCAAATGTGTGTCGTCAGTCGGTTCCTGTTTGTGTCTTCTGCCAGTACGTCCAGTCGGAGTCCGTTTCCTGACACTGTTCCTGGTGGTCCCTAACCCCCTCCAGGGTCACGTTCGTGTGGGCCCAGTGCTTATGTGTCCACACGAGCGTAACACTATAAATGACATCATAGCAGCAGTGTATAGCCACCAGGTCAGAGAGAACTAAAAGTTAGATATACATCCTGCAGATGTGGAAATTGGTGAAACATGCAATATACAAGTCGTATAATGGCCAGAAATAATATTATTCCTTATGTACACACACGGCAGCTTATTCTGAAAGTGTGGGCACACATTACACACCCGTGTACAGAAACAGTCTCTCATGTTTCTATGCATTCATAGGTGCTGCTTATCATTTTGCTCATTAGTAATCACAATTCTCAGGATTGCAAATTGGGGAAATGGCTTACAAACAAGATCCCCATCAATAGCATTCTAGGTAAGAGCCATTATGCATTAGGGGCCAATTTACATGAGTGGAAATATTACTTTTAACCCTTTCCAATCCAATTTGTATTCTGGTTTTCCTAGGGGGCTTACTCTTTTTCTGCTGTTATAAAATGGCGCTATATGCTGGCTAAAGGCAGTACTGCATGAGGTGACACGTTGGATAGGCTCTGACAGCAGAGAGGCTGGCAATATACAGTAAGAGAACCCTGACGGACGTCTTCCAACATCGGAGCTGTACACCCTTAAATCATAATGTCTTCAGACGTCAGACAGTGGATTGGAAAGGGTTAATGTATCAATAGTCTCTATATTCACATGTATCCGTTAACTAATTAAGGTTTTCCCCTCTTTTAGACTCATTCCAGAAAACCGTGCTGTTGACTCTACTGAAGAACGTAACAATGGGAAACACCGTCACCTACAAGGACCTTGCTGAGCTCAGCGGCAATGCAAAGGCTGCTAGAGCCGTGGGAGGAGCTATGAGAAACAATCCGGTAAGAACGCAGAAACCGATCGCACATATTCATAACTCTCATTTGGATTTATGATTTCTAGAGTTTTACGGCACACACATATGTATTGTAATTAACTTCTATAGCATCTTGTAAATTACTTTGCAATTAGAGAGTATGCCATCTGTTAAATTTAAACCACTTAACATCATCACTTTTATTATAGCTGGGAACTCAATTCTCTGCGGAATCGACATGCAGCCGGCACTAGTTTGCGTACTTATACAAACAAAATAATATACTAGTCCATTAATGGCCGGTGTAATTCATGGCTAATGTCTTGATGACGTTATCTTCTACAAAAGATAAAAAGGATTTCTTAAGGAGGGTTGTATGAGATTGGGGAAAATGGACTTTTATTCAGAAACAGTGCCACTCTTCTCTACAGGTTGTTTCTGGTAATGCAGCTCAGCCCCATTCCAGTGAATCGCACAATACCAAACACAGACTATGGGCAAAAGTGGCGCTGCTTCTGTATAAAAGGTCTTTTTATTCTCATACAACCCTTTTAAGTCATGTTGTAGTTTCATGGTTACTTTAAGAAGTACTTCTACACCAGTCTTAAAAGAACGGACCTAATCAAATCTATAGATTATCTCATTCCTGGAATAGCAATTAAGGAAAAAGCAGCGCTCTAAGCTGGGACTAGTAGGCACTTGGTTCAGAGAGTCTGAAAAAAACTCACTTTGTGCTTCAGTGATGCCTACTGAGCGGTTACTGTCACACCAACATGCCTGGGAAGGCTTTTGGCAATACCGTAGTATCCCATTCATCAGGACAAGCCTGGAGGGTCCTGGTTGGTTACCCAGAGGACCCGTAATGGTCTTGGTATATAAATATGTAGTAGTAGAAACAAAAAAGAACTCCAGCGCTCAGGGCAGAGATGTGTCTACACTTCAATGTGTAATATGTTAAAAACAAACTTACTTCTTGATGGGGGTAATGGAAATTTCCACTTACCCTCTCCTATGGTGCTCAAGGGCAATCCAAAGTTTCCCCTGGGATTGCACCAAGAATCCGGCCAGACCGCTCATAGGCTAAGTGATCTTATTCTTTTCCTAATATCTATAGGATAGAAAGTAGAAGGGGGCAAAGGGAATAAATGTATGGATAACTGAAGGCTACACATGGTTTATTTGTAGTCTGTAACCTTGGTGACACATGGGTCTAAATGGGAGCTGTAGACACAAAATGGCAGGATATTTCAAATCAAGACTGTCTGATCATTTTTGGAGCATCAGGGCTTAGTCATACGGGCCTATTTTCCATGCGAGTACGGCCCAGTTTTCAATCGGACCAAGCTTGCATGGAAATCGAACACATTGATTTCAATGGTTCTATTCACATGAGCGTTTTTTTGTTTTTCACTTGAATGTATAGCCGAGTCAAAAAAAAAAGCGCAGCATGTTCTAGCTTGGTCCAAGAATCACTTGTTCAAGTCATCGGGTGTGTTACTAAAAAGGTTTGCACTCGCGTGATGCAAGCGTGACCCATGTTTATGGGGACCATAAAAACGGCACAGAAGCAGGAAGCGATGAGGCTTCTATATATGCTGCATTATAGCGTGTTGTTGCACTAGTGTAAGATCGGCCCTGGGACCACACTATAGAGGCGCATCATAATTGTAAGCGTGGCTGGAGATAGTAAAAAAAAATGGATGTCAGGCGATAGAAGAGAGCCACTAGCGCAGAACAGCGGGAAATGCGTAAGCCACCCAGTGCCAATGACCTTATTTGGGCCACCTTCCGGTTTTTAAACATGTAGGAAAAGAAACAATGACACTTGTGCACGAAAAAAACAAAAATGCATGAAAATGGCATTGAGAATCGCTCCTTTCTTCAAAGATCGCAAAATGGTTGCAAAAGTGTACATACCCTTTAAAAATGAAAAAATATATAATTCTTACAGCTTTGGTAAAATGTAAGCCCAACCAGGTTTCTGCTGCACCAGTGACATAACTTTGTGTGAACCAAGCCTTAAAGTTTTCCAGATACACTCCCCTTCCAGCGTGTCTAACGTTTCTCTAGATATTCCGCTCATAATCCTTATTTAATGATTTCTAAAAAGAAAAAACTAAAACAAAACGTAAAAAAAAAAAATCTGAATCAATTTTGGATTGTTAGAAAGCCGCTTTAACCCTTTCCTGGCTGCCCGGCAGAGTTATTACAATTATTTATTTTTATGTCTAAGTCTGCCTTGCGTCTTTATTGCCACCTCCTCGGCCGCCCCACCACGTCAGGCTCTCATTCCTGCTCAATTATTTTTAATTGTTGACAGATTTCACTCACACGTTTCGCAAACCTTTTCAGCCCCGTCTGATTTCTCAACAAAAGCAAACTTGGCTACACACGGGTGGCAACATGAGGCTATTTAATGGATACAATGTCCATTTTACATTTGTGACTCACCGAGGAATGTTGGCACTCAGCTGACCCATATAACCAGAGTGGGAAAAACTAAGTCCAGTGGGCAGCTTCCAGGGGAGAGGGATATAGACGTTGGAGATTTGCCACACTTGTTGCACAAAGAAGCCATGCATATGTTCCTACAGGAAAAGTGCACGGGATTTAACAAAGGATTAAAATAAAAGTGTCAGTGCCAGTGAAAGCGAGAACTGACAGCAGCCGCAACCCAACACCGCTGGCTGCCTTCGTTTCATTACAAGGTCCTACGGAATCGATGATTATTAGAACATTTCTTACTATTTGCAATTTTTAGATGATGAATCAGAAAATAACTTCAGGTTCCATTATTACAATTCTTATAAGTAGCTAATATCTTGATGTAGTAATACAGGAGTTACGGTAAGCCAGCAGTGCATTATGGGCCTAGGTCATAAAATCAAAAATTGATAGAGAATTTTTTTTTCTTTTATGTATAGAATTAAAAATGACATACCGTATATTCCGGCGTATAAGACGACCCCACAACTGTCACCTTATACGCCGGGAATACAGCGGAGCAAAAAAACAAAAATCATTACTCACCTCCCCCGGCGTTCTGCGGCGCTGCTGCAGGATGTCACTCCCTCCTGGTCCCCGGCAGAGCATTGCTTTCTGGACGTGGGGCTTGAAATCCCCGCCTCCAGAAAGTTAATACTGTGATTAGCTAACACACGCCGCCAGCCAATCACAGCCATTCAATGACATCATTGAAAGCTGTGATTGGCTAAAACACACGTGCCTTCAGCCAATCACAGCCATTCAATGACATCATTGAAAGCTGTGATTGGCTAAAACACACGTGCCTTCAGCCAATCACAGCCATTCAATGATGCCATTGAATGGCTGTGATTGGCTGACGGCGTGTGTTAGCTAATCACAGTATTAACTTTCTGGAGGCGGGGATTTCAAGCCCCACGTCCAGAAAGCAATGCTCTGCCGGGGACCAGGAGGGAGCGACATCCTGCAGCAGCGCCGCAGAACGCCGGGGGAGGTGAGTAATGATTTTTTTTTTTGACACTTTCTTTTTTTTGTATTACCGGCGTATAAGACGACCCCCGACTTCAGAGCAGATTTTTGGGGGATCAAAAGTCGTCTTATACGCCGGTATATCCAGTACATATATTTTACATTTCCTGTGTGTTATACCTTTGGTTCTGCAATAAGAAGATACATTAGTAATGGTTGTTCTAGTCTAAGTTTGGTTCAGGAAGCACACAAGGAATCTCAAGATCCAGACGTCAGTTGGGTAAGAACAATTAAGACAGGGCAGCACTCCAGAGGTATATACATATGTGGAATACAAAACTCCAAAGGAACGGAGGTGACTTACCTGGTGTGACAGATCTACCCAGGATAGGGGTAGATCGTCATACCTGAAGTCCCAGATGGTTTGTCAGACATTCAGTTGAGATGGCCAAGAGGTTTCCCTCATCAAAGGGACATCCAAAAAATGGAGAGCCTCAACAGGATTCCAAAGTAAATCTCGGTCACGTGTGTATGGAGATTAAAAGGAATAAATACGTCAGTTGGGTAAGGTCAGAGATGGGTTAATTGGTTTGTGTTAGCATCACAAATGGGTTAATCACTGAGAAAGAAGCATTTGTGGTGCAACTAAAGGATAAGTAAGAAGGACAAGGTCAGAACAATTTTAGAAAATCTTAATTTCCATGTAAATTACAAACATTTTTTTCTTTTTTGATACATTTTGAGTGTTAATGTCATATTGGAAAAGGTTCTAAACATCATCGATAAACAGAAATCCTTCACTTTTAGAAAACATAGAAATATAGAAAATTGATGGCAGAAAAAGACCACATGGTCTACCTAGTGTTCCCTTGTATTATTGACCTACTATTAGGATACATATATGTTTATCCCGGGCAGCTTAGATTCATTTATTGTTGATTTTCCAACCACGTCTGCTAGAAGTTTCTTCCAAGCATTTACTGCTCTTCCAGTAAAATAATATTCACTGACGTTGCTTCTGAATTTTCCCCCAACTAATCTTAGATTGTGCCCCCTTGTTTTAGTGTTTAGCTCCCTAATAAAAACACTTCCCTGAACCTCATTCATACATTTAACCCTCTCAAATTTTCCCCAGGCTATGCAAATTAAGTTAAAGGGGTTTTCCAGTCAAAAATACTATTGATGATCTATCATCGGGATAGGTCATCAATAGTTGGTCGAGATCCCCAACCGATCAGCTGTGCGGGTGCAAGCTGTCAGTGCCACAATAACAGAGGTTGGAGCAGAAGCCTCCACGCCAACCTCCTATGTAGTGGTCAACACTTGTAACTGCAGGCATGAAATCAACGCGTGCGGTGCCTGCAGTTACAAGCGCCGGTCACTACATGGGAGGTTGGCGCCGAGACATCCGCTCCAAATACACAGAGGTCGGAGTGGAAGCCCCCGCAGTGCCCTCCCTTGCAATGGCCGCCACCTGTAACTGCAGGCACGGCTCTCATTGATTTCAATGAAAGCTGTGCCTGCAGTTACCAGCGCTGGTCACTACATAGGAGGTCGGCGCGGGGGTTTCTGCTCTGTTATTGTGGCGCTGATAGCTTGCACCTGCACAGCTGATAGGTCATCAATAGTATTTTTGACCGGAAAACCTCTTTAAGTCTTTCCTGCTACGTTTTGTTCTTGAGACCTTCCACCATTTTTGTAGTCCGACTTTGGACTCAATCTATTTTATCAATGTCTTTCTGTAGATGAGGTCTGCAGAACTGAACACAGTATTCCAGATGTCATAGAATCCTAGAATTGGTAAAGTTGGAAGGGACCTCCAGGGTCATTGGGTCCAGCCCCCTGCTCGCTGTAGGATTCTCTAAATCATCCCAGACAGATATTTGTCCAGCGTTTGTTTGAACACTTCCATTGATGGAGAACTCACCACCTCCCGTGGTAACCTGTTCCACTCATTGATCACCCTCACTGTCAGAAAGTTTTTTCCTAATATCTACTCTGTTTCTCCTCCCTTTCAGTTTTATCCCATTGCTTCTAGTCTTTCCTTGTACAAATGAGAATAGGGCTGATCCCTCTGCACTGTGACAGCCCTTCAGATATTTGTAGACAGCTATTAAGTCTCCTCTCAGCCTTCTTTTTTGCAAGCTAAACATTCCCAGATCCTTTAACCGTTCTTCATAGGACATGATTTGCAGACCGCTCACCATCTTGGTAACTCTTCTCTGAACTTGCTCCAGTTTGTCTATGTCTTTTTTAAAGTGTGGTGCCCAGAACTGGACACGGTATTCCAGATGAGGTCTGACCAAGGAAGAGTATAGGGGGATAATGACCTCACGTGATCTAGACTCTATGCTTCTCTTCATACATCCCAGAAATGTGGTCCAGAGCTATATACAGTAGTATTACAATCTCCTTCTTTCTACTGGTTATACCTCTAGCTATGCAGCCGAGTATCCTACTTGCTTTTTTTCTGCCTGACCACACTGTGGACTCATTTTAAAGCTGTCATAAATAAGAACCACTAAATCCTTCTTCTGAAGTCCTATACAACACCGAAGACCCAATATCATGCTCAGTTTGAAGATTTATTCTCTCTTATTGTTAAAAAAATTATTGCCCATTCCTTACAGGAGTTGACTCATCAAGCTCATTTAACCCTTTAAGGACCAAGCGTGGTAAATATACAGCACTTGGTCCTGGGTTTTAATCCTGTCCGACAGTAAAAATATGGTGCAGGATTAACGCCTCTGCTTCTGCAATCAAGCACACCACAGCTTAGAACCCAGAGGAGAAGTGATGAACAGTTTTTAACCACTTCTGCCTTTTCCTTTCCAGGGTACATAGCACTCAATAAGTGCTATGTACTTAAAAGTGAAAGTGGTAGTGTTTCTTTCACTATGTGAGCCTTCTTATTAGACCCTGATCAGCTCTGCCAGTGACTATTGTCTCTACAGGTGGATGTTTTCCCTGTAAAGCCCCATTTACACGCAAAGATAATCTCCAAAATTCGCTCAGAAGACAGTTTAAGTGACAGTTTTCAGCAATCATTTTGCATAGCTACTAATGGGCACTAATACCCATTAGTAGCTTATTTCCTTCATTGGCATTTAAATGAAGCTCCCTTACCTGTATGCAGATAACAACGGGTGGTCTGTTATGTGCATATAGCTCCATTGTTCTCCCGCGGGACAGCTGCTAAAAACAATGTTATCAGCGCTCCCGCGGAGAATCACAGCATCCAGTCCCTGCTATCAGCTGGCCGGCCGAATGATGGTTTTTATGCTGAACTAAAAATCCTCGTTTGGCCGAAAAGCTAAAGATGATAACATTTACACGCAGCGAATATCGCTCAAAAGACATTGTTTGAACGAATTTTGAGCGATAATCGTTGCATGTAAATGGGCCTTAACTGGGGCTCCTATGGATTTGGCTCCTATGGATGCCCCAGCTACAGTGAAAAAAGTGTCTAACAGAAAAAAAACATGTGAATGTCCCTCAGAGGTCTTAGATGGCGTCATGGGGAGCATAGATAGTAAAAAAAATAATTGCATAAATAAATAAAGCAAAATTACAAGATAAAATACAAATATATACATAAAAAAGAAAATAACCCAAAGCCGACGCCAACCAAAACAGTCACCGTATGCGCCCTGTAATGCAAAACCATACATGTTATATATCAAAATGTCCGAAACAAAATGAGGAACCCATTCCCATACTTTATTTTAGCGTAAATATACAAATTTTTTTTAAAAAACTATACATTTTAAAAATATCTTTTCTGTTAGCTTTTTAGCCCCCAATAAAACTAAAAAAAACAGAAAAAAAGTCAGTGAAAAAGATATTAAACAAATAGCCCTATATGTCACGGGGAAATAACACAGCAAAAATAATTTTGGTAGCTGAAGGAAAAAAATAGGGCAGTAAAACCACCACATGGGTAAAATCCCTAAAAACTGTCTGGTCATTAAGGTATAAAACAGCCTGGGCCTTGAGGGGTTAGTTGAAGCTGAACCAGCCATTATATGATCACTTTGATCAGATCATCAGATTGGCAGTTTACTGTACATGGAGTATCACATGGTGCCCATTCAAATGAAAGGCCGACTATGCAACATATGAACAACGCTTTGGGTAACAGTTGGGGAAACTGAGCTTAGAACCCCTCTAGTATATCCATACACCCCAAAAAGTATGAAACAGTCCCAAAAAGGACTTGAACGTTTAGTGCTTTATGCTTCTTACTCTAGCCATGCTGCTTGTCCGTGTGCATTAGGGTGATGACTTTTATACAAGCTCGTTTCCCTGTATCATAATTTGATGAGCTTTCAATAAAGATTAGGTAAAATCTTATTTTCAAGATAATTTGATTAAAAAAACCTCACGCACAAAAAGATTGGAAAATTTTATTTATCTGCTTTTTTGCCCATTTTTAGACGTCGCTGTAAACAGATACAGAATTAAACCCAAGCTTTAGAGCCACATTATACCACATTATATAGGGCCATCAAACACAAAAGGATGTCAATTACTCACAATAATGTCATTGGACAGGATGAATCTGAGTGGGACATTGTCCGTGTTGTGGCAGGATTCGTGCAAGTCTTGCATAACTTTGATCGCACGCTCACAGCACTGGTTGCTTCGGGGAATGTTGATTGGAGATTCATCTGTTTTGCAGTGGGTTTTCAAGCATTTGAGACCTGTTGGGTAGTCATACATTGGCCTACAGAACATTTCAAAGTGGTCTGTGCGTGACCTTTTTCAATATTTCAATGGAATAAATGTCATTTTAGTCATTAAGAGGCAAAAGTTCATCCACTCGTCCTACAGGAAAAAATTTTTGAGAAAAAATTTCAAAAAAGCCATCACCCTAATGTGCTCATAAAATGTAAAAGCTTCAAGCAATGAGGATGTGAGCCATCCTCACCGGTCAGACATGACTGCATAGGCATGAGAGGTGGCATTTGTTGTATAGATCAGTAGTGACCAACTGGCATCCAAGGGCCACATGAGTTCTTTCCTTATGGCCCATCGGGGTAGTATCTCGTGTCTATAATTCACTCTCGGTGTTCTTGTTTGACATCCATCGTGTATCCCTTAAACTCCTATCCTGCACTTTCTGACCCAGAATAGCAGAGCAGGCAGACAAGGAATGAGCTGTGTAATGTAATTTTTCACATCTGCAGACCCTACATTTCTAAACCACCATAAAAATATTTGGCGGTCATCCTATAATAGGATACGCACCAGTCTGGAGAACAGGGGTCCCGCTGTTTGCACAAGAGACGTGGTCACACATACAGATGCACAGCATGTCCTTCACAATAGGTAGATCCTAAACCTCTCCATCGCTTCCACTCGTTAGGTGGTGAACACAGGTAAGGCAAACTTGCATCAAGCACCAAGCTGGAAACTAAGCCCGTAGATAACTTGACTGCGTCTTGCATTTGTCGCAGTGTCTCCATATAGAGTGCTTCCAGGTACACCGGTGCACAAGTAGTTAAATCCCCAAAACCACAGCGGCACATTTAAATAAGAGAGTACCTGGCAGACGCATGGCATGCTTTGTAATATTATTACCGTATAAATAAAACATTTCTGTTTTATATCGTTAGCGACTTTCCGCAGCAAACTGTAAGTAAGGGAATGTGCAAGGAGCTCTTTTTCCCCCTAAAGCAGCTCGGAAGTCTGTAATATAATCAAACTGTGGCATTATATTAGCGAACACAAATTTTTTATACTACCACCGAGGGATAGAAAATAACTGAAATAAGATTGACCATAACCAGTTCCCCATCCTTCCACTCCGAAACCTGCGCTTAAAAAACAAATTGCTATAGCTTTAGTGCACAATTTTCCCTCCTGCTAACAGGAGAGCAAAGCTATAGACATTCGGCGACCCGCTCCTACTAGTCGTCTCCCCTGCAGCCTCGGGGCAATGTTGGCTACATTACTGCTAGATAGCAATTACACTTCCCATTTTGCACTAACTTGTTTTGGGGTATTGTTACAATATTCTCCTTCTTCTTTTGCGTTGCATTTTATTGTATTTTTTACTGTCACTAATGAGGACCTTTCACCAAAAGCGTAAGACTTGCCATATAGTAGTAAATCAGTAGGTAAAGCCAAGTTTAACAATTATTTATTTTCAGTTGCAGTGGCCATTTTGAAAAAGTGAGAACAGGAAGTGCGGCCATATTGGTTTCTACTGTTAAAATCCATTCTCAAATCCTAATCGAGTTTGTTGTATGCTTAGCAGCATTTTATTCGCAAGTCTACAGACATTTAGGCTTTGCCCATGTACACTCATAAAATGACAAGATATGCCCCTTTTTAATAGAGATTACCATACAGCCAAACCCTTTTTGGGCCAGTTTGCTGGAGTGTCCACAGAAAGTGGAGCCTGTTGTTTAAGTGTGAGCATGTAAAACGCCCAATTACTGTATATACTCGAGTATAAGGCCTCCCTCACACAGGGCGTTTGCAGAAACGCAGCGTTTTTCAACGCTGCGTTTACTGCCGATTCCGCCCGGTTTCAGCAGCGCTGGCATACTTTAGCCGAGCTGAAAACGCAGCCAAGGATGCTGAAAAGAAAAAAAAAAAGCAATACTCACCTAGCCGCTGCAGTCCGGGTCGCGGCCGCTGGTCTCTGCCGCTGTTCCGGGCTTCCTCTGCACTCACAAGTCTATTGCCGTAGGCCAGGTTTGAGAACCCCGCCTCCAGTAATAGAGTGCTGTGATTGGTTGTCGGTGCTTGCTCGATGCCCAATCACAGCCCTTCATTGACTGTCTCAGCCAATCAGAGCTTGCCGGCGCTGATTGGCTGAGACAGTTAATGAAGGGCTGTGATTGGGCATCGAGCGCGCCGATAACCAATCACAGCACTCTATTGCTGGAGGCGGGGTTCTCAAACCTGGCCTACGGCAATAGACTTGGGAGTGTTGGAGAAGCCCGGATGAGCGGCAGAGACCAGCGGCCGCGACCCGGACTGCAGCGGCTAGGTGAGTATTACTTTCTTTTTTTTCTCTACCTAGCTGGGACTGATTTTCGGGGTAGGGCTTCTATTGCAAGCCCTCACCCCGAAAATCGGCGATCGGTTAACGCTGCCAAAAACGCAGCACCAAGTGTTGCCGCGTTTTCAGCAGTGCGAAAACCGCTGCCCATTCATTTTAATGGGCGACGCAGGGCTGAAAACGCCCACAAATAGAACTTGCATCGCTGTCAAAGTGCAGCGTTGGAAGGCGCTGCGTTTTCAGCCCTGTGTGAGTAGCCTCATTGAAATGAATGGGAGTGTTGTACAGCGTTTAGTGCTGGGCTGAAAAGGCAGCGCTAAATGCTGTACAAAACGCCCTGTGTGAGGGAGGCCTAAGCCGAGTTTTTCAGCACATTTTTTTGTGCTGAAAAAGCCCCCCTCGGCTTATACTCGAGTCAGGGAAGGCTTAAAAAGAAAAACCTCCATATACTCACCTCCCAGCTGGCGTCTGTGTCTCCGGCGGCAGTGCGGCAGGGTGCTTGAATTCTCTCCGCTGTCATTACCCGCCGTCAGCACTGTGTAAGTAAGAGCTGTGATTGGATGGAGCGTCAGCCAATCACAGTCGGTGCTCGATCATTCACAGCCAATCAAGCTGCTTTAGAATTCTCCCTGCTCGGCTTTCAAATCCCCTGCCGTCAGTGCTGTGTAAGTAAGCACTGTGATTAGATCGAGCGCCAGCTGTGATTGGCAGGCGCTCAATCCAATCACAGTGCTTACTTACAAAGCACTGACAGAGCCAAGCAGAGAGGACAGCGGGGGATGACAGCGGGGAGAATTCAAGCAGCTTGTCGCACAGACACAGACGCTGGCTGGGAGGGGAGTATGGAGGTTTTCTTTTACCGAGTATATACTCCAGTATAGCCCGGCGTATACTCCAGTCAATACGTTTTCCCAGTTTCTTTGTGGTGAAACTTATTGTCTCGGCTAATACTCGAGTATATACGGTACTTAAGGTTCTTTTACGCAGGGTGATAATTGGGCACAAACTCATTTATAAGCTCATTTATTAGCTTATCTTTTGCGCAGCCAACATCTCCCTATGTGGATAATGACGATACTGTATTGTGTACAAACAATTGCTTTCACGATCAGTCAACCCAATACAGACTGCATTGGCCTGTGTAAAGGCCGTTCCAATGACTTACGATCATGTTGATTGGCATTTACCATAGAGCTGCTCTTGTCTTGTGTGACAGGGCCCTTAGGCGCTAGTGAGACAACTCTTAAAAGGAAAAACGAAATGCCTGCATTGTCCAGGTATCGAATATCCTTATTGCTGTAGTACATATGTATTTCCCATATATACTCACCAAATATATCAACATCCTTAGTAGAAAGAGTGTGTTCTATCAGCAATACTCTTGGGCTTTGTTCCATTAGGTTTTATATTGCTTTTGACAACAACAGTAGAGTTTCCTGAGGCAATATTTTTTCCTGGAAGACCAAAGAAAACCCATTTAAGACAATGGGATCCATTAGGATCTGTTTCACAAGGGTTCTGTCTTAGCTGTCATGAATTCATTAATGGTGTGAACCACGGTGCACAGCTTTTTTTGGTCTGAGGACCACATTGCCATACTGAAGAACTTCCAGGGGCCACAAGAGTATTCCCACCTGACACATTTATGGTATATCCTAAGTACATGCCGTAAAAAATCAAAGTTCCACTTCTAGATCTTCCACCTATTTGAAGAATGGGGGTCACCTTTCCCTTAATCAGCACTCCAGAGTAGAGGAGAAAATGCATATGTGGTGCTCTCCATTGTAGATGATGGATGTCAAGGTAACGGCCCGGCATTTCATATGTCCTGTAAACTACAATGGAGAGAGCTGCATGCATATATGATGCTTTTAACGCATTTACTTATTTTTTTCACTGTCAAACGGGTCAAGAGTATTTATTCTCCTAATCTATAGGGGACCCAGACATGGCTACACAGTGCATCCGTAGTATTTGTTCTAATATATAGGGGACACAGACATGACTATACAGTGCACCCTTAGTATTTGTTCTAATATGTAGGGGACCAGACATGGCTACACAGTGCATCCGTAGTATTTGTTCTAATATATAGGGGACACAGACATGACTATACAGTGCACCCTTAGTATTTGTTCTAATATGTAGGGGACCAGACATGGCTACACAGTGCACCCTTAGTATTTGTTCTAATATATAGGGACCCAGACATGGCTATACAGTGCACCCTTAGTATTTGTTCTAATATATAGGGACCCAGACATGGCTATACAGTGCACCCTTAGTACTTGTCCTAATATATAGGGACCCAGACATGGCTACACAGTGCACCCTTAGTACTTGTCCTAATATATAGGAGACCCAGACATGGCTACACAGGGCACCCTCAGTACTTGTCCTAATATATAGGAGACCAGACATGACTACACAGTGCACCCTTAGTATTTGTCCTAATATATAGGGACCCAGACATGGCTACGCAGTGCACCCTTAGTACTTGTCCTAATATATAGGAGACCCAGACATGGCTACACAGTGCACCCTTAGTACTTGTTCTAATATATAGGAGACCCAGACATGTCTACACAGTGCACCCTTAGTACTTGTCCTAATATATAGGGGGACCCAGACATGACTATACAGTGCATCCGTAGTATTTGTTCTAATATATAGGGACCCAGACATGGCTATACAGTGCACCCTTAGTATTTGTTCTAATATATAGGGACCCAGACATGGCTATACAGTGCACCCTTAGTACTTGTCCTAATATATAGGGACCCAGACATGGCTACACAGTGCACCCTTAGTACTTGTCCTAATATATAGGAGACCCAGACATGGCTACACAGGGCACCCTCAGTACTTGTCCTAATATATAGGAGACCAGACATGACTACACAGTGCACCCTTAGTATTTGTCCTAATATATAGGGACCCAGACATGGCTACGCAGTGCACCCTTAGTACTTGTCCTAATATATAGGAGACCCAGACATGGCTACACAGTGCACCCTTAGTACTTGTTCTAATATATAGGAGACCCAGACATGTCTACACAGTGCACCCTTAGTACTTGTCCTAATATATAGGGGGACCCAGACATGACTATACAGTGCATCCGTAGTATTTGTTCTAATATATAGGGACCCAGACATGGCTACACAGTGCACCCTTAGTACTTGTCCTAATATATAGGGACCCAGACATGACTACACAGTGCACCCGTAGTACTTGTCCTAATATATAGGGACCCAGACATGACTATACAGTGCACACTTAGTACTTGTCCTAATATATAGGGACCCAGACATGGCTACACAGTGCACCCGTAGTACTTGTCCTAATATATAGGGACCCAGACATGACTATACAGTGCACACTTAGTACTTGTTCTAATATATAGGGACCCAGACATGACTACACAGTGCACCCTTAGTACTTGTCCTAATAGATGGGGACCAGACATGACAACACAGTGCACCCTTAGTACTTGTCCTAATATATAGGGACCCAGACATGGCTACACAGTGCACCCGTAGTACTTGTCCTAATATATAGGGACCCAGACATGACTATACAGTGCACACTTAGTACTTGTTCTAATATATAGGGACCCAGACATGACTACACAGTGCACCCTTAGTACTTGTCCTAATATATAGGGGACCCAGACATGACAACACAGTGCACCCTTAGTACTTGTCCTAATATATAGGGAACCCAGACATGACTATACAGTGCACCCTTAGTACTTGTCCTAATATATAGGGACCCAGACATGACTACACAGTGCACACTTAGTACTTGTTCTAATATGTAGGGTACCCAGACATGGCTACATAGTGCACCCTTAGTATTTGTCCTAATATATAGGGGACACAGGCATGACTATACAGTGCACCCTTAGTACTTGTCCTAATATATAGGGACCCAGACATGACTATACAGTGCACACTTAGTACTTGTTCTAATATATAGGGACCCAGACATGACTACACAGTGCACCCTTAGTACTTGTCCTAATATATAGGGGACCCAGACATGACAACACAGTGCACCCTTAGTACTTGTCCTAATATATAGGGAACCCAGACATGACTATACAGTGCACCCTTAGTACTTGTCCTAATATATAGGGACCCAGACATGACTACACAGTGCACACTTAGTACTTGTTCTAATATGTAGGGTACCCAGACATGGCTACATAGTGCACCCTTAGTATTTGTCCTAATATATAGGGGACACAGGCATGACTATACAGTGCACCCTTAGTACTTGTCCTAATATATAGGGACCCAGACATGGCTACACAGTGCACCCTTAGTACTTGTCCTAATATATAGGGACCCAGACATGACTACACAGTGCACACTTAGTACTTGTTCTAATATGTAGGGTACCCAGACATGGCTACATAGTGCACCCTTAGTATTTGTCCTAATATATAGGGGACACAGGCATGACTATACAGTGCACCCTTAGTACTTGTCCTAATATATAGGGGACCCAGACATGACTATACAGTGCACCCTTAGTACTTGTCCTAATATATAGGGGACCCAGACATGACTATACAGTGCACCATTAGTACTTGTCCTAATATATAGGGGACCCAGACATGACTACACAGTGCACCCATAGTACTTGTCCATTCCTGTTGCTCTTCTATGTGCCACTTCTCTTTACCCTGAGTTGGAAGCTACATGTGAGCAGCCATGCATAGATATTTCTGTGCCAATATGATTGGGGGCGCACAGAATGGCATGTGGACCCCAGCTGCTTGTTGTGCATCCCTGGTGTGAACAAAGCCTTACGTAGTTTGAGTGAGATCGTTAACCAAGATTGAACGCAACTACTTTTGGTGGTATATCTTCCTTGGCACCATAATGGTTACATGTAGAGTTATCAACCTTAAAGGGAACCTGTCAGCGACTATAGGCACAGTAAACTAAGTTGTAGTGCTTATATGATGTAGGTGGAGGGCAGTCCGGGGATTTGTGTGTCATACTCGCCCAGGTCCCTGTTCCTGCGTTGTCCACCCTCTTTACTGATAAAGAAAAACTGATTAATGTGAATATAAACTGGATATTTCAACTGCAAAACAATGCAGGAAGCCTCCTTTTGCCTTTGTTATTGATGGTTCCTGCGTGGTGAATTTGTACTTCCACGGTTTTCCTTCATGATGTGCGTCTCCAGTGTAAACACTCCTAAACACTGGTAACTTTTGCCAATGTACTATTTTCACACTTTACTTATCACTCAGGCCAAATGCTGCAGTAAAAGTCACTCGGCTCTACTGTAATGGAAAGGTCATTTTATTTAGTTGACATTCGCACCATGTGATGTTGATAGCATACAAAGCCCAGCCAGTGTCTTTGTATTGTGATCCACCGATACATTTGGGAAAGTGAGGCTCTTTTCTTATAAATGTCAGGAATCACCTTATGTTTCCATGTAGCTGTATCACTATTGTTATCTGTAAATGTTAGACCTGTATAAAATGTAATCCTACCATTTATGAGTAATGCGCACTATATATGTAGAGGGACAGAGGCCACATAACATCTTTATACATCTTACTTGTGAAGCCTGTTATTCATTTAAGAGCATCCCTGTCCCCTCAAAAAAATATCTGCAGCCTTGTGTTATAATATCTTGTTTTCCCTTTCTAATTCGCTTGATTTAACTGTTTCTGGATTTCCAAAGTTGACATTCACTAATGGCAACTATTAGTGCGCTCAACGGGGTTGTATCCAACTTTAGACAAAGCCTTAATCCTACAGGCATATACAGAAGAGACAGGCCTCGTATCTAAGGTCAAACTTGGCCATCCATTATGGTGGGAGGTTTGCCTTCCAAGACAGAAGAGCCAATGTGTATTCCCTTCCCACCCTCTCTCCATGGTCTTTGGCCAAATTCCACCTCCTGAGTGCTAACCACACATATCCACTGGAGAGTCCTATGGAGGTTATTGCCACCAATGGCAAAAGCCATTCATCCAACTAGGGACCCTTTTGTTGGCTTATATTGACGTTTTGGTTGGTGTCAGTTTTGGGTTATTTTCTTTCTTGTGTATGTATTGTTGTTTTATTCTGTAATTTTGTTTTACTTACATATGTAATTATGTTTTTTACTATCTATGACGTCATGTAAGACCTCTGGGGGACATTCACATGTTTTTTATTTTTTTTTATTTGATACTTTCCCACTCTAGCTGGGGCGTCCATAGGAGACCCAGTTACAGGGGGAAACAACCCCTGTAGTGACATTCGTCACTGGCAGAGCTGGCCAGGAGCTAGTATGACCCTCCAGCTCTGCTGTAGCAGGTAACCCTGGCGGTCACTTGACCCCCGACTCCCATAGTGAGTTACATGTTACTTTCACTTTCTAGTACATAATGCTCATTGAGCACTGTGTACTCAGGGAAGCAGAAGGCAGAAAGAGTTGAATACCCCTTATGCCTTCTTCTCTTGGTTATCAGCTGTCACTAACAGCTGATAACCCGTTCCTGTCTCTGACTGATTGCAGAGCAGGAGACTTAAAGCGCCGCCATAATTTTACGTATGGCGGTGCTTTAAGCCCAGGACCAGCCACTGTAAATTTACAGTGCCTGGTCCTAAACGGGTTAAACAAAATGACCCTAACAGTCTTCTGAGTGCTTTGTAGTATAGGATTGTAGTATAGCACTGTATTTATTAAGATTTCTGAACTAAATGTTGAGGGCACTACCATGGACTTGAATAGAGCCACAACGTACATGGTTGTGATGTCCTCATCCAAGACTATAATAGACAGTCTAATATACTACAAAATCTATAGTATGTGCCATCATTGGTTACCTTTACAATAAACAACACCTCAACTTCACATTCGAAAAAGATTTTTAAAAATCCAAAAATGTAGACGTGCCCCCCTTGAATTCCTGTAAAAGTTGGTCTAGGCATTGGAGGGGTCTTATTCTAGAACAGGTATCTTATATACCTCGGCATTAGAAAATGCCTTATTTCTTATTCGGCAGAAGAGTGGAGAAAGCCAGTCAGACGGCTCTGATGTCAGCTTATCTCCTGGGAGAACAAAAAGATCAGCGTTAAAACTGATCTTACCGGATGCTGATCTGGGAGGCCCCCATACACACGGGGCAGTCGTCCGGTCCTATCCATATTGGCGGCTTCCGATGCTTTTTGTCTAATGTGAAGGGAAGTCTTAAGAATGCTGAATTATAACAAAGACAATAAATTATGCCACATTTCCTTATTAATAATGTGGGTCTCCGTTTTCTGTTTTGTTCACATGTACAAATACATTTGCAAAGAATAGTTTGTAGATCCAAAAGAAATACCCTCAAAATGAACTCTCACCCATTAACTACAAAGAAGGAAATGAGATCGGTCCTCTTTTTTGTACTAAATAGCTGAAAATCCATATTTTCTGACAAGTGTTGTCAGGGTGATGCTTAATTCGTGGTGTACACTGTCTACAAGTTCGCCTTTGTAGTTCTATTGCTACACATAATTCATACAATGACCTTCAACTTTATGAGAAGGTGGAAAAGGTGCCAGCAGCTGCGGAGAGAAGCAACATCTCCACTTCAAATTATGCCAAGGACATGCAGGGTGCCTCACCTTTTGCAAGAAAAACTTCAAATAGTTTACAGCACTCAAGATTGATTGTGAGGTCTGCAGGCCTCAAAGGGTACCCATAAAGTTCAATTAAAAATCTCATTAGGATTGTATAGGAGGATCAAACAGAAATCAAAAAAGACTCATGGGAGACAGAGAAAGCCTGTCTGATTAGTCTGAGGCCTTCATAAATGATTATTCTGTTACTCAAATAAGATGTCTTCTGTGGTCGGTTAGCGGTAATAGCCGGATTTTATATTCTGCTTGCTTAAATTATGGTTCCAGGTAAGACTTAGTAAAGTGTACAGCCTGTCACTGAGATTATTAATGCTATGAATCTGGGTAGCAGTTAAATGAGGCCTGATGCAAAGAACTTGGTGCAACGCTAGGAAGTAGCAACTCTGGAAGACTTCAGTGGAAGACCTGATGGTAGAGAAGGGATGGATATAAAGTACCTTTAGGGCTATCCTTACCAATGGTAAAGATGTAAGTTACCTGTTATGAGGTTGTACCAGTTCAATATTTAAAGGATTTTCAATAATTAATATTATATAGTCTTTTCTCTAGAGCTAAGTACAATTGTCTAATGTGCGTGTCGTGTGTTTTTTCATGTATAAGGATTTGCTTTGCTATGCTTTTTTCCATTTGTTTTTTATTGTAATTTTTCTTGATTGTTCTTCATTAGAGTTGAGCGAACGCACTCTGTCGAGCTTGATGCTCGTTCGAGTATTAGCGTACTCGACGGTGCTCGTTACTCGAACGAGCATCAAGCTGTGTTTGACCCCGCCCCAGTTTTTGGCCCCTCCCCGCCGCGACACAGAGCGCATCATTGGCGAAGTTTTTGTCTGGCAGGCAGGGGAGAGAGAGAGAGAGACGAACCTAGGAAAAAAAATAAATAAATAAGATCGGCACCCGGCGTCCCACATACAAAAATGCTCGAGTCTCCCAATGTAGTCAATGGGGTTCGTTACTCGAGTAGAGCTCTCGAATTTTACGAAAAGCTCGACTCGAATAATGCAGACCCGAGCATTTGGGTGCTCGCTCATCTCTATTCTTCATCCTTGGTCATTACTTTGGTTTTAGTCTGTTGTACATTACTTTGGCTTTAGTTTATGGCTCTCTCCATTCAACATATTAAAGTATTTACTGGAAGATGATCAGATTTTTTTGTTCCATTCATATCTTAGGACTAGGGATAGGCGAGTATACTCGCTAAAGCACTACTCGCTCGAGTAATGTGCCTTAGCTGAGTATCTCCCTGCTCGTCCCTGAAGATTCGGGGGCCGGCGCGGGGCGGGGAGCTGTGGGGGAGAGTGGGGAGGAACAGAGGGGAGATCTCTCTCTCCCGCCCGCTCACCGCCGCAACTCACCTGTCAGCTGCAGCGGCTCCCGAATCTTTAGGGACGGGCAGGGAGATACTCGGCTAAGGCACATTACTCGAGCGAGTAGTGCTTTAGCGAGTATACTCGCTCATCCCTACTTAGGACCCTTTTACACTGAACAATTATTGTTCAGATTCTCGCTGGATTGCGGGATTAGAATCATTCAGTGTAAATGCCTGCACAATCTGAATGACGAACGATCATTTATTCATTGTTCGAATCATGCAGGAATAAAAATCAATTGACGATCGGCCTGCATACACAGGCAGTCGTTCATCTATGTTTACTGTGAATGGTAGCAGACTGGCCGAAACGATCCCTAACCCACCCCGCCTCCATTGATATTCAAAAGCATCGGAGCGATTATCACTGGGACGGCCATTAGGCTCTTTTGCACCCGACCGTCATCCCATTTCAGTCCTACATCTTTCATTGGCATTTCCAACTTTCTATTACTCATTTGTCTACTGCTACCCAGTGCTCTTCCTTAGAACTCTACTATCTTTCATTTATTTTCTATTGCCTATATAGCGCCAACAGTGTTACAGGTGTTGTCACCTTTCATATCAGTCCCTTTCCTTAAATAGCACACAATCTAATTTCACTATCTCAGACACATACGTAAGGAAAGTGTCTGAACTCACCAATTTCAGCAGGACACTGACCATCATATGTGTATGGGGCCCTCCCAACTCTCCCTAACCAAAGGAAAGAAGGATTGGGCTCACTAAAAGAAGGAAGAGGCATGGTAAATTTCAACACCCAATCCTTTTGTTATCCCCAGAGATTAGCCGAAGTCAGAGATGTCTGGTAGCCGCTTACTCCCCTCTGCCCATGGAAAACCAAATGTTTATGTATACGAGGAGTCAGAAGAAATAGTTGTCAGCTATTGATGGTGTATGGACCCTTGGACACCTGTACTAGGGCTAATTTTCATGTTGTTTGGGGATTTTTTGTTTTTGGGAGAAAACCAGCGGAAACACACATAAACAAGTGAAGAATATACAAACGGCATATGGATGTTGCCCTTGGTCGGATTCAAAATCTGGACTCCAGCTCTGCAAGGCAACCATTCTGACCACTGAAACCACGATTTTCCAATATTAGAAACCATACCAATGCCCAACTGTCCAATGTTCCATTAGGCAGTCCATTTCCCTTTCTATAGATGTTTCAAACCTTCTCAGGGCTCCAGTTCTCTACAGTGAAGGCAACATATGTATTGTAAACAAGAAAGGACACAAAAGCTTTATCTTGTGTCTACGTCTTCGCCTCTGCTCCTGCTCCCAATATCTACCCAGAATGGCATCAGGTAATGTCTTCCAAAATCTTCTGTAAATGCAGTGACTTTTATGTGAGTTCTCCATAGGCTCCTACATGCCTTGATGGATCTCAAACATTCACAGCACAGCCTTCATTTTGCTAGAGCAACTTTAGGAATGATGATTGGTTCTATGTGTACCAGTTTTTTAAACCGTTTCATTACAGAAGGCCTATTATATAATTAAATAATTTAGATGCATGGTTGATCCAGAATGCCTCCAAAAAAAGAGAACTTCATCATACAAGTCCAGCCGAAAGCAAAGTAAACAAAATTACTTTGCACGAGTGAGATCAGTGAACAATGTAACCAACGACTTATGAATGAGCGTGAAAGAGCCAAGACATGAAGGGTTGTAGAGACCCGGAACAGCATCAGGCCGAATTCAGAAAGAGAAAGGCAGAGTCAGTTCATCAAGGGTGACAAGACATTCCAATTTGTTGCTGAAAGGCTTTCAGTATGATCCTCGCAAGAACCACGATCAACATCCAAATGTTATTACATGAATAGACCAAATATGTGGCTACTGTCATGCCAAGAAATTTACAAGAAAGCTTCCTGGAATGTGCTGTAGGCGTGGAAACCTGGGCAATGCAGTGTATATAAGCTAGTCCTTAATAAAAGTGGTGCCATTTTGATGAGATGCCTCACTACAGGGGTGCTCTAAGCCAGTGTTAAGTCAATATTTCTAAGCCAAGTAACCCCTTGCATAAATAAATTACATCAAAGTATCCCCAAGTTTCTGAACATATACTGTACATTACAAATACACGAGGAGGTGCAACTACCCCCTGGAGCAGGGTTGCACAACTCCAGGCCTCAAGGGACCCAACCGGTCATGTTTTGAAGACATCCTATAGTATGTCTGAGGCACTGACAATAATTACAATGGGTGGACAAAAATATGGAAACACCTTATGAAATGTATGCATTAAGTTACATGGGAACAGATTATAAATCATATTTCAATAAGACATGTAGAGATTGATTTTAAGTGGAGTCAATACAACACAGATGCTGCTGGGCAGAGGTGAACATCTATCTGCCCGAGCAACAAGGCTCCATTGGTCAGGGGTTTGAGCCACTCGGTATTATTGTATCTTGACGCCACCGAAAGCTAGGGGTTTGACAGGAGGAACGCCCCTGTCACACCCCCAGCTCCCGATTGTGTCAAGTCACAAAGTCCTAAGACTGTGTGCATTGAATTGTGCCTGCACTGCAGCCTTACGCAGAAGTTTGCTTTGCTTCTTAGGCTTACACTCATCCCTGTAAACGCTGCCATGTTAGCGGTGTAACATGCCAGCATTTACATGTAATAAAGTAAGGCTAACAAGCAAAGGAACCGTGTGGCTACGCTTCCATGGCTCCTTACCACCTAGTATTTCAGAGATGCTTAGCAGCCACCTTCCGCCTCCATCCCAACCACTGACTGACGCCTTCGCCCAGCCAATAGGCTGCGTGCTTCATGACGGCGGGCGGCTGTGCGGTCTGTGCCGCCACGCGGCTCAGTGCTCCCTGACGACGGCCACCTGTGTGCTGAGTGACGGCGGCCGCCTCTCAGGTCGATGACGCCATCCGGATTTCTCCTCGGTCATGGGGGCTCCCTTTGTGAGGGCTTCTGCCTCTCCACCATGCAAAGGCAGTTTATGCCAGTATGCGCTCTCTCATGCTGACCCCGCTCTGTGATTCTAGACAGAGTGTGGTGACGGCTTGAGGCCCACCGGACGGGAAGGGTGTCTCTGCAGCAGCGGGGGCCAGCAACCTACTGCTGTGCAGGCCGCCCTGGATTCAGCCGCACCATTAGCTTACTCGGCTGCCAGGACTTGCAGATAACCCAGCTCTCCAGCCAATCAGCTATAGGGGGCCTTACGCCCTGTCAGTCTTGTCTCCACCAGGACTTCCTGGTGGCGTCAAGATACAATAATACCGAGCCACTCAGCTGCTGTTACCAGCTGGCTCCCAAAACCACCCAGAGCAGGGCAAGAGGTAAAGTAAACACAAAGAATAGTCAGAAAAGCTCTCAGCCAAGCAAGGGTCAAGAGGGCAGCTCAGTGCTAATGATTAAAATCTAATGCGTTTCGTATAGTGTTTCCATATATTTGTCCACGCTCTGTAAGACTGAGGCCTTCAGGCTGCCTTGTGGACTGGAGTTATGCACCCCTGCCCTAGAAGCCTAGTATGTACCCCTAGGGGACTTGTACCACAGATTGGGAACCTAAGCTATGCGTATGATATCACAAAAGTCCATGTCAACAGTCTACTTATCTCTATTAACCGCTGTAGTTTCATCTAACCGAGAACTCTCAACAAGCTTCCATCACTCTATAACATCCTCAGCACTTGCTAAATGCAGTTCAAACACAATCAATACATTGTGCAGATAGTTCCAAAATACCTTTTCTTCCCTCTCCCTCCGCTGAACAAAGGCATTATTGAGGACTCGGTTTTATTCACAGATTGCCATGATTCTTAATGACCACCCTACTTTTGTTCTGCCAGTCACCTGGAAGGCTCTTGATAAAGATTTAGCATCATGTTCTAAGTGTCAAGCCTGTCAGTAGTACTGAGCCATATGACCAGAAGGAGGAAGGCAAAAAAAAAACGCACAGGGAGCTATTGATTACAGCTTCTCGATGTCACTTGTTCACTAGGATTTAGGTATTGATGAGGCTGCATGTGAAAACAAGCTGAGTCCCTTGTGGGGCCTCTACCCTGAAGAACAAAATGCAAACTTAGAGAAAATATGCAGCTGGTTCTAGAATCAGAGGGATTCCGATATTGATCGAAAGGCTCCTTCATGTTATTTTTGCTAGAGACAAATCTATGGGTTTGGAAGTTTTATAGTATTTGAGAAAAAAAAAAGGGGAAAAAAAGGACGGCGTGTAAATGATGGATTCTTGTATTGGACGAATTAGATTTCACAGCGTGAGGATTTCAGCGCAGCTTTAATATTGCAGCTCCTAGGATATTGATAAAAATTACATTTTATGCAGCGAAGGCTTTCAAATAGAGAAGTAGGGTAATATTCCCCTAAAACCGCCTAAGGGCTGTAATAAATTTTAGTAAGTTTAATTGTTTTAGCAGACTGAATATTTGCACCAGACGTAGGCCCTGACTAAACTGTGTTTAATATTTTAAAATTACAAATCTTTTGTCCCGTATAATACCTCATTTAATAACTTCCCTGTGGTTTAAGGTTAGTTAGAATTTTCCATTTCCACATCTGCATTGCTAACTACGATTATAAGGCTATAATCAATGCTGCCTTTTACACTAGATCCTCCAGCACTCAACGTTTCACGACCTTATGAGCTTTTAACTGTTTCACGGTCATCCAGGTATTTTATAGAATATGTGCGGTGGTTACAGACAAGGTTTTCTTACAATAAAACCACCTTCTTTCCCCTTTTTAATTTTTTTTACTTTTTTTTGCTGTTTGGTGCGTAACTGGAAGAAGGGGCTAACGGGATATGTATACTGGGTGCTTCGTGATAGGTTGAGTGCCAACATGCCCCTTGGCTTTGAACATGCTGTAGGATTCAGGGCTTGAGCAGTGAAGGTAGCCCTTGCTAGACCTATGGTTGTTGTACTATGTTGGGATACATTAGTCAGCAAGTTAACGGTCCGTTCTTGAATTTGATGTGTTGAAAGCAGGAAAAATAAGTAGGCATAAGATCCGAGTGACTTTGACAAGAACCAAATTATGATGGCTAGGTGACTGGGTCATGGCATCCCCAAAACAGCAAGTCTTGTTGGTATATAGGGTTTAGTCCTTGCCAAAAGTGCTCAAAAGGAGGACAACCGGTAAACTGGTGACAGTGGTTTGGGCATCTAAGGCTGATTGATGCAAGTGGGAAGAAAAGGCTAGCCTGATTGGTGTGATCCCACAGAGAAACATTGATTCATGTTTTAAAGGTTAACATAGTTCTTCACGACCTATTGTGAAATTACCATGTTATTTAGGGGTGGTGAACATTTTTGCCAGAATGTGCCCAAATTTGCAATATTTTTTTTCTTGGACAATCTTTCAAGTGCAATGGCACCAATACAGCTTGGACTACATGACAAGATTAAAGCAAAATGCCGTAGATTGGAAATACAATCGAACACAATTTTCCCATGGCTTTTCAGTAATTTCCCATGATTTTCTGTCCCCATATAACCTATATATGTAAACACAAAATGTATAATATTAAATGCCCCTATAAGAGTCTTAGTCACATGACCATTTAACAGCCACTACAAGAGGATACCTCCAAATACTGCGTCTGACATAGGATCCCCGTAATGGTGGCTGCCACAGGACCCACATAACAGTCACAGCAAGAAGACACTTTAGTCATGACAGGCATGAGCCTGCCTTGTAAGAACTTGAGGGAAGAGGACATCTCAATGGATTATATCGATTGATGTTATTTGTTTTGTTGAGTGGATGTGCTTTCTAACTAACAGAGGCGGTCTTTGATGGGAACCCAAAGGATTGCAACTTTGTCCATTGTAAGGCACAGGCAACTTGAAAGTCAGCTAATTTAATTACGATGCCTTGTCCTGTTCTGTGTAGAGTAGCTCCGGGGAAAAGATAGAAGGACAATGTCCAATCTAAATATTCTCCAAAGACCTTTGTCTTTATAAAGCTCAAGTATCCGCTTTTTGGCACTTTAAGAAATATACTTTCTTAGATCTATCAAGCTTCCACCTTGACTCTTGAAATTTGGACTATTAGGCCTTCTCCTTGCATGCTGAGAATGAACATCCCTGATCTTGTAACGTTTTTGTTATTTGCTTCACTTACATCATCTCAAATCTTGGTCACATAAGATGTTAGTCATTTGCTTCACGGGTTAGAAGTACATCTTTTGCAAAGCTTACAGAAAAAAAAGGTCGGAGAGACCTATCATCGTCCTACGAAGAAAGAGCTCCCAAATGGTCGTTGACCATACCTCGTTCAGCAATGTTGACCAGTTAAGATAGGCTTACCATCCTGAACTTTACCCAAGCTTTTTGATTAAGCCTACTCACTGCGGAAGGAACACTGAAAATACTTATATCCAAAATGTTCTCCGAAGACTTCTATCCGTCTTGAACATAAGGCAACTTCAAGGCAAAGAGAGTCCAGCTGTTCCTCTGATACACTTAGAATGATCACCTGGTGAAAGGATTGTGTCTTCCTGGGTGTTTTTTAATCTTTCTATAGCTCTATTTACGGCAATTATGTTTAATTCCGTCGCTGACAATTGCCGTGTGTTATACCTGATTGATTTTAGAAATAATTTTGTAATTGGGGTCACAAATTACTAATATAATTCACTCAAACCTGTATGTTAGTTTGCTGGATTTGATTATGGCGGAGCTGAATGGCGCACCCCTGAGTTTTTGTGATTATAAAATAGATCAATATTGTTAGGAGGAATCTAAGTCTGTGATTTCCTCGGAGTATTCTGACAGACTTGTAAAGCTCAGATTCTATACAGGAACTAACTAATGATATGAAGATTGAATTTTTAACTTAACCCAGTTATATGGAATAATTTTATTAGTTAATGAACATTTAGAACTGTGTGCGCTGGGTATTACAGCACCTATTTCGGAAAACGCAGTAGTCCTTGAAAGGATTGTGGTATCTAATGGCTGGTTTATGAGATCATTTGCATATCTTCACCCAGATACTTTGCACATTTTCATTCTATCTCTTCCCAACGACTGTTTTCTCGAGACAAAGGACTGCCGTGTAGGTACAGATGTTGTGTGCAGCCAGAAGCATCACTTTTTTATTCAATTAATATTGCTTTTATACTGGGTTTAGAATGCAAACCGAGACAACTGCATCGAGGAGGTTTGCAATTGATCTTGGCACGTTTGTGTTAATTAGTACATTAATGAGTCCGATGGCCGATAATTGTGGTTTATTAGAAATATATTCGATTTGCATCACGTATTAGCTGCTGCTGTTTAGTGTTAGGGTGTATTTGTACAACAGGTTGATTATTTGTCTATTTCTGCATTGAGTGCCAATGTATTAGGAAGTACTGTAGATAGATTGCAGTCAGCCGCATTAGTCCCCGTGTTCAATGGACTGTCTAATTCCAATATATTGTTACACGCACACGCGTGTGAAGGGACATTTGACTTATCGGTATGTTTGTGAGTGTGAGAATAGGGGTCCTTTCACACTGGACAGTCGCCCCAGCTATAAGGCTTTCATACAGGTGCCGGGATCGCTCAATGAACGGAGGTGGAGCGGGTGGAGCTCTGGCTCCGCACGTCCTTCACAGTAAACGGGCCATTGTCCATATATGAAATACAAATTATTGATCATCCCTCATTCGCTTTGGGTATTTATACTAAATAAATTACTGTTCAGTGAAAAAAGCCCTAAATCGGGCATCACCATGTTGGTGATAAATGTAATGGCACAACAGTTTGGGCAATTTAGTTTGGATGTTATTACTGTGCTGATGATGTTTGGCCATTTCAGTGGGTAATATCTGCAAGGTGGCACTACTGGGTACAAACTACAAGGGACAGTCTTATATAGGCATTTACTTGTTCCATGGAATGCAACTACATGTAGAAAAACCTAGTATTGTATTAATGTTATAACCAAGTTTAGTTTCTGGACATTTCAGGGTAATAAAGGAAGTTTTGGGTCGGACTTAAATTTAGAAACTATGCTGTGACACATGCCACTATGGTTCGTTGATTGACTCTCATTAATGACTGCTATCATGACTAGCAAAAAGAGAGTTAGCTGATGTACGAATATTATCATAGGGTATAACCTTACGTAGGCCTAGTGGTCACATGAGGCACTGCAGCCATTCTCCTTTTTCCAGGGTTGCATACATTTGGAAACCCTCTGTAGTTTTTCGGCAGGATTTGCCAAGAATCGTATGCGCATCCCTGAACCTTTCTGGCTGCTGACAATTTTTTTTAATGACCATTGGCGCATTGGAAGTTTCTACTTGGACATAAGTTTGGTATCCTACTTCCTCCACAGAAATAACATATATGTTGCTCGGCTGAGAGGAGAATGGTGATAACTGACAGTTTTTCGGCAATTATTTGACCAATTTCGCAATGACACTATTGCCAAATCGCAATTTGTGATCACCATCGTACAACTAGTACTAGTCATAACATCTTTATTGTTTAATCCCCCAACACATTAGGTGTTTGTTCTCTCTTGGAAGCTGAACATTCATGTTTGGTTGCCGTAAGAAATGACTAAGAACGTTGTATGCTGCGTGACATTATTGTCTGATTATTGCATCGCTTAGCACATTTGAGTCATTCTGCCATGTGCCGCCTGATCTGCGGTACTCGTTCTTCTCAGATCTCACAGTTCAGGGTAATCTTGCTTAGAATAAGCTCTACTATTAGTCTTGGCTGAGAGCATACATCGTTTAAGTGACTATTACAAGCAATTATTGTGCCCAGTTATAGAATTTACATTTGCTACAGTTCTGACTTGTCTTGGTGTGTGAGTAATTTGTCACTAATTATCCGTTCTAGCTATGCCTAAACCATGTCTTCTTCTATGTCTTTTTCTCATCTTTCATGTAATTCTCATATTTTATATGCAGATTTTTTTTTTTTTTAGCCTTTTTTTAATAAAACATTTTCACAACTTGGCACTTCAAGTGAAAATCAGGGTGAGCTGGGAACTATTTTATAAACAATATATTAACTGATGACTTCTATATCTAGAATTGATCTAAATCACAAGTACTGCTCAAAATTGGTTATCGTGCTGTAATAATTCCAGAAGGCAACCACCAAATTGCCACTTTGGTTGCCTAATTGTGATTTTCTAATAGTTTAGCTTTATTGGGGCATCCCTACAGCAGTGTTCCCCAACCAGTTGCTCGAAACCACATGTGACTCTTGGGTCTCCTAAACATGGCTCCCTAGCTGTTGGCGGCTCGATGTGAGGGATGTTAGATCATAGCCAAAAGTTTGTAATGGCAAAAAAAACCGATTTCTTCAGACAGTATATTTATAGGGGTTGTCCAGTGGGAATGTGAAGAACTGATCACCCCGTGTCCTGTTCCTGTCTTCCCCTTTGAACAGCTGATTTTGCCAGAGGATGCCATAGGCCCTGTAGTATACAAGGATGGCTCAAAGTCCATTTAGACAGGAGTCACTCTAACAGAATGGCCCCCTACTGCAGCTCATAGAGTAGAGTCCTGATCAGTGGATCCTGCTATATGACGCCCATATGCCGTAATTGGTTCATTTAATAGGACTTTTCACTTTCACTACCATCAAAGCGTGTCTCAACACCCCTGCAAACAAGGAAGATGGAAGAATACTTCTGCAGCACCACCTATTGGATGGCAGCATTCCTGCAAATCAGTGTCTGGGTCTTTATACAGGTCTTTGAAACAATGATTGGGAATTGAAAACCAAGCCAGAACCCATACACAGACAGCTGTTTTGGGGTGTTTGCCCCTCATCAGTGTGCAGTAGGATTCCGGCTTGGCTAGTGAGAGGCCTGTGATGTGAATCGGGAGGGGTATCATCTCTCCTTAAGGAGACGCCTAGAAGGTGACTAAGGAGATTTAGAAAGCCATTCATGCTCCTCTGGGAAATATATGCCTCCTAATTTACATCATAGGCCTTTCACTAGCGAAGCCAGAATCCTACTGCACACTGATGAGGAACAAACACCCCAAAACAGCTGTCTGTGTATGGATTCTGGCTTGGGTTTCAATTCCTAATCATTGTTTCAAAGACTTGTATAAAGGATCGGACATTGACTTGCAGGAATGCTGCCTTCCAATAGGTGGCGCTACAGAGGTATTGTTCTATCTTCCTTATTTGCATATATTTTGCAGAGGAGCATGAATGGCCTTATAAGTCTTCTCACTCACCTTCTAGGTGCTCTCCTTAAGCAGTGATGATACCCCTCTCAACACCACCTGTCATACTTTAAAATGTTTCTTGGCTACAAAGGGTTGGTAAACAATGCTGTAAAGTTACCTCTGCTCTTGACTTGGTGAATGGATGGAGAACAAAGATTTTAGGGTGGGAAACATCCATAAACTCTCAGCTGACTATTTGGCACCTTGCTTTTTCAGTTCACCCCATTGTGATTTATGGTCCATTTTATAATGAGATGAGCATTACAAGGACATGCTTAAGATGTCATCATACAGGGTGGGTCATGGAAAAGTAGCTCCCCTCTGACAATACTTTGTAAGGAAGAATGATCAAGTGGATTGTTTTTTTTCACAGCTTTATGCACGTTACAACACTTAGGCCGCCTGCAGACGGGCGGGTCGGATCCGGCGGCGAGAATTCTCGCCGCGGGATCCGACCCGAGCGCCTGCAGGGGGGAGCGCGTACTCACCCGCGCCTGGCGGCCCCGACTCTTTCATGTGCCGGCTGCCGGGCAGCCGACGCATGCGCAGACCGGAGCCGGCGGCCGGGTGAGATTTCGCGCGGCCAAACCGCGGCCGTCTGCATAGGAGTGCGTATTGTAATGCACTCCTATGCAGGCTTTCAGTGGCGGAAATCCCGCGGATAATCCCGCCGCGCGATTTCTGCCCGTGTGCAGGCGGCCATACTGGAAGACTGAAAGTGGGCCCTGTTCACTTCTGTGCACCAGTGGGCACGTCGCAACATGCTGGCTGATACTGCCTGCAGCTCTTCAACGACAATGCTGCATATAGCATTATGTGATATTTCCCTTCTATTCATCCAGGGTATACGGATTAAATTTTCCAGCAGATAAAAATTGCATGTAAAGAAATCCGGAGAACATGGTGGCCATAACCCTTGGCTCACAGTTCGCGCTTCCATAAAGAATCAATATGTGCCAGTGGGTCAGGGGAGGTATGGCATATTGCGCTATCTTATTGGAAAAAGCAGTATATTCTTTCTTCTGGTGTCAGTCGGTCATAAAACTGTTCAAACATTTCCAGATAAATTCACAGTTGAGTCAAAGAAAATTAGACCCACCAAACGTGTTCCGGACACCGCGCGCCAAACATCACTTCTGTGGTTGTGCAGTGGTGTTTCACGAGTCAGGTGGAGATTTTCACTAGTCCAGTATCTTGTATTCTGGGAATTTACATGACCTGATGAACAAAACCAAACTTCATCTGTCATAAAGTACAGCAATGGGTCCAGAAGTCCTCCAGCAATCATAGTCTATCAGTTCCTGCACATGTTGTTCGGTACTTTTTCAGGTTCACTGATTTTAGAACTCACCGACACTTCATTCGTTGGCTTTAGGGCTCATTCACAAGGGATGTAAGTGTATTTCATTCCATTAATATGCAGTGTATTCACTATGCGCGTAATACGCTGCGCAAATGCGCCCGTGTGAGCGAGCTCTCAGCCCTTTAGAGGGAACCTTCTGCATATAAGAAGACATTAATTCTATTCATCGCACATGGCAGGTAGAGGGGCTCTGTTATAGAACTTCAAACTTCGGCTCGGTCCTTTCCCTATATATTTGCATTTTGAATCTCCTATCCAGAACACTTGTAGGAAATCTGTGCAGCTACAGATATGCACTAATTTTGCAGCATGACTAGTTTATGTCTAAATGCCCCCAATATTTTGCAAAATTTACAAAAACATTACAAATTATGCGTGGAACCATATCCCCCATATTATAGATCTTATTTCTATCATTCGAGAGGATACGTCCTTTCACCATTTACTGATGTGCACATAGACATGCATTCATGCTATAAACATTATAAATGAATCTGAATGTGATGCATTATAGATCGGTTCTATAAAAGCATCCTAACAAGGGCATTAGTGACCCAAGTTCCACATGGGTGCTGCCATGCATGAGGTAATTGATACAGCTGTTGTCAGTAGCGCAGTGGATCAGGTGTGGCCTATTTCGTCCAGATTATTGGATCATGAATGTTGGGATGGATGGCATCGAGTACAGTAGCATCCAATAGGCTTGGAGAGATGCCAAGCTTCTGGGAGCGGAGCGGCTCTTCCTTCATACACTGCCTGGTACATTCAGGAGCTACAGCTTGGACATTTTCAGTTTTTTCTTTGTACTTGAGCATGAGCGTAAATGGGAATCAAATGTAGGGATATATACAATATACTTACAATACTTACTTCGTCATACAGGACTCTAGGAAAGAGGAGTGACAGTTCATGTGGATGCTATATCGGCAGCCATATTGGTTGTCACTCAGATTATATATGCACAATGGAGGTTATCAGGGACTTTAAAGGGATTCTGTCACCGGGTTCATGAAGTTTTGACTCAGAGGGGACCCCCGAGTCTTGGAGATGGGCTGTTCTGGCTTCTCCCTGCCCACCTCATGCAAATTGACAGCTTTCCCCCTTTTCTGTGTATGGAGGGTGCTGTCACTCTGCATGCTTCAAGTGGCGCTGCCCACCTCCGTGTCTCAGAGCTCAGCATCAAGTCAAACTTCATGAACCTGGTGATAGAATCCACAGAAAGAGAAGCCAAATACGCATCACCTGATACTGCAGGACGGGCGCAATCACCACATCCCCTAGTAGCATGCAGAAAACCAGATTACAATATGAGGGAACTAAATGTTCAGTGCAGACTCATGTGCAGCCATTCAACTCAATCCAAGATTAGGGGAGGGGCGACTGCAGACAACATAGTCTGCACATGTGAACTGATACTAACGATGCCAGCCATAGATGAGTGCACCACACCATACAGGAATACAACCCCCACTGTACCACTGCAGTGCGCCACACTGGCAGGGCATCCTGGGCTCCCCCAGCATCTGTACCACACTGCATGCAAATAAACACTGATAAATGGGGGCGTTAGTTCACATTTTGGCCAAAACACGTAAGCTCATGGGCCGCAGCAAGGCCACCATGCTCCTTCGTATTGCAGTCTGGCTTTCTGCATGCTACTAGGGGATGTGGTGATTGAGGCTGCCCTGCCGTATCAGGTGATGCGTATTTGGCTTCTTTTTCTGAGAGTTATGTCTTTTTCTCTTACCTGTGGGATTTTATTTGGTGATAGAATCCCTTTTAAAATTGATGGTTTATTCTTTGGTGGGGGTCAATAAGGCCCCAGCTTTCAGCATCCCCACAAATCCATCTCTTTGAAGGGGCTGTAGTGCTCTGGCAAGGGGTTTTCTGGGACTTAGATATTAATGATCATCCCAGTGATGTCCGTTCCTATGCTGGCATCGCAGGAAGCAGACTGTCGTTCAGAAGTGACGACTGCTATTTACACGGACACGTCATTCAGTTTTACGCATGCAGAAACTGAACAACTGGACAATTCTCGCTCAGTCGCTGCATGCGTTCACACGGGACAATTATCTCTCCGATTCCTGTGGGAATCTAAACAATTCTGAACGATGATCTTCCCTTGTAAAAGGTCCTAAGCCTGAGTCATTGGTATCTTGGAAAACCTCTTAAAGGGTCTGTTCCACTGAAACAAGTGGGATAACTTGCTGATCAGTTGGGGCCTGACCGCTGGGACCCATACTGATCCCTAGAACATGTGTGCAGAGCATCCCGCGATGAAGGCAGTGGGGGTGTCACATGCGCCACCGGTCTATTCATTTACGTGGGACCTCTGGAGATAGCAGAATTGAAGCACTAAACTATTTTGGCAGTCCTTTTGCAATGACTGGAGCGGTGGTGTGCATGTGCTACCGCCTCTTTCATTGTTGGACACTTCTTAGCCCTGTTTTCAGGATCAGTAGATGTCCCAACAGTCATAAACAAATTATACCCTGCACTGTGCATAGGGAATCAACCCCTTCAAGGAAGACTGAGTCGAGATGAAGAAAACTATTTAGGATCTTCCCTCGAAGAAAAAAAAAAAGCAACGATATCATTGCTCTGTTTTGTACCGGACTGTTCAATAGGGCACTGCAGTCTGATACAGATTATTGCGTCGAGGGTAGAATGTCTCCTACATATAACATGTGGATGGAGCAACATGGTGGCTCCATAGTACCGAGTGCAGTAAATGCCTTGTGCCGCCATAAAGCACATGGTGATGCAGTCTTATAATCCAGCACCTCCCATGCTCCATTGATACCGGATTAAAGGAATGTTTCCTATATAATAATATGATATACATGAAATAACACATGCGGTGGCATTCTCTAACTTACAGTGAAACTTTCCCGAATCTAAACTTCTGAGTCACAGCACGGCTGTTTCTCTTAAGCCTTAATTCCGAATAGGTCCTTTGATAGAAGAAAATATAACAAAACAGATTCATAAAGCAATAAATTTGAGTGCAGAAGAAATGTGTAATTAAACTACATTAATCAAATCTGTTTTTTGATAAATTGAATAGTGAGTTCATGCCAGGTTTGAACGACCTGGGTGTGCGATTTATACCCGAGACAAGACGATGGAATAAGAATTAGTTTGATTTCCAAGTGATTTATGTTCTGATTTATGAAGCTGCACAATGTCATGTGGTTGCAGTAAGAGCTAGTTGTGATAGTGTATGTGATTGCAAGGCCTGTACACCACTTTTACATGAGTTGCAGGGCATAACAGGTTTCTGAAAATACATGATCCTAGGCATTTACATTATATGCAGCGTGCTTGCTGATTTCAGTGCTTACTAGGTTAATTGATAAAGCAGTTGTTGGTAGGATTGGCTTAAGAAGATCTTAAAGGGGTTCTCTGTGACTTTCACTACTGATGAACTAGCTGATGACCATGTCAACCAACATTGCAGTGGCCCAGTTTGGCATTGCACGCACAGCTCCCACTAAATTCAGTAGGAGCTGTGCCCGCAGTACCAACCTGGGCCACTGCAATATGGACAGCATTATCTGCTTCCAGCGCTGTCCGCACTGACAGGTGACCCAGCAAGGATCCTGAGTAGAGAATGATAGGTCCTTACTAGAGATGAGCGAGTTTACACACTAAGGCACATTACTCGAGCAAGTAGTGCCTTAGCCGAGTATCTCCCCGCTCGTCTCTAAAGATTCGGGGGCCGGCGCGGGTGACAAGTGAGTTGCGGCAGGGAGCGGGGGGGGGGGGGGGAGAGGGAGAGAGAGATCTCCCCTCCGTTCCTCTCCGCCCTCCCCCGCCGCCCCCCCCCCCCTCGCTTGAGTAATGTGCCTTAGCGAGTATACTCGCTCATCTGTAGCCCTTACTAGTAAAAGTCCCTTTCCTATAAGGCTGGAGTCACATGCCACATTTTGCTGCATTTTTCAAAACATTTTTGTTAACATGTTTATGCTTTAAGTGGTTACTTTTATTTTATTTTTAAATTAAAAAATGTATTGCAGCCAGATGTTACTTTAAAGTAGTTTTCCGGAACCATAATATTGATAACCTATCCTCAGGACAGGTTATCAATATCAGATCAGTGGTGTTCCATAGCCTGGCACCCTCTTTAATCAGCTGTTTATTGGAGCTGTAGTGTGCCAGATCTAGCACAGCTCCATACACGCTTTAGTGGCCCAGAGCGGTACTGCAGCTCTCTTCTCTTTACTTCAATAGGGCTACGCCATAGTTTTCTATACAGCGAGTGTCTGGGGCAGGAAAAAAACTGTGATGGAGTTGCAGAGCTGAATCAGGATTGTTGGAGTTCCAAAAGACAGAGCCCCTGCGGTCATAAAGTGATGGCATTCCCTAACGGTGGGAATACTCATTTAAGTCTCAATTTTTTTGTATCTTAAAGAAATATTGTCTCTGTAGTATAATGTAATAACTGGATTTTATCTTTAAAGGGTAAATTCATCCAAACGTGATCTTCTGAAAAAGAAACATTGGAACAGACCAAAGTGTTGAGTCTATAAGTCTGGACCTCCATTGATTTCCAAAACTATAGACTTTCCAAACTTTGTTGGCTCTCTTGAGACCTTTCTGCTACTGTAAACTGTGGCTGACCTCTGCATCGGGCAGAAGCCAGGGCCCATGGAAATCTTGGGAAAATTGCTTTATACTTGTCAAGCCAAGGCTGAGGTAGATACGGGACCCATTGTTCTTCTGTTCTCCAAGTGCCCAAATACACCTAGAGACAAACCAAGGACCATTCCTCCAGAAATGTCTGAATGGACCCAGAGTGATTCGGGTGCCCTGCAATAAGTCCATGATTTCTTAGATGATTTTTAGATGGAACATCCCTTTTAATTTGATTAGACTAGCCAACTCTTACATCCTATGCACTAAAGCAGAGGTCTCATACGATGTGAGCCACATTCAACTTTGAAAGAGGAAAAAAAGGGCATGGGTGGAGCAACTTCTACTGATTACGTGGTCCAAATGGTAGAGAGTAAAGTGTTTTTCAAGAGGGGTCAATAAGGCGATGCCATGTATGATACGGAATATATTAATGCAAATCTCAGGGAACAGAAAAAAATGGGCCGTAGGCGCCACCATATGGACAGAAGGCTCATTAAAACAGGGTAATTAACCGGATTTCTCTTTATTAACAACCAGTGCATTTGACGTGTTTCGGGGATGCAGCTCTTTCTTCAGAAATGGCTAGGTATAGCATGTGTGGCTTGCAGTTCTTTTATGCCTAATTGCTTCTGTATCCAACAATGAGGAAGGAAGCAGTCAGTAGGTGTTACAGGCCCGGCTGTCTTGGGGGAGTCCTCACCCAACCCCCAGCTCTGCCAGGACTTTACACTTCTTGTGCCCAACTCCACCTAGTGCCACAAGTCGCCAAGCAATGTTCCTACAGTGGAAGTCTTCCCAACCCAAGTAGAGCCCTCAAGTAGTGGAGCCACAGTGCCAGTCACCACAGTCCGTATCGTGGGAGCTGATGTCCAACCATTATAAAAGTATTAACTTGTCCTTTAACCACATATATTATATACTGCCCGTGATTGTAATGGATTATGGGGCCATTTTTTTGCGTCAGACATTTTTACAGATGCTGTTTAAGTGCTTTATGTTTACAGAGAGACAGGGAGGGTGCCTACGTCTCCCCCTCCCCATCATATAACATATTTCGGACCTTACTCATATCAAGCTCATCAATCATTGATGTCAGCCCATTGTATCGTTATCATGAGTAAGTGCAGAATACCCTGTTCCTCTGGAAACTAAATACTTATGTTCAGTGTCCTTTGTGAATGCAGGTCCTGCAATAAAACAGAAGGACCCTTTATACCACAAGCTGGAAAATGATTCACATTAACTCCAAATATTAGCACAGTAAATACCGAAAGCCGGAGAAGGATAAAAGATTCATGAATACATATCTGCACGGCCTACTGTAATGACATATTTGTGATCTAATATTGAGTCAGTTCTAAGAGTGTATCCTAGTAAGAAATTACAATATTACAGTAGTCTTCTAGCATCAACCATGATACAAGTATCTGTCTATCCATCCACTCTTGCAGTAATTATGGCCTGTTAGGCTATCTTCATATCTGTACTATGCTTTCTGTTCTTCTTTTCCTCCATACCCCGTTTCCCTGAAAATAAGACATACCCTGAAAATAAGACATAGCATGATTTTCCAGAATTTTTGAGGATGCAAAATGATTTTTCAGGCTTTTTGAGGATGTTTGAAATATAAGCCCTATGCCAAAATTAAGCCCTGCTAACAGTTAATTTAAAAAGTCAGTTTAAATAGTGTCCAGGCAGCTATACATGTAAAAAAGTTAAACCTTTTTGAACAAAAATTAATATAAGGCACTGTCTTATTTTCGGGGAAACACGGTAGGAACAGAAAAACGGAAAGCTGAATCTGTCCTATGATGGAACTGAATGGTGCCATACAGACCCCACTGATTATAATGGAGTCCGTCATGGATGAAATAGCACAGCATGCTGCTCTAAATCATCTAGGATTCTTGGACTGATCTGTGTCAGAGGCCCCAGGCGGAGCTTGAAATAAAGAATGCAGATAAATAGGAGTTTAACATTTCTTGAAGATGTTCTAGAAGAACAGTTAAAAGGGGTCTTCTGGGCACAGACTAGCATTTTAAAATCTAATCTGCATCATCTTAGTCATTCTGTAATAGTTTTACTATACCTGGTCTAGCTGCTTTCTTCATTTTTCATCCGTCATGTGACCATCCGCCTGAAAAATATCTCCACTTCCTCTGGTGTCTTGTTATTTGCTACTTCCTGCCCTGTCCATAGCCTCCAACATCCTGCGAGCAGTGCATGATGGGAGGACAGGAGCGGAAGCACTCCACTGTATGGCTCATGTGCAGTTCAGAGTGCCGGATGCTCCTGTCTGTCTTTCTCTAGCACTGAGTGGGAGGGAGGTTGGTGCTGGTAAGTTGTAGGACCTGTACGTTGTGGGCGGAGCTACAATAGTGGCCAGTGAACAAGCTCTATCCTTTTATTAATTCATTGGTGGCCGGTGCAGGGTCAAAATATATGTTAAGAAAAAATAACTACCTATGTGATGATCCGCTGCTGTTCCTGACCTCTGGTGGCTTGTTTAGATTTGTCTGCTGCAGTCACTTGGTAGTTTACCCACATGACCGCTGTAGCCAATAGAAGACCCACACTGAAGTCATCAGTGACGTCCCGTAAACAGGCTGGGACTTCACCTGGGCATCTGATATAGAAGGCCATGTGACATGTTTACGGGACATCACTGGGCCAGAAGACCCAGTAACATCACAGGTCAGATGCCATGGTCGCACAAGAGCGCCGAAATGGCACTTCAGCACCATAGTAAATATGTTACTTAAACAGAGTTTGTGGCGGGGAGCGCAAAAAAATATAATAAGAAAATTAGTCAGACAACCCCTTTAACCCCTTGAGTGGCACGCCCGGAAAATTTCCGGGGACGAGCTCCACTGCTCATAGCAACATAGCCCGGAAGATTTCCGGGCTATGTATCACTATGGGAGCTGCAGAGCACAATGCCACAAGCTGTAGCAGTGTGCTCTGCCTGCACAGACCCACAGAGAGCAGTGCAAGGGCTTTGAAAAACCAGCAGAAGATATTGCCGACATGTCGGCAATGTCCTGCTTTGTTTACAAGTTGCCATAGAGACCATCGGCTTGTCAGAAGCAAGCCGATGGTCTCTGTGGCAGGGAGAGCTGGTGCTTGGCTGTGAGAGGACAGCTAGGTACTAGCTCTTACAGCAGAGATCAGAGAAAACCCCCGATCTCTGCTGTGTTAACCCTTTACATGCTGCAGTCTATGTGACTGCAGCATGTAAAGGGCTGTCACTGCAGCATGTAAAGGGCTGTCACCATCAGACCCCTGGAATGTGATCAGGGGTCCTGATGGGTCCCTGTGGAAGTCCCCTAAAGGGACAAAAAAATAAAAAAATTTAAAAAAATTAAAAAAAAAAAAAAGGAAAAAAAAATATTAAAAAAATAAAAAAAACACTTGTCTCCCTTTACTTTGTAAAAAATCAAGAATACAATCACACATGTGGTAGCCATGCGTCATAATGACCCAGAGAAGGAAGTTAATGCATTATTTAACCCCTTAATGACATGGCCCCTTTTTTCTTTTTTCCCCATTTCTTTTTTTCCTCCCCCCTGTTTAAAAAATCACAACTTGTCCCGCAAAAAACAAGCCCTCATATGGCCATGTCAATGGAAAAATGAAAAAGTTGGCTCTTGAGACGCAACTGCAAAATTAGTTGAAATTCAATGATTAGACCATTTTAAAAAACCTGCCCTGGTGGGCACGACAGGGTGGTAGGAAACCTGCCACTCAAGGGGTTAAGGCCAGTCTCAGTCTATTTCGTTCCATATTTGGTCTGTGTTTTGCCGACCATATTACAGGCTTATTGTAAATCTATGTATCCATGCACATTGCTGCATTTGTTACTGACTTTTTAAAAAATGCAGCATGAATTAGTTTTTGCATATTTATCTCGGTATTTCTATTCTTTTCTATTGGGCAAATACTGATCAGTATTAGCGATGAAATAGTGATGAAATACTGGGTCGGTGATCCGGGGATTATTCCGATTGCCAGATTAATATCAGGAAGGAATTTTTTTCGCTGAAATGGAGAAAATTAACTTCTACCTCATTGGGGTTCTTTGCCTTCCTCTGGATCAACATTTGGGGGTAATAGGCTGAACTGGATGGACAGATGTCTTTTTTCAGCCTTACATACTATGTTACATAGGGTTGTAATTAGAGATGAGCGAGCACGCTCGGATAAGGCAGTTACTCGAGCGAGCATCGCTCTTCTCAAGTAACTGCATTCTTGTCCGAGCAGGCTCGGGGGGGCGGGGGGAGAGTGAGAGAGATCTCTCTCTCTCTCCCCCCCGCACCTTACCCCCCCGAGCCTGCTCGGACGAGAGTGCTGTTAGTCGAGAAGAGCGATGCTCACTCGAGTAACTGCCTTATCCGAGCGTGCTCGCTCATCTCTAGATGTAATGTCATCTGAAACACATCTGTAAAACGGATCCATATTACGGACGTGTTTCCATACGCTCATCTGAATCCGGCATAAAGGTGTATTTCAGTTTCAGGAAATAAAACGTATTCATTGCATGAGAAAAGTAAATGTCAAATTTTCTCATAAACTTTCTGTGTCAATTCCTAACTGATTTCAAGATCTCTATTTGCATTCATTCAGTAGGAACCTTGGTTGCTTACTTCCAGGGGATACAAATCTGTCCTGTCATGTCATGATCACAGTCCGGGTTGTTGGGTTATGTTCGTAACACGTGCAGTGAACACCAAATGTAACCTTTTTTCATTGTGGCGAATGGCCAACCTGTCCTAGTGTGTACAAAGGGCAGACGTTGGGGGTATATGCTGGAATCTGGGGGTACCTGCACGCAGAGCGCACTTGCGGCAGATTTTCATTGCAAATTTGGAGGGTAATATGGTAACAGCAAAGTGGGTGAGATATAAGCAAATCTCATCCACATACTGTGAAAAGTTTCCACGCAGAAGTTGAACCGTGGTTAGGATTTGTAAATCCGCGGTATGTGAGTTATTTCTGTGGATTTTCATGGCAGACTTCACTCTTTGGAGCTCATGGAGGGCCGTCCGCTGCAAACTCCTAATACAATTGTTTATGGGGGAAAAAAGATCATCCGGAAATGATAACCGAACAAGAAGAGGACTTTGGTATTCTGGTTACAAAATTACTAAGCAGCAGTACTCAATGTCAAGCAGCAGATGCAAAAGCAGATAAGGGAAGATAAATACCTGTGATCCCAATATAATATTCCCCCTCTATAAATCCCTTGCATGACTACTTCTCCAGTATGGGATTCAGTTTTGGTTTACACATTGTAAAAAAAAAGTATAGGCGAGTTGGAGAGGGTTCAATGGTGGATTATTAAATGGGTGGACGGTCTTTCTTATAACAAGAAGCTAGACAAATGGAAAAGGGACGCCATAAAGGAGATCTCAGGTACGACTATAAATATATATAAAGGCCTGGCACAGGATATAGTACAAAGGACCAGATGACATTCATTATGTAAAGTGGCAAGGCCGTTTAGTCATCTATATAGGAAGGGGTTCTTTACAGTTAGAGTAGTCGAGCCACTCTTCCCCATGGACTGTGTCTGGTATTGCAGTATTACAATAAATGGGGCGGAGCTGTACTACCGGGCCCAATCCATCAAAAAGAATGCTGCAGTTTCTGGAAGATCACACAAACCCTCTAACCCCTCAGCGACCAGCCAATTTTTTGCCTGAAGGACCAAGTGATTTTCATTGTCACACTGCAAGAGCCGTAACACGTTGACGTAACCGTATGAGTGCTTGCTTTTTGTTGTATTTTTTAATGGACGCATTCTGGGGTACATATAATGTGTTGTATAACATTTATTACATTTCTTCTGGGTGGGGGAGAGGGGGGATTGAACACCCCTCCTTCCCGCCAAGAAATTCTGCCATTGTTTTGTTGTTTTTTTTAGACCAATCACTTTTCGGTAAGCGATAGCAAGTTTATATAGATTTTTTAAAATTTGTTTTACTATTTTTGCACAATAAAAACATGCTTTTAATGAAAAACAATCGTTGCATTTGAAGACTTGAATGCACCCATTGCATTTTTATTTTTCTGGCAGTTGAGCTAGGTGAGGGCTGTTTTTATTGGTATCCTTTGGAGGTACATGTCACTTTTGGGTTGCTTTTTATTGTATTTTTTTGGGAGGTTTACAAACTAAAATAGCAACTGTGGCATTACTTTTATGGCGTTCACTGTGCGCATTGAAAAGCAAAATATTTGCATTGCCTGAATCTTTATAAATGCGGTTTTACCTATTATGTGCTGTTTTTTTGTGTGTTTTTTTAATATTGGTGTTTTATGCATTTAAAAAAAATTTGCCTGTATTTTTTTTAACTGGATTTTTTTTTCTTTAAATTAAACTTAACTGAACTTTTTTGATGCTACTTTTTTGTCCCTCAAAGGGACCTGAAGATGTGATTGTTCAATTGCTAGAATAGTACAGTACAGTACTCATGTAGTGCATTCTACTATGCCTATGGCATCAGCCTATTAGACTCTGCGGGAGGCGGGGTCTAATAGGCTGAGTTACATAGCAAACAGGGAGGCCTTTGTCAGGCCTCTGGCTGCATGGCAACCCATTGGTACCTTGCGATGGCATTGTAGGCTGCCAGTGGGTTACCTAAGGAACCCCCCACGTCATGCTGCAGTTACTATAGATTGTGGCATGTAAGGGGTTAAACTGCCAGAATGTGTGATTTGCCCGCTCCTAGCAGTTAGAACAGGAGCCTGGCTGTCAGTACTCATTCAAGTCACCACCTCAAAAAGATGGTTCAAAGCCCATTAGGAAGGTCAGTAAAAAGCCGTATTGGCTGTCACTATGGGCAAACTCACACGAGCGGAATTTCATTGCGTATTACGTGCGCATACTACGCGGTGAACGGAGGCAATGAAATTACATTGATTTTCGTTGATCCATTCACACTTTCGTATATTCATTACACATAGTATACACGCATTAAAAAAAAACGCAGCTCGATCTGTTTTAATGCTTGGTATGCGCCGTAGAGCCCTATTGTACTCTATGGGTGCGCAATTCCATTGCCTATGAGTGGCATTTTATACGGATATTGCTAGGAAAAAAAACAAGAAAAGTAAAAAAAATAATAATAATAAAAAAGAAGAAGAAACCAGGTAGCCGTCGTGATATACGCTGTCATGCGCAGGCATACGCGATCACAATCGTAGTGATACGCTGCTCCCCCTGCTGGTAATACGCTGCGTTTTACTATACGCTCATGTGAGCCTGCCCTAAGGGGTTAATATAAATACATAAAAAAGCAATAACAAAAACAGACGTGTTCACTGATTGATTCTCTTTACTATAGTGGAATACATCAGATACTATAAAGAATAGATACTAAAGCAATGACCTCGTTATTCCAGTCACTCCAGCAATGTAACGAACCACTATTATTTACTGCTGTGGTATTAGTGGGTCAGCTCTGTCCGTAGTCACCATAGCCTATATGCTGGTTATCCTCTACAGAAGTCATCCGTCTATTATCTGCCGCGTTCATAATTATGTATGTAATTGGTAGGAGTGTGAGATTATCTCATTTTGTATGATTTGGAAGGGCTTGTTTTTAGATTTTTTTCCTCTATTCCATTTTTTTGTCCTTTTTTCCTTCCATGCTGTTCCTCCTGTCCACCTAATGTCTGTCTCATGAACTGTGTTATAAAGAAATCTCCTGCAAGCGCTTACCTACTTTCCCAGTAATAATGAACAGGTGGCCATAATTTGCGGCTTTTACAAGGGAATCATAGGTGCGGCACTAAATTCTTTGTTATATTCCATAGGAGGTCCGGGCACCAGATGGTGTCATTTAGGGGAAGGGAGGACAAAACGGTGATTTAGGTGAAAATCGTTGGTTACAAAACCTGCCCTAAAGTGTGAATGAAGGTGTCAGTTGCAGAGTTTAGATTTTCTCCCTGCCCTTGTACTTCCAGCATAAAATATGTCAATTTGGTCTGTCTTTTATTATGTACTTTTTATGGATTTTGTCGTTTTTATCCAGTTTTATATAAATAAAGCTTCTTTTTTGTATAATTAAGTTAAACAACTTTCTTTACTTACTATACCGAGTTACAATTCTTCACCATCTCTTCTTGCTTTCAGTGAATGAAAACAGCGTTTGCAATAATGTCTCAAACGCCTGCCCTGACCTGGTCCTGCTTGCATAGCTGATGTTTGCTACAATCAGTCCAGAAATCCTACTTTGAGATGAACGCAGCAGCAGTACATATCCCTCTCCTGGGACCTTTTAAACTAAAATTACACAATGACTTTGGTGTAGCAGGGGTCTCACCAACAAACATCCGAGTGTAGCTCTGCGATCTGGCAATCTCACAGGCGTCAATGCAGTTACATTGTGACTCGCAAGTAGCCGCAACTAGCAGATTGCAAAAAATGAGGTTGCATTCTTTGTAACCCCACTGAGTCCATCCATGTATTTTTTGTCTTCATACTCGCCTCCTTTCACCTGGACAGACTCTTCTTAGGTCCAGTTCCCAAGCTGTCAATATGTCAAGTGGGTGGTCCCCACCACTTACTCTCAATGGGTGTTGTCAGACTGGGAGTCAAACCATTTGGCATATACCGAGCTGCTCTGACTTAATCCAATGACTGTGCCTCATTACGTAGGGCACAAGGACCCAGCCTGAGATGCCCCCTCACTGCAGCCACCACAGCAGACTCAGAGTCTATATGTTACCTATGCTCTGGACTGTTACCCTATATGTGCATTTAACTACCTAACAGGTTTGCCCGAACAATGCCTGGGCTTGGGGAAAGAAAAGAAAATAGTTTGGACAGTGCTATGTGATACATTTTTTTGTGCTATTAGCATATAGATGTGCAGGAAATATTATGGGGGGTCTTACCCAGTGTCTAGTAGGGTCCCTGATTGGGAACACTCCACTAGCACCTTGGAGTCCCGATCCACTTTGAATTGGTGGAAATCCTCCACGCCCGTCCGAATCCCGATCTTTCAGAAGAGCGGCCAAGAGATGTATGCTTACTGATGACCAGTTAGCATATATAAAAGTATCATTTCTTATGAAAAAATGATAAAAAAAATGTCCGCGCTCGTTTATTTGGCGGAGTAGAGGCAACCTCCGTTGCTTAAATAGCAGTATCCATTTATTAGAAATAACAGAAGGTTTCAGTCAATGCCACGCGTTTTGAAGCTGACTTGTGTCTTTTTCAAGCATATAATACAAACGGTAAAAAGATACATTTCTATAGAATCATAAATACTTCCAAAGCACGCGGTATGTGCCCAGACTCCCACTACCCCCGCTGAACCCGGCAGATGACATCACGGCAACAGTCCGGTGGCTCGTTTAACACTTCACATATAAGTATTTATCATTCCATGTAAATGTATCTTTTCACCATTTGCATTATATGCTTGAAAAAGATGCAAGTCACGTCGAAGCGCGTTGCATTGACTGAAACCTTCTGTTATTTGTAATATATGGATACTGCTATTTAAGCACCAGAGATTGCCTCTTCTCCCCAACTAAACAAGCATGGAGATTATCTCTAGCTAGAATGGGACTAGAGCCACAGTGTTTGTCTTGTTTGAGAGTCAAGAGTTTTAGGCAGATATAGAGCAGGTCGAAGTGGTAGCTGCATATACCAAACTTGCAGCTGTCAACTCAGTCCCTGCAGAACTAGGTAAGGAGGGCAGCTGGGGATCAACAGATGATCCCAGAGGAATTTGGACTTTTGACCATGTTATCACCCCACCATATCAGTCAGAAAGCGTGCTTGCTCTCGGATTGTCACACATGCTGGTATTTTTCCCAGAAAAGGAGTGATTTGATGAACACTTATACATCTAATCAATCTCTTGTGCATGATTAGGCTTTTTCTTAAACCCCATTCCACAACCCGGCCGTTTAACCCCTCAGATGCCACGGGCAATGCTGATGTTGGCACCTCAGTGGTTTTGCTGAAAAAAAATACCCTTTTTTTCTGTTTTACAATGTCTGATTAGTGAAAAAAAATAAGAGATAAAATTGTTATCTCTGCATCTTTAACAATGTGTTCTGTACTATTAAATTAGCAGTAAATGTTGGAAAGAAACGTTCCCCAGATTGGACTTTTCTGTTTATCTTGACTCGGTACCAATAAAAACTAGAAGTCCTCCCGCAAAAAAACAAGCTCTTGTAGAGCTGCGTAAGCGGGAATATAAAAATGCTATAGGTCTTGCAATGCAGCAACACAGAAAGAGTCATACAGTAAAGACGTGTGTTTATTGTGTAAAGTAGTTAAACATAACGAAAAATATATAAATCTGTTATCATAATTGAAGCAACCGGTAGAATAAAGTTATTGTGTCATTTATACCACATAGGGAGCACTGTAAAAATAAATCTCTAAAAAATGACAAAACTACTGTTTTTTACTATCCCCCAGCCCAAAAAATAAAAGGTTATTTAATGGATCCTATAAAACTACAGCTCCTCCCACAAAATACAAGGTCTGATACAGCTTCATGGAATCAAGGCTGGATTCAGACGACCGTATATCGGCTCGGTTTTCACGCCGAGCCGATATACGTCGTCCTCATCTGCGGGGGGGGGGGGGGGGATGGCAGAGCCAGGAGCAGGAACTGAGCTCCCGCCCCCTCTCTGCCCCTCTGCACTATTTGCAATGAAAGGAGGCGGGACAGGGGTGGGGCTACGTTCTGAGAATTAGCCCCGCCACCGTCCCGCCTCTCCCCATTGCAACTAGTGCAGAGGGGCGGAGAGGAGGCAGAGAGGGGGCGGGAACTCAGAGCACTGCTCCTGGCTCTTCCATCCTCCCCCCCCCCCCCCCCTGCAGAGAGAGACGACGTATATCGGCTGGGCGTGAAAACCGAGCCGATATACGTTCGTCTGAATCCAGCCTAATGAAAAGGGGGAAAAAAGCTCTGATTACTGGAACATAGAGGAAACATTTGCTATATCACTAAGGGGTTAAAATGTACTTGAAGCAGTTGAGTTCTTTACCAAATATATTTACTAGAGATATAAATTAAAAATCTACAATAAAATAATGACATTCTCAGAGGGGTTTTCCAATGTTAATATGACTAACGAGGGGTTAAAGCGCAAATCCTTAACTGTTACTGCAGAGAACAAAGTAGTTTAGAATATGCTAGAAGTACAATGGTGACCTATAGAGTCCTATATAAGTTACCTATAAAGGGGTTAAAAATAGGGGCACTCCTTTTTCAACCATTAGACATTAAGGGGACTCATTTGTAGACATTGGCGTAACAGTATAAGCAGCAGGTATGCAGGTCTTTCATAGATAGAGTGTTGTTTTTAGCAGAAAAAGCCATGTAACATCATTCACGATCATCAGTACTATGCAGTATGATGTCCTATGTGACTTGCAGGTGATTCCCTTTAGAGACAAGGCTTCCACCGTGATGTTAGCATCATGTTCAGTAGCAGTATTTGGGGATGCGCATTACACTTTTAATCAAGGGGTTAATTACGGTAAGTTGTGTGATGCAATTGTCCATAGAAAGCCCCATATACAATGCTGTGAGCCCGTTCTGGGAGTTCATGCGAGCCACAGTGCATGGAATTACTACACAATATTATGAAATAGTTGGCATATTACGGTTGTCATCCCATATGCGCTCACTGACTCATTACGTGCACCACAAGAATTCGACGCACATTAACATTAGTAATAACATCCTCTCATTACAGATTCTTCTGAGCAAGAATCAAAAGTAGTATTTATTTCCATTTGTAAATACTTAGTGGGGCTCCTTTGGCCCTAATGATATCAGGTATCATCTGATACGCTTCAGCTGCTATTTCCCTCCATTCATCCTGCAAACAGCCAGCAAGTTCTCTCAAAGAAGATGGACGCTGCTCATGTTTCCTGAGCCGACGTTACAGTTTGTCCCAAAAATGTTCAACAGGATTCGGGTCGGGACTCTGTGCTGCCAGTCCAATCGTGGGACATCCATATCCTCAAACCAACGTAAAACAGCGTTGGATTTGTGACAAGCCACGTTGTCTTGTTGGAAGTATTACCGACCATTCCCAGGGTATTGCCACATTGTCGGCAGCACATTAGTGTCAAGAATGTCAGGTACACCTCCGTGTTCATGGTTCTTATCACTACAACCAACGGACCGAGACCATGCCACGTAAAACATACCGAGGCCATAAGGGAACCTCCGCCGTACTCACAACACACTTGGACAGCTGTTTCCCATCATCCTCCACACCCAGGTACCTCCATCTGATGTGAAGATGGAGTAGTGTTATTCATCACTCCATAGAATGTTCTTACATTGCTCAACTGTCCAATGACTTTTCTCCTTGCATCGTCTTTGAAAGAACTCACCAGATGTTTGCAGGATGAATTGGGGGAAATACCAGCTGCGGTGTTTCAGATGTTAGTAGAAAGTGTGCCACGGAGAGTATCTGATGCCATTAGGGCCAAAGGAGCCCCACCAAGTATTAACATTTCTAAATAAACACTACTTTTGATTCTTGCTCAGGTGTCCAAGTACTTTTGGTAGGATAGTGCATGTTAAAACAAACTAGTTAGATAGGCACACATCTATTAATTCCCTAATGTTTCCACTTAATGCCAAACATTCATCTAAATCATCAAACTGAACCTCAGTGTCGACCTGTCACACCACAGCTTCAGATTTCCATATTGTTATTTAAAATGGCCGCCGGGCAGTACACAAACTACATCTCCCACAATGCTCCATTGCCAGTTACTGACAAGTGCACATTCACAATTGTACAAACTGTGTCGTCATTACAGAATATGAAGGCACTGAGCATGCCCGACCAGTAACACAATGAAGCGTACAGGTCGTAACCATTGGTTACCAATGGGGAATTAAATGGGGGGGGGGGGGAGACCGCAAGTAAAGCAATATCTCTGTAGCTTTGTAAAACAAGTTATAACATTATATTGTAAAATGATACGTTACAACCTTAGGGTGGCTTCACACGAGCGTGTTTTTGTTCGTACATAGGTGCGCAACTATGTACGCGCAAAAACACTCATGTATACAGGTCCGTGCATTGCCTTTAATGGATCCGTGGCTGCTGCCGGTGGCTCCATTGAAGACAATGGTCTGCCAGCACCCCTGAATTATTTTTCAGGAAAGAGCTTTACATATAAGCTCTTCCCTGAAAAACAAGCATTTTAGTGTAAAAAAAAAACAAAAACGTACCTGCCCACAGCTACCGTGTCCCCGTGGACAGATGTATCCTTCATTCCCGCGAGGAAAAAGAATTCCCTGCTGCACCTGCCACATCTGTGACAGATGCAGCAAAGAAATTCTTCATCACTGCGGGAATAAAGAATTCCCTACCATAGCTGTCACAGATGACAGCTGCTGTAGGGGATCCAGCTGCCGGCATCCAGTAATTGTTTTTCAGCGAAGGGCTTTAAATCTAAGCCCTTCCCTAAAAAGCAAGAAAAAATGGTGATTAAAGTAAGAAAAAATCTATACTCGCCTCTCTGCAGCTGCCAGGGCTCAGCCGTGTCTAGTCGGCTCTTCTCCTGCACTGCTCTGAGGAGTTTTCAGCAGGCAGGGATTTAAAATCCCTGCCTGCTGAATGGGCTGCTCTGATTGGCTGAGCACTGTTGAATGACAGCTGACAGCTGCCTCTGATTGGTCCCTGTGCTCAGCCAATCAGAGGCAGCACTCACCCATTCATGAATGCACTGCTGCCTCCAGCCCCATTGAGTGCAAGATGAAACCCCTGGATGTTTACATCCAAGGAATTCCCTGCTGCAGCTGTCACAGCCACAGCAGGGAATGGCGTACAGTGCTTTTTTTGAGCAGCAAAACGCCCGTGTGACTGAGCCCTTTTGAGCGGATAAACGCTGCTAGCAGCGTTTTTTCTGCTGTGACGCCCGCTAAGGTCAAGCAAATTTTTTAACGCATTAGTTATGCGTTCAGAAATTTGTGCGTTAAAACGCCTGTGTGACTGAGCCTTTATGAAGCATATAACCTTAAATCACCGGAATACCCCATTAATGGCTAGATGCACCTTTCCTGATTATTTTATTTCAATGCATGTAAATTGAAAAATGAAGCAACTTTGCTACAGGGGTGGCATCGGTGGTCACATTCTGAGCACCACGATGGAAGGAGTTCAAGAACATGACACTGCAGCCTCTCATTGGCTGCAGCAGGCATAGGATGTCTCAGGAAACCATGTCACAACAATCACCGGGACTGCAGTCCTGGATCCCGGTGGCAGTGGGGGGAACAAGTATTGTTCAGTTTATTATTTTAATGCAAGCAGCGCTATTGAAGCTGGGTGGTCCGGTAACAGGGCAGTCCATTTAATCATTTCCTATCATTTTGTTTCTACAGCTCCTAGCAAACTGCAGTATGCATCTCCATGGTAACAGACTACAAACAAACTCTGTAGTCTGATCCTGCAGTCATACTTCCTTCTATCTGGTTTCTACTTCTGGCTAAACTATCAAATGTAGATTAGCACAAAGTAGGGAACAAATGTGGGAACGTGCTGCAGGGGACTGCCGGATTACACTACATGGTAGAGGAAGCATGGCCACATGTGAAAAGGCTGTTGCACATAAAGTTTACATGGGTTGTCCAGGTTTTAATTATTGGTGACCTATCCTCAGGATATTTTTTATCAATAGTTGATTAGTGGAGGTCCGCCACGCAAGATCCTCAGTGATCAGGGGTTTGTTGGGCCGCTGAGTCAGTGTACAGAGCTGGAAGTTTCCGGCATGGTATTTCAGGCACTGTTATCACTCAAGTGAATAGGGACGGTGCCTGTGATACCGGGCCGGGCCGGCAGAGTCGTCTACTTCTGGCTCTGTACAGCAGTGCACCAGCCTGGCGGAACCCTGACGATCAACTGTTGATGACCTATCTCTAGGGTAGGTCATCAGTAGTTAGAACCTGAACACACCCTTTAAGGAATTCTCAAGCCCTGGGGTCCTTTCAAAGCACTCGGGCTGCCCCATTATATGTGATCATGTGGGAACAACTGCTGTGTCTGTGCGGTCGTTACGTTGTACAGTACCTATATGTCAAAATGCAGGCGGTACATAAAGGACAGGAGCTCATCTTAGTATGGGACAGGTTTAAAAGGAAATACTTCTACGATTCCCATGTGTAAATACCACCCACAGTGCCCAAAATATGGATTGTCCACAGTGTTAGGCCGAATGCACATGGCCGGGTTGGATTCCACAGCAATTGATTTCCGCTCATAGACAGGGAAAAGCGATTTTTAATAGCGTGTTTATGGCCAGTATTTGCTGCGGATTTCGGAGGCGGACGCTCGCTCCAGATTCCACAATGCAAATACGCCCATGTGCATTCGGACTTACAAGTAAGTATGCAAATATCCATCATCGTGCGATGACAGACAAGTTGTAATATTGTCAGTGCCCAGCCGTGCCCCACTGTTATACACACATGGCATTTTGTTGGAAAATTAATGTTTTGGTTTTTTTTAGAGGGTTTTTGTTTGTTTTATTTCTTATTGTATCCTGACCCTACAAATGTTCCCAGGAATCCGCAGCAGCATCCTTCACTTAACGCGGTTATCCAGGAAAGCAGGTAGGAGCCCTGTAAAAACATAGAAGACAACCAGCCGGCCTCACCCCATACCCACCGCTCCCGTCCACCGCTGTGCACTTCCCCGCTGCTCTCCACTTTCTGATGCAGCAGCAATAACATCCCAACGAAGGACATATGACTACTGCAGCTAATCACCCGCCGTAATGAGTCAGTGAGTGGCAATAGCGGTCACGTGTCCCTGGTGTTGGCGGTGACATGGCTGGCGTGCTGCAGCTGCAAGTACCCAGCAGTGCAGAATGGGGGCGATGGGGGATCGGTGGGGGGAGCTTAGTGTTTTAGAGCACTCTGACCAGCTTTCTTAGACAACCCCTTCAGGATATGTTCACACGTAGCAGAAATGCCCAATCTACTCCAGGATAATCCGCAGCATTCATAGCTCCAGCCATGAGGACATTTGATCTCATCCACAAAATCTGCTCTCCTGACACGTCTGTTTTACTAAATACTGGATTCTCTATCAAATACCACTTCTAGAGAACCTTTTCTTAGAACTCTGTGTTGTACTGTTCCTCTGTTATTCCTACTGGAAATATATGAATAAATTGACAACTAGGTGCCACTATTTGCCATGTGACTGGTGGTGCATGTTTCTACACAGACTAACAGCACTGATTGGACAGCGTCAAAGTGTGTAAGAAGTGTGATGAGGGGAATAACAACACCCACCGGCTCATTTCTTCTTTAGGGGTTCCTAAATATTTTTACCAAGTATTCAAATGTCAATAGTCCATGTCATCTGGGTGTAGCAGAGCTCAGATACACAGTACAGGGGAGCATATAGGACTTCATATATCTTCACATCTAGTAGAAGGGGCATAGGGATCAGGAGGGGTAACATGTCTCCTAGTATGGGAGGGGACTTATAAGGCCATGCAAGCTCCTCTGGGAAAATTACGCAAATAGGAAGATGGAACAATACCTCTACAGCGCCACCTATTAGTAAGTAGCATTCCTGCAAATCAATGTCCGACTGTTTAACAGGCCTTGTAATAATGACTGAGAATATAAGGCAAAACCAGAGTCTTCTCCCGAAAGAAAAGATCAGCATGTACCTAAGGAGAATCTTTACCCCTCCCGACCCGCCTCATAGCCCGCTCACCCAGCCAGCAACCTACTGCACCCTGATGAGGGGCAATCACCCTGAAACAGTCTTCTGTCCATGCTTCTCTTTCCTTCTGGAGAAGACTCCGGCTTTCACTTATATTCACGGTCATTGTTGCAAGGCCAGACACTGAGTTGCAGGAATGCTACCTTCCAATAGGTGGCGCTGTAGAGGCTTTCTTCCATCTTGCCATTTGCATGATCCCAGTGATTAAAGCAGATATCAGATAGGTTTTAGGTTGCCCAGCATGGTGTTGAATGCAGCCCAGTACCCTAATAACCATTTTTTCCCTTAGCCTCCAACTGTCCGTGTCATTCTCTCCCTCCTCGTTCCACAAGGTACCACATGGCATAGCGCTCGATGGCATCCGCCAGTCACACAGTCCTCACCACAGAGTCCATTTAATAAAGCAAAGTTTATAATAATTGCTACATGTATATCTCTATTTTCTCTTCCAGGTGCCACTTATCATACCATGCCACCGGGTGATCTGCAGCGACGGAAAAGTTGGCAACTACAGCGGCGGCAAAGGAAACAATGTGAAACTCTGGCTTTTGGCACACGAGAAGCATGTGAACGAAATGTGAACGTGTTTTAGTGCCTTCACCTAGAGCTGTACGGCAGCCAAAGCATATAACCCCGCACAGCGCTCTATAAGCTTTCACATGGCGCAGTAGAATTCAGGAAAATTGTAAATATTTGAGTGGCATATAAATATAATACAACATCCGATGTGAGATGTGTGGTGGCACTACTATATTAAAAAGGCTGGATGTGTCCTGAGGGACGCAGCTTGTGTGCTTTGTCTTGTTTTAACATTTTACAGCAGAATGAGTACAGCAGACCGAGCCTGTTGGGCTTGTATTCTGTTTTCATCTCCAGTTCTGTTTTGTTCTATTTTTAATGCCCATTAAAGCAAGGAAAAAGAGAGGGGAGTGGCGTGGCAAATCCGAGGTTCAACTGCCCCGGCAAGGAAGCATCTGGCTTATAGAGGGGACAGCAGGCAACGTCCTAGCCTTGCGTGCTACTCACAGCAAAATAATATGCACACGACCCACACACACACACATACACCTCCCTACTCCTGCCCAGCCTTGTATTCATCCAAACGGAGAACTTGTCCCTCTGCCAACATCGGTGCCCAGCATTCCCACCTAATCCTTTGATGTTTGTCGCTGCCACACACAAAAATAGGATTTTTTTTTTTTTTTAGCAATTATTGCTTTTGCTTCTTTTTCCTAGGAAATGTCTATTGTAGTTTTGTTTATGTATCCTTTTTTTCCTACCGTTTAGTTCCTTGAGTAGATGTTGAAAGGATCCTGTTGGCCACTTTTTTTTTTTTCTGACTTCCTTCATCATTTTTCTGTGTTTTCCTGCCAGCAAAAATATATTCATACCCCGTAATGGTTATCTGAAGCCTAATAATAAAAAGTTGTATAAATACATATCTGTCCTCGCTGTCCTTTTGAAGCAGAACAGTCGGATGTTACATTAGATTTGTTGCCTCTTTTTGCTACTTTACTGAAATATTCATTATATTGAAGGCCAGCGATCAATTTAGATATATATATATATATATATATATAGTTTATATTACAGGGATCAGCCGAGTGCCAGGACCGACTAGAATCAACTATTTCTGACTTGTCCTGAGGATAGGTCATCAGTAGTAAAAGTGTTGGAGTTCCCCTATAATGGTATATTAAAACAGATTTCTGCCATGGCCCAAATTTCATCTGAGGCCGCCTGCAGATGAGCGGGTCGGATCCGGCAGCGAGAATTCTCGCCGCGGGACCCGACCCGAGAGCCTGCAGAGACGAGCGCGTACTCACCCGCGCCTGGCGGCCCCGGCTCTTTCATGTGCCGGCTGCGGCGCAGCCGGTGCAGACCGGAGCCGGCGGCCGGGTGAGTGCGAGCCCCGCACAAAAATAGGACATGCCGCGGTTCATTTGCCGCGCGACAGTTTCGCGCGGCCAAACTGCGGCCGTCTGCATTGGAGTGCGTATTGTAATGCACTCCTATGCAAACTTTCAGTGGTGGAAGTCCCGCAGGAAATACCGCCGCGGGATTTCCGCCCGTGTGCAGGCGGCCTAAAGGCTCCAGAAATGTTATTGCGATGCAAAAAGTCACCAAACCTTTGCTATATACAGGGCTGTGTAAACGTTTTCGGCAGACGTGGTCATTTATAGTAAAAGTCCCGGAGAACCCCTTTAACTCTGCAGTACTTTGTAAGCTCTGTAGTTTTGTAGCCCTATGTAACAACAACTAGTTATTCACTGTCACATGGCAAATCCTGCTCTGTTACATCACATTTGCTACATAAGTATGTTACAACACCAAATCATGTGCCAAGGTATGTAAGGGGTGAAGACAGGGGGTTCATTATACATATGCTGCAGAATCAAGGCCAGTAGGGAGGGGAGGGTCAGTGTTAACCCTCATACTTCCATAGCTAGCCACTATGTGTGTGGATACCCCCACCCAACAACTATAGCAATTAAGTGGTAAAAAGCAGTATTCAGATGCAGCATGGTTTATCATGACTTTTAGCACATTGGTAACTTTTTGTGTCACGGTTTGTTCACCCCTTCAATTACTTTGCGAAAGCTTTTGTTGTGTTAAAGGGCCACTCCGGTGATTTTATTTTCACTCATTATGTAACTATCCCCAGTATATATAAGTGAGCTGGTGTTACTTTGGTTAGTTATTTCTTTTTTCCAGTCTTGGTCATGTGATCTAAATTCTGACCAGCTGAACTGTTCTTAGGGTTTTGATCTCTGAAACTAATCCGTTTCTCAGTGTGTGTGATTCTGTTATATCATCCCTACTGCTGAAACTGTCTACAGGGGGACACAAGCACAACTATCACAGTTACTAATGATGATCACACCTCTCCTGTCACACAGATATAATAGAGGAGATCACAGCTCATCCACCTGATTGTAAACTTATGCTCTGTTGCTTATATAGGTGACTATAGAAGGTCATGATAATTAAACTGTCCCCCCTGCAGGCAGAATGGTATAGCCTCAGCCATTGCTGGGCTGGTGCATCACGGGATAGATGTGAAAGTGAAACTGAACAATTTTAGATGGTGACTGATAATCATGAAATAAGAGGTTGCAGGTAAGTGGCTGCAATACACAGAGGAGACCTCCTGAGTATGACAGGCAATCCGGTGAGGGGGCAAAGATGGAAAAATGTGTGTGGTCCTTTAAGACGAGAGAACAATAGCTTTTCAATGCAAGTTATCAGAGACAAGTTAAACTCTACTACATCTGTATCGTATGAAGAAGTATATAAGATGCAGCGCGGTCTCACTTCATTACTATGATATTTCTACCCTCGGTTTGCTGAAGTCATAAATCATAGTTGCTGCTTTACAAGGAATGTTCCGCCCGTCTCTCCTCAATAGAGGGCACCCTAGATTAGAAGAATTACGCTTTATTTATCTTAGTAAATCCTTATTCACCACATTTTTTTCCTTTGTGGTATTTTAAGAACGGCTTCTATAATAAGCGGCATTGTAAGACATCTCTCATTCAGCAGTCCTCCTGCTAGTGTTACAGAGCCCGCGTCCCACGGAAGGCGCTCTGCTCAGATAGGACCATGAAGAATGGCCCTTTCTTTGTCAGATGTCGCAGAGCCTGTTAATGATAGCCACGGTGTGGGCCAAGGGTGACCACTAATGAAGGGTGCCTGGCCAGAGCAACCTCAGAGGGTCTATTTAAAGGAGAAGGGAGGGCGTTCTGCTTCTTCTTAGGTGCTACGTTAGCAGTCTTTCCTGTGCTAATAATGCTTATCTCCTCCGCTGTGATGTCTCCATTGCTTCCCGGAATGATGAAGCATCTTGTGCTAAGGAAGCAAATGACAAGTTACGCATCACACATGGCCGGACCGTCAAAGACAAAACCTTTTAGGCTTGCAATCAATTTAAAGAGTGTTTTCCCATATCACAGAGTTCTTCCCCCTCTAGCCGAGCTGTAAAGTAATCAGTTCTCCTAATTTTGTATGTCTGTTCCTGGTAAAGTTGGGTAAGTAACAATGTGGCTGACATTACTACTCCCAAACGGGTTGGCACACAGCTTCACCAGGCTCCTGAGCAGCTTACCAGCAACGTAACATACCTTGCTTCCGTAAAGTAGCCGGCTTTGCCTTTCAGGGTCTTAGGAAAGCTGAGTAGCAACCTCTGTGAGACCGGTAATGGGGGCCATATATTTGTAGTTTTTCTGATTTTTATTCCAAATATAGATAGAAATAATAAATAGGTAAAGAGAGATGTTAGCAACTTAATAGAAAAGGATGAAAGTTGCTGATGAGTATATACTGAATAGCCATTTTATTAGAGAAACGGGGCCTTTCACGATTGGCACTTCCCTGTATGGAAATAACACTTCGGAGTGCAGCATTAAATCACGTGACAAGTTTTCCGTGGATCAGTTTCAGTGTGAATCCACAGTAGATGGGAAAATCCAGTGATCTGAGTCACTTCCAATGAAGCCTGGTCATCGGTGATAGACCAGCCGGGGCCAGTATGTCACTGCAACCATATGGGGGTTTCCTGTGAGGCAGTGTGATCGAGGAAAAGGATCCAACAAAAAGTGATCCTGTGAATGGAGACAACTGTTCAACAAAAGGGGTCAGAGGAGGATGTCAAGAATCGTTTGGATGAACAATCTATACATCTCAAGCAAACTGCAAACAACACTGGTGCCCAGACTAATGTGTCCAAATGCACAACTAGCCATTGGTTAGTACAAATGGGCTATAACAGCAGACGACCAGTTCCAGCGCCAATGCTGGGAGAAGCAGAAAGACGAGACTCCAGTGGATGTCGGAGCACAAAAAATGAATCGGTGAGCAGTGGAAAAACATCTCCTGCTCGGAGGTATCCAGATTTCTGTTGTACCATGCTGTTTGGAGGGTCAGAATTTGGCGCATAAATTAGAAAACATCCTTAACCTTCACCCATGGCCGTGATTTATTTGTTACACTTCCGTGGCTGACTTTTTTCGCAATAATGAACTGGATGTCTGAAATAACTTTTTTTTAATTTTCAGGTAATAAAAACCTCCCCTTACTGGTCTTTTCTCAACTAAAACAAAGGCTACTGCGCCGTTCGGTCGCAGGGGGAGCGGGGACGTACACAATTCTCGGAAATCTAAAATTGGGAGGTGTTGGTGAGACTCAACCTCTACAGTTAAAGTCCAGCTAGAGGTTTTCTTTGACCGTGTGCCATCAGTGTATGACTATTTGCTCCACAAGGGACTATAAAGCCTTATTCACATGGGCAAGTGCAATTTTGGTCATTAAAAAAAAAGGACCGAATTCACTGTGTGCATATACATTTTATATCAGTTCATGTTTAGTTTCTGCGTTAACGGGCGAGTGTCACATGCGTGAAAAAAAAAATCAAAAAGTAGCCCGGCGATTTACAACTCCCACTGAAGTCAATGGGTGCATAAAAAAAAAACAACCATGCAATCGCATGCAAGTGCATTCCAGTTTTCTCCATTGACTTGGAATGGGCGATTCTGCTCTGAGATTTGCACCAGAATAGGACATGCTGCAATTTCTTTTGCTCGGAGTGCTTATCCAATTAAAAGAATTGCATGTCTGAATAAAACCATTTAAAGTGATAGTATACTTTGTTTCTGATTCTATTCCGTTTTTTTTAAGTCCGAAAATCAGATGAAAAATTTATTTGTGTATATCCACACGAGGAGGATTTTCCGTGCATTTACAGCAGCAGCAATAGGGATGAGATTTTCAAAATTGTCCACATGCTGCGGAAATTGACATGCGGTTCAGGATTTAAATCTGCAGCGTGTCGATTAAATTACTGGATTTTCGATGCAGATTCCACCTCTTCAAATTCTGCATCCAAATCTGTACCAATGGGGCCGTTTTCTTATGCACTGCAAATCCGTCCCATATGGACGTGCCTTACGGCCTCAGGCTGTGATCGCTGTTTGCAATCCGCGACCGAAAATCTACAGCAATTATGCTGAAAAACCACAATGGCCAATTCCTCACCTAAAATGGTGCAGATTTGGCTGAGGTTTTTGAAGCAGACGACAACCCTCGTATGTCAAGGGTATAAATCTGCAGCATAAACAGACATGCTACGGATTTACAATCCGAAACTGACATGCAGAGTGGAATTCAAAGCCACGACATGTCAATTGTATCGCCGTTTCCACTGCCGTCTCTCTCCTCTCTATGGGGAGAGATGGCCGCAGAGGAATACAGCTGGCGAAGCCGCTTCATATCTTGCGGAATTTCCAGGTGGTCCCACAGTGGTCATTCCGCGAGATTTTCTCAGGAATTACGCATCGCACAGTGTTAGGCTGCATTCACACTGGGCGGATTTGCCACGGAAATTCCGTCCGGAATTTTGCCACAGCAAATCCACCTGCGGCCGCTAATCTCTAGGTTAGCCAGCCATGTGGACGAGATTTCTCAGGAATTTCATCCACACGGGATGGTGAATCCGCCTCGGCAAAGCCGGCAGAAGCTGGCGCTGTGGCGCGGATTCGCCGACCACAGCATGTTCATTTTTTTTCTTATTCTGCTGCGGCCGCGTTCTCCTGGGAGCGCCGTCCGCAGCAGAAGAGCGTGTGGCCAGGCAGCTTCACAACCCGCGGCTAAGTGCGGCAGGTTGTGAAGCAGCGAGTTCCCGGCGTAAATCTCACGGTTTTCCGCTACGGCCAAACCGCAAAATTTCCGGATGGAATCTGCCCAGTGTGAACCCAGCCTTAAAGGGGTTGTCCCGCGAAAGCAAGTGGGGTATACACTTCTGTATGGCCATATTAATGCACTTTGTAATGTACATTGTGCATTAATTATGAGCCATACAGAAGTTATTCACTTACCTGTTCCGTTGCTGGCGTCCCCGTCTCCATGGTGCCGTCTAATTTCAGCGTCTAATCGCCCGATTAGACGCGCTTGCGCAGTCCGGTCTTCTCCCTTCCGAATGGGGCCGCTCGTGCCGGAGAGCTGCTCCTTGTAGCTCTGCCCCGTCACGTGTGCCGATTCCAGCCAATCAGGAGGCTGGAATCGGCAATGGAGCGCACAGAGCCCACGGTGCACCATGGGAGAAGACCCGCGGTGCATCGTGGGTGAAGATCCCGGCGGCCATCTTACTAAGATAAGTAAGAAGTTGCGGGAGCGCGGGGATTCGGGTAAGTACTGGACGTTTGTTTATTTTTACCCCTGCATCGGGTTTGTCTTGCGCCGAACGGGGGGGCTATTGAAAAAAAAAAAAAACCTGTTTCGGCGCGGGACAACCTCTTTAAGGCCACAAAAATGGTTGCGAGTACAATCCCTGCATGGTTCAGGTAGCCGGCCCATGGTTGACTCAGCTTTAGAGATGAGCGAGCATACTCGTTAAGGACAAATACTCGAGCGAGTATCATCCTTTTCAAGTATCTGCCTGCTCGTCCGCAAAGATTCGGGTGGCGGCGAGGGAGAACAGGGGGGGGGGGAGGATCTTTCTCCCCCCCGCTCCCCTCTGCCCACTCCCGCAACTCACCGCTCACCCCCGCCGGCACCTGAATCTTTGCGGACGAGCAGGCAGATACTCGAAAAGGACGATACTCGCTCCAGTATTTGTCCTTAACGAGTACGCTCGCTCATCTCTACTCAGCTTCCATCCTTCCAAGGTCGGTAAATGGGGGGTAATAAATAAATTACCTGAAAGCGCTGCAGAATAAGTTGCCGCTCTATAAATAACCAGATTTATTATTATTACACACTTTGGCGGCAGTATGGAACAGTGGTCAGCACAGAATCACCATTGATACAATGATGCCAGACACCTGCACAATACAACCTGCGCCATCGACATCCAAACTTCCAATACTTTGGAATTTACCAAGATTTTGTTGGATTATTGAAATTTTAGGCATTTGTTTCCTTTTTATATACCTATATTCCCATAATAAGGAGAGTTTAACTTTTTTTTAAAGCGGCCACATGGTGCACATTGTAAGAATATTTAATACAGCTGCTGTCTCCACTCAAAGGGAAGAAAATGAAGCGTTAAATCTGCTGGTGTGTTGCGGTTTGGGGTTGGCTGCATATTTATGACAAAGCAAGTCAAAAGTAATGGTACAATAAAACAAACAAATATGCCCCAAATTAGAAAAATACACTTGAGAGCCGTGTTCCTTTGACTTGGAATGGGGTCCCACTGACCTATCAAGTTACCTCCCCATTCAGTCTTGCAGTTCTTTGAACTGCTGACACTGAAACACTGTGCAGCCAGGCACGACAGCTGGCTCTGCAGCATCTAATACCAACACATGCTGCTTTCCTCCACTTCCAGTGAGTAAGATAATGAAAGATTCAAAAATAATATTTGTTTTGGCGGCACATGATTTGCAATGGAATAGATGCCCTTGACCAGGAAGAAAGTGAATTCTATGAAGGGTCAGTGGAAAAAAATAATAGACTAGAAGAACAATGATGGTAAATGTTGGGCTCTGATTTATTCTTTGTGCTCAGGATTTGTTAATTATTCATTTAGTCAAAATTGGATCTTTTCTTCTTATGGATTTTTGGTGTTTTATGTTTTTGTTCCCTATATGTTCTTTCTGCATCTTTTCTTAATGAAGAGAAAACCCTGTTTAATAGTTTTTTGGAACATGTACCACTTGGCTGCCTCCCTCTCCCCCTATTAGTTGCATGAAGTTTCACAAAACTTTTTTTTGTTCTCGTCAGTAAAAAATGCACTCGTCTTTCCCGCCCATTAAATATCCTGAAAATTACATGCAAACGTTTCTGCAACAAAATATCATTTAGGGTGTATTCACACGGGAGATTTGTCTGTCCGATTTTCGGACTAAAAGAATCGGTCGGAAATCGGACAGAAACAGAACACATTCATTATGAATAGACACACAGGGGCTTTTTTTTACTCGGACAAATAGATGAAGTTAAAAAAAAAAGTTGCAGCTAGAGATGAGCGAGCATACTCGCTAAGGGCAATTACACGAGCAAGCATTGTCCTTAGCGAGTACCTGCCCGCTCGGAAGAAAAGATTCGGTTGCCGGTGCGGGTGAACAGTGAGTTGCGGGAGTGAGCAGGGGGGGGCAGGGAGGAGAGAGGGAGAGATCTCCCCTCCATTCCCCCCTCGCACTCCCCCACCGCTCCCCGTGGCACCCGAATCTTTTCTTCCGAGCGGGCAGGTACTCGCTAAGGGCAATGCTCGCTCGAGTAATTGCCCTTAGCGAGTATGCTCACTCATCTCTAGTTGCAGCATGTCCCATTTGTGTGATTTCCAGGCAAAAGTTGTGCATTCAAGTCATAGGTGCATTTAAAAAAGGGATTGCACCTGCATGATGAGAGTGCGATCCATTTTTTAGAGCATGGAATCATGAGAACCATGAAAAAATTAAGTAAACCAGGAAGTGCAAAGCCTATACATTTGTGTTTTTTCTTTACGTGCATAAAAAACGGACGCAAAATGAAAGCAAATCACGCATGAAAATTGCTAAGAAAATCATACCGACTTTTAAGGACTGAAAAAAAGGACGCGTATATATACAGCCTTAGGGCTCATTCACACAAGCGTAGCGATTTTCAGTCGGCCGCGTCACGGGACAGATCGACCAAAAATCGTGTGAACGGGTGCAAAAATCTGTCGTCTGTGCGCCTGTTCGGACGGCCTGGGCCCAGTGCATATACGCTGACCCCCGGATTGCTGTTGGGCGGGGGAAAACAGTTTAGCTCTGCTAAGCTGCCCCCCCCCCTACCGATTCTCGGCAAGGAAAGGGGGTGGGACGGGGCAGGAGCTAGTGTGCTAAGCTCCCACCCCCTCTCTGCCCCTTGTCGGCTGCCAGCAATGGGAAGAGACTGGGCGGATTTTAGCAACTAGCTCCCACCCCACCCCCTCCCATTGCAAACAGATGGCAAGGGGTGGAGAGGAGGTGGGAGTTTAGCAGACACACTGCTAAACTCCTTCCCACCTCCCTTCTCCAGCAGCTATCATTGGCTCCCATAGGAGCCCATGGGAGTCTGTAGGAGCTGCTGCCGTATTCCGGCCAGGAAGATGGTTCCGGAACTATTTTGCCTGGCGGACATGAAAGCTTTTACGCCGTGGGAATACGCCCATCTGAACTGATACATTGTAAGCCAATGGGCAGCGTATATCAGCCGGGCGTGAAAGCACGACCGCTATACACCCGTGTGAATAAAGCCTCAGGCTAGTTTCACACAGGCAACAAAATTGTGCAACTTTCCGGCGATGCTCAAAAAAACGCATGTTTGTGCGACCCATGCTTTTCAATGGTTTTCTTCACATTAGCGATGTTTTCACTAATGCGATGTTGTGAGAAAGAAATCGCGGCGCGCTCTATTTTTCTGCGATGTGCTATTTTTTATCTCCCATGTTTCCCTATGGAGCCACCTTGTTTATCGCATTGCATTGCACGATACTGCGATTTTCATGCGATGGGATACATTTTCAACATTAGAACTAACTTTCTCGTGATAAAAACACGCAAGAAAGTCGCTAAAAGCAGCGGTGCGCGATTTTTCACAAGAAAAAGCATTGCTGATGCCCAAAAATTGCGGGAAAATATCACCACGATTTTCTCGCAGCAATATCGCCATTGCCCGTGTGAGAGAGGCCGTAGGCTACTTGCACACAGGCGGGTTTTCCGTCCAATTTTCAGAGTCAAGAATCAATCCGGAAATCTGACGAAATAGGATCCATTCATCTCGATAGGTGTGTGCACATGGGCTTTTTGTACTTGGACTGATCAAAAAATATCGCAGTATGTCCTATTTTTATCCGTTTTTTGGACAAGAATACCATATCGGTATTCTCCCGCTCACCCTTGTTCACCCATGTGCAAATAGTATTAGGGTATATTTACATGGGCGGATTTCACGTACAATTTCTGCGCGTTACAAGATGCACATAAATCTCATGTGAAAAGAACCGCTTGTTTTCAATGGGTTAATTTACATTCACCGATTTTTGTCTCATACCGCGAGTCTGGGATAGCAAAATCGTAGCATGTCCTATTTTTGAGCGATATCGCCTATTTTTTTCACGGTAGACAAAAAAAAAATCACTCATATGCCGTGCAATGTGTATGTAAGGGCGATGCAAATTTTACTATTAGAAGTATTGGAAACATTTTTTTTTTTTTTCATGTACATGAAAAAATTGGTGAAACTCACATGTAGAGCGATGCGTGTTTCTTGCCAAATGCATCTCACTTGCAGGCAAAATCACAGGTTTATAAGTGCGATATCAATCCAGTATCGCCTTCGCCTTTGTAAATATGGCATTGCTATGCAAAAGCATGGGTTAGGCTCTATTCACAAGAACTTCTAGCCGGCCTGAGTACACGTCCATAGAGCCCCTACACAGTGTCCTATAGGCATATGTTGAGGAGGTATAAAGTTGACTATATCATTCAATACGACGGTATCCTGCAAAAATGTATATTGCAGTGTAGTTTCCTTTTTTTCAGAATGGAAGTCAATGGTTGATGTATGCAGCTACAGCATACATTGGAGGCATCTATTAGATGTATACATCAGTTTCTGGGTCATACATGCAATATACACTGAATGGTCACTTTATTAGAGACCCCGACCCTTTTACAATTGGAGCTTCCCTGTATGGAACTTAGATCCGTGACCCCGGAGTGCAGTGCAAAAAGCTGGTGAGCAAGTTTTCTGTTCAGTTTCAGGGTAAATCCACATCATAATGGGCAAGTCAAGTTATCTAAGCGACTTTGAACCAAGCCATGGTCATCAGTGATAGACTAGCCGAGGCCAGGATTTCAAATAGCAACCTTGTGCAGTGGGGTCAAGATCCCATTGACTTGTAAAAGGCCTTTCTAGTGTCATTTACAAGAATAGCACAGTCTGTTACACTATTACTACTACAGCAGTATGAACATGGCCAAAGGTGCACAACTACATCTCAGAATAGGTCATCAATAGTTAATCACTTGTTACCCGCCGCTTGGGATCCAAGTGCAACGGGGCTGGACATCAGTATCATAAGTGACAGGAGAGGAAGTGCCATAGCTGGTTACACTACTGTTTAAACTGATGGAAACGCTGCTTCCTATTACACTTCTGCGTCCGACCCCAGTGTCGCAGGCAAAAGTGTAACAGGCAGTGATCTCATTGACTTCAATGGGAGTGAAGCCAGCTGTGGCACTTCTGCCCTATGACAACGTTTGGCCCCGCTGCATTGACAGCAGGCCGGACAATCAACACATCGCGAGAATCCTGAGCGGCGGGTGAATAGTTATAGAGCATAATATCATGTGGGTGGGCAGTTATAGGGGACATTATTACATCACATGTGTGGTCGGTTGTTGCATTTTATGACATCATGGGTAGTTATATGGAGTATTATGGCATCACGTATTATAGGGCGCACTATTACATCAAATGTGCGATCAGTTGGGCATTTTATGACATCACATGGGTAGTTATATGGAGTATTATGACATCACATATAGGAATATTATAACAACACGTATGGTCAGTTGTAGGGCATATTATGACATCATGTGCTGTAGGTAAGTTTTATAAGTAGTATTATGACATCACATGGGTAGTTATATGGAGTATTATGACATCACTTATAGGAATATTATACGGTAACAACATGTGTGGTCAGTTCTAGGGCATATTATGACATCATGTGCTGTAGGTAAGTTTTATAAGTAGTATTATGACATCACATGGGTAGTTATATGGAGTATTATGACATCACATAGGAATATTATACGGTAACAACACGTGTGGTCAGTTCTAGAGCATATTATGACATCATGGGCTGTAGGTAAGTTTTATATGTAGTATTATGACATCACATAAATATTTAATTATAGGTAGTATTGTGGCATATCCCAGGGTGATCAGTTATAGGGATTGTTATGACACCACACAGACAGTTCTGGCTAAATGTGATCCAAGTCAGTTCAGGAGTACCTCGAGGGGGTTTGGATTTTGTAGCCATAATATAGCCCCTAAAATATAGCCTTGCAAAACCAACCCTTTTTGTGACTTTTTGGGCCACTTTTACTTTTTTTTCAGGCTTTTTATTCCTTCTTTACAGAAGTCTGCGGTAAACCGCCTGGAGAAAAGTAACATCCCGAGAACATGCTGCACTTTAAAGAAAAAAACATTGGAGCAAATCAAAAAATGCACCAAAAATATCCGTATCAGAACACCTTATTGACCTACATGGCCAGGAGAGTTAGAGTCCATGTAAAGAACACACAGCCCCCAAATCCATCTACATCCTAATTCACTCTATAAAAATACTTTTTTTTTTCAAAAATTTCAACCTCAACTTCCATACACCTAACTATATTACTCCATAATGTAGCTGTAATACCGTAGGTCACCAATAGAGGTGCATCGGGCCTGGCTATACTTCCATATATCTCTGATTCCATAGTGCCGAGCTCCACCACATGCCGTATACAGTGAATGTCTCAGGCATGGCACCCGGTAGAGCATCCTTTGGTGGTATAATAATACAGGGCTGCAGGGACTAAGTGTTCCTACGGTACACGGCTCTTAGAAACCTTTTTATCTTAATCCGTGACTTTCTACCTATTTTGAACCTGGGATAAGATTGACTTAGCTTGCAAGCAAGCATTAGGCAATCTGCACGCTACCATAGCTATCGGCGTGATCCTGCTATCAAGTGCTGTACAATATGTATAAATATTTCAATTAACCGGGCATATGTCACTGCTAGGCCAGGATGAAAGTAAAGTCTGGTGCACCCAACGCTCAATAGATTGCATATGCTAGCAGCGAAAATCCATATAAGGTGATATGTGATAACTTAAAGCACAGAGGTGTGCTGTAAGATTTATATCCCAGAGTAATTGCTCTGTACGAATCATACAGGAATATTAAAATCCTCCAAGAATTACACGGATGGATTTAGTCGTAATTCCTCTAAGATCCTCACATAAAATCCACTTGCATTGAAAATGCTTCCCCCTATTGTATTCTGTGTCAGTCACTCTCCTCTATCTACTGCGAGCGACGGGGGCTTTACAAAACAATGGGAAATATTACAGCCACTACATTCTGGCCCCATTAAAGCAGATACGATATTTCAGCCGCATTGATGTGCAAATTGGTCATACAAGTTTTATAGCTTGTCAAGGGTTCACATGCTATTTTTGGTGCTGATAGCTCCGCGCATACATAAGATATAAATGCACTTAATTCACGGCATGAAATGTAGTCTTTAACCTGCTGTGGTCGTAGAATGACCCACAATGCATGATGGAGCAGAGAAACAACGCTCGAGCCATTGTTCCATACCTGTTCAGGCCACAGAGGTTCCCTTTTATATTAGGTAATATAGGAATACAGGCTTTATGGGAGACGTTGACATTTCTCTTTTGTAATTTTTTTTTTTTTTTTTTTTCTACCTTCAGTAGAAATTTGAAAGCTTTTTTAGCCCGATTGTTTCTTAGGCAGTAATAACAGCAAAGGATGATTGTGAGGTCCATAAAAGAAAGGGAATTGGGATTAGTTTCATTGTTGGCAGAAATTTTTCAAGACGATCTCCACCCAAAACCTAAAACTATGGGTGTGGCTGCAGTTAAAGTGAAGCGGTCCGCTACTTTTAGTCCGCTAAGCTGAAAGTAGCTGACCGACTGAGTCCGGAGATGTAAATTTTTTTTACCCCCGTCCCCTCCTTTTCCCTTGTGTCAGCGCTAAAAGCTGTCGCTGAATGTATTGAGTGGTGCGCTAGGCTTCCGCCCATTCTAATTTTACAATGGGCGGACCACTTAGCGCACTGCTCAATGCATTACAGCATTGATCCTATTGACTTCAATGGATGGTTTAGGTCCATAAAGATGGACAAAAATAGGCCATGCTACATTTTTTTCTTTTTACGTAAATGATTGGTCCCCCCCAAAAAACATCTGAATACAACAATGCAAAACAGTGGTGTTGTATCCTGTCTTTATGATGTCCGTAAAAAATACAGACATAATATGGATAGAAAATACCCCTATGTCAATGGGCCCTTAGGCTGGGTTCCCACAGAATGGAAATCCCAAGGGGGTATTGCACAGAAAGGCTGCTTCAAAACCCACGCCATGGTGCACGGTTTTGAAGCGGTTTGTCCACCTGTAGTCCACTGTGGAAATCTCTCCCCATAGAGAGAAAAGAGCCTGCAGTGGAACGGTGATACAATTCACATGTCGTGGATTTGAATTCCGTGCCACCTGTACGTTTCCCCGCAGCGTGTGGATGACATTTTTGCAAATCGCGTCCACTATGCTGCTTAGTCTCAGGTCTAAGAATGCCAGTGGAATTTCCATACTGAAAGTCTGCATGGAAATTCCGTCCCATGTGAACCCAACCTTAGGCTAGGGCTACATGATTATTATGGCCACGAGCCATTGCACAACCAAGGATTACACTATGGCCTTGCTGCATCACATTCTAATTTAAGTGAATGGACTCATGTTGCAACTCGCAGGTTGCCACAACCTGGCAATTGGAAGAAATCCAATCCCTGATGGATTTCTTGCAATTGTCAGGCCATGGAAACTTGTGAGATGTCATCTGACCACATTCACTTACATTGGAATGTGACGTGGCAAGGCTGTAGTGTAGACTTGGATACTCTGTGGATCAGAATCACATGCTTCAAATATGGTACTCGACAGTGGGAAACCGGGATGAAGAGCATCATCTACACTATTGGGGAAGAGCTAAGGAGAATCCAAAGCAGACAGAACAATGGGGACAACGTAAGAGGGGAACACCTGCAAGGGAGCCCAATTGCTAATGTAGTCCATGGTGAAAAAGGGTCCCTGAACTGCAAAGAATAGTATATTGCAACATGGAACGTGAGAGGGATAAGCATTGGAAAGCTGGACATCATCAAAAGAGAAATGAAAGAATGAGTGTGCGTTGGACCGGATTTGGGGACTTCAGCTCAGATGGCTATACCATTTAGTATTCTGGAAACGAGATGGAAAGGATAAAAGCGGTTGCCATTATGGCAAACAAAAAAAATCGCAAGGTGCATAGAGACCCCCAAATACATCAATGATAGGGTTATGTCCATCTGCATCAGAGGAAAACCTCTGAATGTGACCATCATCCAAGTCTATGCACCAACAGCAGATGCATCAGAGCTGGACATTGAGGACTTCTATGCCCAGGTCCAGAGTGCACTTGACAGAATCCCAAGAAAGTTCATTATCTGCATCATGGGTGATTTCAACGCCAAGGTCGGAGAAGGAGAGGATGCTGGAGTGGTCAGCAAACACGGGGTGAGGAATGACACTGGGGATCACCTTGTACTGTTCTGTCAGGAGAACAAGTTTAGTATCACCACCACCTTTACTCAGCCAAAAGAACGCCTCTACACCTGGGCATCCCTAAATGAACAGCATGTCAAACCAATCGACTATTTCCTCTGCCAGCAGAAATTGAAAAGTTCTATTTTCTCTGCAAAAAAACTACCAGGTGCAGACTATGGGTCTGATCACCAACTCCTTATAACGAAAGGCAAAGTCAGACTGTGCAAGCTCAAGCGTCCTGCCTTACAGAGGAAATATGATGTCAGCAAGATTCCTGCATAATACAAAGTTGAGGTGAGGAACAGGTTTGACTTGCTCAGTCTGGAAAATGGGGACCAGAAAACTGTGGGCAGAGATAAAGGGGGATATCGCAGTGGGAGCTGGCTACTGGCAACCACCCTCCAGATTGTTGATAAAAAGAGAGAAGCTAAGGGAAGGCTGGACAAGGTGATTCGACTCTATGCCAAATTCCAAAGAGAATCCAGGAAAGAGAAGAAAAACTTCCTGAATGCCCAATGCATGAGCCTTGAATTAGCCTACAAGAAAAGTCACACCAGGGAATTAGTTGCCACTGTGAAAAAGGTGAAGAAGCCTTTCTCCACCTACCAAGCAGCCATCAAGGACCATGACAGGAATGAAATCAGCGACCAGAAGGACATCAAGAAAAGATGGAAACAATATACAAAAGAACTATATACTGGTCGCAGCAGTGACCATCCAGAGGAACATGTTGACCAAGAGGATCTAGAACCAGACCTGCTGGACAGTGAAGTGGAGTGGGTGATGAGACAGCTGCCAAACTGTAAAGCACCAGGCATTGATGGAATCCCTGCAGAGCTGCTCAAATCAGTCCCAAGAGCTGCAATTGCAACACTATGCCGGACAATCTGGAGACCTACACATGGCAAAAAGATTGGAAAAGATCAGTTTTTATCCCACTGTCAAAGAAGGGCAATGTCAAGGACTGTGGAAACTATAGAAGAATTGCTCTGATTCTCCACACCAGCAAGATGCTTCTGAAAATCATCCAGAAGCTCTTGGGCAATATCCTTGTCCAGGAACTTCCTGATGTTCAAGCTTGATTTCGCAAGGGCAGAGGGACCCATGACCACATCACAGACCTGAGGTGGATTATGGAAAAGGCAAGAGATTATCAGAAGAAGTTCTAACTGTGTTTCATTGATTAAAACAAGGATTTTGACTGCAGTGAGCATGATAAGCTTTGGGAAAGCACTGAGGAAGGTAGGAGTACCAGTGCACCTGATCATGTGTTGTTCAGATCCCTCTATAACAATTAAGGAACCACAGTGAAAACTAGGTATAGAGATACAGAATGGTTCAAGATCAAAAAGGGCACAAGACAAGGATGCATTCTCTCTCCTCTTCTTTTGAACCTCTATGCGTAAGTTATCATGAGGCGTCTGGATTTAAATGATCAGGGTATTGGGTTGAAAATAGGTGGAAAAACCATCACTAATCTAAGATACAAAGACGATACAACCCTGGTAGCAGAGACAGCAAAGCATCTGAAGACGCTGATCCTGAAGCTAAAAGAAGAAAGGGAGAAGATGGGACTTCACCTCAACATCAAGAACAAAAAGATCATGACCACTGCCAACAAGGAAGCCCAAATAAAGGTCAGCAACAAGAAAATCAAAGTGGTTAATAGTTTCATATTCCTTGGGTCCCTCATCGATCATAGTAGCAGCTTGACAGGTGAGATAAAGCGTTGATTATCACTGGGGCGTATCACCATGGTGAGCATGGATCCAATATAGAAGTGCAAGGATGTCTCAGTCTCAGTCTTCATCATCATCATCAAACGAAGATTAATCACAGCCATCGTCTTCCCGATTGCAATATATGGCTGTGAAACGTGGACATTGAGGATGGCAGGCAGAAAAAAAAATGACGCTTTTTAGTTGTAGTGTTGCAGAAAAGTTTACAAATCCCCTAGACAGCTAGGATCACCAACAAAGCTATCGTGGACTGTATCAACCTATAGGTGTCCCTGTAAGGCAAGATCATGAGGCAGAGACTGACCTACTTTGGACACCTGATGAGGGCAAATTACCTGGAAAAAGAGAAAATACTAACTAATGATTAGTGGTAAAAGGAAACAGGAAACAAAAAACACGTTGGCTGGACACCATCAAGAAGGACACAGGAATGAGCATCAGGCAATTAAAGGCACTAATAGAGAGTAGAGAAGCATGGAGAGGACTGGCCTACAGAGTTTCCAAGAGTCAGACACAACTGAACAGATAGAATTGGCGTTGTGGCACTACAGCGAACTTTGGCTGTATGCTGCAGTCAAAGTTGCCGAGCAGCCCTAACCTTATTCCTAGCTCCCCCGCACACTAGCATATTTGCGGCCATGCGCTGTCCGTGTTAATCCCTGGATAGCACACAGTCCAATTATAGGGCTATGAGAACATGCACATTAACATGTTTTCATACGGACTAATGGTCTGCGTGAAAAAACTTTTTGCGCATCCTATTCTTGCCCCTGTCAAATAGGTCATGCTAATACATCAAATGCGAAATAGGCCATGCTAGTATACCAGACAGCACACAGACAATAAAAATACCAATCTTATATACAAACAACACACAAAAAGGACAGATTTAGGGTGGACACCTACTGGCGATATTCTCTTTCTTGCGCTGCGAGAGCACTGGAAAACTCTCGCCTCGCAGCGCAAAAAAGACGTCGGCATATCGCTAGTGCTTTCAATGGGGCGAGCGGCAGCAGCGCTAGCCCCATTGAAAACATAGGGAGAATGCCGCGGACTTCTGCCACAGCTGTCACAGCTGTGGCAGAAGTCCGTGGCATGCTATCCCATTGATTTTAATGGGATCGGCACTGCTGCCGATCCCATTGAAAGCACTGCTTTCTGGCAAGCCCTGCAGTATGATTATCGGGGAAGGGCTTGAAATATAAGCCCTTCCCCGATAATCATCAATAAGTGGTAAAAAAAATACAAAAAAAAAATAACTCACCTCTCCAGCGCTCAGACGCGTCCTCCAGCTGGCTCCCGTGCACTGCTGTTAAGCTCTTTCAGCAGGCGGGGATTTAAAAATCCCCCCCTCCTGAAAGGGCTGTGCTGATTGGCTGAGGGCTCAGCCAATAGCAGCTAGTGCTTAGCTATTGGCTGAGCACTCAGCCAATGACAGATAGCCCTTAGCTATTCATTCATGAATAGCAATATCTTAACTGGCGATATCCCGGCGTGATGCCGTTTTTTTTCCTCGCACTGCGCTGCGAGACTTTTCCTTTACTCTCGCAGCGCAGTGGAGAAAAAAACGCCAGTGGGTGTGAGCCCTAACTTGTATATTTTTCCATTTTGCAGCCCAGATTCGCATACATCCTGTGGTAATACCATTTAGCATGTAACAGTCTCCTGTATGCCATATAATTGAGACTTATTATGGTGCTTTCACATGAGCATTCTTAAAGGGGTTGTCCCGCGCCGAAACGTTTTTTTTTTTTTTTCAATAGCCCCCCCGTTCGGCGCGAGACAAACCCGATGCAGGGCTTTAAAATAAAACCGGATAGTACTTACCCGAATCCCTGCGCTCTGGTGACTTCTTACTTACCTTGCGAAGATGGCCACCCACGGTGGACCGCAGGTCTTCTCCCATGGTGCACCGTGGGCTCTGTGCGTTCCATTGCCGATTCCAGCCTCCTGATTGGCTGGAATCGGCACACGTGACGGGGCGGAGCTACGAGGAGCAGCTCTCCGGCACGAGCGGCCCCATTCAGAAGGGAGAAGACCGGACTGCGCAAGCGCGTCTAATCGGGAGATTAGACACTGAAATTAGACGGCACCATGGAGACGGGGACGCTAGCAACGGAGCAGGTAAGTGAATAACTTCTGTTTGGCTCATATTTAATGCACGACGTATATTACAAAGTGCATTAATATGGCCATACAGAAGTGTATACCCCCACTTGCTTTCGCGGGACAACCCCTTTAATCTGCCACTGCTTCATTTTAGCCAAAACCTGCGTGTCTACATCCTGATTTTGATGTGGAATTGCCAGCAATTTGAAAGGGGTTGTCTGTTTACTGGACAACACTTCCCGTAAAATAACAGGAGCGGTACTTACCTGTCCTCTGTCCCCGTTGTACTCCCAGTCTTTGTTGTGGAAAATTAGGTCAGTGGATGTCACCTGACCACTGCAGCCAATCGGAGGCTGCAGCATCACTGCCGTTCTCCTAGCATCAACACTCACATCCTGTGATTGGCTGCAGTAATCAAGTAACTTCCAGTGACATGATCTTCCACAACTAGCACTGGGAGAATGGCGGGGCTACAGTGCCGTATCCTGGCCGCAGAACACGGGTAAATACAGCTCCTTTCGTTATTTTAGCACAGTTGGAGCTTTATGGGGAGTGTTATCCAGTAATTGGCTAACCCCTTTAAGCCATTTGCGATTCCGCATCAGCAGATCATCTGCATATAGTGAGGTACGTTCCTCAATTTTTCCATACTGCAATCCAACTATATAAGACGATTGTCTTATTAAACCAGCCAGGGGCTCCATTGCCAAGGCAAAAAGAAGAGTGGACAGGGGCCACCCCTGCCTTGTTCCCCTCTCTAACACTATCCCTCCAAATATGACAATTTACCCTCACTCTTGCCCCTGATATTGAATAGAGCAGTTTAATCCGTGCCAAAAATTTCTCACTGAAACCCATCCTATGAAGAACAGCCCACCAATAATTCCACGAGACGCTGTCAAACGCTTTTGCATCATTGATTGGAAGAACAGCCCTGCTCCCACAAACTCGATGATTTGCCTGAAAATTCAGATATAACCTCGTTAATTTAATAAATGTTGATTTGTTTGGCATAAAGCCTGACTGATCCTCGTGTATTTAATGAGCTATTACTTAAAGTAATCTATTCACAAGCACTTTCACCAAGATTTTAACATCAGTGGTCAACAGAGAAATTGGATGATAGGAATCAGGAAGAGACAAAACCTTTCCCGGTTTAGGAAGTAAGACAATCATAGTATCCGTCATTGATGGTGGAAGTATGCCTTCATGCGATAATTCATTAAACACCATCAATAATTGTGGCAGAAGCTTATCCTGGTAATGCTTAAAAAATTCATTTGGAAGACCATCCAACCCAAGCGACTTTTCATTAGGAAGTGTTACTACTGCATCCCTTAACTCATTCAGTGTCGAAGGAGCCTCTAATATCACTCTCTGATCATCAGACAAGATTGGCGACTGTACCCAAGACAAATATTCATAAAGATCTTCACAATCCACAATTAACTTAGAAGGATACAAGTTTTTAAAATAGAGAAAACGTGTCTCCAAGATTTAATCCTCCTTGGTAACCAAAGAATTATCAGGCCTTCTCAATGGTGCCACGTAAGATGATGGTTTCTGTACCTTAATTATAGAAGCCAAAAATGACCCCCTGCTCCCCCTTCCACCAAGATCTTCCGCTTTATAAAAAGGCGCTTATTTTTTGCAACACCTCTCAGATGATATACAAGTTGAGACTATGCCTCCTTCCAATTTCTGCCTGATAAGTGGGAGAATATATATATGCTTGTTCTGCATTTAAAACTTTCCCTGAAGCGCCCTAATGACATCCTAAGATTTAGATTTATGTAGACCAATCTTCTATATAATGACCCTGTATAAATGTCTTCATAGCATGCCACACTACAGACACTGAGGAAAAACTAATATTAATCAAAAAAAATTCCAATAGAACCTCCTCCTTTCTAACATTACCATCAAGCAGGTTCAACCAAAAGGGATTTAATCTCCAAACTCTATCTAAGGGCTTATTCACACGAACGTATACCGGCCGTTGTTTTCATTGCCGGCTAAAATATGCTACCATCCCATGCATTGGATTCCAATGCATCAGATTAGATGGGCGTATTCCCGCAGCGTAAAAGCACCAGTCCAGCCAATTTAGTAGCAGGCGCTTTTATGCCAGGCAGGAAAGATAGTCCTGGAACTATCTTTCCCGGCCAGAATACGGCTGCTGCCATAGACTTCTATGGGAGCTATTGACAGCTGCCGGAGAAGGGTGGTGGGAGGGAGTTTAGCAGCGTGGCTGCTAAACTCCCTGCCCCTTCTCTCCGCCCCTTACTGGCTGTTTTCAATGGGAGTGGGGGACGGGGATGGAGCTAGTTGATAAGCTCCTGTCCCGTCCCTCCCCCTTCCATTGCTGGCTGCCGACAAGGGGCTGAGAGGGGGTGGGAGCTTAGAACAATAGCTCCCACCTCCTCCCCTTGCCGAGAGCCAGCGAGGGGGAGGGAAGGGGGGAGACAGCTTGGCAGAGCTAAACTGTCTCCGCCCACCCGACGGCATTGCGGGCTTGGCGTTTATGCACCTGGCCCACAATGCCGTCTGAACAGGCGCACAAACGTTAGATTTGTGCACCCATTCACGCGGTTTTTTTGTGTCGTCGGCAGGCGAACGTAAAAACACATACACCTGTGTGAAAGAGCCCTAAACGAAATTCCCCACCATTCATAATCAATGACAAGTAAAGTAGAGACTGATCAGACACAGTTTCTGGTAGAAATTCCATTCTACAAACATAAGGCTACCTGTCCACGGCTGGGACGGAATATCGCTAGCAATATTCTGCTTCGAGGGAGGAGGGGGGAGCACTACAAGGTCTCCGCGATAAGCCTATTTAAATGATAGGCTCACTGTGGAGAATCGCGGCATACCGCGATTTGAATCACGCGAGTGGAGAATCGCTATGATTCTCCGCTTGTGGACGTCGGGCTGCGCTTTCCATAGTTCTCCTATGGAAAGCGTGTCACGCAAGCTCCGCGTGCGATTTATCTCACGATAACAACTCACCTGTTAACAGCCAGCCTAAAGAAGTATAGATGGAGTACCTATCAGGAGATCTGTTATAGAAAGTGTATTATGTGAATTTATGAGTCTCCACTGCTCACATCACATCCTACGACACCCCTGGTTCATCACTTCTGTGCTTTCCACATCTGTATTACATCTAACTTTTTGCCACATTTCCTGTAATCACCTAGGGAAAGTTAGGGTCAACCTAGGTTCTTGACACGGGTCTGCCCTTATCAGGGCGATCACCCAACTTATAGGTAGGGTTCCCTGTTATTAGCAGGGTAGGATCAGTTTCCCTTTGCTCACTGTTTTGCTGTCTTTGTAGAAGCGCACATACTTACATCCATGCAGGACATGTTGATGGCGTTCTATATGGATGAAACACCGTTGAATACAACAAGGAAAATGATCCTCACTGAAAGGCAACTTTCAAACATGGCATTTCACCTAATGACTTTCTAATAGCCGGCAAATTAGATAAAAAACATTTCTTACCTCTACTATAAAAGTACATTAAATTGCTATTTTTTATTTTCCCATTTGCTGCTGAAATGTGTAGCAGCTGTTTTGTAACCAAGTGCAAACTAAGTGTGTTTCTCTGTTAGGCGCACATAAAAAGCCACACTTCACATCCACTTTATCTTCTCATATTTTCTTCTTATTCTTTTCAGACCATTGGGTTTAAATGTGAACTCTGTACAGAACACTGATCCAGAACAGCCCCTGCTCTGTGTGAAGTAATGTGTTAGGTGGCAATTACAACCAAAGAGCAGAGCTCAGAAAAACTGCAGGTACTGATATGTCTTTAAGTGATTCAGGGCACCAGTCCAAAGCGTTCTGGACCAAGTGGCTCCAGCTGTAGACAGATGGAGAAGGCCTGGGCTCCATCACCCTCAACTCTGCCCAGACAAGGGTCTACATATTAGTTTAAAGAGTGCAGAGAAAGCAAGAAATGGTAGCCGTGTGGGAAGGTGAAAATTGACATGAGCACGAAGCACTGACAGTGCGTATGATTGATGAAAGGATATTGTTAACAAGCCTTTAAAGTTTCTCATTAATGTAACTTTTTTTTCTTTTTGCACTGACAAAAAAAGCCACCTAAAAAAAAAAAACAACTACTACTAAATAAACCCTTCGGGACGGTAATTAACATTGATCCCATATATGATATTTAAGTATTAGTGCCTGTTAACCATTTCTGTGCCATACCCCATCCTCTCACACAACGCAAAAGCCTCAGTCATTCAGGACAAAGTTGGTTTTCTAAATACCGTTTGGGTTGAAAAAAAATTAAAATAGAGCGGAAGGGGTTATAAAATACATCTGGTCCTAGTAATATGTTCTTTCACAGAATTTCACTCGATTAAAGTTCAACTGCCTTGGGATGGCTTCCCAGTGTGGTCAAAAAGTGATTGTGTTAATATACTGCAAGTACATTAACCCCCGTGGTGCTAGCGGAGTGTGCGAGACGTTAAAATAGCAGCACTGCACTCTAAAACGTAACAATTAGCACTTTTTTGAAATTTTTGGGACTTTTGTAGACAGTTGTTGCTGGGAAAGAATGAACATTACTGTCATTTAGGCGGTATTGGCACAGGCGAGTTTCCAGTGTGCGTTTTGTGCATTGCGAGATGCTCTAAAGTCGCAGGGAAATGGACCTTATTGTTTTCGATGGGTGTGTTTGCAAGTGCAATTTTTCTCTTGCAGCATCAGGGCTGTTTCACACGAGCGTAGGCGATCTTCAGTCGATCATGTCACGGTCACAGCGCGGCTGAAAATCGCGTGAAGAACGGGCACACAAATGTCCCATTTGTGCGCCCGTACAGACAGCCTGGGTGCGGCGAGTATACGCCAAGCCCGGGATACCGTCAGGCATGGGGGACACAGTTTAGCTCTGCTTAACTGCCTCCCCTTTTCCGCTCCCTCGACGGCTCTTGGCTCTAGTGTGCTAAGCTCTGCCCCTTGTCGCTGCCAGGAAGGGGAGGAGGTGGGACGGGGAAGGAGCTTATCAACTAGCTCCTGCCCTTCTCCGTCCCCTCTCATTGCAAACAGCCGTCAAGGGCCGGAGAGGAGGAGTGAAGGGGGTGGGAGTTTAGCAGTCACGCTGCTAAACTCCCTCCCATCTCCCTTCTCCAGCAGCTCCTATAGGAGTCTATGGGAGCCGCCATCGTATTCCAGCCAGAAGATAGTTCGTGAACTATCTTTTCTGGACGGTGTAAAAATGCCCGACCGGAATGCGCACCATATGTGCTATCTTGGCCAGCCGGGTGCTTTTACGCCGTGGGAATACGCCCACCTGAACTGATGCTTTGTAAACCAATGCATCAGATGGACAGCGTATATCGTCCAGCTGTGAAAGCGCAGTTGACATACGCTCGTGTGAGATAGGAGACTCTCAAGATAGGAGAATAGGAAAATTGCATTTTTTTTAAAATAAAAAACTATTTTTATTGTGAGAAATACAAAATTTTACAATTATTGGAAAAACTAGTAATACAGTATAAAAAAGCACAATAAATTACAGTCGGACATTACTACAATTTTACAAGCCTGAAGAAGGTTAACCCTCGAAACGCGTTGCATTTTTACTGGTTAAGCATACCATTGTCCTATGCTTGTGCCTGCATTCGTGTGTCTACCAATAAACTAGCCGTGATCGAAACTCCGTAGGACCGGATTCCGCTCATTGAGGACGGACGCGGATATAGAGGAGTCCTATTCTTACACAGGACTCCTCTACGAAGTAAGGCTTACTACTAGAGATGAGCGAATCTACTCGTTTCGAGTATTTACTCGATCGAGCACTGCGATTTTCGAGTACTTCCGTACTCGGGTGAAAAGATTCGGGGGGCGGGGGAGGCGTGGCGGAGCGGGGGGTAGCAGCAGGGGGTAGCAGCGGGGAACAGGGGGGAGCCCTCCCTCTCTCCCTCTTCCCCCCACTTCCCGCTGCAACCCCCCACTCACCCACGGCGCCCCCCGAATCTTTTCGGAAGTACTCGAAAATCGCGGTGCTCGGGCGAAAAAGGGGCGTGGCCGAGTAGGCTCGCTCATCTCTACTTACTACCTTCAAGGGATTTGTATTTGCTTTTTTAATCATCCAGATTGCAAAAGTAGCGCAGGGACTTTTATCTTCCTCTACCTTGTCACTGATCGAAACTCCTGGCATCATGGCAACCAGGATGTGAGTGGAGAACAGGCAGTGACGCCACGTCTTCTTGCTTACCGGTCACCTCACTTCCGCTGTCAACCGGGTGAACAGCGGGGCTGGTAGTGCTGGATCACCGGGGCCGAGGACAGGTAAGTACTATTTGATTTGCTACATTGGCACTTCTACACCCGCCATTTAATTTTCAAAAACTAAGCGGACAACCAATTTAAGTCCTTGCTCCTGAGTCCTTTGGACCATGTTATTACATGTAAACCAAACCACATGACTGGTCACAAGTGTAGATCGGTATAGTCAGCAGTGCCGGATCACAGACATCTGTAGCGAGGAGGGAGGCATCGCTCTTTTGTACTGCAGAAGCCTCTCAGTATCACCGCGACCGCCTGAGCATATTGAGATGAACAATTTGAAATAAGGGATCCTACTAGATAGGGTGGCAGAGGCAGCCATGCATGTCAGGAGAACTTCACGCTGTCGTCTGTGTCATAGATGCACAAGGCCAGTTTTTATAGATTAATTCCTAGAAATCTTTATTCCTGACAGCGCCCTTGTTTTAGTATCGATCACTCGCACTGTACCTCATCTCTGGTTTTCATAGCTGTACGATTTTTATGTTACAAGTTAAGATTCATTAGAGGCTGTAGATCAAGAATAAACAATTACATTGTAGATATGTGCAGAGGCCTTGTCTTTTTGACAGGGTTAGGGGGAAACATGTCATGGTTTATAGTATATGGCATGTATCTGCTCTGTGATTGCCGGGCTTACACAAGATGTGTTTATTTATAAAAATGTTCGGTTTCATTAGAAAAATGCAACCAAAACAAACAACGTACAACTCAAAAGTAAGCAATCTAAAAACAAAAGCAATCAAAATAGGAATTTAGCCAAATGGCGAAAAGATTTAAAACTAGAAAAACACTTTTTTTTTTTTCATGTGGCAGCACAGATAAAGAGACGGATTTCTGACTGTTTTCTACAACAGTTTCTGTATGTTGAATCACCCATAAAAAATGCACCAATCGTATACTGAATGTCAAGCGCAGCTTTTATTGGGGGGTTACCCTACGAACTGAACCACCAACCCTCTGGTTTTCCCATAGGAAGTTAGGGATTACAGAGGTTGTATGTTACCCCGAAACAGCGCCACTTCTGTGCCATTGAGATAAAAATGAAATAAAGAAGAAAACACAAACGTGGCGCTCAGGAGAATCCAATACATCCCAAATCATACAGAGAGTAAGCAATGATATACACTTACTTGGAAGGGAAGAATAAATGGGGTCTCCAGGAAAGTCCTTAGCAATAATCAACTGATTCCAGGCTCTTTTGCTTTAACATTTCACAATGCTTTTATTAAACAGATTGACAATGCCAACATGTACACCACTATATCATTGTGGCTTATGGGACAATATGGCAACATGTTCGGGGGTAAAAGAATTCCCCCTTTATCAAGCCTAAAGAGATTAAACTTGATAAAGGGGGTATTCTTAGGTTTAAAGTAGAAGAACCTGGAATCAGCTGATTATTGCTAAGGGCTTTCCTTGATCCTAAATTGAGTGGGGACCCCACTTATTCTCCCCTTCCAAGTAAGTGGATATCATTGTTTACTTTGGATATTTTGCTTCTCCTGATCGCCACTTCTGTGTTTTTTGTTTGTTTCTTCATTTCACCGAGACCACCTGGGGATCTGTGTGAGGGATGGCGGTCTCCTGTTCCAGGCGTACCTTTGAAGTGGGAGATTGCCATGGACATACTTGCATACAAAGCTTCCCTGGCTGGTAGGTGCACTGTGGGGTACTTTTCATTTGTCCTAGTCCTCCTGTGTCACCAGGTGAGTTATTTCTAAAACCCCTTTAATCATTCCTCTGCAGATTACTCTGCAGAATCGGCAAGCCTGATTTTCTGATTTTTGCCTTTATTGTAGAAAGAAAGAAAAATCTGGTAGATGGCGCAACTTCTAATTGAAGAAATGCTCAGAGAATAAGAAGAGTTAAAACCAACTTCTCTTTTTGTTACATATTGACCGAGCCGAACTCATAGTTCTATATAAGGGGACACAGTTTAACGCTATATCGCTTCCAGAGCCTGTATGCCCTCCCAACACAAATGAGGAAGGGGCTTTTTGTGGATTTAATTCTTTCTGTTCTCTGAGCATTTCAATTGGATGTTGGACCACCTACTTGATTTTTTTACATTTCCATTTACTGTTAGCATATCCACCTTCACCTCTGAATTGGCTGCACTCCCATAGACATTTTCACAACAATTCTTCTAGACATTACAGCTTTGCATGTCTAGTTTTAAGGGTAGTTTCACCAATTATCTTTTTTGTACCCCTTCTGACTCCTCTACCATGGCATTAGCTGGTATTGCATTTCAGCCCCACTCAAGTGATTAGCGATGATCTGCAACATCAAGGGCAGATCTTGGCTTCTGATTTAGGGGGGCAGAACAGTGAATTGTGTTTGTGTGGTCCTGTACCCTGTCACCCTCTTAAATATGTAAACCACGCTGTCAACAGTGAAAGTAAACCATTAGAGGAATAAAAATACAAATGGAAATGAAATTCTAAACCACACAGTTAGGGCCATACACTTGGTTTTTCAGTTGAGATAAGTATACGCTACCACAATGCAAAGACCGATATAACCAATAATAGCACCATACAGTGACCATGTAGTAGTCAAAAACCATGTCCATACAGGTGGTCTGCAGAGTATTATCATGGTGTAGATTATACAAGAGAATAGAACTGGTCAGACACAGTCACAGGCAGAGTACACAACAACTATATCCAGTGATTGACAGGTGGTGTCTTCTCTAATAGGGCCCAGACCACCATGATGACTTCTACTGCAGAATTTGCTGCCTGGACATCTTCGGTCCCTGGATTCTGCAGCCCATCCCCAGCCCATATAGCAACACACACACACAAATTCAGGCTCCAGACAAAGCTCTGAATTCAAAACCTAGGCCAAATAAAATGTATCCAGACCCCAGACGTGACTTACCTTCCCAAACTCTTCTTTAGCTCGGGGTACAGCTTCACATTGGGTCTTAGCGCTGATGGCATCACAGTGCTGTGTGAGCCATTGCATGCTATGCCATAATGATGGGCAGCATGAAGACCAAATGCAGACCCATGTGGACCTCAAGAGGATTTTGGAAGTGAAGCAGGTATTATCAGAGGGTATTGGACTGTGGCTGCAACAAGAGGATGTCCTTTAAGTCTAGAGGAAAGAAGGTTTCTTCACCAAAATAGAAGGGGGTTCTTTACTGTAAGAGCAGTGAGACTATGGAACTTTCTACCTGAGGATGTGATGATGAGGAACTCACTAAAAGAGTTCAAGAAAGGCCGGTACTTCTTTCTTGAGTGTTACAATGTTACATGTTATAGTCACTGATTAATTCAGAAGGGTCCGTGATTCAGGGACTATTCTGATTGCCAGATATGAAGTCAGAAGAATTTTTTCACTAAAATTAGAAAGATTGACTTTTACCTCGTTGGGGTTTTTTGCCTTCTATGGATCAAAATTACAAGAGAATAGGCTGAGCTGTATGGGTGTATGTCTTTTTTATAGCCTTACATACATTGTATATAATAAACATTACATTTTTCCAATGGATAACAAACGGTTAAAAAAAATACGTGCACTTGTTTAAGCAGAACAATTTCCCCCATCTTCTCCCTAAATCTGCCCTTGTGCAATAATAGACAAAACCCATCGACAAGTGGCACTGTGTAAGGAAAAAACATAAGCAGGCTATTCTTTATAATCTTAGCCCAAGCATTAGGCCCAACTAGTGTCTGCAAACTATATGCTCCTACATTCATTGCACACAGATTTTTGCATGCGGTACGTAGATGTTAACATTGACTTGGAAATTATATTCAGGTTTTACTAATTCTTCTATTTCACATTATTACAAATGGCAGCCATAATAATCCTATAAACATAAACAGCAGGGCCCTCGTTTTACGCAGCGCAGCTCAGAATAAAATGCCTAATAACATAAAATAGAAATATAATTATATAGCTTGCATGCAGAATTAATGCCACGTTCTGAGGCTTCTCATAATAGCATACCATAGAGTACAGTGCTTGACTTGTAAAGTTGGTGATTTCGATGTTGGGATCACACAGGGCATTCTGAGAGCAAGTTTTTCATGCTTTTTTATGTTGAAAATCACAGCAGTCACCTGTCAATTGAGAGCCTTGTATGACACAGAGTGCTAAGGCAGCAGAAATGCAGTCCCAAGCTCTTGCTCACGACCAGAAGGTTGTGAGTTCAATCCTCACAAGGTTCAGGTAGCCGGCTCAAGGTTGAGGCAGCCTTCCATCCCTCCAAGGTGGGTAAAATGAGTACCCAGCTTGGTGGGGGTAATAAATAAATTACTTGAAAGCACTGGAATAAGTTGGCGCTATACAAATAACAAGGCTTTTTTTTTTTTTATTTAGGCATTGAGAACTGTGTCGTAACTTGAAACTGTTGGGCACCAATGCAAGATCTGTAATAGAGCCCCCAACTATAATGCTTCATTCATAGTACTGGTCTCCACATATGGAGAAGAGAGGCCTTATGGGCCCCTTAAGGTTCCAGGGCCCAGGTATGATTCTGCACTCATTCTAGTTATGACCCTATTGAAAAGATAAGATACACAGCCATTATAATTGTATAATATTCAGGTTATTCTACGGTATGATACCCCCTTTTTTAATTCATTATGTTGATTTTCTCCCAATTCAAAAAATTAAGTAAATGAAGCACATGTAAAAACATTCCACTCACCAAAATTGCTGTGCTGAACACATGTTTTGTTGGCGTTGGGTTGCAGCAATCATCTGTATTGTCGACGTTCTAGTTTTCCCTTTGTGTGACCCTGCCATTATGTTAGTGGTGGAAAGAAAGAAAACTGAATTCCAAAAATAAAATAAAAATGTGAAACTATAGATAGCATGGGGATCCAAAAAACTGGAAAAAGCTTGATACAAACTGTGTTCTTGGCGTTCCATTTGAACTTCTCCAGGGGAAAACAGTGCAATACAAAATGTAGTTTGAAGCTTCTGGGTCTTAATGCAACATATATAATATCATTTCTAATAATAGTGTTTAGTTATGTGCAAGGAAATTCTTTTGGACCCTCTTGGGTACCCAGACATCGGTGTTATTGCTTCCTCTGCAACCCCTATAACTACATACCTGATTCAATAACTTGCATACTGCTAAATTAAATGTATCTACATGTCCTTAGAGTAAGGCCTGATTCACAGGGGCGTATTTGTGCTCCATATTACGCCTGTACAACGGATAGCATAAAATCCATTGATTCACAATGGGGTAATCAGACCTGGGTTTTTCACATGCATATTTTATAGCATGACAAAAATTGCAGCTTGCCCTATTATGGTCCCATATTACAGACTAAATGGTCCATTGAAGTCAATGGGATTGCATAAATAGCAGTGAATATGCATACATATTGACTGCTGACTGCATATTTATGTATGAAGGCAGGAGAAATCTATGGGGCCTTCTTGCATTTTTTTTTTTTTTGCATGTATGAAAAATGCAGTAAATACGCTCCATTTTGGTCCATGAAAACACTCTGTGCATACACCCTTGTGAATGAGCCCTAAGAAAGTTATGAATTGGCAGAATCTTTGGGCACAGAAATTAAAAACATTCCCTTGATTTTTAAAGGGGCTATCCAGTTTAGAAAACTCATTTTCGTATACCCTATAAGGGAATTTTAAGTTAAGAAAGGTGTGGGAGAGGAAGGGGGTCTCCTGTCCAGGATCCCTCATCACTTCATCAGAATCAGAGGCAGATTGACTATAGGCTAAACAGGGAGAAATCCTGGTCGGCTGGTTAAGTCATGGACTGCTCTGGTCAGGCAGGGCTGGCGACAGCACCTGGGCAGATACTCAGACCCACTGCAGGCCAATGGGTTCATCACAGCTGAATATGGGTTGATCCAAGATGAAGCACTTGCTATAGACCCCGCTTTCCTGCTGCCTTAGGGGGTCTAGGGAGCAGCTGCGGTGAAGCACCCTTTATTGCAAAGGTGTGGCTGTGTAGCATGGAGGTTGTGCTAGTCAGAGGCATAGTTATAGGGGGTGCAGAGGTTGCAGTCGCTGCCAGGCCCCTCTGTCACATAATAATATGCCAGTATTATAAATGGCACATGGTAGGTAGGGGGCCAGGTTACAGATTTTGCATTGGAGCCCAGGAGCCTCTAGTTACCCCTCTGGTGCTAGTGCCTGTGTCCTCATCAGGCAGCTGCAACGTCTCTTCTTATTTCAATATCCCCCTCTGTTTCCTTTTTGTCATGATGAAGGCACAGAGAACCAGGCAACAAATGGATGACATCTCAAAGCACAGATCCAACATCAAGTAATGTTGGCCCCATCTGCTAGTAATTTGGACCCACCTACAATATGAGGCAAGTCTTAGACTTTTTTCAGGGCCATTTTACATTCTCAATCCGACCCTATTCAGAATAGATAGTGACTGTAAGAAGTGTTTATCTTTGAAGGACTTAGCCTGTCCTACAGACAAGCCATTGATTTCGAGGGGCACCGTGTAGTGCTCAATTTTCCCTGTGGTGGTGCTGCTGAGAAATTGAATACTTACTAACAGGTTTGTCCAGAGATTACAGCTGGGGCACACTTTGTGATCCGCTTATGACCGAGGCATCCTTCTGTCAATGGGAGATTGTCCAAAGTGGAGAACCCCCTTTAAGGCTAAAATTAGCCTGGTCCTTAAGGGGTTAAACTGATACACAAACTGAATAATTGGCTGGAATTGCCCTTATAAAAGCAATTGTTTCCAACAAGTGAGCTGATGAAGTAAACTCATGCAAATCATTGGAGAACACGCGGCATGTGTGCTTTAATCTGCGGCATAAGTGATTGTTACAAGAATGGTTACACATTGGATTGCTCGTAAGAAGAGAAAAAGCATCATTTATGGTCTTGAAGATTTTCAAAATGTTTTGCCCATTTAATGCTCTATAAAGATAAGTTAAAATATTCTTCAGACGTTCTTATCCGCTCACAAGCAGCAGAAAACATGGGAGTTTGCACACAGTTGTATATTACTTTATTTCCATAGATTAGTGGACCAAAAAAATCAATCTAGCTTGTATCAATGAATATGGTCTTGTGAAGCATGGGAAGTGCCATTCATTTCATTAGCTTTTTTCCTTATTCTCTCTTCCCCTTCAATCACTGATCTCCCTCTGTGTGTTTAAATAAGTATAGCATATTTAAGCTGGCACTTGCTCTCGGATGTTGTAAGACAAAGAGCACATAAAATAGATCCCCGCTGTTCTGTTCTACAAGACGTTGAGGGACCCTTCGGCATTGAAGACATTAATGTGCTATATAGGAGAAAACAATACCTTGTTATATAGATCTATGTGTCTGTATTTACACTCAGATATGCAAACAATGCTGCTAAGTTTTTGTTCTTGAGCATTTCACTTAACTCTTAAAAGTCAGAAGAAAATAACGTAATTGAGTTGAAAGGAATTCTTCCTTTAAGATGTATGAGGGAGAGAGAGAGAAAAATCCTACAGAGCGGAGTGACTGCAATCCATGTACTTATGGACATGCTGGACATTATGATAACTTGAGTTTAGTGACCAGTATAGTCTGAACAGAAAGGGATATTGCACCTCTGGTAACTTGAACTTAGTGGCCGGTACATTCCAACTTTAAAGAGAGGCTGCACCTTCTGATAACTTGAACTTATTGACAAGCATATTCCAACCTGAAAGGGAAACAGTGTCTTCTGCTAACTTTTAGTGGTCGGTGCATTTTAACTGAGAGACTGCACCTTCTGATAACTTGAACTTAGTGACCAGTATGTTTCAACCTTAAAGCGAGACTGCACCTTCAGATCACATGAATTTAGTGACCACTGTATTCCTATTGTAAATGGAGACTGCATCTTCTGAGAACCTGAATTTACTGACCAGCACATTCAATTGTAAGTGGAGGCTTCACATCTCATAACTTGAATTTATTGACAAGTACATGCCAACCTTAAAGAGAGACTACACCTTCTAATAACTTGAATTTAGTGGCCAGTACATTTTAACTGGGAGACTGCACCTTCTGATAACTTGAACATTCCAACCAACAGCAGTTGGCATTATGGCATATAACCCACTACAACGGCTTACTGACTTGGACTTTGCAGATGATATAGCTCTCCTCGCACCATGGCTCCTCCAACTCCAGCAAATTACACTAGCTCTGGAACAAGACGTGGCAATGGCTGGTTTGCAGACTAACTGAGAGAAGATACAGATTATGTGAGTTGGATATGTCGCACCCACAAATGCCTCAATTACAGTCAACCAACATCAGTGGTTCCAAGAAGTTGACTGGTTTATCTACTTAGGTAGTGTAATCTCCAATGAGGGGGATGCCGAACATGATGTCCATAGTCATACCAGGAAACTGTGGGAAACTTTCTAACATCTATACCCTATATGGGCTACCACCTAACTCCCATTACAAACACAGATATGACTTCTGAACATAGATAGCCACCACATGTGTCAACTGGCAACTTGATATTTTTCAACAATGATGCCTTAATCGCCTGTTCAGTTTCACTTGCCATGATCAGGTTACAAATTAAGAAATGTATCACCTCTTTGGTTCGCGACCACTCTATTCCCGAGTCACTGAATGCTGACTCCGTTTGGCTAGACACATTCTACTCCTCTCTGACAGAAGACTGGCAAGAATTGCTATTTCATGGAATCCAAAAAATGGGGAGTGTCGACTGGGAAGGCAAAAGATCACCTGGCAACATACATTTATAGAGGAATTGCCAATGTCGACCTTTCATGGGATGATGGCAGAACTGCTGCCTTCGATTGCCAACGATGGCATTTTTTTGTCACCTGATGCATCGAAAAGTGCTGGAGGACTTAATTCTAAGTAAGACATTCCTATTGTAAATAGAGACTGCACCTTTTGATAACCTGAATTTATTGACCAGTGCATTCCAAATGTAAATGGAGGCTGCACCGTCTAATCACTTGAATGTACTGTTAAGTACATTCCAACCTTGATGAGATACTGCACCTTCTGATATCTTGGGTTTAGTGGCTAGTACATTCCAACTGTAAAGAATAATTGAACTTTTGGATAGCTTCATTTTAGTGACCATTACATTCCAACTATAAAGAGAGGCTTCATTCTCTGATTACTTGCTACTATTAGCATCATTAACGCTTTCCAATCCAATTTGTATCCTAGTTTTCCTAGGGGGCTTACTCTTTTTCTGCGGTTATACAACAGCGCTATATGCTGGCTAAAGCCAGTACTGCATGAGGTGACACATTGGATAGGCTCCGACAGCATAGATGCTGGCAATATACAGTAAGAGAACCCTGACGGATATCTTCCAACATTGGAGCTGTACAGCCTTAAATCATAATGTCTTCACAGGTCAGACAGTGGATTGGAAAGGGTTAATAAGGTCTTGCTTACAGATGTAATTGTTGCTGATTAAATGAGATAGATGCATTTAAATGATATGCATGTAAGAGTGAAAATAACATTAGTTTTGGAATACCATGTCCACCTCTGCCTGTCACTGCGGGGGGTGGGGGTGGGGGGTTACTTTTCTTCCTGCAGTGACATCAGAATGAATGGAGCACTGGTCGAGCATGCACAGTCAGTACTCTATTCATTCCAATGGGATGACAGAAATACCTGAGCCCTTGCTCAGGTGTCTTCTCAGTCCCATTGAAAGTGAATGCAGTGTCAGCGTGCTTCCACGACCAGTACTCTCTTTGGTCTCCTCCTCCTGTGGATAGGGGATAACTTATCATCTTGGTACAACCTCTTTAAAGCAACCCTCCGGGTCTGAACAAACAGAGATAGCTGCACCAACTTCTCTGACTACGTGATACAAATTAGTCTGCATCATTAGTCTAAAGGTGTACTTACACGGCAAGGTGATCGCTGAAAATTCGCTCAAACGGCAGTTTGAGTGACAGTTTTGAGCGATCACTTTGCATAAGCTCTAAAGTAGCTAATCAGCTACTTAAAAGCTTATTAGTGTGTAAATGAAGGCTCCCGCTGTTTGCAGAAGACAGCGGGGGCACTGTCTTCTGCAAACAGCTGCTTTGTTCTTGGAGCTCTCAGCTGGTATCCCGCTGAGTTGATAGCTCTGAGAACAGCAGAAGCTGCTTTGTTCTCGGAGCTATCTCTGAGAGCTCCTTGTGGGACACCAGCTGAAAGAATGCTATCAGCTGGTATCTTGCTGAGAACTCAGCGCACGGCACTGATAAGGCTCATCGCTGATTTTTAGCCTGCTAGAAATCAGCGATGAACGAATAGTGCACGAACAGTGTATGATGGCAGCGCATTTAGACACAACGATTATCGCTCAAAAGATGGCTTTTGAGTGATAATTGTTGTGTCTAAATGGGCCTTTAGACACTAAACCTGCCTTGATTGACCAGTGCAACCCACATGAGCAGCACTGGCCAGTCAAAGCAGAATTAGTGTCTTAGACTACCAATGCCTGCTATAGTAGTCAGAGATGCAGTTTGGCTATCTTTGTCCAGGACTAGAGAGTCTCTTTAAGCCCTGTGCAATCATGGTACATCTTTGAATATATAATAGGAAAGAGGAGCGCTGAGCTGCACAAGCAGAGAGGATGAGACAAGAAAGGGACCTTCACTTTGGTTTGTCCTGGGTATTTTCTGCATTCAAAATAGTTGGTACCTTTGCAATATAACTATTTTTCCTAATTCCGCCTGCATTTGTTTCCTGAGCATGGATATTTATATATATAGATTGCAGTCACTGTCATGGGATGGGCTTTCTACTAGTTTATGCATATATTCCATCAGCATTTCTACTGAATGCAAATAGCATCAAAAGACAGTGGAGGTCCAAAGGTGTCATCCGGGAGCAGCCAAAACATATCTAGGCCATTGCTTAGTGAGTAGGAGATGGAATATGAAAAGCTCTCTAAAGGGTAATTACAATGTGGAACTTCAGTTTATTTTTAAGTGATTTAGGATTTCATTTTTCTTTACACACGGGCAAAAGAAATACATGTCACCATTACACACTAAACAGGAAACCACTGAGAAACACTGACATGGAAAAGGACTTGGGGGTTTTAGTAAACTGCAAGCTTAACTGGAGCAACCAGTGTCAGGCAGCTGCTGCCAAGGCAAATAAGATCATGGGGTGCATCAAAAGAGGTCTAGGGGCACATTACGGGAACATTGTTCTTCCTTTTTACAAGTCACTGCTCAGATCACACATGGAATATTGTGTACAATTTTGGCACCAGTACTCTAGAAGGACATATCAGAGCTTGAGCGGGTACAAAGTCGGGCAACTAAAGTAATGAACGGAATGGGTGGACTACAATACCCGGAGGGGTTATCAAAATTTGGATTATTTAGTTTAGGCACAAATGGTTGAGGGGCGACCTAATAACTTTGTATAAATATATCAGGGGACAATACAGAGATCTCCCCCATCATCTATTTATACCCAGGACTGTGACTGTAACAAGGGGGCACCCTCTACATCTAGAGGAAAGAAGGTTTCTACACCGACATAGAAGGGGTTCTTTACTGTAAGAGCAGTGAGACTATGGAACTCTCTGCCAAAGGATGTGGTGATGGCAAATTCGATAAAAGAGTTCAAGAGGGACCTGGACGCCTTCAGCAATACAATATTAGATGTGATAATCATTAATAACTTCAGAAGGGTTGGTGATCCAGGCATTACTCTGATTTTTTTGCCTTCCTCTGGATCAACATTGGGGGGGGGGGGGAGTTAATAGGCTGAACTGGATGGACATATGTCTTTTTTCGGCCTTACATACTATGATACTATGTTCTTAAGTTTTGCAGTAGTGTCATAATGTCATGTTTTCCAGCCAAGTAGAGAGAGTTCTATACTAGAAGCACATGGTTTACTTCACTGACCTTAAGACCATCAATGGAGTAAAGTTAAGGGGATTGTTTTTCGAAATTCTCAGTACATGTTGAGCAAAAAGAAGATCGAAAAACCATGTACAGTGAGCAGCTCGGTTCCTGCTAGTAGCGAAGGCTTTCGATTCTGAAGAAACTTGTAGAACGGAAACAATTGGTTGAATGAAGGACAAGAGTGAACCAGGTTTGAATACATTTTGGCTCTCTCTAGTTGGAAGCTGTGGTCCAACCTTTGATACAACTACATTCTAATGACTCGCAGATTGCATAACTATGTCCAGCTTGTATCTGAATAATGAGAGACCATGAACTTCGAAGTCATTCACATGTAATTCAATCTCTGCAAATGCCAGCCTGCATGTTATCCTATTCATAACTTTTTCTTCTACTGCAAATGTATTTCAACATATCAATTCCGAAGCGTGAGGTCTTTTTTATATCTAGGTCATGAGACAGTTTTACATTTTCTTTGTCTGCCTTTCCACTTCTACACATTCCTAGTCTTGGCTAATGTCAGTGGCTTTTTTTTATCTGAACGACGTTCCTAAGATCAGCACTTCACTAGCTGATGGAACTAGCTTTGAACAGCTGCAGGAATGGGAAAGGTCTACAGTAATTGAGAGCTCAAACATTTTCTAAAGGTGTCGACGTCTAGAAGTCCAACTATTTTCACTGTTCTTATGCTTGAAAAAAAAAAAAAGTTTAAATTGACTGAAACGTGGCCTAATGTTGCTTTAGGCAAAGAACTGAAGGTTTAACTTAGTTGCCATTTGGGTGTCATGAGTGGTAAACGTAAAAATAGATCTAAACCTACAATTCATCTTCCTAGACTCTTTTCTATATTTCTAGAAGTGATTCTTTTTGTAATAAATTAATGGGGTAGTGTCTAAAAATACCATTCCTCCTACCTACATACTTTTACCTAATGAGACTTAAAGGGGTTTTCCTACTACCTGCAATTGCTTTACAGCTACTCTGTACTTCCTGGTTGCCTCTGACTGGGACATATGACTTCTGCAGCCAATGACTGTCCATAGATGGTCACTGCTGGGACCTGTGATTGTTGCAGCAGCCACAGGTCCTGGTAAGCAGCAACCAGAAAGCACAGAATGGTTGTGAAGCAATTTTAGGTAGTGGGAAAACCCTTTAAGACCTCACATATGAAAGTGTATTCTAAGTCCATACAACATCCATAGACATTAAAGGCATGTCTATGCGTCTCTAGTGTACCTCTATGTGCCTCTGATTTTACAGAAAGGCATATAAAGATTTTTGTGTAGGTTGTATGAATCTGACCGTATGAATGTATCATCAGACATTATATGATAGAAGTATTCTCTTTTAGAAGCATTGCTTCCATGAAAGAAGGGCATAACTATAGAGGGTGCAACGGTAGTAGTCATTCCCAGGCCCTGGAGTCTGAGAGTACAAAAAGCTTCCTTTGCCCAACAGAAGGAGAGACATTCTATAAATTACACATGATTAGTGGTTAGAGAAGAAAAAGACGCTGATGGAGTGACGCGACCTCTTTTAGACAAATGTGCACATGCTGGGATATTTGAAGAAACTGTTGCTTTAGTTTGAAAAAAATCACCACATACGGAAATAAGAAACTATAAATTGCAACAATTACACCACCAATCTCCTCAATGGATCTTAATCAGAGTAGCTCCTGTTCTTTCCTTTTTTCTTCTACGCCTCCACTATCTCTATATGATTAGTGGTGGTGCTGAGGGTGGTCGCTCCTTTTACAGCTTTTTCAATGGGACCAAGGAGCTTCAAGTTATATCTATGCTAGGAGAAAATGGTTTCCTATTACAGATGGGACAAATTTTACCTTGATTGTGATAGCAAGGCTTAAGGCCCATTTAGACACAAGGATTATCGCTCAACGCTGTGCCTGGGGAGAGCTGATTACAGCTGATTGCATTGTATCAGCTGTTCTCAGCTGTCAGCCCCATAGCAGATCAAAAGGAATGTAATCAGGGAACAGTGGGAGATCTGTTTCCTGAATACAACTCCCTGCAGCTCACACACTACTAATTGGTACTAATAGGCATTAGTACCAAGTAGTCCTTTATACAAAATGATTGCTCAAAAGCCATCTTTTGAGCGATCATCTTTGCAGTGTAAATGCGCCTTTAGAAAGTTATCTTATCATTACCCAATAAAAAGCTATTGTTCTCTTATCTTAACACATCAAAACCCATTGTAAAGTGACTCGGAATATAAGTAAATCGCTTGATAGCACATTGTGATATCATGTCGCATCAAGAGCCCTTTTACACGGACAGCAGGTAGTCCCAGTGTTATTCATTCCTGTGCTTTTACGCAGTAATGATGATTGCTCAGTGAATGGAGGCAGAGCGGCCAGGGATCATTCTGGTCCGCCCGCTTCCATCCACAATAAACAGGCAGTCGTTCATAAGTGAACTGTTTACACGAGCCGATCCATCATTCAGTTTTCTGCATACAGAAACTAAGCAATGAACGAGAAGTGAATGAATTCTTGTCCATCATTCAGTCGGGGCATGCATTTACACTGAACTATCATTCAGATTCCATCTGGAAGTTTGAGCTTTGTGGCCATAAGTCCAAAAGGTATGTTTGGCATAAAGCCTACACTGAGCATCACTAAAAGAACGCTGGAGCCGCAGTGAAGATGGTGGAGGCAGCATTATGCTCTGGGGGCTATTTTTCTGCTGCTGGCACTGGGGTTTTAGTCAAGGTGGAGGGAATTATGAACAGTTCCAAATATCAGTCTATTTTGACACAAAACCTTCAGGCCTAAAAAGCTCAAGATGAGGAGGAATTTCACCTTTCAGCATGACAAGCATACTCCAAATCAACAACAGAATGGCTTCGCCAGAAGAAGATCAAATGTTTGGAATGGCCGAACCAGGACCCAGACCTGAATCCCATTGATAATCTGTGGGTTGACCTGAAGAGAGCGCTACACACAAGATGCCCTGACAGATTTGGAGAGTTTGGCAAAGATTGCCAAGTCAAGATGTGTCAAGTCAAGATGTGTCAAGACTCAATGATGACATAAAATCAAAGGGGACATTAGCAAAATATTAGTTTTAGGGCTTATTCACGCGAGCGTATATCGGCCGCCGTTTTCATTGCCGGCCGATATACGCTACCATCTGATGCATTGGATTCCAATGCAACAGATCACACAGGCGTATTTCCGCGGCATAAAAGTGCCTGGCCAGATGCTTTTATGCCAGACAGGAAAGATGGAGTCCTGGAGCTATCTTCCTGGCCTGGCTGGCCTACGTCTGCTGCCATGGACTCCTATAGGAGCCCATGACAGCGACCGGAGAAGGGAGGTGGGAGAGAGTTTAGCAGTGTGTGTGCTAAACTCCCTCCCCCTTTTCTCCTCCTCTCTCCTCCCCTCCGATTGTTTGCAATGGGAGGGGGTGGTATGGGGAGGAGTTCCGCTCTGCCCTGTCCTGCCCCCTCCGATTGCTGGCTGCAAACAAGGGGAGGGGAGAGGGTGGGAGCTTAGCACCGCCTCTGTCCCACCCCTCCCATTGCAAACAGCTGGGGGGAGGAGAGAGGAGCTGAGACGGCGAGCGGGAGAAGAGGGGGAGATAGCTTAGCAGAGCTAAGCTGTCTCCCTCAGCCCGAAGGCCCATACGCTGATCCTGTGCATCACATGGTAGCAATAGCATATATCGGACGGCCATGCAAACGCCGGCCGATATATGCTTGTGTGAATAAGCCCTCAGGTGTGTAAATTTATACAACCACATTATTTTATTTATTTTTTTATTTAAAATTTTTGCATCCTACAAGATTTCAGATTAAAGATAATGGGCAATTCCTTTCGAGTTCTGCCCATCTCAGAATTGGAAAGAACTTGCATGGGAACAAAAAAATTGGTCGGAAATTTCACGGAAATAGAACACATTGATTAGATTCAGGTTTTGCACATGTGTGTTTTTTTAATCAGACAATAAATGGGTGTGTTAAAAAGTGGACTGCATTCGCATGATGCCATTGCACCCCATTTTTAATGCATGTAACTATGGGAACTAGTAAAAAAAAAAGAGAAACAGGAAAAGGTGGGTAAGGTTGAATTTCTTTTTTCTACGCATGTGCAAAATGGATGGAAATTGTGAGTGAAAATTGCAAAAACCCATGAAAATTGTGAGAAAGTCACCCCCCAAAAGTCTGACAGTTCTTTACAGATCGCAATCATCATGTGAATGCAGCCTTAGGAGGTTGTTTCTTCCATAGAAGTCTTTAGATTTGAGGGATGATGTATTGATGATCTGATTCCTTGCTACACTATCCAAATCTTTTTGAAATTAGTCTTCTAGAAAATTCCTAAAGTAAACAAAAAGGTGACCAAATCTCATTCAGATACATCCTGGAAACAGTAAAACCCCCATTCTACACGGGGGAGGCCTCAGGAGGAATATTTCTAGGAGAAATGTTAACTTTATTATGTATATAATTTCCATATGGAATTACCCTTAAATATAGAAGAATGTACATTCACCCGGCACTCTATACCCAAGCTGCACATAATACTCGGAGCTGAGCTTTTCTTGCCATATTACAGACCAGTATCCCGGTACCTGACATTATGATCCGGTAATTGTAGAACAAAGAACTAATTTAATCAAGTCCAAGCTGCAGACTCCTAGCAGAAAACCTTGTTAAATGAAATTTGTGCTGATTGAACTTACATTCCGTTCTACTCTTTTTGTATGGCACAAGCCACTTAACAGACTAACTCTGCTGCATGTGGTCTGAGAATACCATTAGGTACAGTTAAAGAGCGGATACTTATTTGTTCACACTGGGCTCGTTGTACAATACTACTGAATATGGCGCTGATATATAAATATAGATTATTGTTATCTGTATGGTAATATAGGCCAAGTCATGTTGGGTGAAAAGTATCTGGAAACTCCTGTCCTCAGAGCAGAGGCGTAACCTGAAGCTGCTGGGCCAGTGGTGTAAAATCTGGAACTGGGCCCCCAACTATAAAGCTTCATTGATAGTATTGGTTTGCTATATGGGGAAGAGAGACTTTACGGGCCCCCTAAGGCTCCTGGGCCCAGGTGCGACCACACCCTGTGCATCCCCTATAGTTACACCCAGGTGCGTAGCTAAAGGCTCATGGGCCCGGGTGCAAAAGTTTATCTTGGGGCCCCCTAATTTCACTTAACTCCTTAACGCAGAGGCATAACTTGAAGCTCCTGGGCCCCACTGCAAAACCTGTAACAGGGCCCCCATCTATAATGCTTTATTCATAGTACTGGGCTCCCTATATGGAGAAGAGAGGCCTTATGGGCCCCCTAAGGCTACTGGGCCTGGGTACAACCAGATCCCTGCATACCCTATAGTTACGCCAATCCTGTCTCAGAGAGGTACGGAGTGCAGAAGTTGCTTTCATACTTGGACCTTGGTATTTGATGCAGTCGAATGGATCCTCCACTATACGAGAACACCAGTATTATCAGGGCACTTCATGGCTGAGGGCACCTAGTACAGGTTTTGCATCGGGGTCCAGAAGCATCAAGCTATATCATCGTTGCTTACTCTCAATTTTGTCCATAGTGTTGGGATGGAAGAGAGGAGCATAAAAAGATTACATCAAGTCTATTTTTTGTTTTGGGGGACCAGGCCTCTTCTTTTCTATCACATACATCAGTGTTCCCCAACTCCAGTCCTTGGGGACCGCCAACAGGTCATGTTTTTTGGATTTCCTCAGTGTTGCACAGGTGATGTAATTATCATCAGTGCCTCAGACATTGTCACAGGTGTTCTTAGGATATCCTGAAAACATGACCTGTTGGTGGTCCCTGAGGACTGGAGTTGAGGACCCCTGAAATACATATAAAGGGAATTTGCTTCTCTTCATCTAGGCAAAAGACCCATCCAGGCAAGTAGGGGTTTTAAATGTGCTCTGCAATGCATCATGAAATCCACAATTCAGTACGCCCATGAACAAGCATTTAGGGGTATTTTTCTTTATTTACCCATAATGCTGTATTTTTAGTTGAATGCCATCCTAACAGGTAAATACTCTAAAGATAAAGTTCAGTTTATTGAAAAACAGTAGTAATGCTAATTAAAGATGAACTCTGGCATATAAATGAAGCCCAATGCTAGGCCTGTTCATACTCTCCTCATTAATTATACAAGCAATTATTTACATTGTTATAAGAGTGCCATTAGCCGCGAAGAGAACATCCACTCAGTAGACACATCCCCAGACCGCAAGGGGCAACATGGTGCTAGATATGCAATCTACAATTTCGAAATGATGGCCACTACTTCACTTTTTGACTCAGGCAGCAAAACCTCTAGAAGCACCCTTAAATGTCATCCTCACCCCACCAGGGAGGTGGTTGCAATGCCCGTTTTTGTCTCACTAGTGCTAGAGCAGTAGTTTTGGTGTTTTATTTTATTATATACCAATTATATAATGGTTACCAATTCTTGTAAATGTGATGTCCCTCACATTCTGATCTTCCTACGCCTATGAGCATCCAGAGGATTCACTTAGATTTCCACTGTAGTTCCCCTTTAAAGGGGTTGTCCAGTTGTAAACGCTTGCTGACCAATCCTTAGGACGGGCCATCATTAGTGGATAGGTGAGGATCTGCCACCCGTGACCATTATTAATTAGCTGTCTGTCGGGTCCGTTACACTCATGCACTGAACTAACCACTTCAGGAAACACACAGCTCTGTTCCCACTGCAGTGGCCTGACTTGGTATTACACATAAAGTTACCATTCACTACAGTGGAAACTCTGCGTGTAATACCAAATCTGGCCACTGTGGTGGGAATTGAGCTATGTGTTTCTTGCAGAAATCAGCTTAGCCCCATCAGCAAACTAGCCTGACAAACAGCTGATCAGTGGGGACCTTCACTGATCTACTATAGTCTTGTTTACAATTGGACAACCCCTTTAATTTCAGAAGTCTCCTTGAACCACTAGTAAAATCTTATTGTATTAGATAATGCTTCTCACAAAGTCATTTATACTCCAAATGCCTACTACAGTAATAGGCACTTCACTCCCAGATACAAGGATAGAAATTAAATGAGGTTGTCCAGGATTAGAACAACATTTCTTCCAAAAACATCGCCAGACTTGTCCACAGGTTGTGTGTGGTATTGCAGCTAAACCCGATCCAGTTAAATAGGGTTGAGCTGCAATATCGGACACAACCTACGGACCTATGGAAAGGTGTGATGCTTGATCTGGAACAAAGAAACCATGTTTTTGTAATCCTGGACAAACCCATTAAGCTACTTTTTGCCCTTCTGTCCTTTTTTTCCGACAGGCGTATTTAAAGATTAAAGAGTGCTGGACCAACTTTTAAGGAACTAAGGAAGTAAAACAAAGAAATCTGACAACTTCTATTAACCAGTTCCTTCCTCAATGGTCCATAGAAGAAAAGCACAAACAAGGTGATGTGCCTCAGGGCTAGAAAAGCTACCTCAGATTGACGTACATTATCTGGTGCGAAAGTCCGAGCGTCGTGCACCTCAATGCACTGGGGGCCCTTTGCATCAAAGTGGATATTTATGTTTGTGGATTCTGAAATAAATCATTTAGCATTTAATCCATTTATGTAGAAACTTGACTTCACATATTCTGCCAATATTTTGTTTTTACTGTAACATGCAATTTTCAGTTCTTTTCCTGATGTGTGGAGGTATGACAGTGCGCAGGAGGAAAGGTTGGAGGTCTAGATATTTTGTTTGAAAATGGAAAACTTTTTGAAGGTTGTTTGAAAAAAAAAAAAAGATGGAATTTATAATACCAGGTGCAATCAAAGAAGAAGTATTTGTTACCTAGGGTTAGGTTTGGTTTTAATAGAGAGTATATGTCATGGGTAGTGGGATGAGACACAGGATACAGAATACGATGCAGGCAACGGAGTTACAAAGTTGTAAACTTCTTATTTCAGATCAAATAATCTAAGGAAAAAAAGTGTTATGCCGTTCAAGGAACAATCCAGACATCAAACTTTTATAGTACCATTACGTAATCTTGTGTGTGACTAAAATAAGGACTACAGCTCCTACTTATGGGTAAGTGATTATAATATTTCACAGTTTGCATGGGGTATTTGCATCATTAGCAGCACATAGCAAATAAGATAACTTGAACTTTTGGAACAGTCTATTAGCACCGTAGCAGCACTTTACCATTCAGCAAATAACAAAAACCCCTTTGTGACTTGTAGATTCAGGCAATAGGTCTGATTCTGGTAACAGCCGCTATTGCGGTTAGTGTTCAAACCTCACAGTTATTAGCATTCCAGAGAGTAACATTTGGCCTGTTTAGTCCCTACTAAATCCCTTACATTGTGCACATTGTTTGGCTTTTAGTGGGTCAATTTTGGCCTTTGGTGATCAATGGGTGGAACAGGTTACCACAGGAGGTGGTGAGTTCTGCTTCAATGGAAGTCTTCAAACAAAGGCTGGACAAATATCTGTCTGGGATGATTTAGTGATCCTGTACTGAGCAGGGGGTTGGATCAGATGACCCTGGAGGTCACTTCCAACTCTACCATTCTATGAGTCTGGCCTCACCTAAAAACTGATGCTAAGGGGCTCCTCTGTGTTGCTCTGTGGCAATCGGTCTATAATGTAATTCCAAACTTTCTCTCCCTCTTGCAAATTGTTGCTCTTCAACTGGCAGCTTCTCCACAGCTTTGGCACCCTCTGCTATAGTCCCCCAATGGGTCCAGGAAGCCTCCAGTGGTGCAATGAATATTCTTAGTATCTCGGCAGAAGTTCCTCTGCAGGCTATCGCTCCTAGGGGGTCTGTCTCTCATCCATAGAGCACATTTGCTCTACATGCACTCTATGCCCTGTCTCCCTCTGTCCATGCTACTGCTTCCACACACTGTGGCGCAGCACCGTGCCATTTATCTGGTGAAGGTTTGGGCTAAATGCAATCCTTTTTTGAGGGCAGGGCTTAGCATTGGCGATGTCACAGGGCAGGGCTTAGTGGTGGCAACCAAGCCACTTCACACTGTCCATGTATTCCACAAGCAGCTCACAACTCCATCATAGCCGATGAGGCCATTCACACAAATGATGCATGAGGAAAATCAGTACAAGCCATATTTTCATCACGGAAGAGAGGAGCACATGCAATGGGCATAGTCCATGAGTTTCAGGCAGCACATGGATGCTCCCAGGCTCAACTCACACACCGTACGTCTGTTTGAACACAGGGAATAGATTGGTGGCCACGTCTTGTTGCCCTCTGTCATCATTCCCATTGTAATGTACAATTTACTTTAGCATACCTCAGTTTTCCCCACAATCTCACACACCAATGATCACTCATACTAAGCCTCTGCTTATTTTTCTGTTGATCTATGCAAAGATATCGTCGGATCCGCAGTCTTACAACCCTAATCTTCCACATCATGCATGAGAAACTAATTTCCTGCCTGTTCTTTAGGTTTGGTAAAGCATATTTGGAGAAATTGACACCAAGCTTAACATTTAATTATAGAACTAAACAGATTTACAGTATTTCTAAAATAAACCAAACCGTAAATCATCCCTGTGTATACATCATATAGTGGTGAATGATAATATCTGCTTCTAGAAGAAACGCAAGTACAGAAAATGCTAGTTATTAATAATAGATAATTTCTCAGAACACCGTGAACATATCGCAGAACTGTACCTGACCTCTACTTCAGTATCACAGATAGTGGGATAGTGAATGCAGCATGGAAGGCTGTCTGTCTGTCTGTCTATCTTCTATCTATCTATCTATTTATTTATTATCTATCTATCTCATATCTATCTATCTATCTATCTCATATATATCTATCTATCTCCTATCTATCTATCTATCTATCTATCTATCTATCTATCTATCTATCTATCTATCTATCTATCTATCTCCTATCTATCTATCTATCTATCTATCTCATATCTATCTATCTCATATCTATCTATTTATCTATCTATCTATCTATCTATCTCCTATCTATCTAATATCTATCTATCTATCTATCTATCTATCTATCTATCTATCTATCTCCTATCTATATCTATCTATATATCTATCTATCTATCTATCTCATATCTATCTATCTCCTATCTAGCTATCTATCTCCTATCTATCTATCTATCTATCTATCTATCTATCTATCTATCTATCTATCTATCTATCATCTATCTATCTCATATCTATCTATCTATCTATCTATCTCATATCTATCTACCTCATATCTATCTATCATCTATCTATCTCATATATATCTATCTATCTATCTCCTATCTATCTATCTCCTATCTATCTATCTATCTATCTATCTATCTATCTATCTATCTATCTATCTATCTATCTATCCTCACCTACACATAAAATCATGATGTGATAATGTCTATAACAGACCAACATACACACATGTAATGTCATCAAAACATAAGAAAGGGAATGCTATTGCTAACCAACATCGGCCTCAAAAACCATGCCTTAAAACAAGGCGATCATCCCGAAAAGGACAGCCTGACGTCTTGTACCTATAGAACCTAGCCTGTGCATAGATGGAAGATAGAGAAAGACATACAGCCGATGGAAATGACAATAGAGCTAGGAAAAGGCACAAACAGACAGAAGTCCGCAACCACACCAGACGCAGCAAACAGGACATCTTACCGGCATCCACAGTACATGCGCAGTACAGATTTTTTTTCTTAGACTCCTACTTTTCCTGCATCATCGCCTAGCAATGACGCAGAATTTGTGACCTTTCCGCAATGTCCGCGCAGCATCTGCACAAAAATGGAGCATTCTGCGATTTTTCATCCGCGGGTGGAAACCGCTATTGGTTTCCGCTCATGTGCATGAAAAATCCCTTTTCCACAGCATGCTATGAGCAGTATTTGCTGCGAAATCCGGAGGTGGACGGCCACTCCGGATTCTGCAATGCAAATTTGCCCGTGTGCATGCACCCTATGGCTGATTGGCCACTAAGAACAACACCTCTCTGTCTACCAATCAGTCCACACACCACAGGAGATATTAAAGCAAGATAGAGAAGAGGAGAACATTACACAATGAGGTATTTCTGATAGACAACTCCCAGGGGAACTTCTGAGGTGACACAAGACATAGAAGGATTCCCGGATGACTCTTAAGGGAACCCTGCAATGACAGAAGACCCAAAAGGATTTCCGATAAATTAAACCTAAAGGACCTTCTGCACTGACAGCAAAGAGGCATTCAACAATGCCCAAATCATGGTCACTTGGGCCAGGCTGATGTAGACAACACCCCGATTCTATTTTGATTGCAGCTGGCACATCGCAACAGATGCCCTTGTTTAAGTTGCACTATAACTTTAAAGCAACTCCATGGTTTGAAATTAGGAAATGTAACAGACTTTACAAAAAGTTGATGTCGCTGATTGGACTCTATGCAGAGGAATGCAGGTGTCTCAAGAGACGACTGCTGATTGTTAAGACCTTTTTGTTTCTGGTGAGCTATAAACCAGACCAAGAAAAGTACAAGTAAATGAAAGTAACTAAAAATTATGGCAAATGAATCCATATGAAGCCTTCAGTTGTGATTGGTAGAAGCCAGTATGAATACCATTGCCCACAATATGTCTAAACTTTGTATAACTCCCCTCCACCAAAAAAAAAAAAAAACTTGCATCACATCTCACAACATCCAAAGCCTGGGTGTGGGTAGCTTGCCGAAAATGAATGTAATCCTATATAACCTGCGCTGTGCATTATACGAGCCAACTCTACAGCTCTCTTGTGATTACTTACATCACTTCGACTTAAGCTTCATATTGCATATATTGAGCAAGTGGAATTTGGATGATGAGTTGTAGGGAGTGACTTGTTCTTTACGTGACATCATCTCGCAGGATGCCAAACCAAGTTCTTTTTACAAAGAAGCAGAGCTCACACCCCATGTCACCGGTTCACCGTGACAATCCTACCCATGTATATTAGGAATGGCATAAAATCAGTCATCCCCTTCACACGATCTTCTCGCAAGGATCAAAGAAAAATGACTATGACGCTTAGCAGTACCAACAAAAAAATGTAATATCCTAAGATAGACTTCTGTTTAGTTATGTCACGCTGAAGGGGACAAGATGCTCGGAACAATGACAAAGGGTCTTTAGATGAATAAACAATGATTTCTGTGGATGGGTTCATAGGGGCTACTAAGATCTGGAGGGTTTTTCTGTCTGCTTAGCAGCCCCAGGCACAGTCCTGCTATTTTGGTCTATAGAATGTGTAGCCAATATGCAATCATTTTCAGCCATGGATCATTTTAGAGAGTGGCAGGTGAAGCTACAGTCATCTGTCAAGTGACAATAACAGAGTGTCTCACACAATTTCAGAAGGCCACCGTGCATCACTTTGATAAATACATTTATTTCCTCCCCCTCAATGAAGAAAAATAAGACAGTTGTGAAGTCTAAAGTAGATCTCAAGTCCAGGTATTTGATTGTCTAACTGTTGCTAATTTTTGCCCCCTGCATTTACATAAAAGGAGAAGATAGACAGGTTCCAGCTGGAGTTTACCATGCTGGAGGGATTATTATAGGGATGGCTTTATGCTTGAAATTACTGAAAACAACAGTTGTGCTGAAAATACACTATCCTACCAAAAGTAATTGGACACCTGAGCCAGAATCAATAGTAGTATTTACATAATGTTAATACTTAGTGAGCCTCCTTTGGTCCTAATGACATCAGATACTCTCCATGGCATACTTTCGACTAACGTCTGATACACTTCGGACGGGTTTCCCCTCCATCCATCCTGCAAATATCTGGAACGTTTGAGGATATGGATGTACCATGATTGGACTGGCCTGTACAGAGTCCTAACCTGAACCCTACTAACATCTTTGGGAGCAACTGGAATATCAGGTCAGGAAATATGAGCAGCATCCATTTTCTTTGAAAGAACTTGGCAGATGTTTGAAGGATGAATGAAGGGAAATATCAGCGGAAGTGTATCAGATGTTAGTAGAAATAATGCCATGGAGAGTATCCAATGTCATTAGGGCCAAAGGAGGTCCCACTAAGTATTAACATATGTAAATAAATACTACTTTTGATTCTTGCTCAGGTGTCCAATTACTTTTGGATATGGGTGTAGCTATAGAAGGAGGTGGGGCATATACTCTTGGTGTTGGGGAGAGGGCACCAACAAGTCATATGACTGGGCCGCTAACTGAATTTTTGACTGAGTATTTATATCCCTAATTAGATGCTATCAGCATTGTTTTGCAGTAGTTTGATATAGTACTATATTACGTTGACAAAGTAGAAACAAGGGCACTATATCTGAAGCCACATCAATATATATGTCATCTGTAATAGGTAATTGATTCAAGAATACTGTATATTCTGATTGCCATCATTGAAGATCGGACGGAATGTCTTTTGCCTAAGATGTATCATAAACCTTGTTGATGCCATTGCAAACGCAGGACATATCATCAGTAAGACCTAATATGTTTGTTAATCATCCCATAAAAAATAGACATTAGTGACAGATGATTAGCTCAAAGTTCACCTTCAAATCGGGTTGTCTTCTGCTAGATCTTTGAAGTCCATTCTTTTCTCAGAGCTTGGGCCATTGTTGCTAGAGTAGTTGGGCCCAGGATTTCACTGCCAACCTTGAGGAGTTTTCCAGTTGAGTGGTATGGAGAGTATACAAAGTGTGTGATCAAAGAAAAACATCAAGCGAAAAAGGATTCTTTGGACGGAAACAACTTGTCAACAAAAGGGGTCAAAGTAAGAGGTCAAGAATCATTCTGACAAACAGGTGGGGCATGGTCAAGCAAACTTCAGGGAATAGAATATTGGTGCTCCAACTAATGTGTCCAAATGCAAACTTGTCATTCCTTAGGACAGATGGGCTAGAACAGCAGACGATCAGTTTCGGCACCATTGATGTCTAAGAGAATAGGAAAGAAGACTCCAGTTGGACAAAATAGCGCAAAAATTGGATCACCGAGCAGCGGAAAAACATCGCCTGGTCAGATGAATCCAGATTTCTGTTGCCCCGTGCTGATGGGCAGGTCGGAGTTTGGTGCCAACGACATGAATTAATAACCCCTTCCTGTCAGGTGGGAACAGTTCAAGCTGGTGGAGTCATAGTGTGGGGAATGTTTCCTTGGCTCACCTGGATATTCTGATACCTGTTGGTGGCTGCTGTAGTTCTGCTGCAGTTCCAAAGACCAAAGGGGGTCTAAAGCACTACTAGATGGGTGTCTCTAATAACATGGCCATTCAGTACAGTTTTTCGTCATAGTTTGTTGCTTTTACTTCATTTCATATATCATACATTATTTTGTGTGCTTGCTCGTTCCTATTATAAAGTGTCATTTATAAACACTCCTAATTTTGTATAGGAGTTCAGGATTTATGTTACATGACATGGACACTCACGAGTAAAGGACTTTAAATTAGCTTTTTACCTAGAAGAATAAATAGAAAAGCAACAGCTTAGCCATAATGTATTGCTGTAAGTAATGCCTCACACCCAGGAGAGAAGGAATTATACTCCTATTAGGAAGTGACCTTTTAGACAGGTAGAAACACTAATCCAATCAATTAGTCCCAAATACACAATACTTTCTTGTTAACCCCCTTCCAAAAATAGATAATTTGCTTTATTACTGAAATCAGTAGTACGGGAAATTCATCCCTCTCTTGTTGTGGCACCTCTGAAACTTGGCAGTGATCAAAGTGTGCCTTGTTTAATGAGGGCATGAGAGATTGATAAAACGGAGATCCTCCACTGCTATCCTCAGTGCAGGCTCCAAGGTTATTCTGCTCCGAAGGAAAGTTTACAGCACAAACTTACAAGTATTTGCTTACTTTATGTATTTGTGTTACTTCTGTGCCAGGTTAAAGAGAATGTATGGGTTTAAAGGGGTTGTCCGAGTGCAAGGCAACTTTACAAAAATCGATCCAGGCCTGTTAAAGCAATAAAAGCAGGAGTACTTACTCATCCCAGGTGATCCAGTGTTGCATCTCCGTGGCCCTCCCGGTCTTTGATGTGGAGCAGAAACCACCTGACTCCTGCAGCCAATCAGAGGCAGTACCTGTCAAGTGCCATTTTCCTGGCATCACCACTCAGATGCTGGGAGAATGGCGCCTGACGGCTGCAAACTCTGATTAGCTTCAATCAGGCTGCATGAACGATGGATGATGAGCTGAACGCTGATCGCTCAGTGTAAATAGCAGCCATTCAGTACTGAACGGCCGCTATGTTAAGTCAATAGAAAAATTTCCTGCAGCCTCCCTGCCCCCTGCTGGCCGCTCTGTGAGCAATCCAGCGATACTAGCTCCCGGGAGCGAGTGTGTGCAGGGAAGATTGCCAGACATCATTTGTCCAACATTGATCCCATATAAATGGGCCTTTAGTGAATTCACCATCACCACGTCCTCAGGCAGAGAGTTCCACAGTCTTGCTGCTCTTACAGTAAAGAACCCTCTGCTACGTCGATGTAGAAACCTTCTTTCCTCTAGAGATAGAGGATGCCCCATTAAGTCACTAGATAATCTGACTTTTAAAGGGGTTTACGGGGGAAAGCTATTGACGACCTACCCTTAGGATAAGTGACACATAGAATCTTTATGGGTCCATAGGCACCCAGTGTTTATATAGGAAACAAAAAAAAGCATTACATGCCTCCACATAAAATTGCAGGTACGAGGAGGTACAGTATGGACCCATGGAATTTTTATGTGAGCTGTAATACATAACCATGTAGATCTATAATACGACTGTGTGCATAGAGACCTGCGATTGAAATAGAGTGATGATGCATTCGACCCACGAAGTGCTGGTTTTTCTTCTCCATGGTCCCTGGCAATTGATCTTTTAATGAAGAAGCAAAAAAAGGTGGAGTTTAAATATTTTAATGAGTCAGATCGAAAGACTAAGAATCAAAGCCATTGATTCCTTTCTCATTTACTCAATCAGCTCCTTGAAACTTCAGTTGGAAAATAGATTGGAGAGCCATTAATTGAACCATTATTTTGCTTATAGTCACAATTTCAGCTTCTCCTCTTCTCGAGCCGGGAGTGAGTTATTTTTTATTTTTTTTTTCACCCCCCACCCCTCTATTCTCTATGAGCTGTTTTCTTTCTCAATTTTTTATAAAATAAGAATAAATATTTAATGAAAATATGCCTTCCTTTTGCAAAGCACCAGAATAATAGGAGCTGGACATACAGTACAAATGATTTCTACCTTGTGAGTGTTTACACAGCGAAGGGAGATGTTTTAAGGTAATCTTCCACTATAATAATGCATGACCAGTGGAAAAAAAAAGCGTAGCCATGAAAAATGTAATCTGATATTGCAACGTTAAGAGAAACATGTATTTTATTGTAGTGTTGGTTCAGCTAAATGAATGGCAAAGAGATGCCTCAGTTGTCTTGCGAAAACAGAAAAATAATGCTTAGAGATGGGAAAATACTGACTGAACCGGTGGGAAACCTAGAATTATTATTATGAATCTGGGATGTTGTGAATGTTTTTATGACCTTTTTGGTATATCGAGTCTAATGCCTTAAATAGGAGCCGTATTGCAGTTTTGTTTTTATGTTTCTCAATTTGACTACTTCAAAGTGGGTCTGTACTTCAAAAAAGTTCTATCGTTTTTAACTGCAAAATTTCATATTCTTGCTGTACTTCTAGTATACAGATCAAAAGTGGTTTTGCTTCTGCAAACTAGCTTCTTCCCGAGGCGATTATTTATCAAAATTCTCTAACAGGTAAACTGACCCTATTGCAACCAATCACAGTGCAGCCCCGATCCTGGAAGCTCCAGCGATATTCATATGCTATTCATTATTCACGGGACCAGTGAAGCCAATCACTGGCCTTGGTGGTCATGTGACATACATCACAACAGAGCCGCATGTAAAAGGGGATGTATGGGGTGCTGAAGACCGGAGACGCAGAATGAAGGACCAAATGTATATTGGCTACACGTTTCACCTGGCTTTTCAACTGGATGAAGAAGGCAATGCAGTGTTGAAACGCGTAGCCAAAACCCTGTTTGTCCTTTATCCCGCGCTCCTGCATTTAGTGTGCCTTACATTCTTACTGCTGCTCTGCTGTTCTGAACACGAAGCTTATTACCAGCCCATTGGGGAGGCTGCTACTCTAATTGACAGGCTTTTTAGCGAGTTGTGCCACTGCACAATCACCCTAGGTAACCCCACTGTGCTGCACTATGGAGTGCAATTATTTTTCTGTTCTGCCTTGCCATACATGAAGACAATGATTGGTTGCAATGGTCATAAGAATTTTGAATGGCACATAAATGCTGGATGAGATTTTGGGACTGGAGAGACGAGACATTTAAAGAATCGGTACTGGTTAGTTTATTATTTTTTTTCTATGCCCTGCCCTCAGCCCGTTCTTTAAGTCCCATAAAATCCCTTTAAGAGTGCATGCACACATAGCAGATTTGGTCCAGTTTTCCACGGAATCCGCTACGTGTGAACACACCCTTAAGGAGCTGAACACTTATGGCTCGACAGGTTTGAGTGGTGGGGTTCCCGCCTCAATGAGTAATGACCGTATCTGATACTGCAGCTTATTTATGGGAAAGAGGACTGGACCAGGCGTAGCGTAGAGGAGGAAAGGACATGATGGGGTTTGCAGGTTTGTGGCAGTTATACAGTGTACAGCTGTAAGTGAGTGAAGGGGGGTTAAAGGGGTTGTCCCGCGGCAGCAAGTGGGTCTATACACTTCTGTATGGCCATATTAATGCACTTTGTAATGTACATTGTGCATTAATTATGAGCCATACAGAAGTTATAAGAAGTTTTTCACTTACCTGCTCCGTTGCTAGCGTCCTCGTTTCCATGGAGCCGACTAATTTTCGCCGTCTAATGGCCAAATTAGCCGCGCTTGCGCAGTCCGGGTCTTCTTCTTTTCTCAATAGGGCTCCGTGTAGCTCCGCCCCGTCACGTGCCGATTCCAGCCAATCAGGAGGCTGGAATCGGCAATGGACCGCACAGAAGCCCTGCGGTCCACCGAGGGAGAAGAATCCGGCGGCCATCTTCAACCGGTAAGTAAGAAGTCACCGGAGCGCGGGGATTCAGGTAAGCGCTGTGCGTTTTTTTTTTTAAGTCCCTGCATCGGGGTTGTCTCGCGCCGAACGGGGGGGTTGAAAAAAAAAAAACCCGTTTCGGCGCGGGACAACCCCTTTAATCGAGAAGAGAGACTATAGGAAATATAGGAGTTAGGTAGTTCGTGGGGGAGCAAGTGGCATGTGCCCACTATTCCCACATAGTATCAAGACCAGTGAGCAGCCTACCAGCCCTAGGAGATCCATTGTATAATGTGGCTTCCACATTTATTTTTTTAACCCTTTCCAATCCACTGTCTGATATCTAAAGACATTCTGATTTAAAGCTGTACAGCTCTGATGTCGGAAGACGTCCGGCAGGGTATTCTTTCTGTAGATTACTGGCCGTTCTCTTGTCGGGGGCCTCTTCAGTATGTCCCATACCGCAGTACTGGCTCTTGCCAGCAGATGGCACCATTGTATAATGGCAGAAAGAGAGAGCCCCCTAGGAAACCCTGAATCCAAAATTGGATTGCAAAGGGTTAAGCTATAAAGGAAGTCCTGGAAAGCAATTGCTATGGCAGAATTTGGTGGACCATTGAAGGTATGGCAAACCTGGGATTGTTCGATGATCAGTTGTTCCTGTTGGGCCAACTCCAGGAACAGATGTAAGACTAGAGTCAATGGGGAGTGTTGTATCCTAGACAGAGTTATTATACCCTAGGTCAGCACAGTGCAACTGGAGATTAGCACTGGTACTACTTGAATACAACCTTCTTGAACCTCCTTTTGTGTATCTTAAAAATGTTACCTTTATTTTTATGATGAGTTATTTATTGACTGCTGTGAATTGTGCATAGGTTATTCATTATTTATTGGTTAAACCATTAAGACGACAGAATGCTCATGTGATTTCATATTTCTGACAGCCAAACATTGGTGTGCTTGGAAACCAAGCCTGCTCTACACACAGCAGATATAGGTTGTCTTTGACAGCTAACACCTGACCGCATAGGCTGCAATCGGAGAGAACTCAGATTGTGGCAGTTAACCCTTTTGATGGCGCTGTCAGTTCTGACGGCAGCATTTAAGGCGCCTGATAGAAGAAGGTGGTTCCCTCAGTCACCTGAATGGAGGTTCCAATGTTATGGTAGTCTGGAGCTTTGTAAAGACCCCCAGGGCTGCTGTGGCTGCTTGCTTATTAAGCCCTGACTATGGCAAGGCTTAATAGAATGCCTTCCAAAATACAATATACTGCAATATGGAAGTGCTGCAATATATCGTATAAGCAATCAAATGATCATTAGTTCAAATCCCCTATGGAGACTAAAAAAAGAAAAATAAGCTAAGTAAAGTTTTTGAATTATTACAAAAATTGAAAAATATTAAAAGTTTATTAAGAAACGCTTTACGAATTTTCAACAGTAAAAAAAAAACAAAAAAGAAACAAAAAAACAAAACAAAAACCAGAAAGTTAAAAAAAAGTTTTTCTGGTCAGAACATGACAAAAGAAAGTAATTTCTTATAGAGAAATAAAATATTATTTTTTAAAAGTAGTGCAACAAATAGCTACTGTATATAATTATAGTATCACACAGCATAAAGCTAACATGTCATTTTGGCTGCACCTTGTACACCATAAAAACAAACCCCCCCGAAAAGGGCACAATTGTGTTTATTTCCTTTTCACCCCAATTTGTAAATATTTTTAAATACATTATATGTTACATTAAGTGATTCCATTGAGAAACACAACTCGTCCTGCAGGAAACAGGCCATTCTATGCCTATAAGAAATAAAAAGTTAGTTTTTTTCAAAATGGAGAGAAGAAAACAAAGATGAAAAATGCCTATGTTTTAATTATACATGTGTCTTAAAATGTCACCATATTGGTGTTGGTCACGGTGGGGTGCAATGCAGCATGGATCTATAAGGTTAGTTGACCATTGACATGTCATGGCCCCGTCTAGAAAGAAACTGTGTGCTGAGTGCTATGATGTAGTATAGAGTGGGAGACGAGACAGGAAGCGGTAAAAAGTGAGTGCAAGTTAAGAGAAGAGGCATCTCCAAGTTGTATTTAGCCCTGGGGTAAAATTTAGCAAGAACCAACAGCAAACAACACAACGGTCATTATCACGGCAAAATGTCAGCATATTATTGACCAGTTGGGTGAAAATGCCATAATACCCTGGGATATAAAGAGATACAGCTGTCATCATACACCATCACAATCCTCCAGGCTGGTTCCGCCACCAACAAAAGATATATTGGTAGAGATCTGGCAGTTAGTTGTCACACAGCTACCAAGTAATCTTTAGATTGAGGACATTCTTCGCGGTACGCAGTTGAATCAGTGGTGCCTACATAGTGTATAAAAGATATGTGGCCCCGGAGTACCCTGAGAACCATAAGAGGCTTCACCAATTTGCTTTGGGTTATTTACATAAAATTGGACTCTGTACACCCATAGAAACCCATCTCAGCATACCAGCTTTCATTCCTCATAGCCCTTTTGAAAGCTGCTCTGTGATTGGTTGCTGTGGACAACAAAGAGAGTTTTTCTTTTAGGGTATGTTCACATTAAGTGAAAAATCCACAGCAAAATCCGTAAAAAATGGTTTTGAAATGGACATCACTTGTGCAGATTTTGACACAGATTTTCACGTAGATTCACAGCAGACTTCACTCATTCACCTTAAATCCATGTCAAAAATCACATCAAAATCCGAACCACAAAAATTTCCATGTTAATTCCCCCTAAAAAAAACACATCAAAATCCACGTCTTTCTGCCTTGGTTATTGGATAAAATCCGCATGTCGAATTCTAATGTGGAAAATCGCGTTTCGCCATCAAAAAGTAACAACATTGGTTTCTGCGTCATAAGGGCGAAAACAGCTTTGGATTCGCACCAAATCCACATCAAAATCCAGATTTTGACACGGTTTTTGAAATGATGCAGATTCTGATTTTCCGCTGCGGAAAATCTGCACCATTCCCATTACGAACGTACCCAAAGACAATTTTTCTTAAATCTGCGCCATAATCTTCGTCAACGTCAATTTCCATACAGAACCAGACAGAAATTACAAAGTTATTGAGGAATGTTTGGTTTTCCCTGCGAGAGAATCGGCCCGTATTATAAATTTCTTTTTATGTACTTGCATAGTTCTCTCCATCACTGCGAACGAGAGCCGTAATACTTCATTCATAGATGAGCTCCACAATATAAAACCGTATTTAATTACGTCCCATAAATCTCCATATCTGTGCCCATATTGCGCCATGTTGTCAGGATTGTACCTCTGCCCTACAGAATTATGTTCTCTATATGAAACATGTTTATACGATATGAAGAAATATCAGTAAAAGTGTGTGGCTGGAATTAATTAGGGAACAAATAAATGGCAGATGTCCCGTCTCATTCTTGGTAGTCTCATTGTTGAGTGGCGAGTGTGGTTACGAAATCTGCATTGTAAAGTCGCCCATTGTTTATTTCCCTTGTAACTATGTGAAAGGAATAGCTGTACTTACCATGTCTGCGTCTGCATTATGACTCAAGCTGACACCTTTGACAGCCGCGTAGCACTAGCCAGATGGCAGGGTTCTGTGATTCTGAAATAGGGGCCTGACAAAAAGCCAAATGATTGGGAAAATGTCTAGAAACAGTTAAGAAAAAAAAAAAATCCATATCCACTTCTTCAGGAAATACAGCTTGGGTGGCCATTTTTAATTTTTTTTGCTTGTTACCTATTATTTTTATTTTTTACTATTGACTAGTTATTTTTTAGTCATTTAGTGAAATTTGCTCCAAAAATATTTTTGCAATTTTTTAAAAGTTTTTTTTGGGGGGGATCACAATATTGATGGCTTATCCTTAGCATTGGCCATCCATATCAGATCAGTAGAGGTCTGACTTTCAACATCCCCGCTAATCAGGTACTTGAAGAGGCCATCGCTGCTGCCTCTCCATTCTTTATACTGCTCCATACACCTGCATACAGGGGCGTACCTATAGGGAATGTGGTTGCACCCGGGCCTAGGACCCTAAGGCCTCATGTCCACGGTTACGCATCGATTCCCAGTGCAGAATCCCGCAGCGGTTTCCACCTGTGCCTGCAGCCATGAGGCAAATAATGACATTTACTCACCTGTCTTTCATCTGCACAGCGGATGCATCCAGGCGCCAGCGGAGTTTCTCGGACTGATATCGCACCCACTCACAAATCGCCTGTGTAAATGCGGCCTTAGACTTAGCTGGTGTGAATTTGCTGTGGAGTTACTGAAGAATTCCATAAACTAAGTTATGGTATTGTTGCGGGTGGTGATGGAGAGCGGGGGGGGGGGGGTGGGGGGGGGGTTCCTCTGGTGTCTGCATGCAGTCTGAAAGCTTGACTCTTCTCTGACCGCTGTGCACTCGCACTCTGACAGACTTCTATAGGAGTCTATTTGAAAAGAGTCAAATTTTCAGACCATGCGTTGACTTCATAGTTGGACACCGTAGGAACTGGGGAGCGGTTGAAGATAAAAAAAAAACACACACCCCAGCTCCTCATCACCACATGGAACAGCATCATAACCTACTGTATGACGCTGCTCCGTGATGACAGTGTCCCTTTAAATTGACACTTAAAGAGGATGTGCCCAGATGCATAACCCCTTAGAGAATGTAAGGCTTTGGACAATCAGCTGATCACAGAGTCCTATTCTTTGCATCCCCCGCAAATTGCTGATTTTTTTGGGTGGGGGGGGGACCACGGCAAGTGTGACATTTTCCCTGCAACGTCTAGTGCAAAGGAAATGTAGTCATTCACATGAATGGCTGTTTCATAGTGGCAGGACTGCAGAAGGTCCACCAGGACCAAAGCCGCTCTTAGGGTATATTCACATATTGCAGACTTTGGTGTGGATCCGCATCACAATCTGCAGTATAATTTGTGCCTTGGATTTTGGTGCAGATTTTGACTCTGTTTTTGATGTGGATCCATTAGATTTCACCATTTCAGTTGAACAGATAAGGTTTGCTGTGGATCCAGCGGTGCAGATTTCGAGAAGTTTTTATAGCTGAAAATCCACATTAATTCCACTACATGTGAAAGTGCTCTAACTCAGCAGCTTTCTGTTCTGGAACATATAGGGGGATCCTGAGTTGGGGAACCCGCTTTATTAGGTTCATGTGCTCTAATAAAGGATATGAACAGGGTGGTTGCCATCTTGGCACAATCCCTTTAACACAAAAAAAAGCCAAATGAGGGATTGCTGCAAATATATAATATGTTAAGGGTTAAGTTATTGTTTGCTATATCTGTACTTAGTATGGAAAAAGTTGTACCAATAGGAAGTTTGTGCTTTGCTTTTTTGACTAGGACAATCACTGTTTATTGATGGGCTATGGAAACAGGGAGTGTAAGTGATAAATGGGTGCTCTGCTCTTTATTTACCAGAATGGTTTCTCCATTGATAAGCTGATCAAACTTCCAAAAATCAGCTGTGATCTGTGGGATAATACTGCGGTAAGTGTTCACCTTCCCTACAGTGCCACCACAGGAGAAATGGTGTATTACACAGTTATCATTTAATGCATAGACATGTTGGGTCCTCCAAAGAGAGAGACACTCACACGTGAACAGGAGAACCCCTTATTAACTCTTTAATAGTGTATTTGAACATCAAGTTTCTAAATCAGACATCGCCTTTAAATCTTAGGTCGATGTCAATGGTTTAGTTCCAATGTTTCCTATTAAATACAGCAGAACTCCATTACTCAGGCTGTAGAGAATTCAGAATTTGTAATGTTTTCAAAGTTACGTGTTTGGGTGCGTTCTGCAAGATAATGCTAAGACATCCCTCCAGAAAAAATACAGCTGCACCTACAGCTGGCTGGAGAGAAACTTAGTGCTTTTATTGACACACTATTTCAAAGTGTGCGAAGGCCAGATCTTTTCTGACATGTCTCCTAAAAGCTGATGGGCCACTTCAGAAAACCCTGCTATGAAATCCCTTGAGTGTCCTCTATCAGTCTATTTAGCCGCCTGGAATAGATTGACCAAAAAAATGCCAGACACATTTGGAGAACTTGCAACACGACACCGGGCAGCCGGGGTAAAGGGAGAGGCTTAATTAATATCAGGTTTGTCTTTATCTGATATGGCTCATACTAATTCTATCAGCGCTGGGACCGTATGCCCGCTCTGCCCTTCTCTGTGCCAGTAGAATGTTAGGACATTTTCAGATTTTATACTATCATATGCTGCAAACATGTATTCTTGTAAGAGTTCAGTATTGATTTACAGCAATCTCAATAGGATTCAACTTCATGTATTAATCTACAGATGGCAAAAAAGTGATCCAAAACATTAGAAACTATAACTTGGCACCGTTTTTTATCCCAAATGCCAAGTTTGCTTCTTTTTTTCCTTTTATAACAAGAAGTTTCGCCCACATTATCTATCTATCTATCTATCTATCTATCTATCTATCTATCTATCTCCTATCTATCTCATATCTATCTATTTATCTATCTATCCCACATCTATCTATTTATCTCTCATATCTATCTATTTATCTATCTCACATCTATCTATCTCATATCTATCTATCTATCTCATATCTATCTATCTATCTCATATCTATCTATCTATCTCCTATCTATCTATCTATCTATCTCCTAATTATCTCATATCTATCTATTTATCTATCTCACATCTATCTATTTATCTATCTCATATCTATCTATCTATCTATCTATATATCTCATATCTATCTATCTATCTATCTATCTATCTATCTATCTAGTATCTATCTATCTATCTATCTATCTATCTATCTATCTATCTATCTATCATCTATCATCAGTCTGTCTGTCTACACTTTATTGGACAGCTGTCCTTTCACAAGACTTCTCTGTACGGAAATGAGATCCGTGACCCCGGAGTGCAGCATAGAATCAAGTGAGAATCAAATTTTCCATGGATCAGTTTCAGTGGGAATCCACATTAGAATGGGAAAACTCACCAACCTGAGTGTCTTCTAACGAGAGCTGGTCATCGGTGCTAGACTAGCCAGGGCCAAGATTTCAAAAGCTACCAACCTTGTGGAATTTCTCATGCAACAGTGTGGAAAGTAGGTAATCCTGTGGATGGAAACAACTCATCACTGAAAGGGATCAGAGGAGGATGTCAAGAATCTTTCTGAGGAAAAAAGCTTTACACAGTCAAGAAAACTGCAGTCAAATGCAGTGCTGATGCTCCAACTGATTGTCCAAATGTTCAATTTCTTAGCACAGATGAAGTACAATAGCAGATGGCTAGTTTAAATTCCATTGCTGTCTAAGAGATACTGTAGTGGCCCAGAGGGTCGTCCAGAATACGTGGTCCTGTAACACTTAGCTATGCGCTCCTGGGAGACATAGAAGGTGATGTATGTTGGAGAAACTCTGATTCCCCCCTTTTTCTCTAAACTACAGCTAACTGCTTGACAACGGCTGTCTGCTTATTGGCTGCTTGTCATGCTGCTACTGATTGGTAGAGGGGGGTGGCGTGAGCACCCTGAGCGGGACAATACCAGGAAGAAGACAGGAAGTGAAGGAGGAGTTAGAAGGAGTACAGTGTGAGAGTCGGGAGGAGGTAGTCGTCAGAGAAGGATGTGCAAGAGTAGTTCTTTGGAGTGAGAAGAGACAACGTGTGTTCTGAGTGAGGAAGTCAGGAGTCTCCAGCTTTCTTATCAACAAGCAGGGTGGAGGAGAGAATTCAGAGCTGTTTTCCACTAAAACAATGAGTTACTAAAAATACCCGGTGAAGTCAAAGCCAGGGAAAGTAGAGAGGCCATTTTATATTCCACTTCACTACTGCCTTATAATCGTCCAGTAAGCCCAACAGATAACTAGGACTGTGGGAGTTATACTCTAGAGTCAAGGAGAGAGAGAGAGCCTTAAAAGGTAAAGGGTATTCTATTGTTTTCAACTGTTAAAGAATGTGTCATCTCATTACCAAGTCTTAATCTCTGCCAAATTACTGCAAGACTATTGTTTTGTTTCTGCTGCATTCAAAGCTAAAGTAAATCTGTGCTCTTCCAGTTTACTAAAACAAAGTCACCAGGACTCGCTTCTTTTATTCTGTCATCAACTATTTGAGTCCCAGATGAAGTGCTGGCGTCACGTGACAAACCACCGTTAGAAATCATAAATTACAAAAACCCTTTTGTGCCGCTGTGCGACGACCGAGCCAGGTACCTTGCCGCCATTGTTGGGAGAGGTTGAAGAGCCACCCGTGACAACTATCTTTCCTACCCGTGGTCTCCCACACCTTGGCACGCCCCGCTCGAGCGTTAAAATACTGCAAGGCAAGACTCAAATGGGCAAAAATTTGAGCAGTGGAACAACATCACCTGGTCAGATGAACCCAGATTTCTGTTGCAACATGCCGATGGGAGGGGCAGAATTTGGTGCAAGCAGCATGAATCAATGAACCCTTCCTGTCAGCTGTTCACAGCATCTCAAGACCTGCATCTAATTTGTGACAACTGCAAGACGTTTCCTGTCCACATGAGCCAAAATTCCTGCAGAACGATTTCAACTCCTAATGGAATCTACGTCATGATGAGCTGCTGCTGTTGTGAAGGCCAAAGGAGGTTCAACACGATATTAATAGGGAGCCTTTAGTAAAATGGCCATTCAGTGTATCTAAATATCCTTATTTATGGCCCACAAATACGTTTTTTAAATTGTTTTTGATTATTGGTTTAGGCTATTTTAGCCATAATCATTTCTACCAAATACTAATAGAAGCAAGTCATAATTCATAGATTTAGACAGGTATTGTAGAATGTGTTGTACTGAAAACTTCAGCAACTATCATAGTAGCATTGTCATAGCATAGCACCTTTCTAAGAAGTCTTGCTGTCACTTTTCTCCTGTGCTAGAGTCACTCTGTTAATATCTACAAGCAAAAACTTCAGTTGCAAAGTCACAGAAACTGCAAAGTCGTAGACTATGGGTAGAGAAGAAAAAGCCACTGATCGAGTGGCACGGCCTCTTTTAGAAAGTTGTGCACACGCTGGGATATTTAGAAGAAAATGTTGCTTTATTTTGATTAAAAAAACAGCTGAAAAAGTCATAGACTAGGAAATCAGAGTTATGAAGACTTCTAACCTGCCATGGGTAGTAGCTGCTGTCCAATAACAGGTTATTCCCATCATGGCCAATCATGCCAGAAATCATGGCCTAGATGGCAGTAACTCTCTGTACCTGGTGGCCAGGGCGGCCTGAAATATGGAAGCCACCAAGTGGGCTGTGCTACAGTGTTTTCATTACTCACATTCACCTCTATGGGAGTAATGGGAACAGTGTAGAACATTCTATGCAGCACCTTGCCATAAAAGCTGGATCGGAAGCTAGGCCAATGGCCAAGGAAAGAGGCGGTCAGTTTTTGAGATGAGTGTGTGTCTCGGAGGTGGGACCTACATCTGTCCGGCTTTTATGGCATATCCATATGGCATGAAAGTCTGAGGTGGAAATACCTCTTACTGCAACCCAAATCACTGTTTTACATGGCAAAATGCATTCTGGGATTACAAGATACAAGATATGAAGACAGTTAATGGGCTTGTACAGGATTACAAGTGCCATGACCCAGAACTTCTTTCTACTAAGCACCTGGAAATGGTCTCGGCAGAGACAGGGGTCTGCAATAAAGGCGCCACCTTTGTCTGGATGCTGGAGAACAAAACTGGATCGAACAATCCTCTCTACTGGTGGTCTCTCTGCGCGGTCCGGAGCTTGTTCCCCATGTGTGCATGTCCTCATGTAACCACTGCTTCTAACACCTCCTAACAGTCTGGCCAGATGGTGAGCAACGACCATCCTGCTTCTCTCATTCCAGTGATGCGCTCCTCTCAAAGTTTGTTAATTGGGCAAAATGTCTTCGAGAGCGCCATAGAGTCATGTCTAGTGGTCAACAATCTCTCTACAAGAGGTCCACTACACAAGTAGGGGAAGCACTTTTATGGCCTCTGATGTCAAGACCCACTGTGTAATCAGACCATATCTGCCTGAGACATAACTTCATGCCGAGTTTTGCAGCAAGCCGACATCTCTATCTGGATGCATTATTTTTTTCTCATTGAGTGTACATGCTTACCTTCTTCCAAAAACAATGCCACTCTTGCGCACAGGTTGTGCGTGGTATTGCAGCTGAACTCCACTCATTTCAATGGAGCTGAGCTGCAATACCAGATACAACCTGTTGATAGCTGTGGCAGTGTTTGTGGTTGAAAGCAGCCATGTACTTTAATCAGAAAGTAACAAAATAACAATCTCTGCCGCAAATGTGTCAAAATATTGTAGTCTGTGATACAATGAAGCCATTTTGCTCTTTTTTTTCTCCTAGGACTGATTGTGTTCTGACTCCTACGAGTGCCTACTGTACCTCACTGCTTTATAAACCGCTGTATATGCGAATTTAGAAGATTGACTAGGGCGTGACACAACAGGGCACGGTCTTTTGTGCTTCATATTGGTAGCATGACAGCCTTTAACCACAAATTGATGCCGCTCCGAGCATTCTGAATATAAGCCTTACATTAGTGATTTGCATGCAGGATTAAATTTGGCATGGTATATTTACTGCCAAGACAGCATCTACTCGTCGTGCATCTGCTTTTATGTGTCGTCAAATTGAACTTGCTCTTGTATTGGCACTGGATGCCCTGACTTCAGTGATCGGCTTAATATATAGTCATCACAAATATTTTATTTAGATAGACCCTCATTTCCAAAACTGGAACTAAAGCACAGCCCTGGCACAGAGACCCGACCAGCCCAAGTCCAATATTGCCCCCTTCCATACCCAATGCACAAAGAATTATTGTACATCCACACTTACAGGTTTGGGCTTCTGTGCATCAACGCTCAGGGTTCCGTTTTCTTGCTCCATTTGGGGGGCAGGATAATATCACCGCCTGGCTGAATATCTGTCTTATGACGGAACCAAATGGCGCCTGATGGATCTCATTGACTATAATGGGGTTGGTTCAGATTCCGTCCGGGTCTTCGGCTTTTTGTAGGACGAAATAAAGCAGCATATGCTGCTATTTTGTCATGTTTGTAGACGGTGACCGGTTCTGAACGGGACCTCCGACACTGACGTGAATGAGCCCTAACATTAACTGTTAACACTGATATGTTAACATTATTTTGTCACTTCTTAAAGTGGTTTTTCCATTGTTTTACCTCAAACAATAATTTAAGAAAATTGCTCACCATGCTGAAACAGCGCCCAATGGTACCAAAGTCATCTGTGGCATCACCAGGTCTTCTTGTTTCACTGATGACCCATATACTGGTCACACCGGCTTCTAGTTAATAGGACTGTATAGGGGATGTCACTCATGAGGCTTCATTTCAGGTGGTGACATTGGCAATAGCAGTTACTTAAGTAAATACCCAATTCCTCTGAAAATAAGACCTACCCTTAAAATAAGCCCTAGCATGATTTTTAAATAGTGTCCAGGCAGGTATACATATAAAAAAGAAATATTTTTGAGCAAAAATTAATATAAGACCCGGTCTTATTTAGCAGAGTACAAGCGTTTGGCTATTTCCGAAAGTCCCATTAAAAATTAATGGAGTGGCATCGTGCATGCACAACTACCATTTAATCTTCACATCACTATGGGGCTCCAGACTGATCGCCTACTTAGATGTGCTAATGGCAATACTATGGTATTGCATTATACTGTATAAGTGATCAAACGATCGCAAGTTTAAGTCCCCTATGGGGACTAAAGAAAACATAAATGTAAATAAAAGTTTTTGTTAAATTGAATAGAGAAGATAACAAAAAAGGGCAACATCGCAGTATGCTCTATTTTCCTGCGGTGTCCGCATGGACGGCTTCCATTGAAGACAGGTACGCAGGGTCGCTGGCCGCGAGCAGAGCCAGAATCCACTGTGGGAACCCGCATGCGGAATCCGACTCTGCCATGAGCAGGCGGTCTTCATCAGAAGACAGTTCTAGATGGCTTTCCCCTTTAAAGGTCCAAGAGTGGAAATACTGAGGATGTATAAAACCTCTGGGTTTTTATTAGTTTCAGGCCCATGATAGGTATGTAACGCAGTTATACATGCAGATGGTTTGTGGAATTTAGCAGCAAGCCACTGAGTGAATGGAAGAAGATTATCCAATTAAGTCTACGCCTATTAGTGTATTTATAATGGCACACAATATCCTTTATATTACTGTTTATTAACTATGACATCACATTATGTAATCCATTGGCACAAGCTAACATGGTAACATCACAGTGAGGGGTGGTGTTACTGTGTGAAACTACTGAGTCATGAGTAGTTTCTTTACCGGGTCACGTTTAACCTTCCCATTGTCATGGCTTAGCGACTGGTGAGAGGCTCAGCTTTTACGTTTTTGACCCTTTAAGTGCAGGTTCACCTTAAGACTGTTTTTAATGAGCAATTTAAAAATAGCAAAATTGTAATATATGCTATCAGGGGCGTAGCTATAGGGGGGGGGGGGGGGGGCAGAAGTATCAGTCGCACCCAGGCCCTAGTGCCACAAGATACCAGTTTTCGGTGGGGACTGTATCACAGATCTGGTCTTGGAACCCAAATGTTTCAAGTTGCACCCCTGTCAATACCAGTACCCTGTTACAGATTATTCATTAGGGCAGAGAGATACCATTAATCCCAGCCGATTCACCTTTTTACATACCACATCAATAGTAGATTTGAGCCATTTTTTGAAGAAGAGAAATAATAATAAGAAGAATGGTGGCTCAGTGGTCCAAGTTCAAACCTGACCAAGCACATCTGTATGAGGGTTTCCTTCATGAAAAGCACCTTTGTTTAAGTAGCGTATACATTTATTGAGGAGAAGTAGGAAGGAGAACCATGGTGGCTCAGTGTTTAAGACTGTTGCCTTGCAGTGCTGGGGTTTTAGGATTAAATATAACCAAGGGCAACATGGGGTTTGTATGTTCTCCTTGTGTCTGTGTGAATTTCCTACCTCACCCCAAAAACATATTAATAGGTGGATATAGATTGTGAGACCAAATGGAGACAGAAAGTACTGTATCAAGTGATGTAAAGAACTGTGTAATATGCATGTACTATATAAATAAAGGGGATTATTATGAAACCAAGGGAGAACATATAAACTCCATGCAGATATTATCAGATTTGAACCCAGGACCCCAGTACTACAAGGCAACACTACTAACCGCTGAGCCTCAGGAGAAGAGGAACCACCAACACCATCACCAGGATGAACCATCTTAGGGTGCCTACTAGAGATGAGCGAGCAAACTCGCTAAGGCTAACTACTCGAACAAGTAGTGCCTTATTCGAGCACCTGCCTGCTCGTCTCTAAAGATTCGGGTGCCAGCGGGGGGTGGGGAGAGCGGGAAGGAACGGAGGGGAGATCTCTCTCTCTCACTCTCTTCCCCCCGCTCCCCCCTGCTCACTCACGCAACTCACCGCTCTCCCCCGCCGACACCCGAATCTTTAGAGACGAGCGGGCAGGTACTTGAATAAGTCACTACTCGCTCGAGTAGTTAGCCTTAGCGAGTACGCTCGCTCATCTCTAGTGCCTACCCACTACCGTTCTTTTTTCACTGTGAAATTCGCAGCGTTATTTTTTCCTGGTGTCTATGGGACTTGTTAAACACACTGAACATTTAGCAAAGTTTGACCTAAATCAGAGTTTGACTGGTTCGGTTCGCTCAACAGTAGTCAATAGTGATCGCAGCCTTTTAGGGGAGAACTCACCTTGTTGCTTCTTTCAAATTCCTGCAAAGAGATCACAGAGATAAGTTGCAACTACAGCCAGATGCACAACAAACTGCTAGGTATGATACATGGCCATACAGCAGATTTGCAATTCCAGATGCCCCCAGCCTTTTGCAGGTTGCAGGCCACATATAACAGATTGCACTGTGATAAATCCTACAAAGGAAAACCTAAAGCTATAACCAAGTGATATAGTGTTACAGTACACATCAGTGATGTGGGTTTGACCCCGATATTAAGCTCTAGAAACACTATGACCTGCCTGGTCCCAATAATGTACAATAGTTAAAAAAACCCAAACATATATGTACTCCAAAATGGGGGCATTGACATCTGCAACCTACTTTTCAAGAGACAAGCCCTCATACAGCTACAGTACTATATGTTGATGCGAAAACAGATAAAAATTCTAGCTCTGGTCTGTGAGCCATTTGACCAATGAGTAGGTCTTGTGTTTTTTTAGTTTAACCCATTCCCTGCTCATTTTATTTTTATTGTCAGGAAGCTGTTTAAAGGTGTTATCCCAAGATTTAAAGGCTACGTCCACCTTTGCACTCTTTTTTTAAATCGACATGTTTTTGGAAATGAATACTTTTTGTATTTGGTTTTCATTAAAAATTTTAGGCGGTTTTTCAGGTGGTGCATGTATTGTTTTCCAAGGCACTACAGACTGGGGGACTAAAGTCTTAGCAAATTCTGTCAATCAGAGGAAACTGACAGCTCCTTCTCTAGCCTACTTCCCTGTTGTGAATGTGTATTCGCAGCCTTTCCACTGATGTATTATTGAGGGCTGTATGTCAGTCCCGGGGAAAGATGGAGGAAATCAGGAGGACAGAGAAGAGAAAAGGCTACTATAACAGAGGGCTGTAGTTCACTTTAAGTGCATTTTGTGCTCTTATCAGCAGTAAGGAGGAATTGGACCAGCAGCTACTAAGAGAGTGGATGATAAATAGCTGTGTAGTATTGAGTTGGCATAGCTATGCTACACAGCCTCTAGAAGAGGGGAATGGGAGCTGAGCTTGTGCACATTCATGAGAGAAGCCAGCTGGTCAGTGCTGAGAATGTCTCCTCCCAGTCAAAAGCCTTAATGTAGGAGAGCCTACAAACCAAGTATGTGGCTTTCTAAATACATAAGACGAAAAACTCAATGCAAATATCAGATAAGTGCATCATTTTTTTTCAAGGTATGTGTGTATTGATTTTTCATGCACAATGGTTTCCATGGCCTTTAAACGTATCATCTATCCAGAGGTTGGAGGATAAATGTCCGATTAGTGTTGGTCCATCTGATAACGAGAAGAGGGATCCTGTGTTCCCCATATGAATGAAGCAGTGACTGAGCATGCTCGTTGCTGATTTATTCCTCTCTATAGGACTGCCAGAGACTGGCATGTGCTGTACTCAACCTTTCATTGGTAGTTACTTAGAGATGACTGGTACAGGAACATGCCTGCTTGGCCACAACTGCATTCATATGTGACAAGGGACATCTTAGGTTAATACCGTCCATCAGGGTTCTTGTATTTTTCAAGAAAAAAACATTGCTGTATACTGTACTATTCTTGTAAAAAATACTGAAAAGAGTGGTGGAAACCCCCATGAATGTTTGTATGAACAGAGTCTTAGATGATGCAATGTACCTATTGAAGGTCCAGGAGGTGTAGTTGCATAAAGACCCTGGAAGGTATCAAAGACCCTTCTGCCACATAAGTGGCACATGATAGGTGGGGGACCTGATACAGATTTTGCAGTGGATTGGGATTCAGAAACCTCAAGTAGGGATTCTTTTACACAGGTCAATAGTAGTCCAAGTAGTCGCTCAAAAGAATAATTACAAGTGGCTGATGTGCTGTGTAAACATGGGACCCAACAGGGCAAGTGCATGAGAATCACTCACTTGTCGGAGTCATTTGGTTTTTAGCTCACCTAAAAACCAAGCTACTATCAGCCCACGTAAACAGGCAATCGTTCATCTAGCAATGATTCCCTGTTTAATCTAAGTGAAAGCGGTCGATCAGAAGAGATTCCCAGATCGCTTAACCTCCAATTAGTGAACAACGCTTGCTTCTGTGTGGAAGCACAAGAGCGATAATTATTGAGATGGCTGTCAGGAGCTTAAAGACCCTTTTACACGCAACAATTATCACTCAAAATTCCTTCAAATGGCCAAAAGTGGGCCATAATCGTTACATGTAAATGTCGGCAGTTGTGCACTATTTGTTCAATTGTCCTTTAGCAATAGTTTTTAGCCAGCATAAAAATTATCGTTTGATCACCATTTGAGTGGAATTTTGAGCGGCTTTGAGCGGCTGCATGGTGGGTTTTGTTTGCCTTGCATACCTAATGAGTACACTGTTTACTCTGCCAGGAGGAGATAATCGACTCCTGCTGGGCAGATAACCATCACATAAACACACGCCCACCTGAGCAAACAACTCGTAAAGGAAATGCAGATGATTAAAAGCAAATATCTGTATGTGTAATTTTACTCAAAAATGTTGGCAGTTCATTTAGTGATTCGCTTGTTTTAGCGATAATCGTTGCGTGTAAAAGGGCATTAACCCTTTCCAATGCACTGTCTGACCTCTGAAGACATTATGATTTAAGGCTGTACAGCTCCGAAGTTGGAAGACATCTGTGAGGGTTCTCTTACTGTACATTGTCAGCCTCTCTGCTGTTGGAGCCTATCCAACGTGTCACCTCATGCAGTACTGGCTTTAGCCAGCATATAGCGCTGTTGTCTAACGGCAGAAAAAGAGTAAGCGCCCTAGGAAAACCAGGATACAAATTGGATTGGAAAGGGTTAATTGCTCAACAGTAGAGATGAGCGAGCGTACTCGCTAAGGTAAACTACTCGAGCGAGTAGTGCCTTATGCAAGTACCTGCCCGCTCGTCTCAAAAGGGAGGCAGGGGGAGAGTGGGGAGGAGCGGGGGGAGATCTCTCTCTCACTCTCTCCCCCCTGCTCACTCCCACAACTCACCGCTCTCCCCCGCCGGCACGCGAATCGTTAGAGACGAGCGGGCAGGTACTTGCATAAGGCACTACTCGCTCAAGTAGTTTTCCTTAGTGAGTACACTCGCTCATCTTTACTCAACAGTCATCATATTTAAAGCCACCCTTAGGGAAAATATGCCGCGTGTTTACATGACCAAAATACACTTTCACCAGCGTATTTCACCCGCTGCTGTGTGTATTGTGTGCCCACATGCACCACTTTTCTGTGTATACGGGCAACAAATATACAAGTTTTCTGCATATATCACGCGCCTTTACACAAGCCCATTCATTTCAATGGGCTCCAAATGCACAGGTCATATGCTATGTAAATACTGCATCATCATCAATAATAGTTCATCCTACATTTGCTCCCTCTTGAAGTCACATCCAGCATGTTCCACGCCAGACTTGGGGTTCTTGGTATTAGCATGCAGAGAACCTACACATCTCCGGGAGATTGTACACAGTGTACGCTGCTCTGTCTCTCTTAAGTGGTCGGATGATTAATTAGATCTTAAATGCTTTATTTATATACCTTTCTTGTGGAAAATCAACTCCATTTATTTCTACAATATTCACAATATAATTAAGGCAGAGTTTCCCCATGATGAATTGCATCCTCTGATAGTTACTGTAAACACCCCCGACAAATGGAGGGAGGAAGAAACAAACCCGGAGCTTTCATCGCTGAAAAATATTGGTGTGTTAATGTCTGGCTGCCGTTCCGTCCGCGGTCAGTAAAATGAAATCTATTGACTGCTGACACCGCGCTGCAGCTCCTGCCGCCGCGCAATCCGTGATGGAGAGGAAATCAGTTAGTAATAATTTCGACAACAATAAAAATGATATCTATATATTAGCAAAATGTCACAAAGTGAATAAAAATTATATATCATATTATCTTGTCTTATTGTAAAAATCATTCAGTTTTATTTGACAAGTGGAAATAGCTTTGCTCATAATCGAGTGAATGGTGGGGATATAGTCTGGGAGCTTAGTTTGAAAGATGGTGAAGATCCGTGGCATCCGATAGTGCTGTGATAGTAACCTTACAAAACCGCTGTCTGGTGTGGAACTACAAGCCCCAGCATGGTGTACTACTTTCATTCTATAGTATATAGACTCACAGCATTAGGAAAGCTGCAGTTTGTCAGCTGAATGTTCTTTAAAGGCTATGGACACATTTCAGGGGCAGTTTATTTTTTATTTTTCACTTAAATGCATGTATTATGGGCTGATGATCATTTTTGCATTGGAGTTTAATTACAAATTATGCACTGTTTGTCTTCTGCAGCTTCTACATATCACTGTATATAGACGCTGCAGTCTAAGGGCTCTTTCACACGAGCGTGTATTGGCCGCACTTTCACATCCGGCCGATATACGCTGACCATCTAATGCATTGGTTTACAATGCAGCAGTTCAGATGGGCGTATTCCCGCTGCATAAAAACGTCCGGCCGACAAAGATAGTGCATACGGTGCACATTCCGGTCGGGCATTTTTACGCCAGTTAGAAAAGATAGTCCAGGAACTATCTTTCGACCGGAATACGTCGGCTGCTGCATAGACTCCTATGGGAGCCTATGACAGCTGCCGGAGAAGGGAGGTGGGAGGAAGTTTAGCAGTGTGTCTGCTAAACTCCCATCCCCTTCCCTCCTCCTCTCCGCCCCTTGCCAGCTGTTTGCTATGGGAGGGGGCAGGATGGGATGGGAGCTAATTGCTAAGCACTAGAGATGAGCGAGTATACTCGCTAAGGCACATTACTCGAGCGAGTAGTGCCTTAGCCGAGTATCTCCCCGCTCGTCTCTAAAGATTCGGGGGCCGGCACGGGTGACAGGTGAGTTGCGGCGGGGAGCGGAGGGGAGCGGGGGAAGGAGAGACAGATCTGCCCTCCGTTCCTCCCCGCTCTCCCCCGCCGCTCCCCGCCCGCCGCTGCGTGTATATACGCACGTAAAAACGTTCGTACTGCGTTCGTCAAAAATAAATCGCACCTACAAAAGATAGAACATATGCGTGGCAATAGACATTGTCACGCGTTTTTTTTACACGCGTATATACGTGTGTAAAAACGCCCGTGTGACTGAGTCCTTAGGGTGTATTTACATGGACTAATTTCATGTACGATTTCTGTGCATTGCAAGATGCACAAAAATCGCACATGAAAAAAACCTCTTGTTTTCAATAGGTTAATTTACGCAAGCGATTTTTCGCGAGCGCTGATGGTGCAAGAACAATACAAAATGCAGCACAGAATTGCACATTATTTTGAATGGGAGCCGAAAAAAATTTCAACGCACTTGTATGTAAAAGTAATTTTCATGCAAGTGGGGTGCGGTTTTTCTATTTTTACTATTGAAACAACATGTGATTTTCACGTCTTTCGCGCGAAACACATCACAACTGTAGAAAAAAATTGCAGGTTTACGAGTACCATATTACCGCAAGTTTCTCGGACCGATATTGCATTTGCCCGTGTAGATACGGTCTTATTTATGTAGCGCCAACATATTCCACCCAACTTTACAAATCAGAGGGAACATCTACAGACAAGACTATACATTACGTACCGTATTAGACTAATGAACCATTTGACCAATACAACTGAGTGGTGGCGTAAGAGGCACAAGTGCTCTCTTTTATATAAACAGGCTAGTATATATAAAGGTACGAGCCACAAACTATGAAGACTCTGTGTATGTACAAAGATGAAGTGCAATAGAATCTATAGAGTGTAGGGATACTGTGGGATGAAGGGATCAGGTTCTGAAAGAGAGTGTGAAACGGGAGAAAATTTACATTGGGGGATGTGATAGGCCTCCCTAAAGAAATGTCTTTTTAGGACATGCCTAAAATTGTGGACATTATTGATTAACCTGATTGCTTGGTTAGAGCATTCCAGAGAGCTGGTGCAACTCAGGAAGAGTCTTGGAGGCAGGAATAGGAGGTTTTGTTTATGTGGGGACTTAGGGTGGCTTTACATGGGATGATTGTTGGGCTCTGAAGCCCCCGACAGTAGTGATAATCACTCACTAAATAGAGTGCTTTAGAGATCTTCTCTGGCCAACCATCTTCATTCAGAGTAAATAGGCAGTCGTTCATAGATGAACAACTTCCTGTTTGCACGGGCCGATAGTTGCTTGGTTTTAGGTGAGCTACAAGCCAAGTAACTCCAACAAGTGAGTGATTCTTGCTCACTTACCATGTCAAGTCCTGTGTTTACACGGGATGAAAATTGTCCGTAATTTCTCTTATGAGGGACCACTTGGCTGACTATCATCCCATGTAAAGCTAGCCTTAGTCTATGATCACTAGCAGAATGATAAGTCACAGTTGCCTTATATGGTCCATAGATATGGCCATGTGATCATCTTATAGGGTGTTTTACAGTAAAGTCTATCTTTACACAACATTGATGTCATCAATTTCCCTATAAAGGTACAACATTTGGGCTTTCCTAGATGCAAGGATTGCTCCCTTATTAACTGTACAAATCGTGAGCATAACACTTGGTCCTCTGTAGTCCCATCAAACTAAATGTATGGTTTTATGGTGATCTAAGATTGGTTCAGGGGACCACGTGTAGTCTGAGTAGTTACATTCATGACAGTTAAATATGAGAGTAGTACACCAGTCTGTGGAAGCCCTAAAAGGCAAAATAAGCAATAAATAAAATCATCCTTCTCCACAGTCCCAGATAGCATTAATTTATGCGAAGAATATTCAATTTGGCAAAGTGTGAAATTTACACATCGTGAGGCCAGAGAGATTTCCATTCATGTCTGTACAAGGAATCAAAAGGGCATTCAGTTAGGCCTACCCCAACCAGATTCAGTAGGTCCAACAGAAAACACCAACCCAAGCAAACTCGGATAGAAGATAAGTGAACTTATGGGTCACTTCTGCCATATCACCTCACTGAACCAGTCCTCTTTCTGTCCGCCCCTTCCTCTCTACTACCTTACCATAACTGACCTGGATCTTCTTTCACAGTCTAGTCATGCAGACCTTCTACTACAGCAAACCTGCCTTACGGCTTACTTGTATCATCCTTGAGTTACAAGATACATTTTTCTTAACAGTTTTCCAATGCACAGGACAATATGTGTTACTGCAGAAAATAAGTCTGACCAAAATGTAAAGGTGTTTGGACATGATCGATCGTGTCATTACCGTAGGTGCTTACCGTCGGATGGCTAATAGCCTTGTGCCTGTGGTGGTCGCCACTGTTGCAACATTTACTCCTGTAACAAATTATTGTAAAGTATCTAATCCAGAATGTGTGTTAAATGCCTTTATTGAAAAGAACCCAAAATGGAACGTCTTGTTGGGGTGAGATTTAACAAAAACAAGGAGAAGCAGGAAGATAGGGAAACAAATACTATTAAAACGCCTCTAAAGTCTCTTTATTCTGTAATTGCTTGGCGTACATCACATATCCTCTGTTCGACCACTGAGAACAGTCAACAAAGTATACTTGTTTAGCACCTGGAAGTTAATTGAAGGGACCCTTGACCTATAAACTGTCACGTGACTATTGATTTTCAATGTGGCAAGGTTCTTTGTTACCCTAGGCGTGTAGCTCAGCACATTTAGAGCAGTTTTTTCCCTTATCAGCTCAGTCCCTAAGTACTTGTACATTAAGACAGCAAATATCCACAGTTAACGGTGTGTCACATGGTAGTCAAGTGGACGTGCCAAATTTCTAATGAAGTTGGGTTGTTGGCAAACACACCAGTCATCATACATTGAGAGAGGTCTCCTTTTGTGTATCTCCAACACACTCGAGTGCATCTAAAGATACCAGTTACATAATTGTCTAAGGGCCAAGCAATTGGGAGAAGAGACGTGTAGCCAGTGGCAGATTTTTTTTTTCTACATGGAGAAATTTCCTTGATAGACTGAAAAGATTCCTTCTCCTCCCTTCTTATCTTCTTCATCGAGGATAAAATAAATTCCGTGACTTTGGATGAAAGACGTTTATGTAATATCTATGCATAATTATACTTGTTCCCTTACACTATGATATTCTCATGTAGTTCTTCATATTCCCCATTTTTTGTTTTGACTTTTTTTCTATTTGCAAGTTACTAGATGTATTAAAGTGCATCCTTGTAAAAAAAAATAGCAGTAAAGGGCTTGACAACCCTTTTTATAGCCCCTCTTGGTTATAATAAGAGTGTGGATCTCTTATCAGAGCAGTTTACAGACAGACACATCAGTTTCACATATACCATGGACTTCCATTCATTTACATGATCTATGTAGTACTATATTTCACCTGCTGGGGCACTGCAGTGGAGATGTCTGGCTGGCTAAGCCAGCAATAACAGCTGAGTACCTTGGGATTCTGAAGCTTGACCTATGGGGATGAGCTGATCGCTGGGTCTTGAACAGACAACCCCTTTTTTTGGTTATATAAAGTATATCAAGACTTACTTTAGGATTTCTATAATGTGGAGAATCATCTCTGCCTGGTTGGATATTCTTACTTTCCTAGAAGATGGCTTTTTTCTTATTGATATATGAGGAAAGAAAGTGATAACCCCGAGCACAGCAAGGCTGGCGCTCTGTGGTTTTTACTCTTGCCCCCCAGATTGTTCCTTATGAGGCACCTAGGTAACAATTGGTATTGCATTATATTAGGCAGCTGATAGCAGATTGCAGTTTAGGGGAAATACAATGTCTCATCAAGAACAGCAAACGGAATATAAAGATTGATGTAAAATACATGAATAGAAAAATACATTGTACTATTCCATTCCATATTCGATCTTGTATTTATGAATCTATCTATCTATCTAATTGGTCTATCTATCTCATATCTATCTATCTATCTATCTCATATCTATCTATCTATCTCATATCTATCTTTCTATCCATCTATCTATCTATCTATCTCATATCTATCTATCTATC